>NW_027203159.1:5088750-5750000 GCF_024711535.1 Dipodomys merriami | reverse complement strand
TTCCCCTTGAGTGGATTTGACCGACCAATCAAAAGTATCAGCCACCTAGGACTGGAGATGTGAGCTACCCAAACTCAGCTATAAAATTTTGCATAGAAAAACTGTAATAAAAATTGTTAAACAAAAAAAGGAAACTTTGGAAAAAATAACCCTGAAAACTGTTTTTAGAACTCTCTTTTAAATTGAAGCAAACTCCTAATACATATGTACAGTGATTCTGAACTACAAAAAAGAAAAAAAATATAAATATTTTCTAGTGTTCAATCCTAAAACGTGAATATCAGTGACTTTTGCATTTATATTTGCTTGATAATCTAGTTTTCTAAACTGATAGGAACAGAAGCATTCTGAGCTGCTCCATGTACGATCACACTTGCAACTTTGAGAAAATACAATGAAATCAGACATGGGAAAGTGGAGATAGAGAAATATTACTGTTCATTTTTGCATAATCTAGAAACATACAAGACAATAAATTACAGAAAATGTTTGGAAGGTGGAAAAAAAGATATATCTTGGAATATCTTCTAAAGTAAATCATAGACAGTAAAATAAAGCAGGATCCCTTCCATAAGAAGGAAGAACACCTGTTTACTAGTTGGGTTTTTAAGCAACAATTGTCACGTTTTAGACTGTTTCCCTTGTGATAGGGCAAATAATGCTCAATTTCAGTTCCTGACACTGGGAATCTCAGATCAACTGGTGCTTGTTTCAACGGAAACATGTAATAATGGCTTGGACTGCCCGGCAGGTTTAACTTCTTTCTACTATTCTTTTATATAATAAATTTCGTGACAATTATCTTAGTATTAGAAGATATGTTCCTTTGTGTTTTCTGTATGCTGCCAAATTCTCCAAATGGACCCTAAATCTTTCTTCTCATTATTCATTTTTTTGTAGATTTAAATTTAATTCTCTTCCATTTTATTTGTAGTAATAAAATCAGAGGTAATTTTTAGTATGTTATTAGAAATTCTCAGAGCAAGAAATATAATATAATTTGAAAGTATAGTTTAGAGTCCAAAAGAACGTATTAGATGGAAAATCAATAGAAAGTTCTTCTATGAAAATTGTCAAATGACGCTGTCAAAGCATAATTAGGCTTAAAGATTTACTTACTCTGGATGATACTTGAAGTCGTGAAATTCTCTAATATGGGTTCAAATGTTTGGTTCAAAGCCAATTGATGAAAAGGATATAAACGTAGTTTGATGATTATAGTATGAAATAATGAATTAGACAATGTAATAACAAAAACGATATTGAACCTAAGCATCTATATTTATATTTCAAATTTTCCTTTTAGATATTCTTTTCTATGCTTCATGTGAGGTGACAGCCATCAGTGCCAATATGCGGAGCTTTAGACTACCATAGTACTAAAGCATAAAAAACAAATAGAAATTGCTTATTGAATATTAATGAAATATGTCAACACAAACAAATGCCATGAAACATGAAGGACAAAGAGAGTTAAGAATGATTATCATTCTATGTTTCAGAATGCAATGAGACATATGAATATATGATATTACTTTACTTCAGATAAATGCAAGGATGCACTTTCAAAAATGTTTCTTCCTAAGAGTATTATTTTTTCACCATTTTGGATATTGAACTCTATCCCTGCACTCTTCAACTGAAGGTGATGTCTTCACCTAGTTGAGCCACATGGTAACTTCAAGTTTCCTAGTAGGTAATTAGAATTGAGTCACCTCCATTTTCCCTCATTGTATGGCTTTGGAGCACAATCCTCAGATTTCAGCCTCTAGTATAGCGAGGATTAGAGTTCTGACTCCCTGGCACCTGGATGAAAACATGAAACTTTTCATCATTTTCCTTACTTGAGTCAAAAATAAATGACAATCTTAGGAATTTTACCAATTTTAGCAACCAGTTTTACATAATAGTGCAATCATCAATTAATATTTGTTTTTCCCAGGCAGTCTCATTGTTCATACAAACCAGTTTCATTTATCTTCTTCTTTCTGAAAATACAATTTATTTAAATACATATTGCACATGAATAAATAATACACTAAAAACATTCCGGTGGTAAATTGCGCTATGGCTCAAGGACATTTTATGAGGATCAACCTCTGGAAAGAAATTTGGAACAATGTATTTAGATTATATAGGTTAGATATGTGAAATCAGAAGATGATCACCAGATATGGTGGTTTTGAAAACAGTTGTTTCTGGTGATGTGCATATTTAGAAAGCAGTATCTTTGTTATTGAATGATATAATATTTTATATGCAATATTTGTAGAAACATTTGAATGTAAGAACAGTTCTTGGGATTGATTGAATATTTACATGAACTCCTGGTAAAGAGAGTCTACTTGTGAATTGCAGCATTTTCTATTCATATTCTATTGTGTATAGATTATAGAAGTCTCGAGGAATCAATGTAGGAAGGAGTAATTTATCACATAACACATTACACTGGAAATATCTGACAATATAGGCTATTTTTGCCCTTTCAGACAGTGACGAATACAAATAAGGAAACATATCCTTGCTTTTAAATATCTACACTTTTCCAAAAGGGTTCATATAAGGAAAATGGGAACATACATATAATGAGGAGAGGAATTATGATAACTATACTTTTGAGTCTGTTATACTCTTCACTTTACAAGAAGCTGAATGTCAGTATAGTCAATTAGAATTATTTGCAAACCTTGATTTTAGAGAGATCATAATTGCTTTATCATCAATCAAGTCATGGATGTTTACCTAAGATAACTGTTATTAGTGAGAATCCAGTTGGGCACAGTTTTTCACAGAGTTCCCTGTCATTTTGAGTCTAGTATTGCCACAAAGGAAAAGGTTCATTATTTCATTTTTCCTGTTAGAAAGTCTGTGTATACTTTTCTTTTTAAATTTAATTTAATTTTATTTGAGAACATACTGTACCGAGGGGTTACAATTACATGGGCAGGATAATGCATACATTTCTTACCAAGCATTGCAGCCTCCTCCTTTGTTTACCCTTCACCTCCCTTCCCAGCCTCCCCCCTCCCCCCCACCCAATCATACCCCCCTCCCCCCCACACTGACATTGTAAAGCTGGTTTTGACATGACATTTTGTACTTCTCATTGTTGCAACAGGTCCACCTGAATCCTTAAACGACTTGTTTGTCCCCAGCTCCTCCACATGTTATACTGACATCAATTTTGGCCCAAATGTTCTTAGTTGAAATTGAAAATGATCACAAATGCTTGAATGTCAACTACTAGAATACAAATTCAGTAACTTTTTACTATTTCTTCAAGAGCCAAATTACAATATCATGTTATAATTTACAATGGTATACGATGTGTAATATTTGTAATTGTCACTATCATTGAGCAAATTTTATGAACAACAACAGTTAAAGTCGATAAAACTGAGAGTTCCAGGAAGATGGCAGAGGAGAATCTGGAGGGTAAACAAGCTCTCGCATAGAAAGTAGTTTTAGTGTTCCAGTGAACAGTCCTAAGCTAGAGAATCACAGAAAGTGTGCCATCACAGGACAGAGAGTTAGGCCAGAGAGGGAAAATCCAGGCAAGGAGACAGATCTGAGCACTTGCCAGCAGCTGTGGCTGCAGCTGCAGTGGGGACAGCCATATCCGCCATACCTGCAACACAGAGAGTCCGGGACTAAGGAGCCAGATGCAGTGGGCAAGTGGATTCTACTCAACACCAGCAAGGACCGACAAGGAGCATACATCTTCATCCTGCAGTTTGCAGACCATAGATGACCCAGGAAACAAGACTCTGCGTGCATAGAAGTCTGACAACCTCATTCCTTCTCAGGGAGCAGAAGAGGGAAGGCCACCTCCCCCTCACTACCGGAAATCTCCATCTTTGATACTGACAAAGGCCCGGCTGAGCTGCTAGCTCCAACACAGGCTTGGAAGAAAACAACAGTCATTTAGCAGGTCACAAGAGCCTAACCTGACCTGTCAGGCTCAGCTCCACCTAGAGAAAAGTCACCCAGCTGGGGCTTCCAGCCCGAGGAGTAGCCTTCTTCACTGGGTAAACAGAGCCAGAGGTTGCCCTCCCTTTAGCAGACACGACAATCAATTGAAATGCAGTCAACATAAACCCTGAGATTGGCTCCAGGCTGGGGTCTGTGAGTTTCTCACAAGCTAGCCCCCCAGGGAAAAGCTACTGTTTGCTAAAAGGCATCAACTCTACCCAGAACCTAGCCTCATCACAGCATCTCCAAACTTGAGGAAACAGCCATCTCCCTCTTTTGTGATACTCAAAGCAGATCTCCCTCCCATTGAACAAGCCTGGGAGGAGGATCACAAAATCCTGGATAAAGCAGAGCATTTTTCTGTCTGCTCAAACAAACTGACTTAAGAAACCAACCAAGCCACAGGAAAATCAAACACCACAAGCAGACCAGAGACTCTAACAAGAAGCTGGTTACGGACACAAGGGAGATAGAGGATCTTCCCACCTCTGCCAAAAAAATCAAAGAACTTTATTTTTTCCTATTCTCACATTTTTTTCTAAAACTTTTTTTTAATTTTTAATTTTCACCCTTTAAAAATTGTTTTCTAGTAACATTTTTTCTTCCTCTTATAATTATTATTTTAGGGGTATATGTGTGTGCATTTTTCTTCAGTTTTTTTTTTTCTTTTAAAAATTTTTTATTTTTGTTTAGCTCTCCTGAACTTTTGATCTTTTTTCTTTCTTTCTCATTCTTTTCACCTTTTCTTCTCTTTCGTTCTTCTTTGTGTGACTTAATTGTTGTTCTGTACATCCTCAGCTATATCTGTAGTCGATTATTAGACCTTATTCTCCATTGTGTAAAGACTTAATCCAGAAATATATTACTCAATTCAAAACCTCTTAGACTTAAATTCCTTAATAGCAGTACTAGCTCTTTATACCTGTATAATATTTTAAGTATTTTTATTTCTAAATTTTTCACATCTCCTTTATATACCTCCCATTCTCTCATTATATCCACGTTCTTCTCTGAATATTTCATTTTCAGAGTGCATAATTTTTAAGCATTGCACTATTTATTTTTTAATTTTCGCTTTTCTATTTTTTCTTTTCTCTTTTTTCTCTTTCTTCTTTTTTTCTCTCTGTCTACTTTCATCCTATCCAACCTATTTCCCACTTTGAGATTAGTACTTAGTTAAGTTAACTCTCCATGTGCCTTCCCACATCCCTCTATTCCTATTTTTACCCCCATCTCTCTCTAAACCTAATAATTTCTAGTTTGCCAAATTCTTCTTTGTGGTCCATAGCCCATTAATATATAGTTGTTTGATGTTGAATAGATATTTCTGTTGAACTAGATTGTATCTGCAGATTTTTGACTTTGGAACTACAGACTTTGGATGATGCTTGCCTTAAGATAGTGTTCTAGCACAAAACTGGTGTTACTTTCATCCCAAATGGGCAGAGGTAGCCGGAAAAACACAGGAAAAGTGGTAAGTCTAGGAATCTCAACTCCCTCTCAGGGTAATTAGGGGACAGACCAGGTAATGTACGAACATGATAGGGAGAGAGAGGAGGCAAACCAAAGGTTACTAGAGGAATATCATGAGCATCAGGAAGCTACTCAAAAACTGACATAGGGATTCCGTGAGTAGCTTGAGAACACAGAAATAGGCAGGAATAGGTGACAGCAGGCTGAGAACACTCAAAGAGAACTACAGGAATGGCATGAACATGAGAAATCTAAGCAAAGAGTAATTGAATTGAAAGAGAAGGATGAGAATTCACAAAGATCAGTAAAGGCACTCATGGAATCCATTAACAAAGAGCTGAAGGAAGTCAGGGAGACCTTAAAGGGAATACTGAATGGAACCCAACAGAAGGAATGGGAGTCCAAGGAAACCATAACCAATCAATTAAGTGATGTGAGAATAAACACTGAACACCAAATTAAGGAAGTAAAGCAGTTCATATAAGATCAAAAACAAAGCTTCAACAAAGAATTTGACGCCATCAAAGCTGACCAATTAGAAGGAAAAGAAATAAAAAAACAAAGTAGAAATTATTGACAGCAGGTTAGACCATGCAGAAGATTGAATCTGGGGAATTAAAGACAGCTTAGATATAATAGACAAAGAACATACAACCATCCAAGACAAGTCCAACAAATATGATAGATCTATTCAACACTTGGAAGACACCCTCAGAAGGTCTATTCTGAGGAGCTCCTAGAAACAGACATTAATGGTCTAGGGAATTTGATTAACAGGATCCTAGCAGAGAACTTCCCAAACACGCAAAAAGATAGGCCTATTCAGATACAAGAAGCTTTTAGAACTCCGAATAGATCAGACCAGAATTGGACATTCTACCATCACATTATAATCCACACAGGATGAATTCAGACCAAGGAAAAGATCCTTAAACCTGTCAAGGAGAAAAAATCAATACCTATAAAGGGAAACCAATTAGAATCACCTCAGATTTCTCAGCAGAGACAATCAAAGCAAGAACAACATGGAATGTTGTATGGCATCCCCTAAAGACAAACAACTATCAACCAAGAATATTGTACCCAGTTAAACTTTCCTTCATAACTGAAGGCCAAATAAAAACCTTCCATAGCAAAGAAAAATTGAAACAATATATCTCCACCAAACCAGCCGTACAAAAGATTCTTAACGATGTACTATACATAGAAAACCAACAAGACCACAAAAAGGCCAAGAAACCGTACCCAAATTGAGAATACAAAGAACCATAGGAAGAACCAATTACCAGCAGCCACCCCAGAAATTGGATTAAATAGCAGGAATTCCCAAATATCTCTCAGTCCTATCACTCTACATTAACGTTCTTAACTTTCCCATTAAGCGAGATAGACGGTCTAGTTGGATAAAAAAAGCAAGATCCTTCTCTCTACTGCCTTCAGGAGTCACATCTTTCCAATAAAAGCAAACACATTTTCAATTGTAAAGGCTGGGACAAAATCTACCAAGCAAACGGACCCCATAAACAGGCGGGAGTTGCAATTCTAATATCAAATAAAATAGACTTCAAATTAAAATTTGGGAGAAGAGATAAAGAAGGTCAGTATATACTAGTGAAGGGATCTCTCCTTCATGAGGAGATTACAATTCTAAATATCTATTTGACAAACAACGGAGCAACCAAATTTATCCAAGAAACACTACTTTCCCTCAAACCTCACATAGATCCAAAGACATTAATTGTTGGGTATTTTAACACACCACTTTCCCCACTAGATAGATAAACTGAGCAAAAACTCAACAGAGAAATAGCAGAGCGAAACAACTGCATAGATCAACTAGATTTAACAGACATCTACCGAATATTTCACCCAGTAGAATCAGAATACTCGTTTTTCTCTGCAGCACATGGAACATTTTCTAAAATAGACCACATTTTAGGCCACAAAGCAAACGTCCAAATTCAGAAACATTGAAGTTATACTTTGCATTCTCTCAGACCATTAGAGACTAAAATTAGAACTCAACACCAAAAGCCACCAAATAATGTCCAGTAACAAAAGGAGGCTGAACAACACACTGCTGAATCATGAGTGGGTCATGGAAGAGATTAAAAAGGAAATTCAAATGCTCATGATATTGAACAAAAATAAGCACACAAATTACCAGCTCCTTTGGGACACAGCAAAGGCAGTACTCAGTAGATCTGAGTTCCTACATCAAATAATTGGAGAGATTTTAACCAACAATTGAATAAGACTTCTGAACCTCCTTGAAAAAGAGCAGCAAGATAAACCCTAATCCAGTAGACAGAAAGAAATAATTAAAATTGAATCAGAATTAAATGAATTAAAATAAAAAAAATAGAAAGAATCACCAAACAAAGAGTTGGTTATTCGAAAATATTAACAAAATTGACAGACCCTTAGCAAAACATCAGAAAAAAGAAGAGAACACACCCATATAAATAAACTCAGAAATGAGAATGGAAATATTATCACAGGAAAAAAAAAACAAGATTCAGAAAATTATAAGGGAATACTTCTCAAAACTTTATGCTAATAAGTTTGGGAACTTGACAGAAATGGACATTTTCCTAGCAACTATTGACACGCCAAAACTAAACCAAGGTGAGTTAAACCATCTTAACAGGCCCATATCAAACACTGAAATAGAAACATCAATAAGAGACCTCCCATCTAAGAAAAGTCCAGGACAAGATGGTTTTACTGTGGAATTCTAGAAGGCCTTCAAAGCATAGCTCACACCAATACTCCTCCAACACTTCAAGGAAATTGAAAGAGAAATTTCACTACCGAACACATTCTATGAAGCCATCATAACCCTCATCCTAAAACTAGGCTGGGACTCATCAAAGAAAGAGAATTATAGATCCATTTCTTTGATGAATATTGATGCAAAACTTATCAACAGAATTTTGGCCAATCCACTTCAACAATTCATCCAAAAAATCATGCACCATGATCAAACAGGATTCATTTCAGGGATGCAAAGCTGGTTCAATATACGCAAATCAATTAATATAATTCATCACATCAACAGGAGCAAGGATAAGAACCACATGGTTATCTCAATAGATGCAGACAAATCATTGGACAAGACCAATACCCCTTTATGATGAAGGTTTTGGAAAAATTAGGAATCCATGAAACATTCCTCAATACAATAAAGGCTGTATATGACAAACCTACAGCCAGCATTATACTTAATGCTGAAAAACTAAAGCCATTTCCTCTTAACTCAGGAACAAGACAAGGATGTCTACTCTCTCCACTAATCTTCAATTTAGTATTAGAATGCCTAGCTACAGCAATAACACAAGATGCAAACATAAAAGGGATCCAACTAGGGAAAGAAGAAGTAAAACTCTTCCTCTTTGCAGATGACCTGATCTTGTATTTAAAGAATCCCATAGACTCTACTCCCAAATTACTCAAGCTGATTCAAAACTTTGGCAAAGTAGCAGGGTATAAAATTAGCCCTCAAAAATCAATGGCTTTTCTGTATGATAACAATGAGAAAAGTGTGGCTAAATTAGGAAAGCAACTCCATTCATAATCGCCCCACAAATAATAAAATATGTAGGAATTAACCAAAGAAATGAAGGACCTCTATGATGAAAACTTTAAAAATTGAAAAAGGAAATCAAAACATAACTTAGAAAGTGGCAAAAACTCCCATGCTCCTGGATTGGAAAGATCAACATCATGAAAATGGCAATACTTCTCAAGGCTATCTAAAAATTCAATGCGATACCTATCAAAATTACAACCTCATTCTTCAAGGAAATAGAAGAGGCAATCCAAAAATTTCATATTGAACTATAAAAGTTTCGGAATAGCAAAAATGATCCTTCTCCTTCACTGCAGGCTTCTCCCACTTTACACAGGCTTGGCCTCTTGCAGGCCCCTCTCCACAGGCCTCTCTAGAGGAAAGCCCCAAATGGCCTCCAGAGGTGGCCCCAAATGACCTACGAAGGAGGCCCAAATGGCCTCTTGAGTAAGCTCCAGAAGAGGTCCCGAATGGCTCCTTGAAGAGGCCCTAAATCACCTCTGAAGGAGGTGCCAAATGACCTCCGAAGGAGACCTCAAATAGCCCCTTGAGAAGGCCCCAAATGGCTTCCTCTGGAAGCCCCAAATTAACTCCCGAGGTTTGACCTGGCCTCCACAGACCTTCACTGATCTGGCAAGCTATCTCCTCCTGACATCTCTCCTACATTCCTATTCTTCCCCTCCTCTGAGTTAAATCTATACTACCCCCTCTAACCTCTCCACAGACCTTTATTTTTTTTTATTCTACTCACCGCCTCAGGACTCTCTGTGTCCTCTGGACTGTTTTCTACAGGATTCTCTGTCTCCTCTGGACTCCTCTCTCCACAGGAGTCTCCCAGGTTTTCCCTTACTCCCCCAACCTCCTCTTCACCACCCCTCCAGCCTCTGGTTTTTCCCCTACTCCCACCTCAGGCCTCTGAGCATTTATAGGTTTATAAATACCAAGTTAGGCTGCAGTACCACCCCCACTAACGGTTTCAAACCACCATTCATGCTCCTCCCCCAAGATTCCCTCTTTTCCTCCTTGGCAGCTCACCATGTGAGGCTCCACAACCCACCTTTCTTATAGCACACTCTGCCCCCTTTTGGCAGTGTTTCCTGCTCCTTTCTGCAGCATGTCCCACCCTTCGTTGAGATGGCTCTCCCTTATGGGACTGTGTCTTTAGCTTCTCAATCACATGTTCTGCATGGTCCGTGGAGTGGCAAGATTGTCTCTTGTTGCCCTACCCCCTCCACCAGCCCAGACCAATTGGCCATGCTGAATATTGGACCTTGCTGATTATCGGGCTATACCAGTGTGGCTCTGACAAAGAATTCTCATCAACATACATATTTGAGAAAGTAATTTTAAGGTAGAAATATCACCGTAAGTTAGGGAAATTTTTTTTTGATCGATTATGGTGACTGAACTCATGGCCTGGGTGCTGTACCTGTTTTTCTACTCAAGGCTAGCATGCTACAACTTGAGCCACAGCTGCGCTTACGGCTTTTTTCTGCTTATGTGTTGCTGAGGAACCCAAGGCCTCATGCATGCAAGGCAAGCACTCTACCACTGAGCTACCTTTCCAGCCCCAAGTTAGTGAAAATTTTTAATGGCCATTTCAAAGTCCGACATTTCAGTTTTCATACTGTGAGGTGACATGCATGTGTTTCTTAAAAGTTAATTATTTTTTCTGCACTGCTGCATATATTTACCTGATACCACTTCACAATGTGATTGTCACTTCAAAATGGCATTTGTTATGTCCACACATAAATGGAAAAGGCCGTTTATTTGTTTGAGCCATGGAATATTTCTTGTACTGGTACCTAAAGGTATTCGCATGGTACCCTTCATATTTAACTTGCCTACCATAAAGTATGTATCCTTTGGCAGGATACATCTCATGAAATAATCACTCATTTTCCTTTGTTTTATGCATCCATTCATAAATATTGAAATGGGGATCAAAATACCATGTTTATTTAAGTTCATTGCAACATTATATAGTAAATCCACTATGGATTTTCTTTTATATACAACCACGTGAAGTATTTCGTACTATTTTCCTGGATGCATGATACATCCATGAATATTTTACAAGAGACATATTTCATAAGCTGTGCTAGGACATAGCTGAGCTAGAATGGGTGACATTACAGTAAGATTTCAAGAACTGTATGATAATCATTCAAGTAATAGATTGACTTAGGTCACACTTCAAATGTTGAATGAAAGTTTGTGTTGAGACAGAGTGTTCAAGCGCAATTTGTGAGATGGTTTGTATACAATAATCAAATTTCAATGGAAATGGAATTGGAAACAAGCATGGTTTTTTTGTAAATAACTGATGATGTGCTCTTAGTTTTATAGTATCTCTCAAAGTACTAGTGAAGTTCTTGTTTATATGCAGAATACAGGAATACATATTTGAATGTTTTCCACAGAAAGTAAAATAATAGTTTTTCTCTTATTTCTTTACAGGAATCATTCTATGAACAAACCATGAGTTCAAACCATCTCTCGTTGTTTCATCTACATCTTACATTTATAAATATGTTGTGATTCTCACTCAACCAAATAAATTCATTTGGATATCTACTACCTATCTACACTTATCTTGAATGCAGAAGCAAACTCCATTGTTTATGTCCTTATTGGAATTCACCCTGTCAGTTTCCATATAGACATGGTAAGGTTGGAATATAGAAACTTCAATCATCAAATCGAAATCTACATAGGCTTCCCAATAGAGAACAAAAAAATACTTCATTTTTCATGCTCTTTAGATTGGCCTTCAATGTCATCTTCCCTTTCATATATTGCTATGCTTTCAGAGCCTAATGAATAAATAAAATATGTAATGATACTAGATCTCTTATACAAATCTTACACCAATGATCTATTCCATACAGAATGGTCATTAAAATTTCACTGGGATTTTCAACCAAAATTCTGAAGTTTGTTTCTTATTCTACAAGCTTCTCATCCATCTCAGTGATTTCCACATGTTATCTCACCTAAAAAAGGATTATGGGAGTTCTTTCCAAAGCCTGTGGCACAAAAAAACCGGTATGTATATGTACACAACATTCAAAATATATTCTTTTATTGGAGAATTGCAATTTGTGAAGATAACATGATTTCATGCTGAAAGTGTGTTATTTTTAGGGCAAGAGGATATGCAGCTTTTGGAAATTTCTCAATATATTTCTAAAATGTTCCAAGAAGAGTGGACTATAACTGTCCACTGTAACAAAAAATACTTTCATGGAATCTTATTTGATGACTATCTTCATATTCAACTTGTGAGTAATTTGATATTTATACTTGTTTATCAATCCACAGACTACCAAAGCCAAATATAGTGACAAGGGAGAAGCCCTACAAAATTAAAGGAATGTTTTTCATAGTATGTTTTTATTTTTATTTTTTATTCAGCATCTATTTTATTTTATTCATTTTTATTGTGAAAAAACCGTACAGAGGGGTTACAATTACATGGGCAAGGTAATGAGTGCATTTGTTTTCTTTTATTTTTCATTTTAATACTAAAGATTCTATTTACATTTAATATTGATTGCTAGAATAATGTTAAAAGATAGATAGGTATTCAATGTAAAATTGAAAATAATAAAAAAAAATGAAATTTGTCAATGGCCAATGTGTATATTTTGTAGGTTTCAAATTATATATATATATATGTATATATATATATACATATATATATATATATACATATATATATATAGTGAGAATACTGTACAAAGGAGTTACAATTACATGGGCAAGATAATGAGTACATTTCTTATCATGCATTGTTGCCTCCTCTTTGTTTCCCTTTCCAATCCCTTCCCATACTCTCCTCTCCCCTCACCAGACCCTCCCCCACCCCCCACCAATATTGTAAAGTTCAGTTTTTGACATAACGACTTGTGCTTCTCATTGTTGCAATGGGTCCACCTGTATCCGTACTTAAATGATTTGTTTTTTTCCCCTTCCCCTCCACAAATTATACCAATATCAAATACAATGAAAGCATGGGTTATACCGTGGGGGAGGGACATACAAAGCAACATAGATATCATCTTATAAGTATGATAGAAACAATTGCATGAAAGGAAAAAAACAAACATTTGAATACTTATCTTGGGGTTCATTCCCCTAACATCAACTTATATGACCTTTTCTGCTTGACTCAGACGTATACTAGTTATTGTAAATAAGGGAAACCATGAAACCTACGTTTCTTTGGGTCTGGCTTATTTCACTTAATATAATTTTTTCCAAGTCTTTCCATTTCCTAACAAATGGGGCAAAGTCATACGTTCTGATGGAAGCATAGAATTCCATTGTGTATATATACCACATTTTCTTGATCCATTCATCTACTGAGGGGCATCTGGGTTGCTTCAATATTGTAGCTATGGTAAATAATGCTGCAATAAACGTAATCATGCTGGTATCTTTAGTGTGGTCTTTTTGTGATCTTTTGGGTAAATGTCCAAAAGTGGGATTGCTGGGTCACAGGGGAGCGTTATGTGGAGTCTTTTGAGGAACCTCCATACTGCTTTCCAAAGTGGTTGAACAAGTTTACACTCCCACTAACAATGTAGAAAACTTCACCTCACCCCAGTTAGAATAGCTAAAAATCAAGAAATCTAGTATTTTGCTAAACACCAACAATGATAAATCTCAAGTTTCTTGGAGTTCATTTTGCAATTAAGCTCTTGAAATCCTCTTTTTTGATGAAACTGGACATATACCCATTAAGACAAAAAGAGAAAAAAGGACACTTATATTTTAAATGTGACTTCTAAAGAAAAAATGAACCTTCATTGGGTAAGTTTAAATGGAAGCAGGATAAATGCAGTAAAACAAAAAAGCAATATTCAATAATGTGTTTAATACTACTAAATGCCTATAAAAACTTAAAGTTACATTATACATCACCAAGTGTCAAAAAATTCCAAATGAATCAAAGACCTTGAGGTCAACGAAAATATACTGAATGGAAACAATAGAGAAATATTAGGGCTCTTAGAACAGGTTGAAACATACTTATTACAGATGCACAAATGCATCGTCAAAAAATGTTAGACAAACTGTATTGCTTGAACCTGCACAACTTCTTCAAAACAAAGGACATAACTAAGTAGGTAAATAGAAAGCCGAAAGACTTGGAGGATGTCTTCAGTAGCCTAGAAAGAGAAAATGGTATTAGAGCTGAAATTTCAAGAAGTTAAATACCCCCCCCCCAAAAAAAATCCCCAACTGTAAAACAACTCTACGAAAATAATTCTATTTAAAGAAATACTTCACTGATGACTAACTGTAATGGCCAAAGGACATATGAAGAAATGCTCAATATCTCTGACAATAAACCAATGCAAGTCCAGTCAACATTGAGATTCCACCACATTCAATTAGAATGGCCAAGTCATATTGATTCCATAGGGAAAACCAGGGACTAGCCCAGATGACTGAGAGTAGATTAATGGATCCGAAAATGTGAGGTATAAACACATTATAATTCTATTTTCCATTGGAAAGAATGACATAGTCCCATTTGTAAGAAAACTGAAAGACTTAAAGAAATAACATGAAATAAAGGGGGCCAGACCTAAACAAACATAGGCTCCAAGATTTCTCTTATTTCTAAAACGTGGTATATGTCCATTTTAGTCCTAGAAGAGTATCACAATAGCTATTTAGTAATATTCATATGTCATAGAATATTAGGCTAAACAAAGTAAACTCAAATATAAAAGCGGTTTGTTTCTGTTTTTTTTAAATGTACTATGTGAAGCCCTTTCTTTTTGCTTGCATTTTTCCTTTATTTTCCTATGTTTTGTAAAATGTCACTGTATTTGATTTTGGTCCACATTGTATTACGTGTAAGTTAATGAGAAATAGGCACAGGAAGAGGAACATCTAAATCTGAGACAAAGGATAATGGGCAAATCAAACAAGAACAGTCCTAACAAAACAACACGGAGGGAATAAACATTATACCTGTTGGGAGGAGATGGAGATTTTAGGCCAAAAACAGTGTGGGGAAAAATGAACAGTGGATAAGTACATATGGTGAGACAAGTACTTATTCATTGCTTACATATGTAATTCTAATCCCTCTGTACATCACTTTGACAAGATTCCATTAAAAAGTAGAGTATTGATACATACACTCTTCTCAATTCTCATAAGTTACATGTAGATACTTAAGAAGATGGTTTTGTATTACATATACAGACATGTGGAAATAGTTTTGAACTATTGACATTCCTGAAATCATAGAAAAGACAGGTTTCCATATGTAACAGTTTCTAAGCCAACATTGACAATTAATATTGAATTCATTTTTGTCCAATATTTCTGTAGGAATCTCAATCTCATTCGAAATTGCAAACCAGGAGAGATCGTGTTGCTCAAATGGGTCTCAAATCAGAAACCCTCATATTTTCACATGAATCATAAATGTGAGCAAGATTCTTACGTGAATCTTCCTCTTCTGTAGCCAAATACTTCAACTCTTTTGATTACACAAGAATCCTAACCACTAATAAACATTTTTTGTCAAGGAAGTTACTCCCAAAGTATACTTCAAAGGCTATTCCATTTAGCAGTAGGAATGTTGTGGACCATGAATGCCAAATGAAATATAAAGTTGTGGTGAGAGGTGCATAAATAAAAGGGGCAGTTTACACACATTCATCAGACATGGTTTCGTCAACTGGTCTTGAATTACAATCCAAACTTACAGATTAATCTTCCTAGAACCGTTTAGTAATATAGCAGAAAATTTCTCAAATGATGCAAGTATTCTTGTCAGATAAATTGCACATTCTCTATCCAAAATATGGTATCTTCAAAAAGTGCACCTTGTCCCCCAAAACTAAAAAAAATGGCTGATATTGTACATACCACAGCAAGAATCGATTTTTCCCTTCCACAGGCAATGTGAAGAAGTCACAGATTTCTTCTGCAGATTAGATGACTCAAGATAATATTGAGATGATTTAGAATTTTGTGTCTTGAAAAACACATTGCAAAACATCCATAAAACATCCATAAAATTGCCCTACCCATTCTTCTTTTTGGAACAGAGAAATTGATGGGAAATTTTTATTAGGAACCAAATATTGTACTTTTCTCATATTTTTATTATATTCTACATTATTAATAAGTGAAATGGAACATCTTATTCCCAGACTAATATAACTTGTGAGGGGTCAACTTACATTTAGAGGTAAGGAAACAATCATTCCTCAGGTTTCTTTCTTCACTCAATAACCTAGGCATGCTAAATAATGGACAGTTAGCTGTGTCAAAGGTGTCCCTAAAAGATTAGCTTATGGCTTGCATGCCCTTCAATTCCACATTTTGTTTCATTGTGTGTTCTCCAATTAGGCAAAATTATTCATTTGTAAAATAGTCAAGATTCTTGACTTCCCCTAAAATCAGAAAAAATGCTGATTCTTTTATATTTGCTTTGACAATTCCATATAAATTTTGCCCCTGTTATTGCAGGACGAAACAGTCATGATTTTATTGCATTCTCAGGAGAAACCTCATTCCAAATTCCATCTTGGGGTTTCAATATTCCCAAATATTCCTTTGTACATTGGTAAATATCTGTTGTCTGTAAGATGTCCATGGAAGACTCTTGAAAGTATATAATACATTGTTAAGAATCAATGTATTTGTAGGAAAAGGACATTAATAGCACACATCCTCTCTCATATAGAAACCCCTTTGTAAAGTATTTCAGAGTTTTTGAATGAAAATTTTAATGGAATGATTCTAAACTTTGTAATTTGTCAGAGCTTTATAAATTCCTTTGAAAAATGCCGTCTCATCATAAATCAGTGAGTAATTTGGATACTTCTGCCAAACATTATGCTTTGTAGGCCTTCAATGTTACACAGAAATATTGTTAATGTTTTCTGGCTTTAATTCTTTTTGTGTCTGTCTCAGAATTTGTTTTGTGGGCTTGGGCATTGTCCCTTCACACTTCAGCCCACGGCTTCAGCTCTGCCCGTTGAGAGAGAGTGCCACATTCAATTTTCTGGTGGTCATTTGGAGAAAGTCCCATGGAGTTTCCTGCCCGTGCTGGCCTTGAACTGCCATCCTCAGATCTCAGCTTTCTGAGTACCTAGGATTACAAGCTTAAGCCACCAGCTCTCAGATCTTCTTATTATTCTCTAATAAAATACCATAGTAGTAACTTGGAAATTATCCAAGGTTATTTAAACAAGAAGAAATTTTGCATCCTTTCCAAAGAGAGGATTTGCATTGACGTGTTCCATTCCACTTTCATGTTGCTTCCTCCTTGAAAGGAAACCCAGATATCAATGAAGAAGGAAAATGAAAATTATCAGAGACATGTAGATCTAAAATCAATAGCCCTGTTCACAAAATTATTGAAGATATTGTAGGAAAATCATCTTTCAGTTGAACAGAATTCACTCATTTAAGTGAGATTACACTAATAGCCAGTGTTTGTCATTTTTAACCATTGTATTATGAGAAAAGATATACCTCTAAAAGTGTGCTAATATTTATCTTTTTGTTATAAGAGTAGACAGAGTTTCTACACACTATTTCCTATCTAAACAATGATACATATTTCTCAGCTAATATTCCTTTTCTGATGACAACTTTGTAAATAATTACTCTTATTCAAGGCTGGACAAAACTAATTATTTCACAACATTCACTATTCCTTACTATCTCCACATTTATGCTTCTAATCCTCATTTAAAAATGAATTCAATGCCTCCAGCAGAAAGAATGACATCGCCCCATTTCTTAGGAAATGGAAAGACTTGGAAAACATTATATTAAGGGATGTAAGTCAAGTCCAAAGAAACGTAGGTCTCATGGTTTTCCATATTTGCAATGAATAGTGTAAGTCGAGGAAAAGCAGAAAAGTTCAAAAGTTATGTACATATGAAGATATAAGATGTTAAGTGAAATGAACCCCTAGATAGGGATACATGTTTCTACTTTTCTGCTATTTTGTATTATGTGATTTGTTTCTCTTGTATGTTCTTGCCCCAATATATAATCCCTGTTTTCATTGTATTTGATGACAATGCCCTGCATCTTGCATATACATTTTTCTAATTTGTGGAGGGAAGGGAAATAACAAAATGCTGAAATAGTTTACTGTTTGACACATTTTAACAATGAGAAGTACAACATGATATATTGAAAATGAACTTTACAGTTTTGGGGGTATGTGGGAAGTTGGGCAAGTGGGGCTGGAAGGTGTTTAGGGGAAATACAAAGGAGGAGGTAACAAAGCTCGGTAGGAAAAGTATTGATTACCTCACTCATGTACAATAAAGGCTTTAATAAAGGAACTGAAATAGTTTCTACTGCCTCATCATTCAGATTGAAGAGCATGGTAAGTTTTGGATAAATGACATGACAGTAATAAAATCTTCTTTATATGAGTACATGCATTCAGTAGGCGATTGAGAATTTTGAGGGGGTCATTATGAAGAAAGGTCTAATTTATAATATAAGAATATATTAATATTATAATATCACATAATATAATAATGTAATATAAGAATTTCTGATTTCCTGTTCGTATGCAAACAAAGATTAAAAAGAAGAAAACCTGCCCTGGCAATGAGTGCATCAATCAAACCAGACAGAAGGGTAGGCATAGGCAAATTGATATAAGCAGTATGATCCTTTTACATGTAAGTTAGAAAGGGTAGAATAAAACAACAAGTGTTTTATTGTACTGAACAATAGCAGAATTTTCAGGAAATCTAAAAGGGAAAAATACAGCATGCTGTGCGACCTTTGCTTTTAACATTTGTTCCTGCATAGAACCATTGCCTTGCCATAAGGTGGGATGATGTTTTATAGTAAATAAGGTGACAAAAATATTATGGTGCTATCAATGATAGACTAACTGCAGTCCCATTCTGAAAACACTGTGCAAGCAATTGAATATTACTGTGGAGATATCTACTTGATGTTAGTCCTTTTTTCTCCAGATGTTAAGGTTTCCTGCTCTGCTTGGTTGTTTACTTTGACACACAACAGAAAATCTCAATTTATTTTCAATCTCCTAGCATGTACTAGTTTATGTTTTTCACCACCCTCTCATACATAAATAACATGCCTTGTCCTAAGTTTTTCTAAAGCCAGTGTTTTGTTTTCTCACAAGTTCAGTGTCCTATTCTATTTCCTATATATTCCTGTAACTCCAAGCAACTAACTACACAATTTAAAATGTTTTTTCCTATGGAATTACAGTTGAAATCTCTGAAAGTGAATCTCAATATTCGCTCATTTTCCTCATATTTATACTTTAAATCTTATATAAAATCTTGGTAAATTATACTTCTTGCTCTTCATCAAGTTACAAGACTGTGCTCTAATTGGAGTAAATGGTAAAAGTTCCTTCATAGTTCTACTGGTCCACAGTGTGTTATTGACAATTTTGTGGAGTCATTTTCAATTATTTAATGCTGTAATCCATAATCTAAATATTTCTACAAACTTCAGTCATCAAAATATAATAGTTCAACTTTTTTTCTGTATGAGAAAATTGGTTGCATAGAACTATGTTGACATTGCTGTCAATTTGGCTGTGTGTTTCCTGTGTTCACCTTTCAGTTCCATGGAATCAAACTATAAGCATATACTATGTTTGATGGAACAAAAGTCTAAAAAGAAAGTGTATTTAAGTTTTATTTCCAGCACAAGTAGTATAATAACGTAGTCCTTTATTCCTTTGCAATGCTTGATGTACTATTAACCTGCTCATGTAATCAGCAATATTTGGTAGCATGGCAATGTCCTCTTAGGATGACTGAGTTTACAATAAAAAGCTCCTTTAGTTTTCCATTCTTTCCTGCATTAATCTCATTTTAAATAATGATAACACCTTTTTCTGTAATGTTCACTCATCAAATATTTTGCTAAATAATTTTATCCTGCAGGAGGGCCCAAGATGGGGATGGAACAGTAAGGGAACACAGCAGGTCTCTCCAACCAAATAATATTAGTTTCAACCCTCAGTTTCTTTACAAGACCAACAACAACAAAAGGGTGATTACCTAGGGAGATACAGGAAGTGTAAAAAAGAAAAAGGAAAAACTCCAGAACCTACACAAAGTAGATAAAGTATGAATAACCTTCCACCACACCTGCAGGTGTGGGGCTCCAGGCCTAGTTCCTCCATAGGCAGGTCTCCTTGACTAGCCATTTAAGCTGCCCAGCTCAGGACCCACCAGAGACCACTGAGTCACAAGCATCCCAAGGCTCTGGGAAGTCTCCCAAGAGCCAGTGCCAACCTGGAGAATACAAACAGAAAACTCAAAACCCAGAACCAGCACAGGAAGACTCTCCCAGCAACTCAGCCCAGCATACATAAACAGCCCAGCCCAGTCCTGAGAGGCAGACAGTGACTGCGGAATCAGTGGTGGTGGCGATGGCAGTGGTGATGAACCACAGACACACTGACTATCCACAGGCCTTCAGGAACAACCCAGCCCAGCCCTGGGCAGAGGCAGCAGCAAACAACCCCAGGCTCCCAGGGCAACAAAGACAACACCTTTCTGGACCCGCCTTCGTAAGTATCAGGCCCAGCCTGTGGCGAGCCCAGACTGGGGTGACCGTAGACTTGCTGCTGGGCACAGTGGTTCCCTTCATTGGCCTGCATAAGTGGCCCAGCACAGCCTATGGTGGTAGCAGCAACAGCAGCAGCAGAAGTGAAAGACCCTTGACTCACCAGTGATGTACCTCTCTCTCCCAACCCACAGAAGCAACCCAACTCAGTTTGGGGCTGTGGTAATTGCAGCAGTACTAACAAAAGACTCCAGGCTTGCAGCTCAGCACAGCACCTTTCTGCACCAGCCATCTTAAGTGTCAGGCCAAGCCCAGGGTGACCCCAGACACCCTGCAAGCACAGGGCCTCCCTGCTGGATAACCAGCCCAGCTCAGCCTGTGGTGGCAGCAGCAGCCAACATAGTGGCAGCAACACCGTCAAAGAACCTTAGACCCCACCCAGCCTTTTGCCTCTCTCTCCTGGTCTGTCGAAGCAACCCAATATTGTTTGTGGCTGTGGTAATTGCAGCTGCAGTAGCAAAAGACTCGAGACTTGGATTCCAAGGATGATGGTGGAGGAGAAGCTGAAGGCTAAACAAGTTCTCTCATAGAAAGCAGTTTTAGTGTTCCAGTTAACAGTCCTAGGCTAGAGAATCACACCAAGTGTGCCATCACAATACAGATAGTTTGGCCAAAGTGGGAAAATCCAGGCAAGGAGGCAGATACAAACACTTGACAGTAGTTGCTGCTGCAGTGGAGACAGCAATTGCTGGTAGCCGCGGATGCAGCAGCAGTGGTGGCAGAGGCAGTGGCCATGGACACCATACCAACAGAGTCAGTCTGGGACAAAGGCACTAGATACAGCATGGGGGCAGATTATACCCACCACCAGCAAGAACTGACAAGGAGCAGAAAGCTTCATCTTGAAGATCACAGACCAAAGATGGCCCAGGAACTAAGAATCTGGTGTGAATAGAACCCTGACATGCTCACCCCTTCTCAGGGAGCAGAGGTGGGAATAACTCCCCTCCCTGACCATGAGAAAGCTCCATCTTTGATATAGACACAGGCCTGGCTGAGTAGCTAGCTCCAAATCAGGCCTTGGAAGAAAACAAGAGTCATTTATCAGGTCACAAGAACCTGACCTGCATTGCCAGGCCAAAAAATGAATGAAAGAATTTTTTTGACATTTTAAAATTTTTATTTTATAAATGTTTTCTATTATTTTTTTCGCTCATAATTCTTATTTTAGGTGTATGTGTGTGTGTGTGTGTGTGTGTGTGTGTGTGTGTGTGTGTGTGTGTGTTTATCTCAGTTTTGATCTTTTGGTCCTTTTTTCTATTTTTTCTTTTTTTTTTCTTTTTTGTATCAATTGCTGTTCTGCTCATCCCTTAGGAATATACCCATCATCAATTATTAGACTTTATCACCCATTGTGTACATACTTAATCCAAAAATTTATTACTCAATCCACAACCTGTTAGGCTTAACTACCTTAATATCAGTATTACCTCATTATACCTATATGTTTCAAAGAACAAATTTAAAAATTTTTTAATTTTTAGTTTTTTATGTTTCCTTCCTATCGCACCCCTCCGTTCATCCTATCTTTCCTTCTCTCAATATAATTTGTGTATGCTTACATGATTTTTAAGGATTTCACTTTTTAAATATAAGTTTTTGTTTTTTTAATATTTTTCTTTTTTTAAATCCCTCTCATCATTTTACCCAATCGATTTCTCTCTCTGAGATTAGGACTTGGTTAAATTCACTCTCCCTTTACTACATTTCTCTAATCCTAGTTTTCCCCACATATCTCCCTAAACCTAATAATTTCTGATTTGCTGTTCTTAAACCATTAATCCATAATTATTTGATGTTGAATAGATTGTATTTGTTGAACTAGATTGTAGCTGCTTGCCTTAAAATAGTATTCTAACTCAAAATTGGTGTGTTTGCATACCAAATGGGCAGAACAAGCCGGAAAAACACAAGAAAAAAAGCAAGTCAGTGTAACTCAACTCCCACTCATGATAATCAGTTTACAAAACAGTTATTGAGTAATCCAGAGGAAAGTTCCCAAAGAGCTCTACAAACTACTGGTAGACATGGTGAATGAAAAGATTGAAAATCTTCAAAGGACTAAGTTTGAGCCTGATAAGCAGCAAGAGGAGGATAATCAAAGATTAATATAGGAACTTTACAAACATGTTGAGCCTACCAAAAAATACTACAGGTATCTCATGAGTGTGAGGAAGCTACTCAAAGTTTAATACAGGAATTGTGGTAGCAGGCTGAGTACAGAAAAATGAAAGGACAGGAATTGCATGAGCAGGCTGAGAACAGTCAAAAAGAAAGACAGGAATTGCATGAATGGGCTGAGAATTCAAAGATAAAGAAGAATTTTGTGAGCAGGCTAAGAACAGTCAAAGTGTAATATAGGAATTGCTTGAGAGTGAGGGATCTAATCAAAGTGTAATACAAGAATTGCATCAGCGGTATGAGAATGGAAAAGATCAATTGAGCCTTTCATTGAATGCATAAACAGCTGAAAGGAATCCATGGAGACCACAAAGGGAATACTGAACAGAGCCCAACAGAAGTAAAGGGAGTCCAAGGAAACCATAATCAATCAACTAAGTGAATTGAGCATAAACACTGAACATATTAAGGAAGTAAAGAAGTTCATACAAGATCTAAAACAAAGCTCCAACAAAGAATTTGAAATCATCAAAGCTGACCAATTAGAAGTAAAAGAAATAAAAAAAACAAAATAGAAAGTCTTGACAGTAAGTTCGACCATGAAGATTGAATCTCTGGGATTGAACACAGCATAGATATTAGAAAGAACATACAACTATCCAAGAGAAATACAAGAAATATGATACATTGATTCAACATTTGGAAAACACCATCAGAAAGCCTATTTTGAGGATAATAGGTGTAGAGGAGCACCTAGAAATAGAAGTTAATGGTCTAAGAAATTTGTTTAACAGCATCCAGGCAGAGAACTTCCTAAACATGCAAAAATAGGCCTACTGAAATACAAGAAGCTTTTAGAACACCAGATAACCCAGACCTGAATTGCTTATCCCACCATCACAGTGTAATCCTCACAGGATCAATTCAGACCTAGGAAAGGATCCTTAACGCTGTCAAGGATAAAAGACCAATCACCTATAAAGGGAAACCAATTAAAATAACCTCAGAATTCTCAGCAGAGAAGACAATTAAATCCAGAAGAGACCTTCATAACAGACGGACAAATAAAACCTATCCATAGCAAAGAAAAACCAAAACGACATATCTTCATCAAACCAGCTCTACCAAAGATACTTAAAGATGTCGTACACATAGAAAGCCAACAAGACCACAATAAATGCCAAGAAATTGCACCCAAACTGAGAATCCAAGAACATAGGAAGAACCCAGTTATCACTGCCCCCTCGAAGGCTGGATAACATGGCAAGAACTACCAAAAACCGTGAATAGATAACTTTCAAGATTAATGGACTAAATCTCCAATGAAGCGACATCGATTGTATAGTTGGATTATAAAAACAGGATGCTTCTATCTGCTGCATTGAAGAGTCACACTTTGCCCATAAAAACAAACATAATTTGCAAGTGAAAGGCTGGAATAAAAATCTACCAACAAATTCCCCCCTAAATAGGCATGAGTTGCAATCCTAATATCAGATAGAATAGACTTCAATTTAAAATTAGTGAGAAGAGATAAAGAAGGTTGCTACATACTAATTAAGGTATCTCTCCTTCAGGCGAATATTATAATTCTAAACATCTATTTCCCAAAATACATAGCACCCAAATTTACCCAAGAATCATTGCTTTCCATAAAATCTCACATAGATTCAAAGACATTATGTTGGGGAATTTAACACACCACTATCCCCACTTGCTAGACCCACTTGTCAAAAACTGAACAGAGAAACGGCAGATCTAAACAACTGCAGATCAATAAATCTATTATTTCACCCAGCAGCATCAGAATACACATTTTTCTCAGCAGCACATGGAACATTTTCCAAAATAGACCACACTATAGGTCACGAAACAAACTTGTCCAAATTCAGATACATTGAAATAACGATCTCTGTTCTCTCAGACCACAGGAAATAAAATTGGAACTAAACACCAAAAGCCACCATGGAAAGTTCTGTAACACATGAAGGCTGGTGAATCACCAGCGGATCACCAAAGAGATAAGAAAGGAAATTCAAATGTTCATGATATTCAAAAAAATGAACACACCAATACGAGCTGCTGTGAGACACAGCAAAGGCAATACTCAGAGGCAAGTTTATAGCTCCGAGTTACTACATCAACAAATTGGAGAGATCTGAAACCAACAATTTAATGAGACACCTGAACCTCCTTGAAAAGAGCAGCAAGATAAACCCCAATCCACTAGACGGAAAGAAATAATGAAAATTAAATCCGAATTAAATGAATTAGAATCCAAAAAAAGAAAGAAACAATAAAACAAGAGATGGTTCTTCTAAAAAATTAACAAAAATGACAGACAGCAAATCCTATCAGAAAAAGCAGATGACATACCCAAGTAAATAAACTCAGAGAAGAGAATGGAAACATCACCACAGAACCAAACAAGATTCAGAACATTATAAGGGAATACTTCTCAAACCTTTATACTGATAAGTTTGCGAACCTGGAAGAAATGGAATTTTATCTAGGAAATATCAAAATTCTGAAACTAAACCAAGATGAGTTAAGCCAAATTTGCTGGCCCATGTCAAGCATTGATATAGAAAAAGCAATGAGACCTCCCATCTAAGTAAAACCCAAGACTCCTTCAAAGTAGAAGTTACACCAATATTACTCCACCTCTTCAATAAATTCGAAAGAGAAATTTCACTACCGAACTCATTCTATGAAGCCATTAAAATCTGCATCCATAAACCAGGCAGGGACTCAACAAAAAAATAGAAATATAGACCCATTTCTATGAGAACCTCAACGCAAAACTTCTCAACAAAATCTTGGCCAATTAACTTCAACAACTCATCCAAAAAATCATTAACCACGATCATACAGGATTCATTTCAGGGATGCAAAGCTAGTTCAATATATGAAAAACACAATATAATTCATCATATCAACAAGAGCAAGGATATGAACCACATGCTTGTCGCAAAAGATATGAAAAATATACATTTGAGAAGTTCTAACACCGCTTTATGATGAACACACTGGAAAAACTAGGAATCCATGGAACATTCCTCAATAAAATAAAAGCTGTATATGACAAACCTACAGCCAGCATTATACTTTTATTTATATTTTATGTTATTTGAGAACATACTGTACAGAGGGATTACAATTACATGGGCAGGATAATGCATATATTTCTTACCAAGCATTGCAGCTTCCTCCTTTGTTTACCCTTCACCTCCCTTCCCAGCCTCCCCCCTCCCTCTCCACCCAATCATACCCCCTCCACCCCAACGAAACCGACATTGTAAAGCTGTTTAAACATGACATTTTGTACTTCTCATTGTTGCAACAGGTCCACCTGAATCTTTAAACGACGTGTTTGTCCCCATCTCCTCCACATGTTATAGTGACATCGAATACAGTGAAAGCAGGGGTTACACTGTGGGGGAGGGACATACAAAGCAACAAAGAAATAATCTTATAAATGCGTTAGAAACACATGCATGAAAGAAACGAAAACATTAAAATACATATTTAAGGGTTCGTTTTCCTAACATCACATTATCTGACTTTTTCCGCTTGACTCATACCTAAACTAGATATTGGAAATAAGGGAAAGCATGGGACCTATATTTCTTTGTGCCTGGCTTACTTCACTTTATATAATTATTCCCAAGCCTTTCCATTTCCTAACAAATGGGGAAATGTCATTCTTTCTGATGACAAAGAATTCCATTGTGTATATATACCACATTTTCTTGATCCACTCATCTACTGAGGGGCATCTGGGTTGGTTCCAGATCTTAGCTTTGGTAAATAATGCTGCAATAAACATAGTTGTGCTGGTAACTATAGTGCGGTCTTGTTTGTAAACATTTGGGTAAATGCCCAAAAGTGGGATTGCTGGGTCATAGGGGAGATCTAAGTGAAGACTTTTGAGGAACCTCCATACTGCTTGCCAAAGTGGTTGAACAAGTTTACATTCCCACCAACAATGAAGTAAGGTTCCTTTCTGACCACATCCCCTCCAGCATCTGTTGTTGTTAGAGTTTTTGATTTTTGCTGTTCTAACTGGAGTGAGGTGATATCTCAATGTTGTTTTGATCTGCATTTCTTTTATGGCTAGGGAGGTTGAACATTTCTTTATGTGTCTATTGGCCATCCTTCTTTCTTCTTCAGAGAAGCTTCTCTTTAAGTCTTTCGCCCACTTATTTATTGGGCAGTTGTTTCTTTGAGGATTTGTTGTTGGGTGGTTTAATTTTTTGAGTTCCAACTATATTTCAGATATGAGAGCCTTGTCCGTTGTATGGATAGTAAAGATCTTCTCCCAATCGGTGGGCTTTCTATTGATCTTGCTAGCTATGTCACTTGCCCTGCAGAAGCACTGCAATCTTATGCAATCCCATTTGTCCAACCTTTCTTTGATTTCTTGTGCTTCCGGGTCTCTATTCAGAAAATTTCGGCCTGAGCAAAGGAGACATAGGGTTTCTCCTATTCCATCCTCTAATGTTTTCAGAGTGTCTGCTTTGAGTTCAAGGTCTTTGATCCATTTGGAGTTCATTCTGGTGCAGGGTGATATATAAGGATCTAGCTTTAGTTTTCTACATGTAGTTAACCAATTTTGCCAGCACCATTTACTGAAGAGGCTGTCTTTCTTCCATTCTATTGTTTTAGCTTCCTTATCGAAGATTAGATGGCTATAGGTCTGTAGGTTCATTTCTGGGTTTTCAATTCTATTCCATTGGTCCTGAGGTCTGTTCTTATGCCAATACCAAGCTGTTTTGATTACTATGGCTTTATAGTAGAGTTTGAAATGTGGTATTGATATTCCTCCAGCAGTGTTCTTTCCGTTGAGGAGCGTTTTTGCTATTCGGGGTCTTTTATTGTTCCATATGAATTTTTGGATTGCCTCTTCTATTTCCTTGAATAATGAGGGTGGAATTTGATAGGTATTGCATTGAATTTGTAGATATCCTTGGGAAGTATTGCCATTTTCACGATGTTAATCTTTCCAATCCAGTAGCATGGGAGGTTTTGCCATATTTTCCGTTCTGTGTTGATTTCCTTTTTCAAGATTATAAAGTTTTCATCGTAGAGGTCCTTCACTTCTTTAGTTAAGTTAATTACTAGGTATTTTATTTTTTGTGGGGCTATTACAAATGGAGTTGCTTTCCTAATTTCAGCCACGCTTTACTCATTGTTGGCATACAGAAAAACCATTGATTTTGGGGGTTAATTTTACCTGCTACTTTGCCAAAGTTTTGAATCAGCTTGAGTAATTTGGGAGTGGAGTCTATGGGATTCTTTAAATACACGATCAGGTCATCTGCAAAGAGGAAGAGTTTTATTTCTTCTTTCCCTATTTGGATCCCCTTTATGTCTGCATCTTGTCTTATTGCTGTAGCTAGGCATTCTAATACTAGATTGCAGAGAAGTGGAGAGAGTGGGCATCCTTGTCTTGTTCCTGAGTTAAGAGGAAATGGCTTTAGTTTTTCACCATTGAGTATAATGCTGGCTGTAGGTTTGTCATATACAGCCTTTATTGTATTGAGGATTGTTCCATGGATTCCTAGTTTTTCCAAAACCTTCATCATGAAGGGGTGTTGGATCTTGTCGAATGCTTTTTCTGCGTCTATGGAGATAACCATGTGGTTCTTGTTCTTGCTCCTGTTGATATGATGAATAATATTAATTGATTTGCGTATATTGAACCAGCTTTGCATCCCTCAATTGAATCCTGTTAGATCGTGGTGTGTGATTTATTGGATGAATTGTTGAAGTCGGTTGGCCAAAATTTTGTTGAGAAATTTTGCATCAATGTTCATCAAAGAAATGGGTCTATAGTTCTCTTTCTTTCATGAGTCCCTGCCTGGTTTTGGGATGAGGGGTATGATGGCTTCATAGAATGTGTTCGGTAGTGAGCTTTCCCTTTCAATTTCATTGAAGAGTTGGAGGAGAATTGGTGTGAGCTCTGCTTTGAAGGCCTTGTAAATTTCCACTGTAAAAGCATCTGGTCCTGGACTTTTCTTAGCTGGGAGGTCTCTTATTGCTGTTTCTATTTTAGTGCTTGATATGAGCCTGTTAAGATAGTTTAACTCATCTTCGTTTAATTTTGGCATGTCAATATTTGCTAGGAAGAGGTCCATTTCTGTCAAGTTGTCAAACTTATTAGCATAAATTTTTGAGAAGTATTCCCTTATAATGTTCTGAATCTTGGTTATTTCCGTGGTGATGTTTCCATTTTCATCTCTGAGTATATTAATTTGTGCGTGTTCTCTTCTTTTTCTAGTAAGATTTGCTAAGGGTCTGTCAATTTTGTTAAGTTTTTCAAAGAACCAAGTCTTTGTTTTGTTGATTCTCTCTATAGTTTTTTTGGATTCTAATTCATTTAATTCTGATTTAATTTTGATTATTTCTTTCCGTCTACTGGATTGGGGTTTATCTTGCTGCTCTTTTTCAAGGAGGTTTAGATGTGACATTAAATTGTTAGTTTCACATCTCTCCAATTTGTTGATGTAGGAGCTCAGAGCTATAAACTTGCCTGGGGCACTGCCTTTGCTGTGTACCAGAGGAGCTGATAATTTGTGTGTTCATTTTTGTTGAATAGCATGAACATTTGAATTTCCTTTCTATTCTCTTCCATGACCCACTCATGATTCAGCAGTGTGTCGTTCAGCCTCCATCTGATACCGGACTTTCTTTGGTGTCTTTTGGTGTTGAGTTCTAATTTTATTCCCTTGTGGTCAGAGAGAATGCAAGGTATAACTTCAATGTTTCTGAATTTAGACAAGTTAGCTTTGTGTCCTAAAATGTAGTCTATTTTAGAAAACTTTCCATGTGCTGCTAAGAAGAACGTGTATTCTGATGCTGCTGGGTGAAATGTTCGGTAAATGTCTGTTAAATCTAGTTGATCTATGCAGCTGTTTAGATCTGCGGTTTCTCTGTTGAGTTTTTGCCAAGTTGATCTATCTAGTGGGGAGAGTAGTGTGTTAAAATCCCCCAAAATTAATGTCTTTGTATCTATATGGGATTTGAGGGAAAGTAGTGTTTCTTTGATCAATTTGGGTGTTCCATTGTTTGGCGAATAGATATTTATAATTGTAATATCCTCCTGAAGGAGAGATCCTTTAATTAGTATATAGCGACCTTCTTTATCTCTTCTCACAAATTTTAATTTGAAGTCTATTTTATCTGATATTAGGATTGCAACTCCCGCCTGTTTATGGGGTCCGTTTGCTTGGTAGATTTTGTTCCAGCCTCTAACATTGAAAATGTGTTTGTTTTTATGGGCAAGATGTGACTCCTGAAGGCAGCAGATAGAAAGGTCTTGTTTTTTAATCCAACTAGACAGTCTATGTCCCTTAATTGGAGAGTTCAGTCCGTTAACGTTAAGAGATAGGACTGAGAGGTATTTGGGAGTTCCTGCCATGTTATCTACCTTCTTGGGGGCTCCAAAAACTGGGTTCTTCCTATGGTTCTTGCATTCTCAGTTTGGTTGCAGTTTGTTGGCCTTTATTGTGGTCTTGTTGGTTTTCTCTGTGTAGGACATCTTTAAGAATCTTTTGTATGGCTGGTTTGGTGGAGATCTATTGTTTCATTTTTTTTTGCTGTGGAAGTTTTTTATTTGGCCTTCAGTTATGAAGGAGAGTTTAGCTGGGTACAGTATTCTTGGTTGATAGTTGTTTGTTTTTAGGGCATGGCATACATCATTCCAGGCTCTTCTTGCTTTGATTGTCTCTGCTGAGAAATCTGAGGTGATTCTAATTGGTTTCCCTTTATAGGTGATTGCCCTTTGCTCCCTGACAACTTTAAGGATCTTTTCCTTGTTCTGAGTTGATACTGTGTGGATGATATTGTGACCGTGGGATGTCCTATTCTGGTCTGGTCTATTTGGGGTTCTAAAGGCTTCTTGTATCTGAATAGGCCTATCTTTTTGCATGTTTGGGAAGTTCTCTGCTAGGATCCTGTTAAACAAATTTCCTAGACCATTAACTTCTGTTTCTAGGTGCTCCTCTACACCCATTATCCTTAGATTAGGGCTTGTGATGGTGTTCCAGGTTTTGAATAGATCTATCATATTTCTTGGACTTGTCTTGGATGGTTGTATGTTCTTTCTCTATAATATCTAGGCTGTCTTCAATCCCTGAGATTCGATCTTCTGCGTGGTCTAACCTGCTGTCAAGACTCTCTACTTTGTTTTTTATCTCTTTTCTTTCTAATTGGTCACCTTTGATGGCTTCAAGTTCTTTGTTGAAGCTCTGTTTTAGGTTTTGTATGAATCTCTTTACTTCCTTAATTTGGTGTTCAGTGTTTGTTCTCAAATCACTTAGTTGATTGGTTATGGTTTCTTTGGACTGCCATTCCTTCTGTTGGGTTCCATTCAGCTTTCCATTTGTGGTCTCCCTGACTTTCTTCAGCTCTTTGTTAATGGATTCTATGGATGCCTTTAGTGATCTTTGTGTGTTCTCTACCTGGTCTCAATTCCCGTATTACTCTTTGATTAGCTTCCTCGCATTCGTGGGATTCCTGCAGTTCTCTTTGAGTGTTCTCAGCCTGCTCATGCCATTCCTCCCTTTCTCTTTGAGTATTCTCAAGTTGTTCACGCAAATCCTGTAACAGCTTTTGTGTACCTTCCTCACGCTTATGATATTCCTGTATAAACTTCTGGGATGCCTCCTCTCTCTCCCTATCACGGTCCTACATTGTCAAACTTCTCATTTATCATGTTTGCCAATATTGTTTGTAGAGCTATTTGGGAACTCTCCTCTGGATTATTTATTATCTGTTCTAATCCCTGATTATCAAGATTGGGAATTGAGATACCGAATTTGCCATTTTTCTTGTGTTTTTCTGGGTTATTCTGCCCATTTGAGATGAAGATAGCACCAGTTTTGTGCTAGAACACTATCTTAAGGCAACCATCAACAAAAGTTTGCATTTGTACAGTCAATAGTCTACAGATACAATCTAGTTCAACAGATACATCTATTCAACATCAAACAACTATATGTTAAAGGACTTCTAACCGCAGAGAAGAATTTGGAAAACCAGAAATTATTAGGATTAGGGAGAGATGTGGGTAAAAACTGGAATAGATTGTTGTGGGGAGGCACAGGGAGTGTTAACTATGTCTTAATCACAATTCCGGAAATGGGTTGGGTAGGATGCAAGTAGAGAGAGAGAGAGAAAGAAGAAAGGGAAAGGGGAATGAAAAGAGACCAGAAAAAAATAGAAATGTAAAAATTAATGTTATTATAGAGATTAAAAGACCATCTATTTACAGAGGAATGTGAATATGTTGGGAGAAAGGGAGGGACATAGAGGAGATGTGAAAAACTTTTTAAAAATGCTTAAAATATTATATAGGTATAAAGAGGTAGTACTGCTATTAATGAATTTAAGTCTCAGAGGTTTTGAATTGAGTAATAAAGTTGTGGATTAAGTGTGTACACAATTGGGTATAGGGTCTACTAGTTAACTATGGGTTTATCTGAGGATGTGCAGGACAAGAGTTAAGTCACATAAAGAAGAACAAAAGAGAGGAAAAGGTGGAAGGAATGGCAAAGGGAGAAGAAAGGATCAGAAGTTCAGTAGAGCTAGACCAAAAACAAAAAGATAATTAAGAAAGAAAGAAAAAGAGAAAGAAGACAAGAAAAGAAAGGAAAACGCTCATTCATGTATTCCTAAAATAAAAATTATAAGAGGAGAGAAAAAAAAAGTTACAGGAAAACAATTATTTTTTTTAAGATTATTTAAGATGTTTTGTACCTGTAGTACCTCAGTTGAAATCTCTCATTGTGAGTCTCAATATTCCCTAACTATTGTCACATTTATATTTAAATATTTCATAAGAACTTGGTAAGTCATACTTCTTAGCTGTTCACAAAGTTACTAGATTGCGGTATAATTTGGGAAAATAACATGATATTGGTCAAAGCACCTTCATAGTTCAACAGTGGGTGATTGAGAACGTTTTGTGGTTAATGTTGAGTTGCTTAGTGCTGTCACATATAATCTAGAAAGGCTTACAAAATTCTTTATTCAACATAGAAATTCAATTGTTTTCTTTATGAGAAAATTCATTGCATAGAACCAAGCTAACATTTTTCTCAATCTGGCTGTGTGTCTTCTCAATATTCACCAACGAGTTCCATGGAATCAAACCAATAACCATATGATAATTTTGATGGAACAACAGTCTAATGAGGAAAATATAGGTAAACTTCATTTGTATCATGAGTCCTACAAAAATTTAGGCCCATTAGACATTTACTAATATTGATGTACTCCATTCTGTCATTCATAAATCTCACTTCAAATTATCACTATGACTTTTTCTGTCATTTTTACACATCAATTTGTGCAATATTTTCTTGCTTGCACTTGCAAATCTTTAAAATCCTATTCAACCTACTACTTGAAATATGGCATTTTGAACAGAATTGAACAAACATCTAAAAGGGGCATAATTTTTTCTCCTTCATTCTTTACAACCATTTGTTTGTATTTTTTCTAATTCACGAACTGTTTAATGACAGTATACTTGTTCATATGTTGCTCAAAGGAAAACATCACTGGATAGTGCCTGAACTCAAATCTCATCTAACATTTAAAATCAATTTTGGGTATGTGTTAGGCCCAAAATTTGGAGACACAATCAGATATTCTCACAACAACAGAAAACAGAAATGCAGTTTTTATCTCTTACTTCTGTGAAACCCAAAAACAAAAGTTATATAATAACTAACAAACATACTGTTCACAATAATCTTCTTCCTTCCTAACTATAACACCACTACGGATTGTACTCTGACTATCTACTTGAAGAAAAACATTGGGTATTATCACCAGAATATTTTTAATGGAATGAGTACAACAAATATATTTCCCATACTTGTTTGAATGATTTATATTTTCGAGAGGGAATATGTATATATTCCTACACATTTTAAGCTCTTTACATTAAAATTTACTCAATCAACTCATGCTTAAGAAGGAATGTGAATTACTAAGTAACATAGAAATACTTTTTGTTTTCTTCTGGTCATTACCTTTGTCTTACTAGAATCATTGCAATATTGTTCATATGAATTTTTGGAAAAACATTACTGTGTATTTCAAATAACCAATTTCAATGCTTTACCATGTAAATGATATGAATGACATTGACAAAAAATCCACATGAATAGCTTTCACTTTACTGAAATATACAATTTTCAGCTTAGTAATGCGAGAAAAAGATTCTATCTGGAACTATGTCATAGAAACAACAGAAGGAGTACTGGCACATATTACAGACTATAACCTGGTTACTTCTTGAGAAAGATAGTGTCTGATTAACAGACATAATTATTTGAGGATATTTGCCAGTGTCATTTTCAATTTTTCAGATATCTTTCGATCTAAGCATGAATATTTTTGTTACTTATTTCCAAAGTGGAGAAATATATTTGACATTATTTTTTATCAAAATCATGTAAATAGGGCTTAATTGAATTCCTTTGCCAAAAGACCTCGATTTAAAAACTTTACCCATGATATTAAAATGTTTCTCATTGCTTCAAGTCTATGCATATGATGAATGCAATCAGAGGAATAATTTCTCATTTTCTCCACTAACTTTGTTCAATTTTCTATGAATCTATATGATCATATATGTAAACATATAGATAATTATCCTTAAATTTTTGTTGAACATATTGCTGACTTTGTCAAATCCATCCATTTCAGCTTTGAATGCATATTTTAATGTATTAGGAATTGTTAACGAAATCATCAAAATATGTGCATAATTTGTTTTATGGTAAACTCCATTCTAGTGCTTTCTTTTTATTTCGTTTTTTCGGTGCTGAGGATGTAGTTCCTAAAGTATGTAAAGTATATAAAGAATTAGCATATTTGGTACCCCTTTAGAATTTTATATGGATCTAAATGATCCATACAGAAAGATGCACATTGACTGTGGTATAGTAATTTTCAAACCAAATTCTTTTGTACATGAATATTCTACTGTACCCAATGATAGGAACAGTTAAATATCGTTTCTAATTGTTATCCACACTGCCCAGTTATACCATGACATACTCTGAAACCCAGCCATGATCTAAATCCAAATTCTTTCAAAGGAAGGAGTTATAAAAACAGGCATAAGTCTACATGGCTTATGGATCACAGTAAGATTGTATTGCTCTATGCCTAGACAAAATTGTAGCAGTTCTAAATTTTACATTATCTCAAATCGAATTAATATCCACCTCCTTTTGTTTTTTCCCCCAATCTTCATCCATTATAACAGTGGTTTTCTAGAGTTGAATAAGTTCAGTGAAAATTAATCAAGGTAGAAGAGCATATGAGTGAGTGAATGAAAAGCACCTCAAAGTGGGATTCCTTTCTGAAGCAATTGTTGTTAGTAACACGCTGCATAGTCTATTCATTTATTTAGTGTGTTTTTGGTGGGTCAATGTGTTTATGTGTTTGTGTTGTGTGTGTGTGTGTGTGTGTGTGTGTGTGTGTGTGTGCGTGTGTGTGTGTGGGCTAACATGTTCTGAACAGAAACTATGTGATGAACCATATTTGATCATTTGGTATAATTGGTATATATGTTTGCCTCAAGAATAGATTTTTTAAAAAGGAAAAAGCTGACACATCCAGCATTAAGTACCAATCTTTTTAACATATTTCTTATTAACGTTATCTACTCCATTTTATTTGCCCTCGTAAACATTTTGAGACATGGTGATATGTAGTATGGCAAAATGTATTGTTCTACCAGCGTTGGTTCCATACCTGAGTTAGGCTAAGTAATGATAAAATGATCATACTCGTGTTGGTATGTTTCTTGTGTCCTACAGAGTGTAAGTCTAGGGATGAATGCTGCATAACAGAGGAGCTCTCTTTTTAACTTATGAGGAACCATCAGAATGCTTTTCAAAGTGGTGGAACCTTGTCTACATTCATACCACAGAATAGCCGTGTTCCCATTTGGTCACATACCTGTCAGCTTCTGATATGATTTCTTTTCTAAATATGGCCTATTTTAACAGGAGTAATTAAGAAATTCAGTATAGTTGTGATTTGACATCCTCTTTTTCATAGAAATGTTTACACATTTGCATACAAAATTGATGTTAGGGCAAGGAAGCCCATTTTTTCTTTATTAGGAGTAGGTAATCAAATATCTATTATTATTAGCTAAATTTATTTTTTCTTAGACATTTGAATATTTAATAGCCAAATTCAAGAATAACAGAATATATCAACATATAGGATACTAGAGTAAAAACAAAATACAGTATTAATATTAAAAATATATAATTCAAAGTAAGAGCCAGGCACCAGTGACTCATGCCTGTAATTTTGGCTACTCAGGAGGCTAAGATCTGAGGATCACGGTTCAAAGCCAGCCCAATCAGGAAAGTCTGTGAGAGACTTATCTCCAATAAACCCTAGAAAACTGGAAACGGTGCTGTGGCTATAGCGGAGGAGTGTTCACTTTGAGCTGAAGAGCTGAGGGATAGCGCCCAAACCCAGAGTTCAAGCCCCACAACCGACAAAAAAGTTAGATGCATCAAATAGTTCATAGTAATTTTATACTCACAAAAGATCCACTGTGAGAATAGCATAATTTTCACCCATTGTATTCAAAAGATGGCACTGAAATTTGGGTTCAACAAATACCTTACCAAAATTCTAAGAAAATTATCAAAAGTGATTACAAGGTGTGTAATGTGCAATGTGCAATGAAGCCTTAAAACAAGCTCATATTTCTTATCAAATTTTATGTATAGAAATTCATGATGATCATAAACACAAACATTTTGATGTACATTGAAGTTATGCTCATATCTATTATGGTCATTATTATTTCATTCCCAGAGAAATCTCTTGGATACTTTAGTCACATATAAAAGGGGTGGTTGTTTCTTGGAGAATTTGTCACTGTGGTTATTTAATATCATGAACTCTGGGGTTTTTGCATGTTATATAGTTAGAAATTCAGTAGATGTTCTCCAAAACAGTGGGTTATGCATTTGAATTTGTCTTTCTACCTCTTACTATTGCCATGCAAAAGTTTTCTAGTTGAATTCAATGCCATATATTCAGCTTTCCCTTGATTCGTTGTGACTGGATGTTTTTAAATTTAATTTAATTTTATTTGTGAACATACTGTACAGAGGAGTTACAATTACATGGGCAGGATAAAGCGTACATTTCTTACCAAGCATTGCAGCCTCCTCCTTATTTTACCCTTCACATCCCTTCCCAGCCTCCCCCCTCCCCCCCAATCCCAATCCTTCTCCTTCCCTCCCTTCACCCCCCCCCCGCACCGATGTTGTAAAGCTAGTTTTGGACATGACAACTTGTACTTCTCATTGTTGCAACAGGTCCGCCTGTATCCTTAAACAACTGGTTTTTCCCCATCTCCTCCACAAGTTATACTGACATCAAATATAGTCAAAGCAGGGGTTATACTGTGGGGGAGGGACGTACAAAGCAACAAAGAGATAATCTTATAAATGCGTTAGAAACACATGCATGAAAGAAAGAAAACATTAAAATACATATCTAAGTGTTCATTTTCCTGGCATCACATTATCTGACCTTTTCCACTTGACTCATACATATACTAGATATTAAAAATAAGGGAAACCATGGGACCTATGTTTCTTTGGGCCTGGCTTACTTCACTTAATATAATTTTTTCCAAGTTTTTCCATTTCCTAACAAATGGGGCAATGTCATTCTTTCTGATGGAGGCATAGAATTCCATTGTGTATATATACCACATTTTCTTGATCCATTCATCTACTGAGAGGATTTTTATTAAGTAAGTTTTGACCTGGGTATCCAGGTCAATAGGACATCCTCTATTCCATACTATCATATTTCATGATACATAAACATACTTTGAGATCTTTGATCCATTTGGAGTTGGTTCTGGTGCAAGTTGATATATAAAGATCTACTTTAAATTTTTCATGCATATATAATTATTTCGGCATGTACCATATTTAGAAGGGTGTGCCTTACCTCTATCTAGTGATTTTGGCTCATTTATTTATTTATTTAGTTAGTTATTTGTTTATTCATTCATTATTAATGTTATTTTTATTGTCAAAATACCGTACAGAAGGGTTACAATTACATTAGCAAAGTAATGAATAAAATACTTATCAAGCATTGTTGCCTCCTCCTTTGTTTCCCCTTACTATCCCTGCTCTCCCATCTCTTCTCCTCCTGCTTCCCCCTCAACCCTCTTCCTCCGCCAACGTTGTAAAGTTCGTTTTTTGACATAACCTATTGTACATCTCATTGTTGAAATGGGTCCACCTGTATCCCTATTTAAGCAATTTTGTTTTTTGCCTTTCCCTCCACTAATTATACCAACATCAAATGCAGTGAAAACAAGACTTATACCATAGAGAAATAACATATAAAGCAACAAAATAATCACTTTATAAATATGTTTGAAACAATAGAAAGAAAGAAAAAAAAACACTCGAGTCCTTATCTTGGGATTCATTTCACGTAACATCAACTTGTCTGATCATTTTTGCTTGTGTCAGACATATATAATGGTGCAAATAAGGGAAACTATTGGACCTATGTTTCTTTGCACCTGGATAACTTCATTTAATATAATTTTTCCAAGTCTTTCCATTCCCTAACAAATGGGGCAATGTCATTCTTTCTGAAGGAGGCATAGAATTCCATTTTGCAAATATACCACATGTTCTTGATCTATTCATCTAGTGAGGGGCATCTGGTTGGTTCCATATCTTAGCTATGGTAATAAATGCTGCAATAAACATAGTTATGCTGGTAGCTGTTTGTGATCATTTGGGCAAATACCCAAAAGTGGGATTGCTGGGTCATAGGGGAGCTCTATGTGCAGTCTTTTGAACAATCTCCATATTGCTTTCCAAAATGGTTGAACAAGTTTACACTCCCACCAACAATGCAGTACAGTTCCCTTCTATCCACATCCCCTGCAGTATCTGTTATTACTAGTGTTCTTGAGTATAGCCATTCTAACTAGGGTGAGGTGGTATCTCAGTGTTGTCTTGATTTTCATCTTTAATTTTAGGGAGGTTGAACATTTCTTCATGTGTCTATTGGCCATCCTTCTTTCCTCTTCAGAGAAATTTCTCTGTATGACTTTATTCCACTGATTTTTGGGCAGTTGTTCCTTTGAGGATTTGTTAATGGGTATTTAATGTTTTGAGTTCCAGGTATATTTTAGATATGAGACCCTTGTCCATTGTATGGCTAGTGATGATTTTCTCCCAATCCGTGGGCTTTCTATTGATCTTGCTAGCTATTTCCTTTACCATGCAGAAGCTCTGCATCTTCATATAATCCCATTTGTCCTACCATTGTTTGATTTGTTTTGGTTGAGAAGGGTCTCTATACAGAAATTTCGACCTGTGCCAAGAAGACCTGTAATGTTTTCAGGGTGTCTGCTTTGACTCTGAGGTCTTTTATCCATTTGGAGTTGATTCTGGTGCAGGGTGATATATTAGGTTCTAGCTTTAGTTTTCTACAAGAGATGATTCATTTATAAAAACCTTAGGTGGCCATAGGTTTCCGGGATGATTGTTGTGTCTTCAATGCTATTCTATTGGTCTTTATGCCTGTTTATGTGCCAGTTTCAACTTTATATATAAATATATTTATGTATGTATTTTACATATATATACACACACGTCTCTCTATATATAGTTATATTTATATGTGTGTATATATCAGCATATATGTGTATGTACATATGTATATTTAGTTTGTTTGTGTATGTTTTATAATAGACTTTGGCGTGTATATTGATATTTTCAGAGCACTGTTTTTCCTGCTAACATTTGCTTTTAGTTATTCTGGTTCTTTTATATTTCCATGTGAGTTTTTTTATTACTTCTTCCTTCTCATTAAATAATCTTGTAAAGATATTGATCATTACTGCTTTGAATTTGTAAGTGGCTTTGGACACTTTTCCAAATTTCTTGATGTCAATACTTCCAATCAGGACAATATATTGCTTTCCACATTAATAAATATGCTTTTATATCTATTTTCAGATGTTCAACTTGTTCCCATAGAGGTCCTTTATTTGCTTCGTAAAGAAAGGTCCTAGGTATTTACTTTTGGAGGCTATCAGAAAAGATGTTGCTTTGGTGTTTAAACATTATTCTTCTTGTCGTGGGGATACATAAATGCTGCTTATTTCTGTGAGTTCTTTGTAAACTCTGTTACATTGCCAAAAGTTTAGAATAGCTACAGGGAATTGGGATTGTAGTCCATAAGCATTACTTCAATAGATTAGAAAGGAAATTAAAATTTTCATGCTATTTATCAAAAATGAACACACAAATTATCAGCTCCTCTGGGACACAGCAAAGGCAGTACTCAGAGGCAAGTTTATAGCTCTGAGCTCCTACATCAAAAAATTGGAGAGATCAGAAACTAACAATTTAATGACACATCTAAACCTCCTTGAAAAAGAGCCGCAAGATAAACCCCAATCCAGTAGACGGAAAGAAATAATCAAAATTAAATCAGAATTAAATGAATTAGAATCCAAAAAAACTATAGAAAGAATCAACAAAACAAAGAGTTGGTTCTTTGAAAAACTTAACAAAATTGACAGACCCTTAGCAAATCTTATCAGAAAAAGAAGAGAACACACCCAAATTAATAAACTCAGAGATGAGAATGGAAACATCACCACGGAAAAAACCAAGATTCAGAACATTATAAGGGAATAAGTCTCAAAACTTTATGCTAATAAGTTTGAGAACTTGACAGAAATGGACCTTTTCCTAGCAAATATTGACATGCCAAAACTAAACCAAGATGAGTTAGACTATCTTAACAGGCCCATATCAAGCACTGAAATAGAAACAGCAATAAGAGACCTCCCAGCTAAGAAAAGTCCATGCTTTTACAGTGGAATTTTACAAGGCCTTCAAAGCAGAGCTCACACCAATACGCCTCCAACACTTCAATGAAATTGAAAGGGAAAGCTCACTACCGAACACATTCTATGAAGCCATCATAACCCTCATCCCAAAACCAGACAAGGACTCATCAAAGAAAGAGAACTATAGACCCATTTCTTTGATGAATATTAATGCAAAACTTCTCAACAAAATTTTGGCCAATCGACTTCAACAATTCATCCAAAAAATCATACACCAGGATCAAACAGGTTTCATTTGAGGGATGCAAACCTGGTTCAATATACGCAAATCAATTAATATTATTCATCACATCAACAGGAGCAAGAATAAGAACCACATGTTTATCTCAATAGATGCAGAAAAAGCATTCGACAAGATCCAACACCCCTTCATGATGAAGGTTTAGGAAAAACTAGGAATCCATGGAACATTCCTCAATACAATAAAGGCTGTATATGACAAACCTACAGCCAGCATTATACTCAATGGTGAAAAACTAAAGCCATTTCCACTTAACTCAGGAACAAGACAAGGATGCCCACTCTCTCCACTTCTCTGCAATCTAGTATTAGAATGCCTAGCTACAGCAATAAGACAAGATGCAGACATAAAGGGGATCCAAATAGGGAAAGAAGAAATAAAACTCTCCCTCTTTGCTGATGACATGATCTTGTATTTAAAGAATCCCATAGACTCCACTCCCAAATTACTCAAGCTGATTCAAAACTTTGGCAAAGTAGCAGGTTATAAAATTAACCCCCCAAAACCAATGGCTTTTCTGTATGCAAACAATGAGAAAAGTGTGGCTGAAATTAGGAAAGCAACTCCATTTGTAATAGCCCCACAAAAAATAAAATACCTAGTAATTAACTTAACTAAAGAAGTGAAGGACCTCTACGATGAAAACTTTAAAATCTTGAAAAAGGAAATCAACACAGAACTGAAAAAATGGCAAAACCACCCATGCTCCTGGATTGGAAAGATTAACATCGTGAAAATGGCAATACTTCCCAAGGATATCTACAAATTCAATGCAATACCTATCAAAATTCCACCCTCATTCTTCAAGGAAATAGAAGAGGCAATCCAAAAATTCATATGGAACAATAAAAGACCCCGAATAGCAAAAACGCTCCTCAACGGAAAGAACACTGCTGGAGGAATATCAATACCACATTTCAAACTCTACTATAAAGCCATAGTAATCAAAACAGCTTGGTATTGGCATAAGAACAGACCTCAGGACCAATGGAATAGAATTGAAAACCTAGAAATGAAACTACAGACCTATAGCCGTCTAATCTTCGATAAGGGAGCTAAAACAATAGAATGGAAGAAAGACAGCCTCTTCAGTAAATGGTGCTGGCAAAATTGGTTAACTACATGTAGAAAACTAAAGCTAGATCCCTGCACCAGAATCAACTCCAAATGGATCAAGACCTTGAAGTCAAAGCAGACACTCTGAAAACATTACAGGATGGAATAGGAGAAACCCTAAGTCTCCTTGGCTCAAGCCGAAATATTTTGGATAGAGACCCGGAAACACAACAAATCAAAGAAAGGCTGGACAAATGGGATTGCATAAAATTGTAGAGCTTGTGCAGGGCAAATGACATAGCTAGCAAGATCTTCTCCCACAGATTGGGAGAAGATCTTTACTATCCGTAAAACGGACAAGGGTCTCATATCTAAAAGATACTTGGAACTCAAAAAATTAATCCCCCCAACAAATCCTCAAAGATACAACTGCCCAATAAATAAGTGGGCGAAAGACTTAAAGAGAAACTTCTCTGAAGAAGAAAGAAGGATGGCCAATAGATACTTGAAGAAATGTTCAACATCCCTAGCCATAAAAGAAATGCAGATCAAAACAACATTGAGATATCACCTCACCCCAGATAGAATGGCAAAAATCAAGAACTCTCACAACAACAGATGCTTGAGGCGATGTGTACAGAAAGGAACCTTACTTCATTTTTGGTGGGAATGTAAACTTGTTCAACCACTTTGGAAAGCAGTATGGAGGTTCCTCAAATGACTTCACATAGAACTCCCCTATGACCCAGCAATCCCACTTTTGGGCATTTACCCAAATGTTTACAAACAAGACCACACTAAAGCTATCGCACAACTATGTTTATTGGAGCATTATTTACCATAGCTAAGCTATGGAACCAACCCAGATGCCCCTCAGTAGATGAATGGATCAAGAAAATGTGGTATATATACACAATGGAATTCTATGTCTCCATCAGAAAGAACGACATTGCCCCATTTGTTAGGAAATGGAAAAACTTGGAAAAAATTATATTAAGTGAAGTAAACCAGGCCCAAAGAAATATAGTTCCCATGGTTTTCCTTATTTGCAATATCTAGCATATGTATGAGTCAAGCGGAAAAGGTCAGATAATGTGATGTCAGGAAAACGAACCCTTAGATATGTATTTTAATGATTTTTCTTTCATGCATGTGTTTCTAACGCATTTATAAGATTATCTCTTTGTTGCTTTGTACATCCCTCCCCCACAGTATAACCCCTGCTTTCACTATATTTGATGTCAGTATAACTTGTGGAGGAGATGGGGAAAAACCAGTTGTTTAAGGATACAGGTGGACCTGATGCAACAATGAGAAGTACAAGTTGTCATGTCCAAAACGAGCTTTACAACGTTGGTTCCGGGAGGGGGGGGAAGGGGCGGGAAGGAGAAGGATTGGGATTGGGGGTGAGGGGGGAGGCTGGGTAGGGATGTGAAGGGTAAACAAAGGAGGAGGCTGCAATGCTTGGTTAGAAATGTACGCATTATCCTGCCCATGTAATTGTAACTCCTCTGTACAGTATGTTCACAAATAAAATTAAATTAAATTAAAAAAAGTTACCTCAATAGAGGATTAAGTTATCTGCAAAGTAGACGTGTTTCTATTATTTTTCCCTATTTGTATATCCTTTTGCTTATGCCTTAGCACATTACTTCAGCAAAGAATTTAAATTGTTTAATGAAGAGGCGTAGAGAGTGGAAATGCTTTTTTTCCTTTTCACTATTAAGCGGAATGTATTGTAGCATTCTCTGTAGTCTTTATTATATTTAGGAATATTCCATGCCTTTCTATTTTCTCTGGAATTCTCATAATAAATGTGGGTGGGATTTTATCAAATGCTTTTTTACAGCTATTAGCATGATCCTATGATTCATATGCTTCTCCCCATTGATGTTTGAATTGCATGGATAGACTTGCATATATTGAACGAACTTGGCCTTTCAGGTATGATTCCCTGTTTTTCAGAGTTTGTGGATTTTTTTTATTAGTTCCTCGTGACAGCTTCCCAGAAGTTTACTGAGAAGTTTTGTACTGATGTTCATGCAAGAAATGTGTCTACACTTCTTTCATTGATGAATCCACATCGTAATTTTAGTTGAGCAGTATGCTGGCCACATACAGAAACTTTTTTTTTTTTTTTTTTTTTGTCGGTCATGGGGCTTGAACTCCAGGCCTGGGCGCTGTCCCTCAGCTCTTCAGCTCAAGGCGAGCGCTCTACCACTTGAGCTACAGCGCCACTTCCGGTTTTCTGGTGGTTTATTGGAGATAGGAGTCTCATGGTCTCTCCTGCCCGGGCTGGCTTTGAACCGCGATCCTCAGATCTCAGCCTCCTGAGTAAAGGATTACAGGCGTGAGCCACCGGGGCCCGGCTCACATACAGAAACTTTTTAGCAAACATTCCGTGCCAGTTTCATCAAAGTTGCTTACTAGTATTCTAGTGGCTTGTCCTTTGAAGGACTTATAGAAATCATCCGTGAATTCTTTCTGGCTTTATTTTGTTGGTATTTTCCAGTATTCCATTATCTCTTTTGAATCTTGACTCTCTCCCCTGAGTTTAAATATTTCATCTCTGGTTTCACTTATTTGGGTGCAAGCTCTCTTTCCCTTTCTCTTCCCTCTTTCTCTCTCATCCCAGATTTGCTAAGGGTCTAATAATTTTGTTAATTTTTCCATAACCTACCGTTTGGTTATTCAATCTTAGTTTTGGTTTTTAGGATTGTCACTTTTAAATCTAATTTAAGTCTAATTAATTGTATACATGTACTGTGTGGTGTATTGGTTTCCTCTTCCAAATATATGTCTACATTTGTTTGATACTATATATAGTGAAGAAAGTGTTATATAGATTTAACAAAAGCTATAATCAATAAAGATCCAGAGATGAATAGTACTCCTGCTCTAGACGTCCTCTACTTGCAACAAATTATCATTGCTTCTGAGATATTGGTTCTTAAATTGAATAAGAAAAGCTCCTAAAACCTATGCTTGATACTGATATATGAAGAAGAGTGGGAGGAAATTTTGTTGTTACTGTGATCTATTTATAATGAATGAAAGAAAAACAAAGGCAAATTATAATTAAATAAGCAAGTAAAATACAACCACGAAAACAGCCAATTTTAATATATATTTTCTTCATGTACTAATTTCTTCTGATATAATTTCAGCTCTCAATACTTGACCTACATAATTTCAAACATGGTGTTTTGAGGCACAAACAATATATATTAAGGAGTGTATTGTAGTTAGTTTGAAATTTCAAAATACAAGAGTGGTTGTAGGTTAGAGTGCTATATACAACTTGAACTGAGACCAAGTAATAAGTAAAGCACATTCCAAATGAAGAAAGAGGTACTGCTACCTATGTAGTTTACTAAATACAATGTAATATCTGGTGAATGGTTTTTGACTAAGCATTTTATAATAATGTGGTTCTTTTTGAGTTGTGTGTGTAAGGAGTTTTGTTGAGAATTATACTTTTCTCCTAATATTTAGGTAATAAAGTTGCATTTAATGTCTGAAAATGAAGAAATAAATATGGCTGCATATGATTATTTAGGCTTAAAGCTATTTCGAATAAAGGCATAATCTATCTATTCAATTCTACAGTTCAAGAAAAACACAATGCATGGTAAAGCATGTGGTAAGTCATGTTCTCTTTGGGGAAGAAATCATTACAGAAATATTTATGTTTCATGTTCAGTTGGCAGTTTTACTGAATGGGTTGACTTTAATTCCCTGGATCTTGGTAGTATTCTGCCAGAGTATAATATAAATTTATCATTGATTCCTTGCTAAGACAAACAGTAATATATAGGCATCAATTCTCCTTGCATAAATTGACACGTGGGAATTGTGTGATAGTATAAAAATAGTGATGGCTAGACCAAAGGATGAAAGCACTAGCAGTATAATTCCTTTGCTCTTCACTTGGAAAAGTGAAAAAGTCCACCCTTGGTAATTGTCCATTGATTCATCACAGTGGGTTAATGACTTCAAGATTGAAAATAATGCTAATTTGATGTCAGAACCTGTCTTCCACATTAATGTTGGAAGTGAGTTTTCACATGCCATGAGCAGAAGCATGGCAGAGTGCTCTAACTACAGAACTGCAATGGAGTTTCAGTTGAGCCATCAAAGAAATTGATTTATCATACAAATGTTAAAGCAGTGAAAAGTAATAATTGTGATGGTCATGCTTTATCGAAGGTTGCATTTCCTGTGGCCAAAGAAAGTGATCCAGGTCTATTTAGGTTATACCAGAGAAGTTGAGTAGATACAAACAAGGATCATTCTAAGATTTCTTTGATGACTTGTCAGTAAAAGTTATTACATTTTGCTCTTATATATTGTAGACTAACCTTCTAAAGAATGCCTGTTGCTTCCAAAATAAACAATCTTGTTTCTTTTGCCATGACTGTCTAAGGTGTTGCAATTGTGCAGTGGATAAAATAACCAAATTGATTTTTCTAAATTCCCTGAATAAAACTTTCAAAATAAGTTGTTTCTAAAGTTCCTGACATGTATGCTCTCCTAATTCAGCACAAGCTACTCATATTTTCCCCTGTAAAGGTCTGGTTAATACCATGAATTATTACAATTATGATGTTTTCTGCAAATTTAAGTAGAGTTCCATTGTCAACATTTTAACTTCAATGAGTCCAACTTACCCCAAATGTTTTTGATGAAAAGTCTCTACAATTAACCTTTACATATAATTCCTTGCAATTCCTCACTGAACCATGGAAAAAATAAAGCTCTAGCTGAAGTGGGGGGGCATGAAACTGATAACTCCTCCTACGTATGAGTACATATTTGCAGTAGGATTTCAGAGTTTATTGGGTAATTTTCAATCTCTAAAATTACTTCTATGCTTGATGAGGAGCTAATGTTATAGCCAAAAGATTGTAGGCCTTAGATTTTAGCGTTAGTTCTATAGTTTTAGGACACCATACAACGATTAATATATATATAAATATATATATATACATATATATACATATATATTTATATAAATCAATGTTTGAAATAAAGTCCATTTTCTTATTACATTTCAATGTAATATCTTTTCATCATTTCATCATTTCATCATTATTTTGTAGAGCAGATTATTGATCATTACCCTCTCAAGACATAATTCCAAGATATAATTTATGATGACACATGATATATAACTAACAAGAGTGCACACATGAGTACATATTCCTGAAAAAGAAGTATATTCTTTGTTACTGCTCCAAGTAAATTAGGTTTGTCATTGGCAATAACGACTTATGTGCAGTGTGAAATATTTAAGCAATATTATAGATTTCCCAACATTCCTTTCAGCCAGTGCCAGTGCTGCTATAATTGAAAACATGGTTTTACATTTTTAGCTGACTCTTCCAACCACAACAGATAAATAGGAAAGTTCAGGACTTCAACTATCATCCAGAGCACATAAAATTTTAGGCTCAACTGTTTGTTCGCAACTTTCATAAAAAGACCAGTCTACAGATTATCTATCTCCACACAAACTTTGGGACTCTAAATTATATTGTTCAAGCTTAATTTATTTTTTTGCTGTGATAAATGGTAGTAACACCCTGTAAAATATCCTCTGATTTTATTGCTAGACAAAAAGTGTTAGAGAATAAAAAGGTGTTATACAGGTATCAGAAACGAATAACCTGAAGAAAAATATATTTGAAGAATTGTGAAAGATATGGAAAATTCCACCTAGGCATATATCTCTTAATACTAGGAGAGTTGTCATGGATTTCATCATATAAAATAATAGTAATAGAACACTAAACCTGTCAGCTATCCCATCCCATTTTAATGTTTCAGTTAACAGAAGCACAAGTTAATCTGAGAGTAATGAGCTCATGAACTGGAAATAAGCATTTTTGCCCTATCAAAATAACAAAGAAAAATCACAAAGTACAGTCTAAAAGGTGAAATTTTTTTTTCTTTTTCTAATTAAGATTTTGATTGTGAAAATACTGGATAAAGGGGTTACAGTTACATGAGCAATGTAATGAATACATTTCTTATCTAACGTTGTTGCCTTTTCCTTTGATTTTGCCTACCATCCCTTCACTCCCACCTCCTCAGATACTCCCCCGTACCCCTCACCCTTCAAACCTTCCCCCCTAAATTGTAAAGACCTTTTTTCCAGTATAATGTCTTGTACATCTCATTGTAACAATGCATCAATCTGTATCCCTCTTAAAACAATTTGTTTTTTTTTCTCTTCCTCTCCCCAAAGTATACTAACATCAAATATAGTGGAAACAGGGGTTATACTGTGGGGAGGGACATACAAAACAACAAATGTAACATCTTAAAAATATGTTAGAAACTATAGCAAGGAAGAAAAAACCACTTGTGTCCCTATCTTGGCGTTATTTTCACCTAACATCATCTTATCTGACCTATCCTGCTTGTCCCAGATATATACTTGTTATTGCAAATAAGGGAAACCATGGGACTTATATTTCTTTGGGCTTGGATAACTTCATTCAATATTATTTTTTCCCTGTCTTTCCATTTCCTGACAAATTGGGCAATATCATTCTTTCTGATGGAAGTATAGACTTCCATTGTGTATATATATCACAGTTTCTTGATCCATTCATCTACTGAGGGATATCAGAGTTGGTTCCATTCTATATCTTAACTATGGTAAATAATGTAGCCATCATGATACCTAATGGTTAAAATTTCCTAACTACAGCAAAAAGACAAGATGCAAACATAAAGGATATCGAAATAGGGAAAGAAGAAGTAAACTTCTCCCTCTTTGCAGATGACATGATCTTGTATTTAAAGATTCCCACTAACTCCGCTCCCAAATTACTCGAAGTGATTCAAACGTTGGCAAAGCAACAGGGTATAAAATTAACCCTCAAAAGTCAATGACATTTCTGTAATCAACAATGAGAAAAGCACCTAAGTGACACTTTATATCTTTTTGTTTGATTTACTATGTAATAAACACCTACATTGAATCCTTTCCTCTGTCTTGTTCTTAGTAGTAGTTTGATAACGACAGGGAGTTTGATGTTATATTAGAACTTGATATCATTTTCCTTTCACAATCCTTAAATTTGTGAGAACAGTTTACATGAACACATGAGATATTATATACTTAGATGTCATATTCTAAGGTACAGGTTTTACATACTTTTATATGTGTTATACAGTGTAAAATATTTCTTAAGTAAAGATACCCTATTACAATATTCATATTACCAAGGAAGTACTTAATGAGAAAAGAATTTTGAGCCTCAGTCAACCTGTTTTAGGCGCTGAAATGTTACCAATCCAGTTTTTTTCTTCTCTGGGAATATTTGTAGGGAAGATAATATGTAATTCTCTAGAACAAACAAGCCTTTGGAAAGAAGAGTGATGTAAAGCACTACTATGTAGGTATAAACACTATGATCCTAGTTCAGGTGAGTAAGATGTGAAGAAAACATCAATGGCACCCTTCTTTTGAAGCGTAGCAGAATTCCATAGAATTTTATGATAAAAATTATGGTACTCAGAAGTGGAATCTTCCCTTCTGCCTTTGGGTCCGAAGAGGGCATTTCATTTGACATAAGCTGGCTTACTAGAGAAGGACCTGAGATCAAGAACGAGAAAAATGATAATTTCATTACAATATTGACACCCCACATAGTGGAAATAAGCATCACAAATAACATGTCTATCTGATGGAAGGGCTTCCCATATATTCGGTGTGTCTACTTATCTTTCACACAAACCTTACCGTGCCCACATGAGTTATCGGTCTTCCTGTGTGTACCCGTTTATGTTATTCATTTTATTATTAGCTCTAAACATTACTCATATGCAGAGCTTTTCTGAATATCAGATGTTGTCTCCCTAGAAGTTCATTCTCACATCTTATTTTCTAGGTTTGATTGAAAGGCCACACCACTATACTCAGAAGTGTAATATTATTCTACCATGGAATTATAGCAACAATAATTAAATTTAAATCCCGATTTTTTGTCTCCTCTCTAAATTTAAGCATTAATCTTTTTTTTAAAATATTAATTTATTTTATTTGAGAACATACTGTAGAGAGGGGCTACAATTACATGGGCAGGATAATGCATAAATTTCTTACCAAGCATTGCAGCCTCCTCCTTTGTTTACCATTCACCTCCCTTCCCAGCCTCCCCCCTCCCCCCACCCAATTATACCCCCCTCCTCCCCCCCCCACACCGACATTGTAAAGCTGGTTTTGACATGACATTTTGTACTTCTCATTGTTGCAACAGGTCCACCTGAATCCTTAAACGACTTTTTTGTCCCCATCTCCTCCACATGTTATACTGACATCAAATATAGTGAAAGCGGGGGTTACACTGTGGGGGAGGGACATACAAAGCAACAAAGAAATAATCTTACAAATGCGTTAGAAACGCATGCATGAAAGGAACGAAAACATTAAAATACATATTTAAGGGTTCGTTTTCCTAACATCACATTATCTGACCTTTTCCGCTTTACTCATACCTATACTAGATATTGCAAATAAGAGAAACCATGGGACCTATGCTTCTTTGGGCCTGGCTTACTTCAATTAATATAATTTTTTCCAAGCCTTTCCATTTCCTAACAAATGGGGAAATGTCATTCTTTCTGGTGGAGGCATAGAATTCCATTGTGTATATATACCACATTTTCTTGATCCATTCATCTACTGAGGGGCATCTGAGTTGATTCCATATCTTAGCTATGGTAAATAATGCTGCAATAAACATAGTTGTGCACGTAGATTTAGTGTGGTCTTGTTTGTAAACATTTGGGTAAATGCCCAAAAGTGGGATTGCTGGATCATAGGGGAGATCTATGTGAAGTCTTTTGAGGAACCTCCATACTGCTTTCCAAAGTGGTTGAACAGGTTTACATTCCCACCAACAATGAAGTAAGTTTCCTTTCTGACCACATCCCCTCCAGCATCTGTTGTTGTTAGAGTTCTTGATTTTTGCCGTTCTAACAGGTGTGAGGTGATATCTCAATGTTGTTTTGATTTGCATTTCTTTTATGGCTAGGGATGTTGAACATTTCTTCATGTGTCTATTGGCCATCCTTCTTTTTTCTTCAGACAAGCTTCTCTTTAAGTCTTTCACCCACTTATTTATTGGGCAGTTGTTTCTTTGAGGATTTGTTGTTGGGTGGTTTAATTTTTTGAGTTCCATGTATATTTTAGATATGAGACCCTTGTCCGTTGTATGGCTAGTAAAGATCTTCTCCCAATCGGTGGGCTTTCTATTGATCTTGCTAGCTATGTCATTTGCCCTGCAGAAGCTCTGCAACCGTATGCAATCCCATTTGTCCAACCTTTCTTTGATTTGTTGTGCTTCCGGGTCTCTATTCAGAAAATTTCGGCCTGACCAAGGAGACCAAAGGTTTCTCCTATTCCATCCTGTAATGTTTTCAGAGTATCTGCTTTGAGTTCAAGGTCTTTGATTCATTTGGAGTTGATTCTGTTGCAGGGTGATATATAAGGATCTAGCTTTAGTTTTCTACATGTAGTTAACCAATTTTGCCAGCACCATTTACTGAAGAGGCTGTCATTCTTCGATTCTATTGTTTTAGATTCCTTATCGAAGATTAGATGGCTATAGGTCTGTAGGTTAATTTCTGGGTTTTCAATTCTATTCCATTGGTCCTGAGGTCTGTTCATATGCCAATACCAAGTTGTTTTGATTACTATGGCTTTATAGTAGAGTTTGAAATGTGGTATTGATATTCCTCCAGCAGTGTTCTTTCCGTTGAGGAGCGTTTTTGCAATTCGGGGTCTTTTATTGTTCCATATGAATTTTTGGATTGCCTCTTCTATTTCCTTGAAGAATGAGGGTGGAATTTTTATAGGTATCGCGTTGAATTCGTAGATAATCTTGGGAAGTGTTGCCATTTTCATGATGTTCATCTTGCCAATCCAGGAGCATGGGAGGTTTGGCCATTTTTTAAGTTCAGTGTTGATTTCCTTTTTCAAGATTTTAAAGTCTTCATCATAGAGGTCCTTCACTTCTTCGGTTAAGTTAATTCCTAGGTATTTTATTTTTTGTGGGGCTATTACAAATGAAGTTGCTTTCCTAAATTCAGCCACACTTTTCTCATTGTTGGCATATAGAAAAGCCATTGATTTTGGGGGGTTAATTTTATAACCTGCTACTTTGCCAAAGTTTTGAATCAGCTAGAGTAATTTGGGAGTGGAGTCTATGGGATACTTTAAATACAAGATCATGTCATCTGCAAAGAGGGAGAGTTTTATTTCTTCTTTCCCTATTTGGATCCCCTTTATGTCTGCATCTTGTCTTATTGCTGTAGCTAGGCATTCTAATACTAGATTGCAGAGAAGTGGAGAGAGTGGGCATCCTTGTCTTGTTCCTGAGTTACGAGGAAATGGCTTTAGTTTTTCACCATTGAGTATAATGCGGGCTGTAGGTTTGTCATATACAGCCTTTATTGTATTGAGGAATGTTCCATGGATTCCTAATTTTTCCAGAACCTTCATCATAAAGGGGTGCTGGATCTTGTCAAATGCTTTTTCTGCATCTATTGAGATAATCATGTGGTTCTTATTCTTGCTCCTGTTGATGTGATGAATAATATTAATTGATTTGCGTATATTGAACCAGCTTTGCATCACTCAAATGAAACCTGTTTGATCATGGTGTATGATATTTTGGATGAATTGTTGAAGTCGATTGGCCAAAATTTTGTTGAGGAGTTTTGCATCAATGTTCATCAAAGAGATGGGTCTATAGTTCTCTTTCTTTGATGAGTCCTTGTCTGGTTTTGGGATGAGGGTTATGATGGCTTCATAGAATGTGTTCGGTAGTGAGCTTTCTATTTCAATTTCATTGAAGAGTTGGAGTAGTATTGGTGTGAGCTCTGCTTTGAAGGCCTTGTAAAATTCCGCTGTAAAACCATCTGGTCCTGGACTTTTCTTAGCTGGGAGGTCTCTTATTGCTGTTTCTATTTCAATGCTTGATATGGGCCTGCTAATCTGGTTTAACTCATCTTGGTTTAGTTTTGGCATGTCAATATTTGCTAGGAAAAGGTCCATTTCTGTCAAGTTCCCAAACTTATTAGCATGAAGTTTTGAGAAGTATTCCCTTATAATGTTCTGAATCTTGGTTGTTTCCGTGGTGATGTTTCCATTCTCATTTCTGAGTTTATTAATTTGGGTGTGTTCTCTCCTTTTTCTGATAAGGTTTGCTAAGGGTCTGTCAATTTTGTTAAGTTTTTCGAAGAACCAACTCTTTGTTTTGTTGATTCTCTCTATAGTTTTTTTGGATTCTAATTCATTTAATTCTGATTTAATTTTGATTATTTCTTTCCGTCTACTGGATTGGGGTTTATCTTGCTATTCTTTTTCAAGGAGGTTTAGATATGTCATTAAATTGTTAGTTTCCGATCTCTCCAATTTGTTGATGTAGGAGCTCAGAGCTATAAACTTGCCTCTGAGTACTGCCTTAGCTGTGTCCCAGAGGAGCTGGTAATTTGTGTGTTCATTTTTGTTGAATAGCATGAACATTTGAATTTCCTTTCTAATCTCTTCCATGACCCAGTCTTGATTCAGCAGTGTGTTGTTCAGCCTCCATGTGATTACGGACTTTCTTTGGTGGCTTTTTGTGTTGAGTTCTAATTTTATTCCCTTGTGGTCAGAGAGAATGCAAGGTATAACTTCAATGTTTCTGAACTTAGAAAAGTTTGCTTTGTGGCCTAAAATGTGGTCTATTTTAGAAAACGTTCCATGTGCTGCTGAGAAGAACGTGTATTCTGATGCTGCTGGGTGAAATGTTCGGTAAATGTCTGTTAAGTCTAGTTGATCTATGCAGCTGTTTAGATCTGCGGTTTCTCTGTCGACTTTTTGTCGAGTTGATCTATCTAGTGGGGAGAGTGGTGTGTTAAAATCCCCAACAATTAAAGTCTTTGTATCTATATGGGATTTGAGGGAAAGTAGTGTTTCTTGGATTAATTTGGGTGCTCCATTGTTTGGCGAATTGATATTTAGAATTGTAATATCCTCCTGAAGGAGAGATCCTTTAATTAGAATGTAGCGACCTTCTTTATCTCTTCTCACGAATTTTAATTTGAAGTCTATTTTATCTGATATTAGGATTGCAACTCCTGCCTGTTTATGAGGGCCGTTTGCTTGGTAGATTTTGTTGCAGCCTTTAAAATTGAAAATGTTTTTGTTTTTATGGGCAAGTTGTGACTCCTGCAGGCAGCAGATAGAAGGGTCTTGTTTTTTAATCCAACTAGACAGTCTATGTCGCTTAATTGGAGAGTTCAGTCCGTTAACTTTAAGAGATAGGACTGAGAGGTATTTGGGAGTTCCTGCCATGTTATCCACCTTCTTGGGGGCTGCGAAAACTGGGTTCTTCCTAAGGTTCTTGCATTCTCAGTTTGGTTGCAGTTTCTTGGCCTTTGTTGCGGTCTTGTTGGTTTTCTATGTGTAGGACATCTTTAAGAATCTTTTGTAGGGCTGGTTTGGTGGAGATGTATTGTTTCAATTTTTCTTTGCTATGGAAGGTTTTTATTTGGCCTTCAGTTATGAAGGAGAGTTTAGCTGGGTACAGTATTCTTGGTTGATATTTGTTTGTTTTTAGGGCATGGCATACGTCATTCCAGGCTCTTCTTGCTTTGATTGTCTCTGCTGAGAAATCTGAGGTGATTCTAATTGGTTTCCCTTTATGGGTGATTAGCCTTTTCTCCTTGACAGCTTTAAGGATCTTTTCCTTGTTCTGGGTTGATCCTGTGTGGATTATAATGTGACGGTGGGATGTCCTATTCTGGTCTGGTCTATTTGGGGTTCTAAATGCTTCTTGTATCTGAATAGGCCTATCTTTTTGTATGTTTGGGAAGTTCTCAGCTAGGATCCTGTTAAACAAATTTCCTAGACCATTAACTTCTGTTTCTAGGTGCTCCTCTACACCCATTATCCTTAGATTGGGCCTTCTGATGGTGTCTTCCAGGTGTTGGAAAAACCTATCATATTTCTTGGACTTGTCTTGGATGGTTGTATGTTCTTTCTCTATAATATCTAGGCTGTCTTCAATCCCTGAGATTCGATCTTCTGCATGGTCTAACCTGCTGTCAAGACTCTCTACTTTGTTTTTTATCTCTTTTCCTTCTAGTTGGTCAGCTTTGATGGCTTCAAGTTCTTTGTTGAAGCTCTGTTTTAGGTCTTGTATGAATTTCTTTACTTCCTTAATTTGGTGTTAAGTGTTTGTTCTCAAATCACTTAGTTGATTGGTTATGGTTTCTTTGGACTCCCATTCTTTCTGTTGGTTTCCATTCAGCATTCCCTTTGTGGACTCCCTGACTTCCTTCAGCTCTTTTTAATGGATTCCATGAATGCCTTTAGTGATCTTTGTGTATTCTCTACCTGGTCTCTCAATTCCTGAATTACTCTTTGATTAGCTTCCTCCCGTCTGTGCGATTCCTGCAGTTCTCTTTGAGTGTTCTCTGCCTGCTCACGCCATTCCTCCCTTTCTCTTTGAGTATTCTCAAGTTGTTCACGCAAATCCTGTATCAGTTTTTGATTAGCTTCCTCACGCTTGTGATATTCCTGTATAAACTTCTGGGATGCCTCCTCTCTCTCCCTATCACGCTCATACAGAGTCCTTTGTACATAGTGAAGCTTCTCATTTATCATGTTTGCTATTAGTGTTTGTAGATCTATTTGGGAACTCTCCTCTGGATTATTTATTATCTGTTCTAATCCCTGATTATCAAGATTGGGAATTGAGATACACGAATTTGCCATTTTTCTTATGTTTTTCCGGCTTACTCGGCCCATTTGAGATGAAGATTGCACCAGTTTTGTGCTAGAACACTATCTTAAGGCAACCATCAACCAAAGTTTGTGTTTGTACAGTCAATAGTCTACAGATACAATCTAGTTCAACAGATACATCTATTCAACATCAAACAACTTTATGTTAAAGGACTTCGAACCACAGGAAAGAATTTGGAAAACCAGAAATTATTAGGATTAGGGAGAGATGTGGGTAAAAAATAGGAATAGATTGGTGTGGGGAGGCACAGGGAGAATTAACTATGACCTAATCACAATGCAGGAAATGGGTTGGGTAGGATGCAAGTAGAGAGAGAGAAAAAGAAGAGACGGAAATGGGAATGAAGAGAGACCAGAAAAAAAATAGAAATGTAAAAATTAATGTTATTATAGAGGTTAAAAGACCGTCTATTTAGAGAGGAATGTGAATATGTTCAGAGAAGGGGAGGGACATAGAGGAGATGTGAAAAACTTTAAGGATGGGAAAGGGAGAAGAAAAGATCAGAAGTTCAGTACAGCTAGACAAAAAACAAAAAGATAATTAAGAAAGAAAGAAAAAGAGAAAGAAGACAAGAAAAGAAAGGAAAATGCTCATTCACATATTCCTAAAATAAAAATTATAAGATGCTTAAAAAAAGTTACTGGAAAACTATTTTTTCAGAAGAGGCAAAAATTAAAGATTAATAAAAGTTTTAGAAGGGAAAAATTTTATATATATATATATATATATATGGTAACAAAAAACAAAAAACAAGCAAAAAAAATGAAAAGAAGAAGAAGAAGAAAAAGAAAAAAAAAGAAAAAAAGTCTTTTGAGTTTTTTTTGGGGGGGGGAGGAGTGGGAAGAATCCTGTATCTCCCTTTTGTCTGCAACCAGGCTCTTGTTGGAGTCTCTGGTCAGCTTGAGGTCCTGTGGCTTGATTGGTTTCTTAAGTCGGTTGGTTGGAAGAGGCAGAAAAATGCTCTGCTTTACCCAAGATTTTGAGATCCCCCTCCCAGGTTAGTTTTCTGGGAGGGTGATCTGCTTTGAGAATCGCAAAAGAGAGGGGTGTGGTGATGAGGCTGGGTTCTGGGTAGAGTTGAGGCCTTTCAACACACATTAGCTTTTCCCTGGGGCTATTTTGTGATAAAGCTCACAGCACCCAGCCTGGAGCCATTCTCAGTGTTTCTGTTTTTCAATTGATTGTGGTGGCTGCTAGAGGGAGGGGCAGCCTCTGGCTCTGGTTACCCAGTGAGGCAAGGCACTCCAATGGCTGGCGCCTGAGCTGGGTGACTTTTCCCTGGATGGAGCTGAGTCTGGCAGGTCACTTCGCCGTTAAGTTCTTGTGACCTGCTAAATGACTCATTTTATTCCAAGGCCTGAGCTGGAGCTAGCAGCTCCTCCGAGCTTTGTAGGTATCCAAGATGGAGATCACCAGTGCTGGGGGGTGAGGGGTGGCCTTCCCTCCTCTGCTCCCTGAGGAGTGAGCACGTCGGGCTTGTACTCATGCCGAGTCTTGGATCCTGGGTCGTCTCTGGTCTGCAAACAGCAGGATGAAGATGTCCACTCCTTGTCGGTTCTTGTTGGTGTTGAGTAGAATCCGCTTGTCCGCTGTGTCTGGCTCCTTCGTCCCGGACTCTCTGTGTCTCAGGTATGACCCTGCGGCGGTGGTCGCCGCCGCGACCCTGCCCCCGCAGTGGCAGCTGATGTGTTTCCTTGGCTTCCCCTCTCTTGTCTAACTCTCTGTCCTGTGATGGCACACTTGGTGTGATTCTCTGGCTTAGGACTGTTCACTGGAACTCTAAAACTGCTTTCTATGCGAGAGCTTGTTCAGATTCCAGCTAGCTTCTCCTCCGCCATCTTCCCGGAACTCCTAAGCATTAATCTTTGTTAGGAAACTCTTTAGACATATTTCCTAGCAGTTATTTATAGTAGGGAGATAAACATCAAATAAAAATTTGGATAAATATAACTATATATTTTCAGTACATTGCTGAGAATCTTCAGATATAATTCCAACTGTGATCCACAATGTAGAAATGTTCTACCAAACACTAAACAAAATATACAATTGAAACAAATTTTATTAAATATTTGTAAAAGTCATCTTCATATTTCCGTGAATTTGGCTGATTGTCATTCACATGTTATGCACCAAATAACAGTACTGGAATAATTGGCAAACATTACTAAATTTTAAGGTCAAAATGTATACTGAAGAGATATTTGGAAATCTTCATATAACTGTATTTCAAAAAATCTTAGTATTTCAAAAAATCTTAGTATTTATATATATGTACTATGCCCTGAGATATCATTTCTATTTTTTCATGTCAACATAGTTTCTAAATATGGACCTAGAGGAGACGTAGCAACGCCTTTGATTTGAAGAAAAGAAGAAAGCATTTAAACATTTTCTGCAATAATTTGTCCTACCATGCTTGTAGTAACACTGAGAATAGGAGTACAGAAGGCAAATCTTTTTTCTTACAATCATATGGGAAAAAGAGTGGAAAATAAAAAAAAGGACACAAGAAATAGTAATGAAAGAAATCAATTAGCATTGATACTGATGAAGAATTCACAATCACTTAATTTGTGAAAACCTATTTAATAATCAATAACAAAATATTCATTGGCAATTTTGAAAAAGGAAACATATTTCGTTAATAAACACCATTTGACAACTCCCAAAATAATCTTTTGTTAACTAAATATTGGACAATGATTGGCATTTTACATTACCTGTACTGTTTTTTGAATTGAGTTATTTATTCATTCAATTAATTTCTTGCATGGGATGGATAGTGATTAACAGGATGTCCTCCAATGCAAATGCTCTGGGAGGGCACACACACTGTTCAGTTGAAACTCCATCTGATCAACATTCATGCACTTAATAGTAATTATACTCACATATTCTCTTTAGGTGTATGTGTTATGTGAATCTAAACTAACAAGAACAACAATGTATGAGTGGATAAAAAAAACACCTATTATTTTTATTTTCAGAGGACGGTAAATTTACTCATGAAACTTTATTCAAACTTCTAAGAGTTGGTGAATTTGAGGCAGCATTACATTTGCTGAATCTGAAATACTTCAGATTGTCTCTCCAAATTTCTTAGACAGAAAATCCCCAAAGGCTGTTTGCTTGGGGATTATATATTTATAATTTATAAAATTTCCCAATAATAAAATTAGGCATTACCCTTTAATGTTATTCCATGATAATTCAAATATTTCATCCTGATAGCGAATATAATTGACAGTTTAAATTATAAGTATTTTAGGAGGGAAAAATAACAAGAGTCTAGATATTTGTGTGCAGAGTGTGTGAAAATATAAAGGCCAACTTAATATTTTCAATGCTTTTTCAAATATTGTTTAAATAATTGATTTGCTTTTTTGTGATGAACTGTGTTAATCTGTGTATATACAAACCTTCCTATGTTTGTGTGTATTTCTTCTTGTAATTCTCTCTTATGTATGTTTCTGAAGTATTTGATTTGATATGGTGCAATCTTGTTTCAACTAAAGTCTCCTGGGTTCACAAAAACAAAACTTGGCTTACATTAATTAGGGAAGAATCAATGCTCCTATTTTGTAATATGATTAACCCATATGTGCAGTTTTTCACCTTGCAATAATATTTAAAATAAATATTTTTACATGACTCCTGCCTTCTTATCATGCACTTAGGATAACCACTATGTTCTCTGAAATAACAGGGTCTACAAATATTGATGTTCCTTTTCACTAGAGTTCTGATGAGATGGGTAAATTAAAAAGTTTTTTTTAACAGGAGTCAGTCTTTAGAAACTCCTAATATTACACTATTCAGTTGCAATATTCACGTCAACAGATATTAAAATATTTATGAAAATAAATTTAATTCAACATCATTCTATATCTTTCCCTACTATCACCACTGTGACTGTTATTACTTTTTAAAAATTTGCGTGTTTCACAACTGTCCAATAAATAAGTGAGGCAAAAACAAATCATTTAATTAGGGATACAGGTGGCCCCATTGCAACAATGAGATGTACAAGTCGTTATGTCCAAAAACGAACTTCACAAGTTTGGTGTGGGGGGGAGGGGAGGATCATGTGGGGAGAGTTGGGGGGAAGTATGGAAAGGGATGGGAAGGGGAAAGAAAGAGGAGGCAACAATCCTTGATAAGAAATGTGTGCGTTATCTTGTCCATGTAATTGTATTCTCTCTCACACACACACAAAAGACTTACAGGGAAACTTCCCTGAAGAGGAAAGAAGGATGGCTAATAGACACATTAAGAAACAATCTCCCTAGCCATAAAAGAAATGAAAATCAAAACAACACCGAGATACCACCTCACCCCAGTTATAATGGCTAAAATTAAGTACTCTAATAACAACAGATGCTGAAGGGGATGTGGACAGAAGGGAATCCTACTGCATTGTTGGTGGGAGTGTAAAGTTGTTCAACCACTTTGGAAAGTAGTATGCAGTTTCCTCAAAAGACTCCACATATTGCTGCCCTATGACCCAGCAATCCCACATTTGGGGATTTACTTGAATGGTCACAAACAAGACCATACTAAAACTACCAGCACAACTATGTTTACTGCAACATTATTTACAATAGCTAAGATATGGAACCAACCCAGATGTCCCTCAGTAGATGAAAGGATCAAGAAATATGATATAGAATTCCATTGTGTATATATACCACATTTTGAATCACATTGCCCCATTTGTTAGGAAATGGAAAGACTTAGAAAAAATACATTCAGTTAAGTAAGCCAGGCGCAATGAAACATATGCCCCATGGTTTCCCTTATTTGTCATAACTAACATATGCCTGTGACAAGCAGAAAAGGTCATATAAGTTGATGTGAGGTGAAATGAACTCCAAGATAAGGGTTCACATGTGTTTTTTTTCTTTCACGTGATTGTTTGTAACATATCTATGAGGTGATTTCTTTGTTGTTTTCATGTCCTTCCCCCATGGTATAACCCCTGCTTTTACTGTATTTGATGTTGGTATAATTTGTGGAGCAGAATGGAAAAAGCAAATCGTTTAAATAAGGATACAGGTGCACCCATTGAAACAATGAAATGCACAAGTCGTTAGGTTTAAGAAGAAACTTTAAAACTTTGGCCGGGGAGGTGGGGGTTGGGAGGAAACAAAGGAGGAGGCAACAATGCTTGATAAAAATGCACTCATTACCTTGCCCATGTAATTGTAACCCCTTTGTATGGCAGTTTCACAATTAAAAAAGAAAAATAATTGTGCATTTCAAACTTCTTAGTGAAAACAAAGTGATTCTCTGATTAACCATAGGGGCAGCTTTATGTATGACACATCTTTTGTAATTACGTCGAAGATTTTTGGATCAAATCATATCACTTCAAGATTTTTCGAATGTTGGTATGATCATTGAATTCATCTTTCTCTTCTCATCCAACAATATGTATCGCTTGACACTGTCATGTGCAAGAGCTTCCGAAATGAGTGAATGAGTACTAACTTTGGAAGTACTTTATTCATGATTTTATGTCACTTCTGTAAAGTTGTATTTTATTTCATCAGATCTTGATTTTTGAAAGTCCTGATAGTACACTCAGTTTATCAATGTATGTGTTTCCAAACGTTTTATAAAACTTTGTGGAAGCTTGTGTGTTCACCATGACACAAAGTGTGAAAAGTTTGACCTAAACCATAGAATTGATGCAATAACTAGTATGACAATGATATTGTATGAAAATGACAACGAGGGATCCTATGTAACAGCAGTACTCAACATTGGAGGTTAATGGGTAATGGGAAAGAGAGAAAAATAAGGAACGGGGTAACAATTTCAACAATGATTTGGACTCATTACTTGTGTAACTATACCCCCCACTCCCGACCTAGGTCACTAGGACAATAAAAGTTAAATGAGAAAGAAAAATTAGATATAAATAATGAAACTGATAGGAAGACTAGTGTTACATATCAAGTATTCAACTCCCTTTCCAACAGATGATACTGAAAATATATGTTAATAATTACTTGAATTCTAATTTTGCAATTAGCTTCTTTTTGCGTATACAAGATGAACAGAGCAGGAAAGAAATTTAGTCTGACTAGACAACTGTTATTTTTAGAATTCTTCTATCTATATTGATCTCCATGAATATCCTTGTCAATTATTTCCAGATTACAGAATGTATGGCAAGGTCCTTTCCACAGAAAAATATATAAATGACATTTTGTTGACAGGGAATACTATTCTCACATTTATGTGCTACTTTTTAGTATCAAATAAATCAATACAAAATTTGTTATTCTACAGAAATTTCATATGGATATGTATGCTCCATATAGGGATGCACACTGATATTGGAACAAGAACTTTCAACACAACCTTTAGACATGAATACACTACTGCTAGAATTTTGAGAGAATCATTCTATAACAGGTGATCACTGAGTAAATGGGTGAAAGTTATATGATGGCTTTATATTGCAAAAATTACTCGCAGTAAAATACAAGCTACAAATAGAACACATGCCAAATATTTTAAGAATGTGATTTGTCAGAAGCTCTATTGAACATAGCAATAACTATAATTATACTATGTGGTGAAATTCATAAATTTTAGAAAATATTCAACAGCTGTGGACAAGTTGCACTTCCACGCACACACACCACCCAAACAATGGTACACAAAGCATAATTCCTGAGTTCTTTTAGCAAAGTATAAATCGAATCCCAATTTTAATTCTATCTGTATCTTACTTACTTTCATTTTCTTGTCACTTGAATGAATTACTGCTTATATTAAAGGAAATAAACTATACTTTCTTTTGGATGGACATTACACTATAATAAAAGTGGAGAATTATTACTATTTTTGTTTTTAGTTGTTTTTTTTTTTGCCTTATGGCACTTACGTTTCAAAATTGCAGTGTAAGCTTCTTATTTCATAACATTTATCATTTCAAATCAGAATGTATTTGACAAGAAGTTTTCAGGGGATTAGGCCATTCTAATGTGAAGTTAACATTATATTTGACTTGTTTAATTTCTATTCACTTTTCTGCATTAATCAATCGAATTCCACCCTTGAAAATAGAAAATAAGATGATCATTCTTTAACACAGTTTGTTCGACTTCGCATTTAGTAAGTAATACAGTTTAATGTCAAACAGTATATTGTCTATATCAATTTTACATCCTGCTCATGTTTCCAGGATCCTTCCGGGAACATCATTTTCCTTTGAGAATCTAAGATGAGCAAAAATCTCACAATGCAATAATTACATGTGACTACATTTGATAAAACTACCACTATCTCATGCAGTTCATTTTTGCTATCTGTTGATGTATTTTTTTTGCCTCGTGTTTTTAAAAAAAAATACTTTTTTCAAAAGATTCTGTACATCACTTACATTTATGTCAGTAATGAGTGCATTTCTTGTTAAGCACTGTTATCCCTTCTTTCTTTTTCTACTATCCTTTCCCTCTCCAACTTCACCATTTTTTCCTCTACACCAAAGCTGCAAATTTGTATCATTATTCCAATGTGTCTTCCTGTGTTCTTATATCAGGAGTTTCTTACTCTCCTGCTCCTGCCTCCAAATTACAAAAATCAATATAAAAAATGGAGCCAAAATCAAACACATTGACAACAGAAATATACCATAGGATGAAGAACATAAAGTACAAACCAAAATATATGGTATTTAAAATCTAGAAGTACAAGGATAAAAATGTTCTGAACTTATCTTGATTTGCATTTCCTATACTTTCAATTTATATAATAATATATTATATATTTATCTTCCTATGTAGCTATTTTTCTATCTATCTATCTATCTATCTATCTATCTATCTCAATGTATAGAGCTTGGAGCTTTTCTACTCTTCTGAGAAAATTATTACAGATATATACTAATTATAGCAAAAATTTATCAATTTTGTGTTGATGGCTTGAAAGGGATAAGTGTGAAATAAGTCTGAACACAAGGGACAAAAACAGAATGTTAAAACTTACTATACAAGTCACACTAAGAAGAAATAAAAATTATTTCGAGAAATACATTCAGTAAATACTGCTAACTTTCAGTGAGATAAAATTATTACCTGCTGAATTATAACTGTCATATAATTTAGTTGAGGATTGCAAAATCATAGATTTCTACTTATTTTTCATGTAGTTTGATATAATTTGTTTCCTGTCCTTTGGGGGTGATTAAATTTGGAGATCTGAACATTTGTTCAAATTCAGTTCACTAAAGGTACCCAAACATCCTTTGATTAATTATATTATGAGATAATGAATTGGACACTCATAACTGGCAGATCTAACAGTGTATATTACAAGTTCAAATTCTGACTTCTACTATGCTTATTTATGCTTATTTGCATGGGAAAATCATCAGGGCTAATACATCGAGATTTCCACTAGAATAGTAACAAAAGCATGAAGAAGAGATGCGAATTGCTTATTGAATATTAACAAAATGCATGAACTATGAAGAAGAAAGGGATTCTCTTTCAGAGAACAAGGGGAAAAATAAATATCCAATTTTCTATCAGATCAGTGCAATGTTGGTTTTTCAAAAACATTTCTACATGAGAATTTTGGAAACATACTTTTGTTCATTTTTTTCTTACTTCAGTCCAAGAAAAATTGCAATCCCCTCATGTACAATTTGGGTAAATGCTACGAACTCTATTAGGTGTGGATTTTGCAAGTACTCAAGTGCAGTAAGTACATATAAGGTCATATAAGTTTTAATTTTACACATGAGTTCAATCACTATTACTTCTTTTCTACATAGAATCTTTCATTGTTCATACAAACTTGTGTTGTGACTATCTTCCTTTCTGAAGATATAAGTTGTTTTCAGAGAGTATTGTACATGAATAAACAATACAATGAAAACAGTCCTTTGCTCATTGGACTCGTACTTTAAGCATATTTTCTGAAGATCTACTTTGTGAAAGAAGGTTGGTATAGTGTATTTAGAGTATACGTTAGACATGTGAATGCAGAAGATGATCAGCAGACATGGTGGTTTTGAAAACAGGTTGTTGCTGATGAGGTGCATATTTTGACATCAGTATTTTACCTATTGAATAATATCAAAAATTGTCTACAATTTTTGAAGCAAACTTTGAGTATGAATACAATTCTTCGGATTGACTCAACACTAATACTTACATGAAATCCTTCTTTCTTCCAACTCTTTTTATTTAACATCTATCTCCTAGCATCCATCCACACATAATTTACTTCTTTCTTTTCCCCTTCCCCTCACTGACCCACCCAAGTATGAAGATCTGAACTTAAAGTCATGGCATAGGACATGAAATTGGGGCTGGGATTGCAACTAATGCTTTGGGCCTTTAACTTGTAATCACAAACTGAGATTTGAACTTCCATCCTGGGCCAGAAACTCTGGGCCTGAGCCTGGAACTCACAACGTGGGCTTTGAACTCACGGCCTGCAGTTGATTTCATTGCCTGGGAATATAATTCACTCCTGTTCCTAGAAATAGCCCTTAGGACATGAGTTCTAATGCTAGGCATTTAACTCATAGCCAGGCATTGAATTCAGATGTGAGCCTTAAACCCACAACCTGGGCCTTGAATTCATGTCCGGACACGAACTTATGACCTGTGATGGAAATAGGGGCCTGGGACCTGAACTGGGATCCTTGGTTTTCAACTCATTGCCTGGGACTTGAACTCCAAGCCTATTCCTTGACCTAAATACCTACGGCTTGAATATCACGCCAGGGCCTTGAACTCATTTCTGGGACTTGAATTGTGGCCCGCACCCTGAATGTAGAGCCTGGGAATTGAACTCACAGCGTGGAATTTCAACTATGACCCTAGGGCTTGCAATCAGTTCTGGATCTTAAACTTGGGATCTAGGCTTGAATTCAAGTCCTGGACCTTCAATTTGAAGACTCGACAATGTTTCTGAGCTTCTCTGTGCTCAAGGCTGGTGCTCAACCACATGAGACACAGCTGTATTTATGTGTTTGTTCCATTGCTGGAGAAGGTTATTTTAGTTTTAGTTTTAGTTTTTGAATCATGAATCTACTTCTTTCTACAAGAGAAGCCAATCCATCTGGCTTCATATTTCTTGTTTTCTGTTTCTTTGTTTCCCTATCTGTAAGTATTTCCCTTTATCTGAAATGGAGGGGCTGGGCTGGGAGACAGGGAGTGTGTAATGTGTGTGTTGGGGGTGGGGAATATCTACACTTGACTGCTTTCTACACAAAGGCAGGAGAAGGCATTATCAGGCTTTCCAGCCAGTCGGGGGATAAGTAAGTGGACAGGGTACAGAAATGGGCATGCACAAAAAAAGAAATAGTGGCAAGGCTAAAGTATGAACAATACACAAGCATAGACAAGCACACGTGTGCACACATAGGGCTGACAGAAGTTTCTAGAAGCTGGCGCGGCTTTGCTTAGGGTGTTCTCTACCATGTCAGGTGCTTTTTCCTCCAGGTGAGGGTTGAGGGATTGAAATTGATCCCTACCTTGTCCACATATACCTCACCTTCCTCATTTTCAGGGGCCAGCCTAACCTGATGAGGGAAGATCAAACAGCTCCCAAAATTACAGCACAGGATTTGTGTTGTTGTTGTTTTTGCTTGTTTGTTGTTGTTTACCTATTTTGTTTACATGTTGTGTTGTCAAGAAAGATTATGGTTTTGAGAGACAGGCCTTTTGTGAAGTGGAAGATTCTCCTTTCTTTGCTTCTTTTTCTTCTTCCTTCTCCACTTCTCCCCCTCCTTTCTTTGTCCTGCTGCTCTTGTTGTGGTAAAGCCTCAACATAATTGCTTGCTTGTTTTTGGAACTGTTTTCCTAGGGATTTGTTTCTTGCATGGAGCATGCAGGTTCCTTCATTAGTGAAGCTGTGTGTCAGGGCAATTGATTGTACTCTTTTAGGTTCCCTTTCACAGCATGGACCAGGCCTGGCAGGGTTGACTCTCTCTTCCAAGGAGAATGGAGTCTCAGAGAAAGAAGATGAAATACTTAGTGAAGAAGAAAGGAACTGAAGGAAGGAGGGGGAGGAAGAAAAGGAGGAATGGGGAGGGAAGATGAAGGAAGAAAGAATGCAGGGTAGGGAAGGAGGGATGAGATAGCAATTGGAGGGAAGGAAGGAGGGAGTGAGTGGAGCAAAAAAGGTGGGAAGAAAGGAGGCTGGAAGGGAAAAGAGAATCAAGGAAGGAGAGAAGGAAGAAAGGAAGGGAACAGAAGTGGGAGGGAAAATGGAAGATGAAAAGAAGCATGGACCAGTCTAGGAAGGTTGAGGGAGAAAAGATGTAGGGAAGGAGGGAAGGAGGGGAGTAAGTATTAGGGAAGAGAAAAGGGCAAAGTAAGAAAGGGAAGAGGAGAGAGAGAGCAGAAGGAAGGGAGGGAGCAAGGAAGTAAAGAAGGAAGGAAGAGATAAAGAAAAGGCAGGGAGAAAAGGAAGAAGGGAAAGATGGAAGAAAGAAGGAAGGAAGGGAGGGAGGAAGAAGGTAGAATGGAAAGAAGAGAAGGAGTAATGAGGGAGGAAAGAAGGCAGGAAAGAAGGGAAGGAGGGAAAGGAGGACGGAAGACAGGAAGAAAGAAGGAAAAGGAAGGAGGGAGGGGAAAAGACAGGTAGGAAAGAGGAAGGGAAAGGAAGATAGAAGGTAGTAAGGGAGGTAAATGGGAAGGAAGGAGGGAATAAAATGAGAGTGAGGAAGGAAAGGAGCAAGAAATGAATGGCGGGGAAAGGGGAAAAAGAAGGGTAAGCTGGAAGTAAGGAAGAAGTGAAATATGGGAGGAGGGAGGAGTTGTTACCATGGCAAACTGTGGAGAGAGCTCTTTGGTTCACAGTCCTCACAATTCCCTCCGAGCTGGGGTTTCTAAACTGACTTGGTTTCCCTCCTGGGTATCGATGGCCATGTGGACAACCAGGGAACTGGATTCTGACCTTGGGGCTGAGGGGCGTAGTGCCTGGCAAATACCTGTAATCCTGACCCTGTTTTTGTGTAAAGGAAATTAAAGGGTAATGGATCACAAGTTCGACTCCAGGCTATTCTGCATTGCCAGTTTAAGGGCAAACAGTGTTTAATCCAGCCCCGGATGCTTTATGGACTGGTGGGAGGGCAAGAATAAATTTACACAAATGCTAGTGAGAGGAAAAGGAAAATAGGTTGCTGGTGGTCAGCGTTTGCTGGTTATATTCTGCACAGTGTGCTCAGGGCCTCGCTTCGTTTGACTTTTTCACAGTGCCCCAAATAGGTGTGTATGGGGCTGGGAGTGTGGACCAGGAACAGATCCCCTTCTCCTTGTCCTCCTTGTCTTCCTTCTCTTCCTTTACTTCCATCGACCCCAACGTGGCCATGGACACCCACCAGATTACAATTGGGGAAAGCATAGCGCCATGCTGCAGCAAGTTCTGCCATCGGTGTCCAGGGACAGCAAAAAGCCCTAGACCAGGATCCAGAATCCTTGGGCAAGAGTGGGTGGAGGGAGGTTCAAGGAGATGGGATTTGAAGAGATCCATGGCATTCACAAGACTGGAAGGGAATTTAGTGATTTCGGTCCCATCCCAGGAAAGATTCGGTTTCTAATGACCTCTGGCACAGACTTGACCTCATTCAGAAAAGATGGGCTGGTTGACTGGTGGAATGGTGGGTTATTTCTTTGGTTGTTGGATTGATTGGGTGGTTGGTGGCTGGCATTGTTGTTTGTTTATTTAGCCAGAGGAACTGTTCATTTCTCATTAATAGCTCATATAAGAGTCTCTGTGAACCTTGTGTCCAGGCCATTATCAAAAAATGATACTCAGATGTCAAACTCCTTCATTGATATGATTTTATACATTAAGAACTAGTGTGCACCTCAGTGAAACTTTTATCATACTTTAGAAACATACATATATTCAGAATTTTGACCTCTGTTTAGTGTGGTAATACTTCACACCATGTAAGGTATAAAAGCTGTATTAAAAGGTGTGTCTTAGCTGGAAACAGAACAAATCAAAGAAAGGTTGGACAAATGGGATTGCATGAAATTGCAGAGCTTCTGCATGGCAAAGAACATAGCTAGCAAGATCAATAGAAAGCCCACGGATTGGGAGAAGTTCTTCACTAGCCATACAACAGACAAGGGTCTCATATCTAAAATATACTTGGAACTCAAAAAATTAAATCCTCCAACAACAAATCCTCAAAGAAACAACTGCCCAATAAATAAGTGGGCTAAAGGCTTGAAGAGAAACTTCTCTGAAGAAGAAAGAAGGATGGCCAATAGACACATGAAGAAATGCTCAACCTCCCTAGCCATAAAGAAATGCAAATCAAAACAACATTGAGATACCACCTCACCCCAGTTAAAAGGGCTATAATCAAGAACTCTAACAACAACAAATGCTGGAGGGACAGAAGTGAACCTTACTTCATTGTTGGTGGGAGTGTCAAGCACTTTGGAAAGCAGTATGGAGGTTCCTGAAAAAACTTCACAAAGACCCAGCAATCCCACTTTTGGGCATTTACCCAAATGTTTACAAACAAGATCACACTAAAGCTACCAGCACAACTATGTTTATTACAGCATTACTTACCTTAGCTAGTATATGGAACCAACCCAGATGCCCCTCAGTAGAAGAATGGATCAAGAAAATGTAGTATATATACACAATGGAATTCTATGGCTCCATCAAAAAGAATGACATTTCCCCATTTGTTAGGAAATGGAAAGACTTGGAAAAAATTATATTAAATGACGTAAGCCAAGCCCAAAGAAACATAGGTCCCATGATTTCCCTTATTTGCAATATCTAGTATATGTATGAGTCAAGCAGAAAAGGCCAGATAATGTGATTAGGAAAATGGACCCTTAGATATGTATTTAAATGTTTTTTTCTTTCATACATTTGTTTCTAATATATTTATAAGATTATTTCTTTGTTGCTTTGTATGTCCCTCCCCCACAGTATAACCCCTGCTTTCACTATATTGGATGTCGGTATAATTTGTGGTGGAGATGGGGAAAACAAGTCGTTTAAGGATAAAGGTGGACCCGTTGCAACTTTGAGAAGTACAAGTTGTCATGTCGAAAATGAACTTTACAACTTTGGTTCGTGGGGGGGATTGAGTGGGGGATTGGCGGGAGGCTGGGAAGGGATGTGAAGAGTAAACAAAGGAGGAGGCTGCAATGCTTGATAAGAAATGTAGTCATTATCTTGCCCATGTAATTGTAACCCCTCTATACAGTATGTTCACAAAAAATTAAAATTAAAATTAAAAAAAAAGATTTCTGACAGAAAAGAAATAGACGATCACAAACCTAGACGAAGTTGCAGATACTATTTAAAAGATCACTAGATATAACTTGGGAAGTTTAGGCAAAATAATACTTTCCTGAACAGAAAAAATTTAGTCTTTTATAATTATCAGAAAACTGTGCCAAATAGAGAGGTTTGTTCATTCATTTGGCTACTTGTTCAACAGACTCCCCTGTGCCTATGGTCCTGGAATTTAGTGATGAAGATATATCTCTTAGCCTCCATACGTGATCTATAGGACAGACAGATGTAAGCAATGCTCACTGTATCCCTGTATTTCATAAGCTCTGACAAAAGTATGAGGTTTGCACACTCAAATTCGTAGTGAAGAGCATTTTCACTTAGGATGCTGTCACTGAAGACACATAAAGTAGTAGAGCAAGTATGATGAATCACAGTGATTGTGAAGAGTAAATGATTGCACAACTCAGGACACTCTGTGTGCCAGTAAGAAACTAAGAAAATCCCTTTTCACAAGCTGGAATTGGACCAGATGTGCTGGACGATGATGACATGATCCCAAGGAAGAGACAGAACCCAGTCCTGAGAAGTCTGGAACCACAGAACGTCCGATGTCTGAAGTAGATGAAGCAGATGCTCACCTGGGGCTGAGGTTGCAATGATCAACTCAGGTGCAAACAAGGTTAAGACGCATTGCTACTTTCATGAAATAAATTCTTTCGACAACCTTAAAAAAATAAAATAAAAGGTCTGTCTTAGAATATGATATGGAGGTAAATTATATCATATTGGTAGATATAAACTCTTAGAAGAGGCAATCCAAAAACTCATATTGAACTATAAAAGACCCTGAATAGTAAAAATGATCCTTAACAGAAAGAACAGTTCCAAATTTCAAACTGTACTACACAGTCATAGTAATCAAAACAGCTTATTGTTACTGGCACAAGAACAGAAGTTAGGACCAATGAAATAGAAGTAAAAACCCAGAAATGAACTCAAAGACCTATAGCCACCTAATAATCGATAAGAGAGATAGAAAAATACAATGGAAGAAAGATGGCCTGTTCAGTAAATGGTGCTGCCAAAACTGGTTAAACACCTATAGAAAAGTAAAGCTAGATCTTTATATATAACCTAGCACCAGAATCAACTCCAAATGGATCAAATATGTCGGAATCAAAGCAGACACCCTGAAAACATTACAGAAAGGAATATGAGAAACCCTAGGTCTCCTTGGAACAGGTTGAAATTTTCTTAATAGGCACCCAGAAACAGAATAAATCAAAGAAATGCTGGACAAATGGGATTGCATGAAACTGTAGACCTTCTGCCTGGCAAAGTACATAGCTAGCAAGCAAGGCCATGGATTGGGAGAAGATCTTCACTAGCCATACAATGGACAAGGCTCTCATATCTAAAGGATACGTAAAAGTCAAAAATTAAATCCCAACCAAGAAATCCTCAAAGATACAACTGCCCAATAAATAAGTGGGCTAAAAGCTTAAAGGGAATTTCTCTGAAGGGGAAATATGAATGGCCAACAGACACATAAATAAATACTCAACCTTTCTAGTCATAAAAGAAATACAAATCAAAAAAATATTGAGATTCTACCTCACCCCAGTTAGAATGGTATAATCAAGAACTCTAATACAACAAATGCTGGAGGGAATGTGGCCAGAAGGGAAAACTACTGCATTGTTGGTGGGAGTGAAATTTTGTTCAAGCACTTTGGAAAACAGTATGGAGGATCCTTAAAATACTCCACGTCGAGCTCCTCATTCCCAACAATCCCACTTTGGGGAATTTACCCAAACAATCACAAACAAGGCTATACCAAGGCTAAAAGCACAACTATGCTTATTTCAGTAATATTTACCATAGTTAAGATATGGAACCAACCCAGATGACCTTCAGTGGATGAATGAGTCAAAAAATGTGGTACACACACACACACACACACACACACACACACACACACACACACACACACACACAATGGAATTCTATGCCACCATCAGAAAGAAGTATAGCTACTTATTTGTTACGAAATGGAAAAACGTGTAAAAAATTACATTAAGGGAAGTAAGCTAGGCTCAAAAACATAGATCCATGGTCTCCCCTATCTACAATCACTAGTAAATGTGTAGGACAAGCAGAAAATGTGAAAAGCTGTGCACATTTGACCATATAAGATGATGTTCAACAAAATAAACTCCACGATAGAGACACAACTTCTTTTTTTCTTTCTTGCTATTGTTTTTAACATATTTATAATGTACCTTGTGATTTTTTTTTGTTTCTTTGTATGTTCCTCCCCCAAGTTATGATCCCTGTTTTCACTATGTTTGATGTCGGTGGCCTGAATCTTATCTATAAACTTCTCTACTTTGGAGAGGGGAAGGAAGAAAATAAAATGCTTAAATAAGGATACAGACTGACCCATTTTAACAATGAGATGGACAAAATGCTATGGTGAAAATGAACTTTACAACATCGGCGGGAGATAAGTATGATGGGATTTGATAGTTGTGTCCGGAGTGGGGGGAGGAAAGGGATGGTAAGGAAAAAACAAAGGAGGGGGCAACAATCCTCAATAGGAAATGTACTCATTATTTTGCTCATGCAACTATACAGTATTTTTACAATTGAAATAGAGAAAAATAATAAAAAAAACTCTTATCAGTTAATAAAGTAATTAATGGTAAGGGAAAATGAGGTTCAGTTCATATGTTGCTAACCCCTCTTCTCCCCCAGGGAAATTCTCAAAGGTATTACTGAGTAAGTGTACTTAAAAAGAGAAGTATTCAATGTAGATTATTTTTTTGCCAATATATGCAATTTTATTTTTTAAATTTAATTTAATTTAATTTGTGAACATACTGTACAGAGGCGTTACAATTACATGGGCAGGATAATGCGTACATTTCTTACCAAGCATTGGAGCCTCCTCCTTTGTTTACCCTTCACATCCCTTCCCAGCCTCCTCCCTCCCCCACAATCCCAATCCTTCTCCTTCCCCCATTCCCGCCCGCCGCACCGACGTTGTAAAGCTCGTTTTGGACATGACAACTTGTACTTCTCATTGTTGCAACAGGTCCACCAACCCAGATGCCCCTCAGTAGCTGAATGGATCAAGAAAATGTGGTATATATGCACAATGGAATTCTATTCCTCCATCAGAAAGAATGACATTTCCCCATTTGTTAGGAAATGGAAAAATTTGGAAAAAATTATATTAAGTGAAGTAAGCCAGGCCCAAAGAAACATAGGTCCCATGGTTTCCCTTATTTGTAATATCTAGTATATGTATGAGTCAAGCGGAAAAGGTCAGATAATGTGATGTCAGGAAAATGAACCCTTAGATGTGTATTTTAATGTTTTTTTTTCTTTCATGCATGTGTTTCTAACGCATTTATAAGATTATCTCTTTGTTGCTTTGTACATCCCTCCCCCACAGTATAACCCCTGCTTTGACTATATTTGATGTCAGTATAACTTGTGGAGGAGATGGGGAAAATCAATGTAGGTTTTTTTTAATACAGTAACTCAAAGAAAAATGGATATTATTCCTTATAACTTCCCAGCCCTAGAATATATTACTTATATTTTGTAGAAATAGGTCATTTCAGCTTCTCCATTCTTTCCCCTAGTAAAAACATACTTTGCCTTCCTAATATTCATTTTTGTTAGTGTGCATTAACTGTTAAAAGCAGTTTTACAATGTTATCTTTAATATGTATATATTATACTTATTCACCTTCATTTTATATATGTTTATGTGAAGACAAGTATCTATAAAACATAATTTATATAATACATACATCATATATGTATAAATATTGTTTGTGTTTACATTTTGTTACCTTTTTACCTCTTTCTTCTGCCATCTCAAAGCATATGACCTTCATCCTTTAAACCAAGCTTATTTTTCTTCATATAATGTTCTCTATATCCACCCATTTTTCTGAAAGGACATAATTTAAGTTCTCTGATGGCTGAATGATAATATTCCATTGTGTATATTCATTATCGTTTATTGTGTCCTGCATCATTTGTAAGGTATCTCGTTTGTTTTCACACCTTTCCTGTTGTGAATAATGCCTCTATGAACATGGATGATCCAGTGCATCCATTATATCCTGGCATACATTCCATCAGATGCATGTCTAACAGTGGTATCACTGCCTTGTAATTTAGTTCCATGTTAAAATTTTTGAGTAATCAATATGGTGATTTCCACAGTGGGTTCAATAGAACCCACTGCATTCATACCAGCATTTGTTGGTGTCCTTTGTAAATGGTTATTCTGGCTGAAGTGATATAAAATCACAATGTTACTCTATTTTCATTTCTTTTAGACACAGGGATGTTAAATGTTTATGTATTTATAGGACTTTTTGCCTCTTCTTTTGAGAAGGGTCTATTCTATCCATCAGTTCCTTATTAGTTGGGCTATTGAATCTTTTGACATTTAGTTTTATAAGCTTCCTGTATATTCTGACAACAAATCTTTTCTATACATAAAAGTAGCACAAATTGTCTCTCACTACATAGGCTAAATATTTTTGTGTGTGTGTGAAAATAACATCTGGAGCGATTACAATTACATGGGCTAGGTAATGAGTACATTTCTTATCAAGCATGCTGTCTTCTCCTTGGTTTCCACATACCATCCATTCTCATCTTCCCCACAAACATCCTCTTCTCACTCCTGGGCCAAAGTTGTAAAGTTCGTGTTTCGACATAATTTCTTGTACATCTCATTGTTGCAATGGGTCCACCTTCCCCTCCACAAATTATACCATCATCAAATACAGTGGAAGCAGGGGTTATACAGTGGGGGAGATTTCTAACATGTTTACAAACTAGGCTAAATTTTTAGCCTAATGGTTCTGTCCTTTAAAGTGAAGAAATATTTTAGATGGATGCAATCTCCTTTTAACAATCCATTTTGCTATTTATTGAGCTGTTGGAGTTATATCCAGGAAGTGATTGTATACAACAATTTCTTGTATTTTCCCTCATGATCATGGATTGGAAAATTAATACTCTAAAAATGTGCATCATGCCAAAAGAAACCTACAGATTCAATGCATTATCCATGAAAATTTAGTATCATTCTTCATAGAAATAGAAAAAAATATCCTATAATTCCTATGGGAGACTGACCGAAATTGATAGGCAAAATAAACCTGAGGTGGAAAATATAGCAATGCTAGAGATAGCACTTGACATCAGATTATGCTACTAATCTGTAGTAACAAAATCAGTATAGTACTCTCACAAAATAGACACAAGGGCAAAAGGAACATATTTGAGAGTCATACCCTAAGTTCACATACCTGTAGCCATCTGGGACCCCCACACATACATTAGAGGCAAGGTAGCAGCTTAGTAATCATGATATCCATAAGCAGAAGACTCAAGTGAATCAAGGATTTTAATATAAGGCTTGAACTTTTAACCTACCATGTTCATATACTAAAGTGTAGGAATAAAAAGGGAATTGTTAATTTCACATAATATAGATTTACTTTTCCAAGTGTGTTACTCTGTAAATTTTAATCAGCAGTCATAGTAAATTCGTAATTCAAAACAACCAAGTAAAAACACAGTATTTTTTAAGGTCAAAATAATTTCTAATCTAAGACATTTTCTGCATCACAAAACATTACTCTGAGCTCAAAACATGGAAGATATTCATGGTCATCAGACTACACAACAAAATTTGTTACTTTTAATTTCTGAGGACATCACTGAAGATTAATTGTAAAAGTGAAACTCATGGGAGACCACTAATAGCTCAACACTTAGAGGTTAGTGTTCAAATCCAATCCATATGGAAGAAGAACAAGGAAGAAATACTGTTTAGTTAAATAATTCAAAGTATTATGAACAGGAAAGGTGTGAATTTTATAGGCCAACTTAGGAATGAAATGCATATATTAGTTGTTGGGTGTGGTTGAGTGAAACTCCATTTGAATAATCCGATTTCACATGAACTATAAACAGCTTTTATAAAAAAAACAAATAATTTATTTAAAAAGCTATAGTTGATATTATTTACATTTATAAATGATAAATTCACATTGAATTTATAATTTGAGCGTGGGAAAGTCTGAGGAAATGCTCAGAAACTAAAAAAAAAATTTATGTATAGGTTTCAACACATGCAGCCATATTATCCAGAAAAAATAGTAGAAAGAATTTCTGGTAAGAGTTGGAAAAAAATATATTAAGTGAGATAAACCAGGTCCAAAGAAACATAGGTTCCATAGTTTCCCTTATTTGCAATAACTACTAGATGTCTTAGACAAGCAGAAAAGTTCAAATAAGATGTTAAGAAAAACCCCAAGATAAGGACACAAGTGGTTTTTTTTCGTACTATTGTTTCTAACATATTTATAAGGTATCATGTGATATTTTTGTTGCTTTGTATGTCCCTCCCAACGGTATAAACCTGTTTCCACTGTATTTGATGTTGGAATATTTTGTGGAGGGGAGGTGAAAAATTGTTTAAACAGGGATACAGGGTGACCCATTGCAACAATGAGATGTACAGAATGCTATATAGAAAAACGAACTTTACAGTTTGGTGCGGGGGGGCGGTGAGTGTAGTTGTGGAGATGGGAAGGAAAGGATAATAGGGGAAAAACAAAGGTGCAGATAACAATGCTTGATAAGAAATGTACCCATTAAGTTGGTCATGTAACTGTAACCCCTCCTCTGTACATTATTCTCACAATAAAAAAAAACATTAAATTAAAAAGAATTTCTAGCCATGAACAAATGAATAGATAGAAATAATTATATTTGAATAAACTCATAAATTGTGAGATGGATTAGTTTGTTACATAGGACAGAAAGTCATTTCAACTAGAATAGGAACTAGGAATCATTTATAAGTTTCTAAAACAATAGTCATTAAACTATTGTGAAAGGAAAATCAATATAATTAGGTTTAATACCAGCAAGATTCAAAATGAATGAGGTATTCTTTATTCTTTCTTGTTCATATCTATTGTTAAATATTTCTTCGACATATAGAATTTTCCCAATATTGAAAGAGTAGCATATATTTTAATACTCCACCTCACTTTTTTCTATCTCTCTTTGTTAACAGGTCCTGGTTTTGATGAAGTATATGTTGCGTAGTTGTGCAATGGTCTCCTTTTCTCAAAAACAAGGAATTCTTGTAATCATCTTTAAGTCAACTTATTGATATCAATTGCCTTGGATACTTTAGCCATTAGAGTGGCATCTAATTCAAAGTAATGTGATTTTTTAAAAAAGTAGCTGGCAATTCTAGAAAAGGTTTTCTTGTCTTAAAGTAAATTTTAGGGTAATTTATTTGTGTCAGTAATTATCACTCTTTTGCAATAAGATGAACTGAGCTGATACAACCATTTTACTGCAGCCTCAGATGAAGAAAGCATTAAAATTGACAGAATGAAATAATGGAAAAATTATGATGATATCATTGAGTTGATGAATTAATTTCCATGAGAACTGAATTGTTTTGAACTTCTAGTAGGTTCCATCAGGATTGCCATTTGGCATTAACTATTTTTGTTGTTATTATCGGCTGGAAACTTCTGAAACAAGATAAGGGAGTTATCACTTATGGTTTACCTTTTGTTGCTGTTAGAAGATTTAATGTCAATATATTTAATCATGGGTTTACAAACACTAGAGTTTGGTTTCATATAATCATGGTGAAAATCCTGCTACTCTTTTGTGTTTCTTTGTGGGATGTAATAAAGTGCACACATGGCAGTCTTTCAAAAAGCAAGTACAAAAAACACAGGAAAAGGATTTTTTTTGCCTTTTTTTTTAAATTGTATTTTATTTTATTTGAGAACATACTGTACAGGGGGGCTACAATTACATGGGCAGGATAATGCATACATTTCTTACCAAGCATTGCAGCCTCCTCCTTTGTTTACCCTTCACTTCCCTTCCCCGCCTCCCCCCTCCCCCCACCCAATTTTACCCCCCTCCCCCCACCCAATTATACCCCCCTCCCCCCCACACACCGACATTGTAAAGCTGGTTTTGACATGACATTTTGTACTTCTCATTGTTGCAACAGGTCCACCTGAATCCTTAAACGACTTGTTTGTCCCCATCTCCTCCACATGTTATACTGACATCAAATATAGTGAAAGCGGGGGTTACACTGTGGGGGAGGGACATACAAAGCAACAAAGAAATAATCTTACAAATGCGTTAGAAACACATGCATGAAAGAAACGAAAGCATTAAAATACATATTTAAGGGTTCATTTTCCTAACATCACATTATCTGACCTTTTCCGCTTGACTCATACCTATACTAGATATTGCAAATAAGGGAAACCATGGGACCTATGCTTCTTTGGGCCTGGCTTACTTCACTTAATATAATTTTTTCCAAGCCTTTCCATTTCCTAACAAATGGGGAAATGTCATTCTTTCTGATGGAGGCATAGAATTCCATTGTGTATATATACCACATTTTCTTGATCCATTCATCTACTGAGGGGCATCTGGGTTGGTTCCATATCTTAGCTATGGTAAATAATGCTGCAATAAACATAGTTGTGCTGGTAGCTTTAGTGTGGTCTTGTTTGTAAACATTTGGGTAAATGCCCAAAAGTGGGATTGCTGGATCATAGGGGAGATCTATGTGAAGTCTTTTGAGGAACCTCCATACTGCTTTCCAAAGTGGTTGAACAAGTTTACATTCCCACCAACAATGAAGTAAGGTTCCTTTCTGTCCAAAACCCCTCCAGCATCTGTTGTTGTTAGAGTTCTTGATTTTTGCTGTTCTAACTGGAGTGAGGTGATATCTCAATGTTGTTTTGATTTGCATTTCTTTTATGGCTAGGGATGTTGAACATTTTGTATGTACTTCAGGAGGCCCTGAACTCTAATTATTTTGCCTTCGCTAACTGAATGCTGAGATTTCTGGTGAATGCCACCACAATTGGATTGAAAATTTATTTCCAAGATGAAAGTGCATATTTTTAGATGAAAATGACCATATATTTTTGTTCTCTTGAACATAAAAGAAACAAAGTTGTGTAGGAAAATTTAGTGGACTTTAAAAGTAAGTTTATTGTACTGCAAAAGGGAAGTTGGAGTGTTGGTTGAAGTATTAGTTGCAAACACATGATGGGATAAGTATGTGATCATTTGGGTAAATGCCCAAAATGGGAATTTCTGGGTTATAGGGCAAGTCTATGCAGAGTCTTTTGCTGAACCTCCATACTGCTCTCTAAAATGGTTGAACAAGTTTAGACTCCCACCAACAATGCAATAGGGTCCCCTTCTGGCCACATCCCATCCAGCATGTGTTGTTATTAGAGTTTTTGATCATAGCCATTCTAACTGGTGTGAGGAACAATATCATTGTTGTTTTGATTTGCTTTTATTTTGTGGCTAGAGAGTTGAATATTTCTTCAATGTTTATTGGCCATTCTTATTTCCTCTTTAGAAAAGTTTTGCTTTAAGTCTTTAGATCATTTATTTATTGGGCCATTGTTTCTTTGAGGATTTGTTGTTGGGCGATTTATTTTTTTGAATCCCAAATATATTTTAGATATGACACCCTTATCCATTATATGGTTAGTGAAAATCTTCTACCAATCCCTGGGCTATCTATTGATCTTGCTAGCTATGTCCTTGCCATGCAGAAGCTCTGCACCTTCATGATTTCCCATTTGACCAACAATTCTTTGATTTGTTATGTTAGCCACAGTCATTCAATCCAACAGAAGAACAACATCACTAATAAAATGTATATACCCTACTCAATAAACATAATTTATACCACCAGAGCTTAGCTGAGGATGGGAGGATAAGTTTTAGGTTATATGAGGTAGCTTTTTCTATTTCTAAAAATTCCTTTTGCTGTATTATCCTAAATAATTAGCAGGGACATTCTGGTTGAATGCATGGGAAGATTTCCCATGACTATTTAAGATGACAGTTCAAAGTAACACATAATATCTGTAGGGTTAGTTGCAGATTCCAAGTTAAAATGATTAAAATTATGGTTTATTTTGTCCTTGTTATTCTATATTTGTTCAGAAATTATAAAATACAGATACGCATGTACCTGTAAGCCCTCTGTACAATATCTTTGCAATAAAATAAAATTTCAAATAATTACAGAAGTCTCTCATATGCAGTAGCTACATGTAAATGCACTGGGGCATAATAAATTATATAGTTCTCTAGGCATTCATATACAGTGTGACCAAAATGTCCGTCTGATCACACAAAATAATATTCATCAAAAAATTCTATATCTGATAGTAATGTTTGCATGTTGCATCATGATATTGCAAATGGAACTTGCCAGGTGAAAAAGTTTCCCATTTTGATCACTCAATATTTATGATATATTTGACATATTAAATTAGACATTTACATTATTTTTTCTATGGCTACTTAGGATAGATTTAAATATTTACATACTTTCTTATTTACTTATAGTTTGGCGTATATTCTTTAGGTACATTTTCCACCCTCTATGAGACCCTCCTTGAACTGCATCACCGAAGATTTCCTGCCGTTTGAGTCCACATCATATTTTCTGATAGTACTTATGGAACAAGTGTGTGGATTTCTCCGTGTTTTCTCGGTACCAGCATTGATGGGACAAAAGGCACTTTCTTCCTCTAATGGCCATCTCACTTGATGACTTCTTTGCAACATTCTGTTGAGGCAGAACAACAGGTACAAATTATTTCTATTTCCTAAACACCTTAAGTAAGTCTTTTAAAATAAGGTAAAAGAAGGCAATAAGGTAAGACCTAACAATTATTTTACTGATGGGATTTGAACCAGGATCTCCAGTGTGGGTCCATCAACAGATAGATGAAGAGTGTGTTAAATATTGGATCAATAGTCAGCGTAATTTTCTTTATCTGTTGCCCTTGGGAAATATTTGTAGAAACAACCATATTAAAATGAATAAGCGGCAGGAGTCACAGGAATCGAGTCTGATAGGCATAACTTGGACTGGATACAATATAGCTCAAGAAAGAAAGTTGAAAAAATATAAAATGGAATTAACTGAAGTACCAAATACTTCATAAATATATAGGATCACAGATTTATCAAAAATACACAAGATATCCAGTTGAATTTGCATTTCAGGTAAACAATGAATAATGTTCAGTAGAAGTATGTTTACATGAAATACCAATTCAACTTGGAATTCCATATTTCATGTGATACCTCACTTGTGCAATAATGCAGTCTACATTTTGTGATTTGTCTACTGGAAAATCAACAAGGTTCAAGGAACCAGGTGAAAAATGAAGGTTAATTGGATCAAGAAAGTGAGTCAGAAAACCACTGTTTCGAAAAAGAGGCAGGTAAGACAATTTAAGCAAACACCATGTTACAATCTGAGGGATCTACTGAGAGAAAATGAAGGATGGGAGGGAAGAAAGAAGTCTGTACATAGTTACTACATAGAGATACTAATATGAATAAATTTGGAAAATAAGGACAGCAAGGATGGTTTTACAGCAAATTTAGTAACAAAATATTACTGTTAAATAGTTGGAGTGAAGATTGTTATCAGTATTGTTATCACACATATCATGCTGTCCATGATATGGGTGGTCAGAGAAAATTGAAACATGTGAAAGCTAACAAAACAACTATTATTATCACAGCATTACTCACTATATCTAAGCTATGGAACCAACCCAGATGTCTCTCACTAGGTGAATGGATTAAGAAAATGTGATTCACACAAACACACATACACACACATACACACAATAAAATTCTATGCTTCCATCAAAAGAATGACTGCCACATTCATAAGGAAATGGAAAAACTTTGAAAAAGTCATGTTAATTGAACTAAGCTAGAACCAAAGAAACATAGGTCTAACGGTTTCTCTAATTTACAATTATCAGTATATTTCTATGATAATCTTAGCAGATGAGCAGAGTAGCTCAATTACTATGTACATGACCATATAAGATGATACTAAGGAAATAAACTCCTAGGAATGAGCACAAGATATTTTTCTTTGTTGCTCTTTGTTTTAATGTACTATGCGATTTTTTTTTTGTTTCTGTTGTATGTTCTTCCCTCTCTGGTATATTTTCTGCTCTTATTGTATTTGATTTTGGTACCCTGGTATTGTATATATGATTATTTGAATTAGGGGAGGAAATGAGAAAAACAGACAAAGGACAAGAAGGCAACAAAGCTAATAGTGAGATACAGAAGAAAATACATTGGCAAGTATTTGTCCAACTTGGCACTGGTTGTTGGGAGGAGGAAAATAGAAGGAAATTAAGGGAAAGGGTGTCGAGATTGACAAGAACTGTACTCTCTATCATAGTTATGTAACTGAAAGAAACCCCTTTGTACAATAAAATATCCCTATGACAAAAAATTATTAAATTAAAAAAGAAACCTAGAACAGTCAGAAGGGTGTGTATCAACAGAAGTATTTCTGAACACATGGGAAGCAATCAGAAATTCAATGAGAAGAATACTTTCTGTGAGTTTGAACAAATGTCTGTAATCTTAGTTTGGAGCCAAGTAAGTCTCTCTTTGCAGAATCTACTATTTAGTTAACATATGTAGCATATGGATACATATATATGTGTGTATATATATGAATATTTATATAGTTAGTCAAGTTAATCTATAATAGAAAAATGCAAGTTTTGTCTTTGTGAATGATTGTTGAGAAAGTGTTATTTTAATGGCATAATTATTTTATATTATTATACTTATATGCAGTTACTAAAATGTATGTAATAATACCAAACGTTTTTACATAACCTTATATGGAGAGAAAGCATCAGGGAATAAACATTAGCTTTAGTTATACTTTTCTAATAATTCAGAGATTTGACTTATGGCATTAAGTGCACCTTCGTAAAACTTGTTTAAGGAAATATTTGATATAATAACACAAATAGTAACAAAAAAGCAGATTTCTCTCATAATACTATTTTTTGATTTTTTTTAAGTTTTATGACATGTCCACTGGAAGTCACAAATTTTATTTTCTTTTTAAATCAAAATAAATTTTCTTGCTTGAGACCCTTTTCATGTCAACATATCTGAAGAAAAAGTGAGCAACTTTCAGGATGAAACTTAGAAAGCAGCTCTTCTATTTTATTTAGATCCAATGAATATTCAAGCTTGTATCGTGAGCCTTTCTCTCTTTGATTTAACGTTAGGCCATGGAAGTAGGGCCATGGACATTAGATACAGAAGAATAAGTAAGAATAAGAAAGCCTCTGAAAGTCTATATTCTAATATAGACAAGAAGGAAGGCTATTATTGAAAGCCATAAGTGAGTTATTTTTAATGTTGAACATGGAATATTGAGTTTAAAATTTAAATTTTAAATTTTAAAGTTTAGAATGTTAACTTTCATGTGAGTTATAACTAAGATTTAATTTAAAATTCAGATAACGTGATCCCACTAAATAATAAATGTTAGACTTTTATTAAAGACTTACAAAGCTGATAGCAAATAAGAAACTATTACCTTTTCTTAATTCTTCTATATGATTATCAGGTCAGGTAAGATTAAGTTTCCATTTTCCAAAGGAGATACAATATAATCCTTAAATTAATTGGAAACTAAATAAATCAGAGATAAAATGATAAAAATGTATATTTTTGAGTCATTTTCATGGCAACTTCTGAGACTGCCATAGTATCATTGCCAATTCCTTTTTTGAAAATTGAGATTACATTTATATAATCAAGGTTTTCTATAATAAAATATAAGTTCAATCAATTACAATCATTTTTATACTTGCTATAACTCTCTTCTTCACTTAAAATATCTTTGCAACTTTTCATAAAGAATTTATGGGAATGTCTTGAAATTATTTCGTTTTCATCATTATGTTGAAAAAGAAGAATTTGAAATGGCAGGGCCAGTCAGGAATAATTGTGAAAGGTTCTATAGCATTTTGAAAGATCAAAGAACATCTATATCAAATGATGAGACACTATTATACTTTAAAAAAGTATGTAGCAGAAAAGTGATTGTTAAGTTTACTGGCCAGCTTAAAAGAATATACTTACATGAGCTAAAAACTAAGCTGTTCTTTTTTTTGTAAATTTTTATTGTAAAAATACTGTACATAGGGGTTACAGTTACATGATCAAACTAATGAGTACATTTCCTATCAAGCATTTTTGCCTCCTTTGTTTTTTCCCTACAATCCCTTCCCACCCACCTCCACAGCTACCCCTCCCACTGAAGTTGTAAAGATCGTTGTCAACATATTTTTTTGTACATCTCATTGTTACAAGGGGTAAACCTGTTCTTAAAACACAAACACATTGTTAATTTTTAAGTCAAGCAATTAGTTTATAAAACCTACACTAAATAGCCTCAAAATGACTATAAATTATTTGAAATTTCCAATCATCCACGATTCTAATAAAACTTGAATATAACAATATTCTGTAGGAACAAAAAGTAAGGTTAATTATTATTTTTTATTTTTTGAATTACGTTTTTCATTATGAAAATACTGTACAGAGGGGTTACATTTACATGAGCAAGGTAATGAGTGCGTTCTTTATTAAGCAATGTAGTCTCCTTGTTTGATTTTCTCCTACCATCCTTTCCCTCCAAACTACTCAACTACATGCCCCCCACTACCCTGCCATGCCCCCACTCCCGGCCTAAATTGTAAAGAATATTTTTCAACATAGCTTCTTGTATATCTCATTGTTGCAATGGGTCAATCTGTATCCGTATTTTAAAAAATTGTTTTTTCTCTTGCCATCCCCAGATTATACGAACTTTAAACCCAGTGAAAACAAGGGTTATATCGTGCTGGAGGGAAATAAAAAGTAACAAAAAATGACATGGTACCTTGTAAATATGTAGCAACAATAGCAAATCAGAAAGAACCACTTGTGTCCCTAACTTGGGGTTCATTTTGCTTAACATTATCTTATCTGAACTTTTCTGTTTGTCCCTTGCATATACTATTTATTGCAAATAAGGGAAGCCCTGGGACCTATGATTCTTTGGTCTTGGCTTACTTCACTTAATTGCATTTTTTCCAAATCTTTCCATTTCCTAACAAATGGGATGATGTCATTCTTTCTGATGGAAGCATAGAATTCCATATATATATGTATGTATATATATATATATATATATATATATATATATATATATATATATATATATATATATAATATTATATTTTCTTCATCCATTCTTCAACTGAGGGACAACTGTGTTAGTTCCATATAAATAAGCTGCAATGAACATAGCTGTGCTGGTAGTTTTAGTTTGGTCTTGCTTGTGATCCGTTAGGTAAATGCCCAAAAGTGGGATTGCTTGGTATTAGGGGATCTCTATGTGGAGTCTTTTCAGGAACCTCCATACTGCTTTCAAAGATGTTGGACAAGTTTATACTTCCACCAACAATGCAATATAGTTCCCTTCTGACCATATCCCTCCAGCTTCTGTTGTAATTAGAGTTCTTGATTATAGCCATTTAACTGGTGTGAGATGGAATCTCAATGTTATTTTGATTTGCACTTGTTTAATGTCTAGAGAGGCTAAGCATTTCTTCATTTGACAATGGCCAGTTTTTATTTTTTGTGTGAAAATACTGTACAGATGGGTTACAATTACATGGGCAAGACAATGAGTACATTTCTTATCAAGCATTGTAGCCTCCTCTTTGTGGCCATTTTTATTTCCTCTTCAGAGAAATTTCTCTTTAAGCCTTTTCCCCATTTATTTATCGGGCAGATGTTTCTTTGAGAATTTATTGTTGTGGGATTTAATTTTTTGAATTCTTATAATATTTTAGATATGAGACCCCTGTCTGCTGTATGGCTAGTGATGATCTCCAAATCTGTGGGCTTTCAATTAATGTTGCTAGCTATTGATGTAGCTTTGCCATGCAGAAGATCTGCAGTGTCATACAATCCTATGTGTCCAACCTTTCTTTGATTAGTTGTGTTTCTGGTTTTCTATTAAGAAAATTACGGCCTGTATCAAGCAAACCTAGGATTATTCCTGAAATGTTTTCAGGGTGACTGCTTTGACTCCCAGTTCTTTGATCAATTTGGAGTTGATTCTGGTGCAGGTTGATATATAATGATCTAGCTTTAGTTTCCTACTGGTGATTAAACTATTTTGCCACACCATTTAATCACTAAATTCCATTTGGATCTCTGTACAGTTTCTTAGTTCCTCAGTGGGGAAATAAACAAATGGCAGTTTCAGTTTTCTTTGTCCTGTTGTCCAAAACTTCCTTCCTCTACATTTCTGTCCTTGCTCTGATTTTTTTTACAACATCTGCAAATCAGAGTGGGGTATATAGTAGACACTAAAGTAGAAATATATACATAACAGTTTGTCCATTTACCATCCATTCCTGCTTTCCTCTTCTTACAAGTTATCCACCTTTTTAAACCTCCTGCCAACCACAATGCACTCCAAAACAGTCACACTGAATCCCACTTGTCAGAACAATGGAACTGAGCTGTGCATTCTTGACTGTATGTGTGTAACTGTCATACGGACATTGTAAACTTTATCCATATTGGATGAGGAAATTCTGCATGTTTCTGACGTATTATGTGGAATTCAAAGAAACAATTCTGAAGACAATAATATCCTTAAAAATTTTAAGAAGAATACACTGAATCTCGGACTCCTCTGTTGTTGGGTAAATACTAGCCTGAAACTCAACCTACATCTGTGCTTTTGGAGATCAAAGTAAGCCCCCATAGCTTATGTATTTGACTTTCTCAAATTGGGTCAGACATTTGTTACTTATAAGTAAATGGAAACAGATACATATACTTTCTCACAAGTTTTATCATTTCATATCATTTTCATCTTTTATGAACACAGTCGAAAGCCTGGTAAAGACTTGCCACTATCTGAAATTTACTAAATTAGAAGAGAGTCCTGGCTTCAGCAAGCATTTTGTCAATTTCTAAGTGTAAAATATTGTAAGGGACTGATGAGTCTTCTTATTAAAGTACATATCTATGATGTTCATATTCCTCATAAACATTTCAAAATATATAAGTGTAAGCAATCAATTTAAAGGTGTTTCTTTTCTTTTTTCCCTTCTTCCCCTTTGATCTGAGTTTTGAATCATCCTGATGATTTATTTTTTGCCTTATCATTCTTTCCCTAATTGTTACAATCATTAACTTTTCATCATTTAGGTCTATAGATACTAATCTCTGTGTGAATTTACTCCTTTTGATTATGATCGAAGGGACCTCTGCTCAAATTGTTAAGTCTAGCCATGGAATCACATTCCTATTTTCATTATTCTCCTGCCAGACTACTACATGCCTCTGTCTCCAACCTCATCTCAGACAATTACTTGCCAGTTTTTTTTGGGGGGGAGGGTCCGGTCATGGGGCCTGAACTCTGGGCCTGGACGCTGTGCCTTATCTCTTCAGCTCAAGGCTAATGCTCTACCACTTGAGCCACAGCGCCACTTCGGGCTTTTTTCTTTTTGCTTATGTGGTGCTGAGGAATCGAACCCAGGGCCTCAGGCATGCAAGGCCAAGCGCTCTACCACTGAGCCACCTTCCCAGCTCTACTTGTCAGTTTTTATATTTTGCAAAATTTTGGTCTAATACATGACCTTGACTCTTAGGTTTATTTATCTATATTAAAATTAATAATGTGGCACTAATCCTCTGTGAAACTCCTTAGCTTTCTTCCAACTTTCAGTTACATATTCAGGGCTAATATGGAGCCCCTTGGCTACTACTTATATGAATAGTTTACTGTTTTATTATTTATTCCCAAAGTATTCCAAAACAAAAGTAATATAAATTTGACTTAGCACAAAATATATTTCAGATATATTGAAAATTCCTTATATTTCCCAGGACTATCTTGCTTGTCACAAACTAACAACTTTGTGAGTAATCTTGGTTGTTATAAGAAATTCAAAAAGATGTTATTACAATGTACTCCATCTTTTTTACTTAATATTTATCAGTTTTATGATTATTTTTACATTTATGTTATTTAAAAAGTACTCTATTTAAAGGTTCATATATTTATTTTGATCACTTGCACTTCTTTCTCTAAAATAATTTTAATAAAATTTAAATGAGTTGAAACAAAGAAGAAATATTTTATTACATAGTAATTAAATGATAATATTCAAACCTAAACGCTTCAGGATTCTGGCAACCAGTCCTGAGTTAAAATGGGAATCACATAATTGCACATAATTTTCAACACTTTGGGATTTTTTTTGCCTGTCAAGAGATTTCACTTCAGGGCCTGAGTGTAGCCACTGAGCCTCTCTATTTTTTCAAGTCTAGTGTTCTTCTGAAGCACCACTTCTGGCTTTTTCTGAATAGTTTATTGGAGATAAGAGTCTCATCAATGTTTCTACCCAGGCTGGGTTAAAATGGAGATTCTCAAATCTCAGCTTTCTGAATAGCTAGAATTATAGGTGAGAGCCACTGGCACCTGGATAATTTTCAACTTTTTGGAACATCAACATAAAAAGGTAAAACACAAAATATTTAACAATAATTCAATAACTGTAAGTTACATTTTGAAAACTGAGTCTGAGGTTAAAGAATAGTTGTTTAACTTTGAAATACAAGGAGAGTATATCTCATAGTGTTGCCATTTTACAGAAAGTGTATACTTTTCTCAACATAAGCAATTTTCTATTAAATTATTTTTCTAAATATATTATCTGTTTAAATTCACTAGATTGGATTTTACTATATGAACTTTTTATAGATTGCCACTATTAAAAACATGTATGTGATCACAGGACATAAATGTAAATCTTTGCCAAACAACAATAAAAGCTTCAGAGAATAAATATAATTACTTTTCTTTATAGGATATGAAACATTTATAACCTGGAATTATCTATTTCTTTGTGCCTTTCCAAGACTACAGATCTACATTTTTCTGTCTTCTCTTAACACTCAACGTCTAAAATAGCTAAATAAAATGTTAGGAAAACCTTCATTGTGGAAGGCAGTGCTTCTGTAATAAAGGTTTGGATGTTACACTTAAATAGATATATTTACCTGGAGCACGGGGCAGAGGCCATTGCAGTGACAGCAGCAAAAAACCCCAGACCCCCAGAGTGATACAGACACAGCACCTTTCTGCACCTGCCCTCTAAGTATTGGGCTCGGCTGGAGTGACCCCAGACTCAGTATAGGACACAGCACTTCCCTGAACCTGCCAGCATAAGTGGCTTAGACTAGACTGAGGTGGCTGGGTAATCGAAAGCAAGTGGCAGCAACAGCAGCAGTGAAAAACCCAAAACTTCCCAGTCCTGTGACTATCTCCCCCAGCCCGCAGAAGCAACCCAACTCAGCATGGGCTGTGGAAATTGTAGTGGTAGTGGGAAAAGATACCAATTTTGCAGTGTTGTGGCACAGAATCTTTCTTCACCGGCCCTCATGAGCATCAGGCCCAGCCCGGGGCAACCCAAGATTCACTGCTGGGGACACCACCTGCCTGCACCACCCTGTATAAGCAGCCCAGATTGAGGTGGCAGCAGCAGCTAAGCAGGGTGGCAGCAGAATCAGTGGTGAAGGACCCTAGATTCCTCAGCTCTGAGCCTCTCTCCCCAGCCTGTTGTAGCCACTCAACTCAGTTTGGGGCTGTGGTAATTGCAGCTTTAGTAGAAAAAGACCCTAGATCTGGATTCGGAGAAAGATGGTGGAGGAGAAGCTGAAGGCTAAACAAGCTCTCAAACAGAAAGAAGTTTTAGTTTTCCAGGGAACAGTCCTAGGCTAGAGAATCGCACCAAGTATTCCATCACAGTGCAGAGTGTTTGGCCAGAGTGAAAAAATCCAGGCAAGGAGACAGATCTGAGCAGTTGTTGATAGCTGCAGCGGCAGCAAGTAGAAAGTCTACAAAGGGTTAGTCCATGGAGAAAATAAAAACTCGGGGATTGAAGAAAACCTAGATATTATCGAGAAAAAACATACAGCTATCGAAAACAAATTCAAGAAATATCATAGATATATTCAATATTTGGAAGACACCATGAGAAGGTCTAATCTGAGAATAATAGGTATAGAGGAACACTTAAAAAACAGAAGTTAATGATATAGGAAATTTATTTAACACTATCCTAGCATTGTAGTTCCCAAACATGAAAAAGTTGGGCCTCTTCAGATGCAAGAAGCTTTAGAACCCCAAATATACCAGACCAGAAATGAACATCCCACCATCACAGTATAATATGCACAGGATTAATTCACACAAAGTTAAGGATCCTTAAAGATGTCAAGGAGAAAAGATCAATCACTGATACAAAGAAAATAATTAGAATAACCTCAGATTTATCAGCAGACAAAGCAAGAAGAGCCTTCAATTGTGTATGACATATCCTAAAAACAAACAAGTATCAACCAAGAACACTTTATCAAGATAAACTCTCCTTAGCAAAAACTTCCATAGCAAAGAAAAATTGAAACAATATATCTCCACCAATCCAGTCCTATAAAAGATAATTTAAAATGTCCTACCCATAGAAAACCCACAAGACCACAATAAATGATAAGAAACTGCACCCAAACTGAGAATTCAAGAACCATCAGAAGAACTGAGTTGTCCCAACCCCCAAGAAGGTGGATAACATGTCAGGAACTACCAAACACCTCTCAGTCCTAACCCTCAAGATTAATGGACTAAACTCTCCAATTATGTAACATAGTCTGTCTAGTTGAATTAAAAAGCAAGCTCCTTCTTTTTTGGGGGAGTTGGGGGTTTGGTCATGGGGTCTGAACTCTGGGCCTGGGCACTGTCCCCCAGATCTTCAGCTTAAGGTTAGCACTCTACCACTTGAGCCACAGCACCACTTCCGGCTTTTGCTTTTTGCTTATATGGTACTAAGGAATCAAACTCAGAGCCTCATGCATGCAAGGCAAACGCTTTACCACTGAGCCACCTTCCCAGCTCCAAAACGCAAGATCCTTCTATCTGCTGCCTTCAAGAGTCACACCTTGCCCATAGAAACAAACACCTTTTGAAAGTAAAAGGTTGGAACAAAATCTTCCATGCCAATGGCCCCAATATATAGGTTGGAGTTGCAAACCTAACATCAGATAAAATAGACTTCAAATTAAAATTAGTGAGAAGAGATAAAGAAGGTCGCTACATAAGAATGGATAATGGATCTCTCCTTCAGGAGGATATTACAATTCTAAATCTACTCGCCAAATAATGGAATACCCAAATTTGTCCAAGAAACACTATTTTCCCTCAAATCTCACATAGAGACATTAATTGTTTTGGACTTTAACACACCACTATCCCCACTAGATTGATCAAGTCGTCAAAAACTCAACAGAGAAACCTCAGATCTATACAACAGCATAGATCAAATAGATTTAATAGACACCTACTGAATGTCACACCCAGAAGCATCAGAATGCTCATTCTTCTCAGCAGCACACGAACTTTTTCCAAAATAGGCCAGGTTTTAAGTCAAAAAGTAAATTTGTTCAAATTAAGAAAAATTGAAATTATGCCCTGCATCCTCTCAAACCACAAGGGAATAAAACTAAAACTGAATACTAAAAACAACCAAAGAAAGTCCTGTATCACATGGAGGCTGAACAACACACTGTTGAATCACCAGTGGGTCATGGAAGAATTTAGAAAGGAAATACAAATGTTCATGATATTCAACAACAATAACAACAAAAATTTCCAGTTCCTCTGGAACACTGCAAAGAAACAGTACTCAAATGCAAGTTTATAGCTCTGTGTTCCTCCATCAACAAACTGGCGAGAGACCTAAAGCCAACAATTTAATGAGACATTTGAACCTTCATTAAAAAATAGCAGCAAATAAACCCAATCCAGTAGACATAATGAAAAAAAATCAGAATTAAACGAATTAAAATCCAAAAACAAAAACATAGAAAGAATCAACAAAACTAGTGGTTGGTTCTTTGAAAAAATTAATAAAATTGACAGACCCTTAGCAAATCTTATCAGAAAAAGAAGAGAACAAAACCAAATAATCAAACTCAGAGATGAGAATGGAAACATCACCACAGGAATGACCAAAATTCAGAGCAGTGTAAGGATAAAATTTTTGAAATATAATCTCATGATTATTTTTTGCCCTTATTGGCTTCCAACTGTTATTCACAGATCTCAGCCTCCTGAGTAGACATCCTGAATATACAGTATTGCAGGTGTGACCAACCAACACAAGGTTTTCAGACTAATATTACAAGTAGAATAAAATTAATTCACGAGGTCATGTTTAGTCATCTCCTACTTTGAAAGCATTTTGTAGTGATTATATGTGAATTTATTTGGTTTTTGGATTCTTAAAAGAAAGTAAATAATGATATTTAGAAATTTTAGTACTTTTAAGAAAGAAATAGGACCTGTGGCACAGAAGAAATTTGTATCTCTTTGGATCTAAAGTTATAAGCTCAGCTCTGTGTATGATAACTCAATGTCACCAATAGTGTTTGTTGAACACAAAATGTGACAGAAAACAATCACCATGCCAATAATTACTATGGTATTATTTCTTGGACAACATGAATATTGAATTGAGAATCCAAGCAAACTTTTGATGTACCAGTTTTGTATTGTTGGAAGACTTCGGAAACTTTGACTCATTTCTTCCTCACTGTATGTCTTTGGGCCATGCACATAATGCCTTTAATTCCAATTTTCCTAACATTAAAATGGTAATAACATTAACATTATAGCAAATGTTATCTTAAGAATTAAGAAAAATACAACTTGTGAAATACCTAAGAGAAAGCTTGTCTAAAGTTCTCTTATAAACTTCTATGAATGACCCTTGAGTTTAGTCATCAGTTTTTATTAATACTAAATAGAATGTGATATGTATAACAGAAATCATTACATGTAGTGAGCAACCAGAAGTAATGTCATCGATTGACCAGTTTTTGCTTCCAAGGAAGCCAGGTGGTTAACTTCTCATGTGTAAATCAAACTAGTTATCTTATGTCTTCAAAGTGTAAACATACCAGGGAGAGAATAATGGAGGAATGTTTCAGAACTAAGATAAAACCCATATGAAAATGTCCAAAACTGATAAAATGTAAAAGCATATAAGCAGTATATTTTGTTTTCCTTAATTTAAATTACATTGCAAAGATAGGGAAGACCTAGAGGAATGAATTCTTTTTGATAGCCTATCATAGGTCCTTAGAAGGATGAATTCTTTCCTCATTCTTGTAGAGGCAGCATCAGATGAGGGGAATTGTATATTTTGTTTGCTTCCTTCCATTTATTCTTCAGTTTTAAATCTGAACTACAGGAGACAAATTAACCAAGCTAAAAAAATGAAATGCATATAGCGTGATAAAAGGTCTATCTAAATTGGATAATAGTTTCAAGATTAAAGACAAACTTATTTAATATCCTGTTACTGAAAATTGAAAAATGTTAGTTGTCTAATTTTGTCTTTTCCAGTATACATTGAATTAATTATTGATTTTGTATAATCTAAAGATGAAGATTAACAAGAAACTTGATGAAAAATGGACAAAAGTTCTGAATAGACATGATTTCCAAGAAGTAATGAAAATAGCCAGTGGATTTACAAAGTTGTGTTTAATACCACTTCGATGCTAGCTTAATGATTTGTGAACAGAAGTCATTAGAAAAATGCAATTGAAAATTACTATGGTGCTTCTTCATAACTATTATTATGACTCATCAAAAATCAAAGGAACCAGGTGTGTTTGTATAGGCTTGTATTTCTAAGAAATTAGGGGGTTGAAGTAAGAGGAGTTTGAGTCTAAGGCCTGTCTGGGGTTCTGCACATAGTAAAAACTGCCCCTTAAAAAATTCAAAAGGAGGGCCTGGGAAGGTGGCTCACTGGTAGAGCGCTTGTCTTGCATGCATGAGGCCCTGGGTTTAATTCCTCAACATCACATAAGCAAAAAGAAAAAAAGCTGGAAGTGGCGCTATGGCTCAAGTGGTAGAGCACTAGCCTTGAGCTGTACAACTGAGGGACAGTGCCCAGGCCCAGAGTTCAGGCCCCAAAAAAAATTCAAAAGGAGATCAGAGGAAGATAGCAGAGGAGAACCTGGAGGCTAAACAATCTGATGCATAGAAAGCAGTTTTAGTGTTCCAGTAAACACTCCTAACCTAGAGAATCGCCAAGTATGTCATTGCAGTAGAGAAAGTTTGGCCAGACTGGAAAATCCAGGCAAGGAGACAGATCTGAGCATTTGCTGGAAGCCACAGCTGCCGCAGTAGTGGTGACAGTGGCGGTGACCACACCTACATTGTCTGGGACAAAGGCATCAGATGTGGCAGGCAAGTGGATTCTATTCACCACTAGCAAGAACTGACAAGGAACAGATATCTTCATCCCCTGACATCCCCACTCCTCCTTAAGGAGCAGAGGAGGGAAGACCACCCATCCCAAACCCTGGGACTTTCCATCTATGATACTGACAAAGGCATGGCTGAGCAGCTAGCTCCAACTCAGGCCTTGGAAGAAAACAAGAGTCCTTTAGCAGATCACAGGAAAATGTCTTAAACTTCCAGGCTCAGCTCCACCCAAGGGAAAGTCACCCAGCCCAGGCAGAGGTGGCTTTGCCCAGGGAGGAGTGACTTTCTTCACTGGTTAAACAGACACAGAGGCTGCCTTTCTCTATGGCAGTATAGACAAATAATTGAAACTCAGTAAACATAAACCCTGAGAATAGCTCGAAGCTGGACTCTGTGAGTGTCTGAGGAGCTAAACCCTCAGGGAAAAGCTATGGTTTCCTGAAAGGCTTCAACCCTACCCAGAACCTTGCCTCATCACAGCATTCCAAACTAGAGGAAACAGCCATTTCCCTCTTTTGTGATGCTCAAAGCAGATCTCACTCCCACTGTGCTAGCATGGGAGAAGGATCACAAATCTTGGGTAATGCAGAGGATTTTTCTGCTGTTCAAAGTGATTTAACAAACCAATCAAGGCACAGGGATACCAAACACCCCAAGCTGATCAAAAGACTCGTTATGGACACAGGGAAGATACTGAATATTCCCATCCCTCACCTCTCCAAAAATATCAAAGAACTATTTAAAAGAAATATTTAAATGGTTTTCTATTAATCTTTTTTTTCTTTCTTAAATTTTATTTAAGGTGTATAATGTGTGTATATGTGTGCTTTATTTTTCCTAATCTCTTTTGAACTTTTGTCCTTTCTTAACATTATTGTATTAATAAAGATTAATTATTAATTAATTAATTATTAATTAATTATTAATTAATTATTTATTAATCTTTATTTTTGAGTAACTTAATTGCTGTTCTGCTCATCCCCACATACACACCCGTCATCTATTATTAGACCTTATCTCGCATTATTTACACATTTAATCCAGAAATTTATTACTCAATTCACAACCACTTAGGCTTAACTTCTTTAAGTATTATCTCTTTATACTTATATAATTTTCAAGTAATTAATTTCAAGAATTTTCTTTTCAGATTTTAATGTTTCCTTTCTATTGCTCCGCTCCACAAATCCTATTCTTTTCTTCTCTCAATATCATTTGTTTATACTTACATAATTTTTGTGTTTCATTTTTTAATGTAATTTATTTTTTTCCTTTTTTTCTGGTCTTTAAAAAAATTTTTATCACTCTTCTATAACTCTGTCAAATCCATGTCCCTCTCTGAGATTAGGATTTAGTTAAATTCACTCTCCTTTTACCTCTCCATATCCCTCCAATCCTATTTTCCCCACATTTCTCCCTAAAACTACTAATTTTTGGTTTGCTGAATCATTTGCTGTTCTTAGCCCATTAATCCATAGTTGTTCAATGTTGAATAGATTGTATCTGTTGAACTAGATACTATCTGCAGTCATTTTGCTTATGCAATTTTAGGACTCTGGTTGATGCTTGCCTTAAAATAGTGTTCTAGGACAAAATTGGTGTTACTTTCATACCAAATGGGCAGAACAAACCGGAAAAACACACCAAAAATGGCAATTCTGGGTATCTCAACTCCCACTCATGATAATCTGCTGATAGAATAGTTAATGAACAATCTAGAGAAGAGTTTCCAAAAAGCTGGTAAACGTGGTGAATGAAAAGATTGAAAACCTGCAAAGGACTCAGTGTGAGCATGATAGGGATCAAGGGTAGGCAAACCAAAGTTTAATACAGGAATCTCAGCAACGTGAGGAAGCTACTCAAAGTTGAATATAGGAATTGCATGAGAAGGTTGAGAACCCTCAAAGAGAAAGACAGGAATTGAGTTAGTAGGCTGAGAATAGACAAATAGAATTACAGGAAATGCGTGAATGGGAGGAAGCTAATCAAAGAGCAATACAGGAATTGTGTGAATGGGTTGAGCATAGACAAAATCAATAGAGGCATTCATGGAATCCATAAATAGACAATTGAAACAATTCTGTAAGACCACAAAGGTAATGCCGAATGGGGCCAGACAGAAGAAATGGGAATCCAAGGAATCCATAACCAATCAACACTGAACACCAAAGTAAGGAAGTAAAGAGATGATAAAAGATCTAAAACAAAACTCCAACGAAGAATTTAAAGCCATTAAACTCGACCAATTAGAAGGAAAATAATTTTTAAAAATACAGTAGAAAGTTTTGACAGTTTAGATAATGCAGAAATCAAATCTTGGGGATTGGAGAAAGCATAGATATTATCGAGAAAGAACATACAACTATCCAAGACACATCCAAGAAATATGATAGATCTTTTCAACAGTTGGAAGCTACCATCAGAAGACCTAATCTGAGGATAATGGTTGTAGAGGAGCATCTAAAAACAGATGTTAGTGGTCTAGGAAATTTATTTAATAGGATCCTTGCAGAGAGCTTCCCAAACATGCATAAATATTAGCCTCTTCAGATACAAGAAGCTTTTATAACCACAAATAGAACATACCAGAACAGGACATCTCACCTTCACTTTCTAATCCTCACAGGATCAATTCAGAGCAAGGATAGGATTCTTAAAACTGTCAAGGAGAAAAGATCAATCACGTATATAGGGAAACCAGTTAGAATAACTTCAGATTTGTCAGCACAAACAATTAAAACAAGAAGAATCTGCAATGCCCTAAAGACAAACAACTATCAACTAAGAATACTGTACCAAGCTAAACTATCCATAACAGAAGGTCAAATAGAAATCTTCTATATCAAAGAAAAATAGAAACAATATATCTCCACCCAACCAGTCCTATAAAAGATACTTAAAGATGTACTACACATAGAAAACCAACAAGACCAAAAAAAGTGGCAAGAAACCAGATCCAAGCTGAAAATCCAAGAACCTTAGGACGAACTGAGTTGTCCCAACCCCCAAGAAGGTGAATAACATGGCAGGAACTCCCAAACACCTCCCAGACCTTACTCTCAATATTAACGGATTTAACTCCCAAATAAGCAACATATCTGCTGCCTTCAGAAATCACAAATTGCACGTAAAATCAAACATATTTTGAAAGTGAAAGCATGGAACAAAATCTACCATTCAAATGGGCCCAATAAACAGGCTGGAGTTGCAATCCTAATATCTCATGCAATAGACTTCAAATTAAAATTAGGGAGTAGAGATAAAGAAGGTAACTAAATAATAATTAAAGGATCTCTCCTTTAGGAGGATATTAAAATTCTAAATATCTATGGAAAACTACATTTATCCAAGAATCACTATTTTCGCTCAGATCTCACATACATCCAAAGATATTAATTGTTGGGGACTTTAACACACCACTATCCTCACTAGATCAATTCAGCAAAAACAAAACAGAGAAAACACAGATCTAAACCAGTACATAGATCAACTAGATTTAACAGACATCTAACGAATATTTCACCCAGCAGAATCAGAAAACACATTTTTCTCAGTATCACACAGAACGTTTTCCAAAATAGACCACATTTAAGCAAAAGCCCAAGTTCAGAAACATTGAAGATATACCTTGCATTCTTTCACACCGCAAGGGAATAAAATTAGAACTCCACACCAAAAGCCACCAGAGAAAGTCCTGTAGCATATGGAGGCTGAAAAACACATTGTTGTATCACCAGAAGGTCATGGAAGAGATTAGAGGGAAAATTCAATGTTCATGATAAATGTTCAACAAAAGTGAACACACAAATTACCAACTCCTTTGGGATACAAAAAAGGCAGTATTGAGTGCAAGTTTATAGCTCTCTGAGTTCCTACATTAACAAATTGGAGAGATCTGAAACCAACAATTTAATGAGACATCTGAACCTCCATGAAAAAGAGCAGCATCATAAACCCCAATCCAGTAGACATAATGAAAAAATTAAAATAAATCAAACTTAAATGAATTAGAATCCAAAAAAAGTATAAAAAGAATCGACAAAACAATGAGTTGGTTCTTTGAAAAACTTAACAAAATTGACAGACCTTTACCAAATCTTATCAGAAAAAAAGAACACACCCTAATAAACAAACTCAAAGATGAGAATGGAAACATCATCACAGAAACAACCAAGATTCAGAGCGGTGTAAGGGAATACTTCTCAATCCTTTAATGCTTATAAGTTAGAGAACTTGGCAGAAATGGACTTTGTCCTATCAAATATCATTATGCTGAAACTAAACCAAGATAGTTAAATCAACTTAACAGGTTCATATCAAGCATTGAAATATAAACAGCAGTAAGAGACCTCCCATCTAAGAAACGACCAGGTCCAGCAGAATTTACAGCAGAATTCTACAAAGGTTTCAAAGCAGAGCTCAAACCAATACTACTCCAACTCTTCAATGAAATTTAAAGAGAAATTTCATTACCAAACTCATTCTATGAAACAACCATTACACTCATGCCAAAATCAGTCAAGGGCTAATCAAAGAAAGAGAAATATAGAGCTATTTCTTTGATGAACATTGAGGCAAAACTATGCAAACCAATTAATATAATTCATCATATCAACAAGAATAACGATAAGAATGACATGGTTATCTCAATAGATGCAGAAAAAGCATTTGACACTACCCAACACCCCTTTGTTATATAGGCGCCATAAAAACTCGAATCCATGGAACACTCCTCAATCATAAAGACTGTATATTTAAACATAAAGCCAGAGTTATACTTAATGTGAAAAACTAAAGCCATTTCCTCAACTCAGGAACCAGAACAGGATTTCCACTCTCTCCACTTCTCTTCAATTTAATATTAGAATGTCTAGCTACAGCAATAAAACAAGTTGCAATCAAAAAAAGGATCCAAATAAGGATCTTCCTCTTTATACATGACATGTTCTTGTATTTAAAGATTCCCACGGACTCCACTCCCAAGTTACTCAAGCTGATCCAAAACTTTGGCAAAGTAGCAGGGTATAAAATTAGCCCTCAAAAATCAATGGCTTTTCTGTATCTCAGCAATAAGGAAAGTGTGGCTAAAATCAGGAAAGCAACTCCATTCGTAATAGCCCCCAAAAGAATAAAATAACTAGGAATCAACTTAACCAAAAAAAATGAAGGACCTCTCTGATGAAAACTTTCAATACCTGAAAATGGAAATCAAAACGGAACTTAGAAAGTGGAAAATCCTGCATGCTCCTGGCTTGGAAGAACAAACATCGTGAAAATGTAAATACTTTCCAAGGTTATCTGCAAATTCAATACGATACCTATCAATATTCCAACCTTATTCTTCGAAGAAATAGAAGAAGCAATCCAAAAGTTCATAAGGAAAAATAGAAAGTCCAGAATATCAAAAATTATCCTTAAAAGAACAGTGCTGGAGGAATATCAATATCAAATTTCAAACTCTACTACAAAGTAATGATATTTAAAACGGCTTAGTATTTGGAACAGACCTCAAGACCAATGGAATACAATTGAAAACCCAGAAATCAAAAGACAGAACTATATGCATGTAATCTTCAATAAGGAAGCTAAAAAAGAAATAGACTAGAAGAAAGACAGCCTCTTCAGTAAATGGTGCTTGCAAAATTGGTTAATCACTTGTAGAAAACTAAAGCTAGATCCTTATCTATTACCCTGCACCAGAATCAGCTCCAAATGGATCAAAGAGCTTAGAGTCAAAAGAGACACCCTGAAAACATTAGTTTGGAATAGGAGAAACCCTATGTCTCCTTGGCAGAGGCTGAAATTTCCTTAATAAATATTCAGAAACACAAGAAATCAAAGAAAGTATGGACATATGGGATTGCATGAAAATTCAGAACTTCTCCATGTTAAAGGACATAGCTAACAAGATCAACAGAAAGCCCATAGATTGGGAGAAGATATTCATTAGTCATAACATGGACAAGATTCTTATTTCTAAAATATACGTTGAACTCAAAAAATTAAATACCCCAACAACAAATCCGAGAAGAAACAACTGCCCAATAAATAAGTGGGATAAAGAGAAACTTCTCTGAAGAGGAAAGAAGGATGGTCAATAGACCCGAAGAAATGCTCCACCTACCTAGATATCAAAGAAATGCAAATCAAAACAACACCAGGATACCACCTCACCCCAGTTAGAATAGCTACACAATGGAATTCTATGCCTCCAACAAAAAGAATGACATTGTCCCATTTGTTAGGACATGGAAAGACTTGGAAAACTTATATTAAGTGAAGTAAGTCAAGCCCAAAGAAACATAGGTCCCATGGTTTCCCTTAATTGCAATGTCTAGTATATGTATGAGTCAAGCAGAAAAGGTCAGATAAGGTGATGTTAGGAAAATGAACCCTAAGATATGTATTTAAATGTTTTTCTTTCTTTCATGCATTTGTTTCTAATGCATTTATAAGATTATTTCTTTGTTGTTTTGTATATCCCTCCCCCACAGTATAACCCCTACTTTGACTGTATTTGATGTCGGTATAATTTGTGGAGAGGAAGGGGTAAAACAAGTCGTTTAAATAAGGATACAAGTGGACCCATTGCAACAATGAGAAATACAAGTTGTCATGTCAAAAACGAAGTTTACAACTTTGGTGGGGGTGGGGGGGAAGATGGGGTGGGCGGGGCGGGGATGCGAAGGGGAAACAAAGCCTGGGAAGGGATGCGAAGGGAAAGCAAAGGAGGAGGCTACAATGCTTCATAAGAAATGTACTCATTACCTTACTCATGTAATTGGAACTCCTCTGTATGGTATTTTCACAATTAAAAAAATTTAGAAGGAAATAATGTTGGTGAGACTGTGGGGAAAAGCAAATTTTCTACACTCGGTCAAATTACAGGTTGGTATTATCATCATACCAAGTATTACACCGTTTTCTAAAGAAATTTAAAGTTGTTGTATCATCTGACCCATGATTCCTGTGTCTATTTTCTCTGGGAACCATATATATATGTATGTATATATATATGTGTGTGTGTGTGTGTGTGTGTGTGTGTGTGTGTGTGTGTGTGTGTGTGTGTGTTTGTGTGTGTGTGTGTATATATATTCTATCACTTTTCCTCTCCCAGTTCAACTCTCCCCTAGTTTTTATTTTCATGATCTTTTTAAACTTTTCTTTGTTTTCTTTTTTCTCCCTAACATTTACTGAGAAAGAAAATGTAATATTTGCTTTTGTGGGACTAGCTTTTTTCATTTAACAAGATAATCTTCAATTCTATCCATTTTCTAGCAAAGGAAAAGAATTCTATTCTGTTTATGGCTAAGTAATAATCTGTTGCCTATATGATATTTGATATACTGTCTATAAGTATGTTATACTAATGTATTTAATATATATATAGAGAGAGATGATAGATAGATATAGATATGGATATAGATAGATAAATAGAGATACAGATGTAGCTATATATATCTGTAGTTCATTGTTACTACATTATTCTCAACAAAGAATTTGTGTTCAATTATAAAGAAACTGGTATACATACAAATAAATCTTTTCCTTTCATCCTTAATATAGCAAGAGACTTCTCCCATAGGCACAATTTATAATGAGCTCAAAGATGTCATCTAAATAAAGAAAAATGTTGTCTTCTGATCTTTGTAATACCACAAACACCCACACATACACACACACACACAAACACACACACACACCAACCTCAAACATTGAGAATTTTTTGAAGTAAAGCAAACTGGAATTGCAAGGGCTTTTAGTTCACAATGTAGAAGATAACAGATATGCAGCATGACCAAGTATAGAGTTGTAATGCACAACATGAGGGTGCACGGGAGAACACTGGATTTACATAGGAATGAAGCTAAATAAGTAGGAGTTGTTCTTCCTAGTAGGGGTTGATCTTTTAGCTGTTCTTCCTTCAATAATGGATGAGATGAACATAATTCTTTAATATACCTGCCTGTTCATAGAAATAATAACAAATTATATAACAATATGTTGTATGTTCAACATAGGAAAAAATGTCAAATTACAATACACGAGTTTATCCTTGAGTTGAGATGATATGGACTGCAATATTCCCACCTGAAGGAAAAGGGAAAGTTTACAAATGTCTGATGAACTGAGTTGAGGGGGACATGTTCTAATAGTCCTACCTGAGGTTTAGACACAGGTGAAGATATGGATTTTCTTTTTTATAAAAATCTCCCACTTTTAGCCTGGCACTGGTGGTTCACACCACCTATTCACATCCTAGCTACTCAGGAGGCTGTGATATGAGGATTGTGCTTCAAAGCCAGCCTAAGCAGAAAAGTCGCTGAGACTCATCTCCATTTAACCCCCAAAAAACCAGAAGTGGCACTGTGGCGCAAGTGGTAGAGCACTCACCTTGAGTTAAAGAGCTCAGGAACAGTGCCCAAGTCCAGACTTCTAGGCCCATGACCAACAACAAGAACAAAATCCTCCTTTTCTTGGACTGGCTACATCTTTTCTTAACATTCATCAAAGATGCCTTTTTGTTGTTCCTGTTGTTGTTGTTTTTGACAATACAGTACCGAGGGATTACAATTAAATGGGCAAGATAATGAGTACATTTCTTATCAAGCATTTTTGCCTCCTCCTTTGTTTCTCCTTCCCATCCCTACCCAATCCCACCCACGTCCCCCTCCTTCTCTTCCCTGCCCATCATTCCCCTCGCCATGCCCCCCCCAAATTTGTAAATTTCCAAAGAAGCCATTTTTATCACCCACTACATTTCAGTCCTATCCTAGGTATTACAAATAGAATGATTTGGTATCTTTCTCAGTGTGTGCATTCCTTTCTCTTAATATAATTTTCCCCACCATTTCATTTTCCTTAAGAATGATGCAATGTCATTTTTCTGATGGGTAAATAGAATTCCATTGTGTGTGTATGTGTGTGAGTATGTGTGTATGTGTTAGATGCCTATAGGCACATGAGTTCATTTCTAAGCCTTCTGTTTCATTTGGTCTTCAAGCCCATTCTTGTTAAGTAACAAGCTGATTTTATTACTTTGTTAAACTGGTGACGTTTGAAGTTTGGTATTGATATTCCACCATTTCCTGCTAAGGATTTCTTTTTCTTTTCATGGTCTTTTGTAATTCCATATTAAATTTGAATTGCTTTCTCTATTTCATTGAAGAATCTTGTTGGGATTTTGATAGGTATTGAATTGTCAGATTTGGGCGGGGGGGAAGTATTGCAGTTTTCACAATATAAATTTTTCCAACCAGGAGTATGGAAAGCCTTTCTATTTCCTTGAATCTTCTTCTTTTTAGATTTTAAAAAATTTTCACAGTAGAGCTCCTTCACATCTTAAATTAATTAATTCCTAGTTTTTTGTTGTCGTTTTGCATTGTTTTGATATGATTTCATTTAGAAGCTCATACGTATGAGGTTGGTTTTTTTGGATTTAATCCTGGATCGTCTCATTGTTGGTAAATGGTAAAACTACTGATTCTTGTGGGTTTTATACCTTCCTATATTGCTGAAGGCTAGCATCACCTTTACTAACGAGGGAGAAATCTATAGGGTCTTTTAAATACAGGATCATTGCATCTGCAAAAAATTATGGTTTTACTTCTTCACTATTCGGATGTTTTTCTCTTGTCTATTGTTCTTGCTAGAAAATCCAGTACTGTATTGAAGAATAATGGAGAGGACATCCTTGTCTCATTCCTGAATTTACACTTAGTGTTTTCATGGTTCCATGATTAGGTACATGCTTATTATATATTTGTCGTATACCTGCGCTGTATTATATTGAGGAATGTTGCATGCATTCTTAGCTTCTCAGACCTTTTAATCATAAAGAGGCAATGGACCAGCCCAGCACCTGTTATTGTTAGTTTTCTTCATAATCATCATTCTAACTGGGGAGAGATGGAATTTTTGTGTTGTTTTGATTTGCATTTCTTTTATGGCCAAAAATGTTGCACATTTCTTCATGTTGGATATTCATATTTTTCCGAGAGGTCTCTTCTTATGAGGGTTGTTGTTTCTTTGAGGATTTGTTTTGGAGCGTTTAAATTTTGGGGCTCTAAGTATATTTGAGATATGAGAATCTTCTCCCAGTTTTGGGTAGTTTTATTTATGTTTCTATCAATATAAGTTGTCTTAGTCAAATTTGGTAAGGGTCTGTAAATTTGGTGAATTTATTCAAAAAACCAACTCTGTTTTGTTGATACTTCCTACGTTTTATTTTGTCTTTATTTAGTTATTTCTTTTTTTAATTTTATTTGTTTCTGTCTAATGTTTTGGATTTGGACTTGCTCCTATTTTCAAGGAGCTTGAGGTCCACCATTATAATATTTTTCCTCTAATTACTGCATTTACTGTGTCCCAGAGGAGCTAGAATTTTGGGTGTCCATTTTTGTAAAATTCCAGAAACTTTTAGATTTATATTCTAATGTCTTCAGTGACCCATTGGTTATTCAACAACAATTTGTTCAGTCTTCATGGGTTTGAGAATGTTTTTTTGCTTTTGCTGTTGAATTCTAAGTTTATTCTGTTGTGGTGTGTCAAGATATGGGAAATCATTTTTTCAACTTGGACAGAATGTCTATGTGACATAGGATATATTCTCTTTTGGAAATCTTCCCTGGCCAGCTGCGAAGAATTTATATTCTGGTCCTGAATGTATATTTTGTAGATGTCTTTTAGGGCTAAGTGGTCAATGTGCTTATTTACGTCTGCAGGTTCTTGATTAATGACCTATCCATGGATGACAATGATGTGTTGAGATGTGTTTTAAGTTAAGTAGTATTTGGTTGATGAAGTGGGGTTCTCCAAGATTTAGGGCATTGATATTTATACTTTTTATATTTTCCTAATGGAGGGTTGCCTTTATGAATATGTAATGTCTCCTCCTCCTAATTTTAATTTGAAGTCTATTTTATCTTATGTTAGTAATTCTACTGTGGCATGTTTAAGCTGTCCATTTGCTTGAAAATTTTCCTTCTAGCTTTTCACTTTGAGTATGTGGTTTTTTTTTTTGTGAGTAAAATGTGTCTCTTGTAGCTGCTAGATGTATGGGTCTAGTTTTGATACTACTATGTAATCTATGTCTTCCAATGGGAAATTTATGTCCATTCATATTGAGAGTTAAGACTGTGACATATCTGATAAGGCCCGCTATGTACATCTTCTCTTAGGGCCTGTGTCTCTTCTATTCTTAATATGTTTGCCATGTTCTCTTTTAGGGAGCATTTTATACAACAAGTTCCTGTTCTTCTTGGACATCTCCATGTATGATATGTTTGATTAAATTTGGTAATGCTGATTTGGTGGAGATCAATTTCTTTGTTATGAAATATTTCTTTTTGCTGTTTTTTTTTATTGTGAAAATACCATACACAGGGGTTACAATTACATGGGCAAGGTAATGAGTACATTACACCAAAGTTGTAAAGTTCGTTTTTCAACATAATGTCTTGTACATCTCTTTGTTGCAATGGGTTCTTCCCCACAGCTTAACTCGTTTCCACTGTATTTGATGTTGGAATCATTTGTGTAGGGAAAAGGAAAAAACAAATTGTTTAAGTAGGAATACAGGTGGACCCATTGCAACAATGAAATATTTTAATATATCCTTCAAATGTAAAGAAGAGTTTGTCCTGAGACCATATTCACAGTTGTTAGTTTTTTTTTTTTGCCTTTAATGTTTGGCATATATTATCCCAGGCTCCCCCTTTTACCATATCAGCTAAGAAATCTGCATTTATTCTATATCCTTTACAATCAATCTTTTCTCTATGACAGCTTTAAGAATTCACTCTTTGATATCAATTGATCCTCTATTGTATTACAATGTGGTGATGGGTTGTTTTTTTCCGGTACACTCTGTTTGGTGTTCTAAAGTCTCTGATCTCTGAATGAACCTATCTCTTTGGATGTTTGAAATGCTCTCTGTTAAAATTCTGTAATATGTTTTCCATCCATTTAGTTTCCAGCTCTTCTTCTTCTTCCTTTGATCGTCTAACTCAGTCTTGAAGTTGTAGCTAGGTCATGTGTTATTTCTTGGATTTGCTCTAAATAATTATCTTGTCTTTCCTCTTAGACCTATTCTGCCTTTGACCTCTGAGATTATCCTCTATGTCATCTAGACTTTCTAATAGGTTTTAGCTTTCTCTGTCTTCTAATTGGTCATGTTTAGGTCTGCTATTTATTAAAGTTTTATTTTAGGTCTTGTATGGACTTCACATGTATTTTGTTGTGTGAGTGGGGATTCAGAGAGTTGGTTTTTTTGCTGTGACTTCTCTCATATCTTTTAACTAAGAATTTATTTTTTCATTGCATTCTTTTGCCTTCCCAGAATTTATTTCTCTTTCTGTTTGTATTCTCCATGAATTATTTTGCTGTTCTTTGGTTGGTCTCATCTTGTTTACAACTTGCCTTGTAGAGGTTTGTTTTCATTTCATCAATCACATTTTTAAGCAGTATTTGTAATGTGTCTTCAAAACTATCTTGTAGATCCTTGATTGTCTGTTCTAGTGCCTGGTTATTTACTAAGGGAATTATATTACCTTGACATGACTTTTGTGGTATTTTTGTGATTTGTTCTGCCCATCTGGGGGACTTTGTGGCTTTAATTTGGGGGGATCTATGTTCTTAATAATAGGTAACTCTCTAAGTTCTTGGTTGATTTCTCAGTGTTTGGTTTGATCTTCTGTTGTGATTTGTTTTTCTGGAATTAGATTTTTGTCTAGACCATAAATGTAGGATGTAGAAGTAGAGATAAGTTATGGTAAGATCTGGTGATGTTTTACAGGATCCAGTGACTGTTCAGAATGTCCAGTGGAATGGTAAATTGTCTCTGTGTCTGGATGTGGCTGTTCCTGAGGTACTCTTCTGTTCCTGCTTTTTTTCAACATGTGGCCCTTTTATGTCCACATTACAACTGTGCTTTTGAACATATTTTCCAACACAGTCACAGCAGTCACATTCGTGGCTATGCCTCTTTTCATAGATTTCTGTTTCCTTGTAAAGACATTATAAATCATCTTTTGATATGGAACCAACCCAGATGCCCCTCGGTAGATGAATGGATCAAGAAAATGTGGTATATATACACAATGGAATTCTATGCCTGCATCAGAAAGAATGTCATTGCCCCATTTGTTAGGAAATGGAAAGACTTGGAATAAATATTAATTGAAGTACGCCAGGCCCAAAGAAATATAGGTCCCATGGTTTCCCTTATTTGCAATAACTAGTCTATATCTGAGACAAGCAGAAAATGTCAGATAAGATGATGTTAAAAGGAATGAACCCCAAGATAAGGACACAAGTGTTTTTTTTCTTCTTGCTATTGTTTCTCAAGTATTTATAAAGTACCATGAGATTTTTTGTTGCTTTGTATGTCCTTCTCCCATGATATAACCCCTGATTTCACTGTATTTGATTTTGGTATAATTTGGGGAGCAGAAGAAACGAACTTTACAATTTAAGCAGGGGAGAGAGAGGGGGGAATGTAGTTGTAGAGATAGGAGGGAAGGGAGGGGAGGGGAAAAACAAAGGAGGAGCAACAATGCTTGATAAGAAATGTACTCATTACCTTGCTCATGTGAGTGTAACCCGTCTGTACAGTATTTTCACAATAAAAAACATTAAAACAAAAAAGTAAATCATCTTTTGAATTGTATATCTTTATATAATTATAGCTGATTTTGTGTGACCCTCTAGAAGTGGAGGACCCTGAATCTCTGTTTCATTAGAGAGAGCAAGGGTTCTTTTCTAGGGAATAGCTACTGTTTCCTGACAGGCCTCAACCCTACCCAAAACCTAGCCTCCACACAGCATCTCCAAACCAGAGGAAAAAGTCAGATCAATCTTTTATGATAATCAAAGCAGATCTCCTCTCACTGAACTAGCCTTGGGGGAAAATCACAAAATCTTAGGTAATACAGAGGATTTTTCTGCCAGCTTAAACAAACTTAAGAAACTAATCAAGCCATAGGAAAAACTAAACACCAGAAGCAGACCAGAGAATCCACCAAGAGTTACAGACACAGTTGAAGATCTTCCAGTTACCGCCCTCCCCCCCCAAAAAAATCTTTTTCGTTCCTTTCTTTAAATTTTTCTTTTTTAATTGTTTTCTATTAATCTTTTTTTCTCTCATAATTTTCATTTTAGGTGTATATGTGTGTGTGCTTTTTGTTTTTAACTCTCTTTTGATCTTTTGGTCATTTATTATTATTTTTATTCTTTTCATTTTTTCCCTTTCTGTCTTTTTTGTGTGAATTAATTGCTGTTCTGCTTATCCCAGATATATACTAATCATCGATTATTAGACGTTATCCCCAATTGTGTAGGTAATTCATCCAGAAACATATTGTTCAACTCATTACCTCTCAGGCCAAACGTTTTTCATAGCAGTATTGTCTCTTTATACCTATATAAGTTTCAAGTAACTAATTTTAAGAATTTTTATTTTTTAGTATTTCATGTTTTCTTTCTATCCCTCCCCTCCTCTCATCCTATCATTTTCTTATCTCAATACCGTTTCTTTAAATTCACATAACTTTTAAATTTTTTTCCATTTTTCTTTTTTAAAATCTCTCCTATCATTCTGCCCAATTCATTTCCTTCTCTGAGAATAGGACTTGGTTAAATTGACTCTCCTTTTATCTCTCCACATCCCCATAATCCCAGCTTTCCCCATATTCCTCCCTAAATTTAATAACTTCTGGTTTGCCAAATCTTTCTGTGCTGTTCCTAACCCTTTAATCCATAGTTGTTTGATGTTGAATAGATTGTATCTGTTGAACTAGATTATATCTGCAGCCATTTTGACTGTGAAACGACAGGACATTGGTTGATGCTTGCCTTAAAATAGTGTTCTAGCACAAAATTGGTGTTACTTTCAAAACAAATTGGCAAAACAGTCCAGAAAAACACGAGAAATATAGCAAGTCCCACTCATGATATTCAGGTGATAGCATAGTTAATGAATAATTCAGAGGAGTGTTTTCAAACAACTCTACAAATGCTACTAGTAAACGTGAATGAAAAGATTGAAAACTCACAAAGGACTGAGTGTGAGTTTGAGAGGGAGAGAGAGTAGGCAAACCAAAGATTAACACAGGAATCTCATGAGCATGAGGAAGCTACTCAAAGATTAATACAGGAAGTGTATGAGCAAATTGAGAATAGTCAAAGAGAAATAAAGGAATTGAGTGAGCAGGCTGAGAATGGGCAAGAGAAAGGCAGGATTTGCATGAGCATTTTGAGAACAGTCAAAGAGAAAGAGGAATAGCGTTAGCAGGCTGACAATATTCAAAAAGAACTACAGGAATTGCGTGAACATGAGGAATCTAATCAAAGAGTAATACAGGAATTGAAAGAGTGGGATAAGAATACACAAAGTTTAGTAGAGGCATTCATCGAATACATAAAAAGACAGCTAAAAGAATTCAGGGAGGTCAGAAAGTAAATGCTGAATGGAGACCGACAGAATGAATGGCAGTATAAGGAAAACAAAGCCACTCAATTAAGTGATTTGAGAATAAACACTGAACACCAAATTAAGGAAGTAAAAAGTTCATACAAGATCTAAAACAAAGCTCCAACAAAGAATTTGAGTCATCAAAGTTACCAATGAGAAGGAAAAAATAAATAAATAAATAAAAAACAAAGTAGAAAGACGACAATATGTTAGACCATGCAGAAGATGAAACTCATGGAATTAACATGCTATTTTGACATTGTTTTTCTGTTCCTCAGATTTATTTATATACTTTTTTTTAACGTAATTAGGATTTGTGATTTTTTTTATCAAGTTGTATTTGTTTTTTCCCTTTATGTTACTTTGAAATAGTGATTTCAGGCTTATATGAAGAGACAGTAATAACATGAAAATTATATTACCACTTTGAAAGAAAGAGCAGACGTTTCAACCTATTTGCTACAAGTAAATTAATATTGAGCAAAGCTAATTAATATAAGGACTTATTTATTCTTCAGAGGATGAGTATAGTACTCTTGGTTATCTTTGAGGAAAAGACTTTAGGTTCGTAACAACTGATGCCTTACTTTGAAATTACTTGCTGAACTTCCTTCTTCTTAATGGCAAAAGATCCAGCTCTTGCATGTTATCATTATACAATCATAATAGCTGCATATTGAACTGTTTTCCTGTTATTTTCAATTCCATTCTTCATCCATTAGGTATCTGGAGCTTTGAATGACCAATTCCTTAATATCCTTATATTGTTTATATTGTGGTACAAATCTCAGTAATATTAATATGAATGCAGCTGAGTCTCATCTTCCGCTCTATTCATATGAATTTTATACATTCTCAAATAAGAAACCTATTTAATCTTTTCTATATTTTAATCAATAAATCGATTCTCTTTACAAATATGTTCTCATGTTTTATATTGCTCCAGTAAACATCATGCATTTCTAGTACTTTTATTGAAATAAATATGAACTTCAAATTTTGTGGCTTTCCATGTGTGATTAAAAGGTATAGAAAGTGTAGAAACAAAAATTTCTCTTCAGCCTAGTAGAAAGTGCTCATTATCCCATTCTCACATTGCAAGTTTCCATGTCTTAAAGACTCTTGTAGAATGCTTTCATTTAGTATACTTTCATTTAATATACTTCCTCGTTAGAGACAGGAAAATAAATAATTTTTTATCCTATGTAAATTAGCATGTACAGGCATCATTTGTATAATTAAAGAAGTTAGTAATTAGAGTAGGTAGAGATTATATCACAGCTAAAAAATATAACTAAAATCACACAACAAGACTGTAAGCCATATCATTGTGTGCATGAAAGCACAGATTAGTTGCAGAATTTCAATTTTGAGGTAATCTTTATATTGAACTACGATGGATTTTACCTAAGGGTTGAAACATTTTATTGAAAAATATTATTTCTTAGAGATATTTTTGCTTCACAATTTTAAGACCAAAAATGGTCCCAAAGTAATTACTTTTTCTTACTGTTTCCCTGTTCCCATGTGATTAACCTCCAAATTAGAAATACAAACATACGATTTAATTTAATTTAGCCAAAAATATTCTTGGGTGTAAGGGCCTTATATTCTCTAAATTCTACAAACTATGATCACCAAGTGTGATGAGCTCAAAATAATTAGTCTCTTTGTGAACTACATTATGATTATTTACAATGTGAGGGAAATATTTCTATAGTAGTGTATATTTTAGTTTAATTTCTCTGAATAGACAATAAGTTATATAATCAAAGGCTAAAATGATTAGATTTGAAAATTAGAATTCAGGAGATATTTTTGACCACACAGCTATCTGGAGCCTTCACAAAAACCTCATGAAATAATTTATATTGGCAAAATAAAAATCCCAGAGGTTAGACATTTATGAATAGAAAAAATATGTCGTTCTGAATATGCAGATCTACGTATCAAACATGGAAAATTTAGCTTTTAAATACTGAATATACTAATATATTTAATTACAGGGTCAAACTCATTCTGAAAAGAGATAAAATTGAATTTATTAAAAAAAGTAAGCCTAACTATTCATTTGAATAAAAGACAATGTTAAACTATCACTCATTCAAGAAAAAAGATGTAAAAAAGTAAAAAAAAGATGTACACTTCATCGTTTTTTATGCCAATAATGTTGTCAAAACTTACTATAAATATTAGATTAGCAAACCTAAATAATTGGTTTGTAGCAAAATAGAAATTTAGTTTCCTAAAAGTCATGATTATAACCTTTTTCTGAAAAAGTTACTATCTGTTTTATATTTTTGAACTACAACCCTAGTAAGAGTTAGGAAAAATGAGAAATAGATGCTTGTGAGGAGTTCCAGGAAGATGGCAGAGGAGAAGCTGGAGGGTAAACAAGCTCTCCATAGAAAGCAGTTTTAGAGTTCCAGTGAACAGTCCTAAGCCAGAGAATCACACCAAGTGTGCCATCACAGGACAGAGAGTTAGGCCAGAGAGGGAAAATCCAGGCAAGGAGACAGATCAGAGCTCTTGCCAGCCATGGCAGCGGCAGTGGCAGCGATACTGCCATACCTGAAACAAAGAGAGTCTGGGATGAAAGAGCCAGACATGACAGGTGAGCGGATGCTACTCAACACCAGCAAGAAGTGACAAGGAGCAGACATCTTCATTCTGCAGTTCGCAGACCAGAGATAACCCAGGAACCAAGACTCAGTGTGAGTAGAAGCCTGACATCCTCACTCTTTCTCAGGGAGCAGAGCAGGGAAGGCCACCCCAGAACCGAAGATCTCCACCTTGGATACCGACACAGCTCAGCTTGGTGGAGCTGCTAGCTCCAACTCAGGCCTTGGAATTAAAAGAGTAGTTTAGCAGGTTACAAGAACCTAACATGACCTGCCAGACTCAGCTCCACCCAGGGAAAAGTCACCCAGTTAGGGCACCAGCCCTAGGAGTGGCTTTCTTCACTGGGTAAACAAAGCCAGAGGCTGCCCCTCCCTTTAGCAGCCTTGATATCAGTAAACAGAAACCCTGAGAGTGGCTCCAGGCTGGGCTCTGTGAGTTTTTCATGAACTAGCCCCTGGGAAAAGCTACTGTTTGCTGAAAGGCCTCAACTCTACCCAGAACCTAGCCTCATCACAGCATCTCCAAACTTGAGGAAAAAGCCATATCCCTCTTTTGTGATACTCAAAGCAGACCCCCCTCCCATTGAAATAACTTGGGAGGAGGATTGCAAAATCCTGGGTAAAGCAGAGCATTTTTCTGCCTGTCCAAACAAACTGACTTAAGAAACCAACCAAGCCACAGGACCACAAGCAGACCAGAGACTCCAACCAAAGGCTGATTACAGACACAATGTACATACAGAATTTTTCCCAACCCTCCCAAAAAAATCAAAGAACTTTTTATTCTTCTTCTTTTTTTTCTACCTTTTACAATTTTTTTTCTTTTCTAAAACAGTTTTTAATTTTTATTTTTTACATTTTTGAAAAAAATTGTTTTCTAGTAACTTTTTCCCCCCTTATAAACATTATTTTAGGGATACATGTGTGTGTGCGTTTTTCTTTCTTTTTTTTTTCTTTTTAAAAAAATATTTTTGTTTTTTGCTTAGCTCGATTGAACTTCTGATCTTTTTTTCTTTCTTTTTTATCCTTCTCACCTTTTCCTCTCTTTTGTTCTTCTTCATGAGACTTAATTGTTGTTCTGCACATCCTCAGATAAACCCATAGTTGACTATTAGACCCTAACCCCATTGTGTACACATTTAATCCACAAATTTATTACTCAATTCAAAACCTCTGAGACTTAAACACCTTAATATCAATACTACCTCTTTATACCTATATAATATTTTAAGTATTTTTATTTTTAAGTTTTTCACATCTCCTTTATATCCCTCCCCTTCTGTCATTATATTCACGTTCTCTGAATAGTTTGTTCTCGATTCTGCATATAATTAATTTTTATTTTTCTATTTTTTCTGATCTCTTTTTTCCTTTTTCTTTCTTCTTCTTTTCTCTCTCTACTTTCATCCTATCCAACCTATTTCCTGCTTTGAGATTAGGTCTTAGTTAAGTTATCTCTACCTGTACTTTCCCACATCACTCTATTCCTATTTTTTACCTACATCTCTCCCTAACCCAAATAATTTCTGGTTTACCAAATTCTTCTTTGCGGTTTGTAGCCCATTAATATATAATTGTTTGATGTTGAATAGAGGTATCTGTTGAACTACATTATATCTGCAGACTATTGACTGTGCAAATTCAGACTTTGGTTGATGCTTGCCTTAAGTTAGTGTTCTAGCACAAAACTGGCGTCATTTTCATCCCAAATGGGCAGAGTAAGAGGGAAAACTGCAAGAAAAATGGCAAGTCTGGGTATTTCCACTCCCACTCATGATAATCAGGGGACAGAACAGATAATGAATAATCCAGAGGAGAGTTTCCAAATAGCACAACAAACACTGCTAGCAAACATGAAAAATGAAAAGATTGAAAACCTACAAAAGACTCTGTATGAGTGTGATAGGGAGAGAGAGGAGGCAAACAATAGGTCAATGAAAGAAAAGAATGAAAACCTACAAAGGATTCTGTATGAGCAAGAGAGGGAGAGAGAGGAGACAATCCAAAAGTTTATAGAACAATATCATGAACGTGTGGAAGCTACTCAAAAACTGATACAGGATTTGCATGAGCACCTTAAGAATACTCAAAGAAAAAGGCAAGAATGGCGTGAACAGGATGAGAACACTCAAAGAGAATTACAGAAATGGCATGAATGGGAAGAAGCTAAGAAAAGAGTAATAAAGGAATTGAGAAAGCAAGAGGAGAATACACAAAGATCACTAAAGGCATTCATGAGATCCATTAACAAAGAGGTGAAGGAAGTCAGGGAGACCACAAAGGGAATGCTGAATGGAACCGAACAGAAGGAATGGGAATCCAAGGAAACCATAACCAATCAACTAAGTGATTTGAGAATAAACACTAAACACCAAGTTAAAGAAGTAAAGAAGTTCATACAAGATATAAAACAAAACTTCAACAAAGGATTTGAAGCCATCAAAGCTGACCAATTAGAAGGAAACCAAATAAAAAACGAAGTAGAAAGTCTTGACAGCAGGTTAGACCATGCAGAAGATCGAATCTCAGGGATTGAAGATAGCCTACATATTATAGAGAAAGAACATACAACCATCCAAGACAAGTCCAATAAATACGATAGATCTATCCAACACTTGGAAGACACCATCAGAAGGCCTAATCTAAGAATAATGGGTGTAGAGGAGCACCTAGAAACAGAAGTTAATAGCCTAGGCAATTTGTTTAACAGGATCATAGCAGAGAACTTCCCAAACATGCAAAAGATAGGCCTATTCAGATTAAAGAAACTTTTAGAACTCCAAATAGAACAGACCAGAAAAGGACATCCCACTGTCACAAAATAATCCAAACAGGATCAAATCAGATGGAGGATAAGATCCTTAAAGCTGTCAAGGAGAAAAGATTAATCACCTACAAAGGGAAACCAATGAGAATCACCTCAGATTTCTCAGCAGAGACAATCAAAGCAAGAAGATCCTGGAATGATGCATGCCAAGCCTTAAAAACAAACAACTATCAACCAAGAATACTGTACCCAGTTAACTCTTCTTCATAACTGAAGGCCAAATAAAAACCTTCCATAGCAAAGAAAAATTGAAACAATACATCTCCACCAAACCAGCCCTACAAAAGATTCTTAAACATGTCCTACTCATACAAAACCAACAAGACCACAATAAAGGCCAAGAAACTGCACCCAAACTGGGTACGCAAGAACCATAGGAAGAACCCAATTTTCGTAGCTCCCAAGAAGGTGGATAACATGGCAGGAACTCCCAAATACCTCTCAGTCCTATCTCTTAATATTAACGGACTTAACTCTCCAATTAAGCGACATAGACTGTCTAGTTTGATTAAGAAACAAGTTCCTTCTATCTGCTGCCTTCAGGAGTACATTATTGCCATAAAAACAAACACATTTTCAATGTTAAAGGCTGGAGCACAATCTACCAATCAAATGGCCCCCATAAACAGGCGGGAGTTGCAATCCTAATATCAGTTAAAATAGACTTCAAATTAAAATTCGTGAGAAGAGATAAAGAAGGTCGCTTCATGCTAATTAAGGGATCTCTCCTTCAGAAGGATATTACAATTCTAAATATCTACTCGCCAAACAATGAAGCACTCAAATTTATCCAAGAAACACTACTTTCCCTCAAATCCCACATAGATGCAAAGACATTAATTGTTGGGGATTTTAACACACCACTCTCCCCACTAGATAGGACAACTAGGCAAAAACTCAACAGAGAAACCTCAGATCTAAACAGCTGCATAGATCAAATAGATTTAATAGATATCAACCGAACATTTCACCCACCAGCATCAGAATACAAGTGTCTCTCAGCAGCACATGGAACATTTTCTAAAATAGACCACATTTTAGGCCACAAAACAAATTTGTCCAAATTCAGAAACATTGAAGTTATACCTTGCATTCTCTCTAACCACAAGGGAATAAAATTAGAACTCAACACCAAAGAAAGTCCGGTAACACATGGAGGCTGAACAACACACTGCTGAATCACGAGTGGGTCAAGAAGAGATTAGAAAGGAAATTCAAGTGTTCATGCTATTTAACAAAATGAACACACAAATCACCAGCTCCTCTGGGACACAGCAAAGACAGTACTCAGAGGCAAGTTTATAGCTCTGAGCTCCTACATCAACAAATTGGAGTGATCTGAAACCAACAATTTAATGACACATCTAAACCTCCTTGAAAAAGAGCAGCAAGATAACCCCCAATCAAGTATACGAAAATAAATAATTAAAATTAAATCAGAATTAAATGAATTAGAATCCAAAAAAACTATAGCAAGAATCAACACAAAGAGTTGGTATTTCGAAAAAATTAAGAAAATAGACAGACCCTTAGCAAATCTTATCAGAAAAAGAAGAGAACACACCCAAATAAATATACTCAGAAATGAGAATGGAAACGTCACAACAGAAACAACCAAGATTCAGAACATTATATGGAAATACTTCTCAAAACTTTATGCTAATAAGTTTGAGAACTTGACAGAAATGGACCTAGCAAATATTGACACGCCAGAACTAAACCAAGATGATTCAAACCAGCTTAACAAGCCCATATCAAACATTGAAATAGAAAGAACAGTTAAGAAAAGTCCAGGAACAGATGGTTTTACAGCAGAATTCTACAAGGTCTTCAAAGCAGAGCTCACACCAATACTCCTGCAACTCTTCAATGAAATTGAAAGAGAAAGTTCATTACCGAACACATTCTAGGAAGCCATCATAACCCTCATCCCAAAACCAGGCAGGGACTCATCAAAGAAGGAGAACTATAGACCCATTCCTTGAACATTGATGCAAAACTTCTCAAAAAAATTTTGGCCAATCGACTTCAACAATTCATCCAAAAAATCATACACCATGATCAAACAGGATTCATTTCAGGGATGCAAAGCAGATTCAATATACGCAAATCAAATAATATTATTCATTACATCAACAGGAGCAAGAATAAGAACGACATGGTTTTCTCAATAGATGCAAAAAAAGCATTGACAAGATCCAACACCCCTTTATGATAAAGGCTTTGGAAAAATTAGAAATCCATGGAACATTCCTCAATAAAATTAAGGCTGTATATGACAAAACTACAGCCAGCATTATACTTAATGGTGAAAAACTAAAGCCATTTCCTTTTAACTCAGGAACAAGACAACGATGTCCACTCTCTCCACTCTTCCCCAACCTAGTATTAGAAAGCCTAGCTACAGCTATAAGAAAAGATGTATACATAAAAGGGATTCAAATAGGGAAAGAAGAAATAAAACTCTCCCTGTTTGCAGATGATATGATCTTGTAGTTAAAGAATCCCATAGACTCCACTCCCAAATTACTCAAGCTGATTCAAAATTTTGGCAAAGTAGCAGGGAATAAAATTAACCCTCCCCCCAAATCAATGGATTTTCTATATGCCAACAATGAGAAAAGTGTGGCTGAAATTAGGGAAGTAACTCCATTTGTAATAGCCCCTCAAAAATTAAAATAACTAGGAATTCACTTAACCAAAGAAGTGAAGGGCCTCTGTGATGAAAACTTTAAAATCTTGAAAAAGGAAATTAAAAAAAGAACTTAGAAAATGGCAAAACCTCCCATGCTCCTGGATTGCAAAGATTAACATCCTGAAAATGGCAATACTTCCCAAGACTATCTACAAATTCAATGCGTAACCTCTCAAAATTCCAACCTCATTCTTCAATGAAATAAAAGAGGGAATCCAAAAATTCATATGGAACTTTAAATGACCACGAATAGCAAAAATGCTCCTCAACAGAAAGAACACTGCTGGTAGAACATCAATACCAAATTTCAAACTCTACTATAAAGCCATAGTAATCAAAACGGCTTGGTACTGGCATAAGAACAGACCTCATGACCAATGAAATAGAATTGAAAACCCAGAAATGAACCTACAGACCTATAGCCATCTAATCTTCGATAAGGAATCTAAAACAATAGAATCGAAGAAAGACAGCCTCTTCAGTAAATGGTGCTGGCAAAATTGATTAACTACTTATAGAAAACTAAAGCTAGATCTTTATATATTACCCAGCACCAGGATCAACTCCAAATGGATCAAAGACTTCAGAATCAAAGTAGACAGTCTGAAAACATTACAGGATGGAATAGGAGAAACCCTAGGTCTCCTTGGCTTAGGCCGAAATTTTCTTAATAGAAACCTGGAAACACAACAAATCAAAGAAAGGTTGGACAAATGGGATTGCATAAAGTTGCAGAGCTTCTGCATGGCAAAGGACACAGCTATCAAGATCAATAGAAAGCCCACAGATTGGGAGAAGATCTTCACTAGCCATACAACGGATAAGGGTCTCCTATCTAAAATATACTGGAACTCAAAAAATTAAATCCCCCAAGAACAAATCCTCAAAAAAACAACTGCCCAATAAATAAGTGGGCTAAAGACTTGAAGAGAAACTTCTCTGAAGAAGAAAGAAGGATGGCCAATAGACACATGAAGAAATGCTCAACATCCCTAGCCATAAAAAAAATGCAAATCAAAACAACATTCAGATACCACCTCACCCCAGTTAGAATGGCTATAATCAAGGACTCTAACAACAACAGATGCTGGAGGGGTTGTGGACAGAAGGGAACCTTCTGTAACAAGTGTAAACTTGTTCAACCACTTTGGAAAGCAGTATGGAGGTTGCTGAAATGACTTCACATAGAGCTCCCCTATGACCCAGCAATCCAACTTTTGGGCAATTACCGAAATGTTTACAAACAAGACCCCACTAAAGCTACCAGCACAACTATGTTTATTGCAGCATTATTTACCATAGCTAAGGTATGGATCCAGCCCAGATGCCCCTATTTACCATAGCTAAGGTATGGAACCAGCCCAGATGCCCCTCAGTCGATGAATGGATCAAGAAAATGTGGCATATATACATAATGGAATTCTATGCCTCCATCAGAAAGAATGACATTGCCCCATTTGTTAGGAAATGGAAAAACTAGGAAAATATATTAATTGAAGTAAGCCAGGCTCAAAAAACATAGGTGCCATGGTTTCCCTAATTTGCAATATCTAGTATATGTATGAATCAAGCGGAAAAGGTCAGATAATGTGATGTTAAGGAAATCCATCTTTAGTTATGTATTTTAATGTTTTTTTTCTTTCATGCATGTGTTTCTAACTCATTTATAAGATTATTTCTTTGTAGCTTTGTATGTCCCTTCCCCACAGTATAACCCCTGCTTTCAATATATTTGATGTCAGTATAACTTGTAGAGGAGATGGGGAAAAACAAGTCGTTTAAGGATACAGGTGAACCTGAAAACGAGCTTTACAATGTTGGTGCAGGGCGGGAGGGAAGCGGAAAGATTGGGTGAGGAGGTGGGGAGGGAGGCTGGGAAAGGATGTGAAGGGTAAACAAAGGAGGAGGCTGCAATGCTTGATAAGAAATGTAGACATTAATCTGCCCATGTAATTGTAACCCCTCTATACAGTGCATTCACAAAAAAAAATAAAAAAAACCTCAGAAAAAAAAAGAAGTTTGACTCAGTATCATGTGACAACTGAAAGGACAGTATATCCCCACTTAGTTTTCCTGGTGATGCCTATTTTTGTGTGTGAAGGATGATTTAGAAGCAAATGATAACAGCCACACACAGAAACATCATAATTTTCAGATGAATAGTTTTATTGGTCTCCTAGATAAGCATTTCCCTTATACAATATCTGGCATGCTAAAAAAAAAAAAAACACATTTCTCTTGGAACTTGTGGAGAGTTAAAATCCTGCACTTTCCTCTTTCCTCATTAATCAATAAACTTATGATTGAGGATTTACTTGAGGATTTACCTTGGGGAAGTTCAGCACAAAGCAGAAAAAGCTTGTATTTTCAAGGACAATCAAAACTCTTGAGAATCATGAGTCAAAGCTTGGCTAAGGGTCTGTCAATATTGTTAATTTTTTCAAAGAACCAACTCTTTGTTTTGTTGATTCTTTCTATAGATTTTTTGGATTCTAATTCATTTAATTCTGATTTAATTTTAATTATTTCTTTCCGTCTACCGGATTTGGGTTTATCTTGGTGGTCTTTTTCAAGGAGGTTTAGATGTGTCATTCAATTGTTGGTTTCAGATCTCTCCAATTTGTTGATGTAGGAGCTCGGAGCTATAAACTTGCATCTGAGTACAGCCTTTGCTGTGTCCCAGAGGAGGTGGTAATTTGTGTGGTCTTTTTTTGTTGAATAGCATGAAAATTTGAATTTCCTTTCTAATCTCTTCCTTGACCCACTCGTGATTCAGCAGTATGTTGTTCAGCCTCCATTTGATACTGGACTTTCTTTGGTGGCTTTTGGTGTTGAGTTATAATTTTATTCCCTTGTGGCTAGTGAAGATCTTCTCAAAAATCCATGTGATTTCTATTAATTTTCCAGCTATGTCCTTTGCCAGGCAGAATCTCTGCGAATTCATGCAATCACATTTCTTCATCCTTTCTTTGATTTGTTATGTTTCTGGGTCTCTCTTAAGAAAATTTCGCCTGTACCAAAGAGACCTAGGTTTTCTCCTAATCTGTCCTGTAATGTTTTCATGTTGTCTACTTTGACTTTGTGATCTTTGACCCATTTGGAGTTGATTCTGTTGTAGAGTGATATAATAAGGTTCAAAGAAACAGAGGTCCCATGTTTACCCTTATTTGCAGTTACTAGTATATGTCTAGGACAAGCACAAAAGGTCAAAAGCTATGTACATATGACCATATAATATGATGTTAAGGGAAATGAACCTCAAGACAGTTACAACAGTGGTTTTATCTTTCTTGCTCTTCTTTTTAACATATTTACAATGTACTATGTGAATTTTGTTTCTTTGGTAATTTTGTCTCCCAAGGTATAACCACTATTTTCATTGCATTTGATTCCATGACTTCCATCATGTATCTATATGTTTCTAATTTGTGGAGAAGAGAAAAAATCAAAATGCTTAAGTAACGATACTGGTTGACCATTGTAACAATGGGATGTATAAGACATTATGTTGAAAATGAACTTTACAACTTCAGCCTGGGATGGGGGACATGGGTGGGGGGAGAGGAAAGAGGGAGTTAGGAGAAGTGGGGCCAGATGGGATGGTAGGGGAAAAACAAAGGAGAGGGTAACAATGCTCCGTAGGAAATGTGCTTATTACCTTACTCATGTAACTATAACGCCTCTGTACAGTAACTTTACAATGAGTATATATAATAAAATAAATAGATGTTTAAAAATGAGCATGTAGATTTCACTTACATATACTAAAGATATTGTATTTCATTTGCTAATCGTCTATTCAAATACCTTTCTTGTACAATATTTTATATGGGAAATATAATATACTACTTTCTCTGTTTTTATAAAATCATATTTTATTCGTCTAAGAGAAAATCAGCTTTACCCAGTGCTGAGTTTGAAGGCCTCCCTGATTTGTAGCTGACTTCCTAAGGAAATAATGAAATATGAAGACTGTGATTAAGATTGTCCTGATTATTACTGTTGATAATTTTCTAGAAATGTATTTGCCAAAAAATAGCAAAACAATTTTACCCAACTTTCCTTCAAAAATAAGGAATTTTAAGAGCCACTTTTCCTTTTATGTTAATGAATTGAATAAATAATCCTTCAAATATATATGTCAAATTTGACTCAGTTCGCTTTAACAAATATTCACTTGATCCTCACATGACAGGCTTTTTGCTAGGTCTAAGAATGGTCTTATCAAAATGAAAGAATAGAGACTTTTCCCTCGAAAGTATATCTATACACACACATATATATGTATACATATATACATACACACACACACACACACACACACAAACACACACACACACACACACACACACACACACACACACACACACACACACACACACACACATATATATATTCCAGGATGAAAATGGAAATGAAGTAGAAGTGAATAGAAAAGTACAATTATATAATCTTGAAGGGTAGGAATTAATATATTTCAAATTTATCTTGGAAATTTAGTTTCAGAAGCAACAGTGAATTGCTTGAAGGATATATGTTCTAAAAGCATAGTTCATTCAAAAACAAGATTTTAAATTAGGAATAGGAGATGCTTGAAATAATGAATAGAGTGAGGAATTTTCAGTAAGAGCAATAGGAATCACTGAAGGGGAAGGAATGAAGAGGTTATAGGATCAAGTGGTTATTCTGGCAATGCATGGTGTGAAGAGAAAAGTGCAGAGGCAAAGAACTTTCATAGAAAGAGGCAGATGTTAAAAATTGCAGGGTTTACAGACCACATAGTCTCTTATCCGCAGCACAGTCTCTAGTATTGTGGTGCTAAAGCAGTTATAGACAACATTTAAGAGGATGAAGCTGGCTGTGGTAAAATGTATTTAGACATATAGAATTCCATATAGTTTACAATACATAGTACCTGCTGTTATTTGTCTATTATTTTTTTCCATCAGTTCAAACCTTAGAAAACTATTCTTAGCTCCAGGTCAAAGCACAATCTATAGACCATATGTAATCATAGGATACAATTTGCAGATTCCTGGCCAAGATAATTAACCTCTGTATAAAAGAATCCAACGAGGAAATGACAGGTGTTGGGTCTGAAAAAGGAAAAAAAATATGCAGAGCATTGCATAAAAAGTCATATAATTTGAGCAAATTATCTCTAACATTCATGGGAGCTGGCTGCCAAGAAGTTAAAATCTACACTGATTGAGATTTATACGGTTTTATAAAACATAACCCTTTCATTATTGTACAAACAATAGAATTTAGAGTTGCTGTAAAAAAATCCATGTCTTTACACCCCTAATTCTTCTTCTTGCTCTCCCAACCTCAAACACTTGAGTTTAGATGTCCTAGAAACCTAACTTCTATACTTGGTACTATCATGTTTGCCAGTTAATTAGATTTTTCTTTCTCACTTAACTGTTCTTTGAAATAAAGGAATATTGGTGGATCAAGAGAACAGGTGAGAGAGCAAGCCTGTACATGAAAGCATTTAGCAAAATATGCAGAATCTAATCAAATATCTTTTAAATTTGTCTCCTCTCATAAAATTTGCAATTTGATATTCTATGCGTATTTCTGATATATATCAATGGAATTATCTGTGTTCATAATTTCAGAATTGGTATAATAATATAGTAAGTAGCACTATCAATATTTCTGATGGAAGCATTGTTTGATCTTTTATAAATATGCTTATATTGCATGGGTTGTAGATGCTCTGCAAATATGTCAGATAATTCTCTTTGTCACCTGAATGCTAGGATGGTAGACATGTGCCACCAAACTGTCTTAAGTTAATTGTCATGATGATGCTGTTGGACATTGTCCAGGTTAGTCAATGTATTAGGTGGATTTATGCAGTTGTACAAGTCCAAAATAACATTATGTATAAAATTTTGAGGCAGTTAAAAGGAACAAAAGAAATATAAATATATATATAATATAAATATATATATGTAAAATAACCAAAATGTAGAGAGTGGTGTGTAGTGGTTGTTCAATAAATATTACTTTCTCCCTTCCCATTCCCCTTATTAAAAATTCAATATTCTGCTTTATTTCTAGTTGACCTGACTTATTTGCCTTTAAGAACAAATCTAAATAGAAAGACAGAAAAGAATGATTTTATTGACATGTTTACAAGTCACAAGGAATGTGAAATCTGTTGCATTTAAAGTAAATCAATTCCATTGTGATATGAGCCTCATGCAAAGCTATAATTTGTTTTATTTAAAACATTAAATTATGATGACTCACTCCAAACTACTCAGCTAAACTAAACTTGTGCTCAGAAAGTCATAAAAATAAATGTTAGGCAATTAGTTATGTACAAATTTTTTTATAATTCCCTGTAAAACAAACATGTTGATTACCAAAAAAGCAGCAGTCATCATTGACAAAATGATAATCTTTTTAAATAAGAAAATTTAGCTACAGTTGACAGTATTCTGTCTACTAGAATCCTTTGCCCCTTAAATGCTTGTAATTATTTTGAAACCTGACCATTAGTAAAGCTAAAATTTTACATGCAGTTTCTTTTCCTGTGCCCAAATTGTAAACACATTTATTTTGTCCTTATAAAACAATTTTCTGTATTTGTGTTTCCGTGGAGATTTAGATACAAGAGAAGCCCAAATCAATTTTTGAGAAAAAAACATGGCAAAAAACATATGAAGATCACAATAAGAGATAACAGCGTGACCTCTGGCTTATGGTTAGAGCAGAGCACTGAGGTTTCTGCAGACAAGTTTTGGAATTGTCACTCATCTAAACTATGGTGACTGTTTCAGTAGAACTATTGATGTGATATTCAATACTACTGCAGTCAGAAAGATTTTATTTGTAAAGTGAAACCAGAAAGAATACATTATGAAAGATCTGCAAAAGCATGAAATTTTATAATTACAAAATTCTCAACATTTTTGTCTCAATTCTTTTAAACTGCACCATATTTTTGTCAATTTCAGTTAACATTGTTACTTGTAGCCAAGTTAAGCACAGGTTGGTTACACACAAACACAAAAGTTTTATATTGGTGTGCCATAGTAGGTACTATGTTATGGTCTTGGCCTAGTGCAAAAAATATAAAATAGAAAAGAACGAAAGAAGGCGAATATTAGGAATGAAAAAAGAAATAAACAGGTGTAAAATCATTCTCTTATTAATATATTTATATAAAAAAAAACTTCAGCAGCATTCTATTCATCAGGCTTTGTAGGCACAAATGAATTCGAACTCCCATGTGTGGAATGAGAGCTTCAATGGAGGAAAAATGGTATAAACAATTAAAAATTATACTCAGAGTAATCATTGGGAGACATTTTTTCATGGTCTGACAATTTTTATTCTTTCAATACATGGAAGTTACCAAGAGAGTTTAAGAGCCCCAACAATAAGTTTTCATTAGGTTCATTGAGTATTTTGACGCTCTTACAGAAAAAATGGGTCACCACCCTAAAATATGTTTACTAATCCCTGAAACATATAAATATTACCTTAATTAGAAAAATTATGCATAACCATGTAATTAAGTTTTGGATCTTAGCTTAGAAATTTAACATTAACCTAGACGCATTCGCTACAGCTTGACTAAATTTTGGTCAAGTGTTCCTTACAGCATTTACTATTGACCAGTTATTAAAAACACCAACCATCCAGTAATATTGACCAACCTTCCTCTATCGCCCCCTGCAGGACTTTCTCATTTTACACACTCCAGTGCTTAGACAGTGCTTTGAGAAAGAGATTTCAGGTGAGTCTCTTTCTCTCTTTTTTGCAATAGATTTGAAGAACACCTTCTTTTCCTATTTAAATTGCCTGATATAATTTTCTCTTTGATTACAAAGAATCATTAACTTTAATTATCCCTCTAGATTTTAATGCTACCTAAACTAATCTTATAAGACTAGAGGTAAAGGAAGAGTATGAGCAAACTGCTGATGGAGACAAATGCCTACAGAGGCAGGGGTTAAGGACCCCATAATAAATCAGGTCATGTACAGAGTCTCTATAACTGAAAGAGAAAGGGCATGTCTTCCTCTACAGTATCCAAAAATGTTGCTATCTTACTAAAATGTTTCACATCTTTGGCCACAGATAAGTATGAAATAATGAATTTATGTTGTTTTAAGCCACTAAAATTCTGAGAATTTATTAAAGCAGGATTAGAAACAGAATGATCAAAAATTTTAATAAACTATAATAAAAATGTTAGTTTCCATCACAATAATTTAGATTGTGATTGAGCTCTCGCTCTCTCTCTCTCTCTCTCTCTCTCTCTCTGGGAGACAATTTTTTAACAATGAGAAAGCTCTGTTTGGCATTGTGCTGTTCCGGAAGGATTGATGCATAGTTGATTCAGGATGAACATACATGTTTGTGTGTGTGTGTGTGTGTGTGTGTGTGTGTGTGTGTGTGTGTGTGTGTATAATATCAAAAAGGAAATGGATACCAAAGAGAAGGATAATTCAATTAAAATTATTGTAAATTCAATATGTGTATGGACAAGACATGGAAGGAATGTGTATATGAACAGCCAACCCTCTTATAACACACGATTACTATCTACATAACACAATTAGAATGAAAGGAATTCTGCAATATCAAGGATTCTATTTCTAGTTGTTGGAACAAATATACCGTATTGTAGTGTCAGAAATCTTACTATTTGTTACTCTCCGCTGAAAAAACGTAATGACTTGCTATCTCTAATGAAATATAAAAAAGTCAAACAAATGAAAATGAAGTAAATGTACATTATATATATATATATATATATATATATATATATATATATATATAATGTTCAATGTAAGAGAAAGTTATGGCAAACTTTGAAATGAATTCCATATGCAAAAAATGGAAACTTAGATTTTACTATATTCATTAAAGGACACTTACATATTGAGCTTATTTCTAGAAAATATACTGGAAACAAAAATCTTAAAATCTTTCACTGAGAATAAGATGAGTATAAGTGTGGAAATAATTACTTTAACCCAGTCTTCAAGGAACCAGTTCCCAGGCTGCTAATAAGCAACATTTCCATACACACTTATTTCATGTCTCTCCTCTTTCCTTCAGGAGGTACAATATTAAGAGAAGATAAAGATCATACCTTGCATAATCTCCATTTATTTTTCAATATTTCTATATTTTACTTGTAATAGGACAATAACACATTAGAACTTGATCTATAGTACTTGAAATGCAGTCGTGCAGAATTTTTCATCTTTCACTCTGACGAGCTATACTCTACTCTGAAGATTTTTAGTTGTGAAACATTTCAGACTATTCTGCCATGCTTCAAGACAAAGATGTTCTGGTTTTATTTTGTTACATCCCAAAATTTAAAAAAAAGAAAATTTCAACCTTGGTCAAATGAATACAATGTGAAAAATGCAAATCTCATACAAATTTCAGTAAGAAAATGCTACAGTTTACAATTTCATGCAGTTTTTGAATCAGGGTATGGGTTCCACTTATTCAGGTGAGTTAGAGGCTACAATATGATGTTTAGTCTTCGTTTTATTTCTCCTTTCCTGAATATAATCTGTTCTCACTGTGAAGAATTGTATGTAGTAATAAAAGTCACAAAATTGAGGTCCCCTGGTTTCTAATGAAATTCAAACCCTTCTAACATTAAATTAGTTCAATTTCTGATGGTTGTGAGGTTTGAACTCAGGTTCTTGTATTTTAATATGGTTATTTTGCCATTTGAGTCACACCACCAAGCTAAAGAACATTATTGATTAAAACACAGACAAAGATGTCTATCAATGACAAGAAATATAACTATCATACCTGACTTGGCATAAAAATAATTATTTCAATTGTGAATAAGCTAAGGATTTTGATACAGGGAAATAACGCTGAATTGTATATATGTGGACTAGGTAGTAAAACATGGTCTGAGACCTGAAAAAGAAGAAGACTTATCATGTATTCTTGCCTGATCCAAATGGAAAGTAAAGGACACAGAGGTCAACTCAAACGTCAAGTCTGAATTTGTTGAGTGTTGAAATGTAAAATATATTATAAGAGGGGTCTTAAAATGTGAAGGATAAATTCAATATTTTCCCATGAATTTCCATAATATTCCCCTCTGCTGGCTCACCTTCTTTCCTTTGCTTGTGAAACATACATCTCATGTAGTATTCATGTTGAATATTAAATAGATGAGATATTTTGCAGTAGGCATAATGCTTTGTCGTGTACACTAGAAAGAGTTCCTCAATGCAATTCTCATAAATTCATAGAGCACAGAATTCAGAATGACTCTTAAAGGATCAACTTTTCTTTAATAAAATATAAAACCAAGTGACTTTTGCTATTCTAAACACCTGATGTCTTTCTTTTCTCAATAAAATAGAAATCATATCCATATTCACTACTGTTATGCTTTAAATCATTTCTCTCTAATATAGAGTATTTTTCCCAAATTTAGAGTATTTCTTGTAATTATAAGTGTTTTTTTAATTTTCCTGTAAAGCAAGTAGATTCTTCCCATGTACATGTTATGCTTTGACACTTCTTGGATATGAGCCCTTTTTTCATTTGTGTAATTCCATTCACACCTAAAGTTCTAACCACAGTCTTGTTCTTTTTCAAATTCACTTTACAGCAGCAATTCAGATTATGCCTTTGAGTTCTCATTATGCATTAGGACTCTATGGCTATATATTTTGATGCTTATAGCTCCCAAAGCACTCATCTGAGCAATTTTTCCATAAATTCGTATTGGCAAATCATTTTCTTTATTAACCAAGATACCTTACTCTAAATTTATTTTTATGCTGGGGATTGTTCTACATGGAATTATGTACTCACTGCCAGAAGAATAATGAATGTCTCTTTGTATGTCTTTTCTTAAAAAATAGAGGATTGGAAAGTCGGAGGAAGATGTGGAGGAAAAGCTGGAGGCTAAACAAACTCTACCATAGAAAGCAGTTTTAGTGTTCCAGTGAACAAGTCTAGAGAATCACACCAAGTGTGCCATCGCATTACAAAGATTTTAGTCAGAGAGGAAAAATCCAGGCAAGGAGACAGATCTGAGCACTTGCCAGTAGCAATGACTGCAGTGGCTGTGACAGCATAAGCAGCGACCATATCTCCCATACCTACAACAGAGAGAGTCTGGGACAAAGGTACCAGACACAGCAGGTGAGTGGATTCTACTCAACACCAGCAAGAACTGACAAGAGCAGATATCTTCATTCTGCAGATCGCAGACCAGAGATGACCCAGGAACCAAGATTCTGCTGTGAGTAGACCCCTGACATCCTCACGCTTTCTCTGCAAGCAGAGGAGGGAAGGCTGCCCCTCCCCACCACTGGAGATGTCCACCTTTGATACTCACAAAGGACGAGCTGAGCAGCTAGCTCCAACTCAGGCCTTGGAAGAAAACAAAAAAATCATTTATCAGGTCAGAGGAACCTGACCTAAACTTCCAGGCTCAGCTTCCCACAGGGGAAAGTCACCCAGTCCAGGCAGAGATAGCTCCACCCCAAAGGAGCGACTTTCTTCACTGGGTAAACAGAGCCAGAGGCTGCCCGTCACTACAGCAGCCTAGAAAATCAATTGAAATTCAGTAAACATAAGCCCTGAGAATGAATGGCTCCAGGCTGGTCTCTGTGAGTGTCTCAGGAGCTAGCACCTCAGGGAAAACCTATTATTTGCTGGAAGGCTTCAAACCTGCCCAGAACCTAGCCTGATCAGAACATCTCCAAACTAGAGGAAATAGCCCTCTCCTTCTTTTGTGACACTCAAAGCAGACCTCCCTACCATTGAATTAGCCTTGGGGGAGGATCACAAAATCCTGGGTAAAGCAGAGAATTTTTCTGCCTACTCAAACAAATTGATTTAAGAAACCAATAAAGCCATAGGACAACCAAGCAACACAAGCAGACCAAAGACTACAGTAAGAGACTGGTTATGGACACAGGATAATATAGGGTCTTCCCCTTTCATCCCCGAAAAAACTAAACAAAGAACGTTGTCGTACCATTACTTAATTTTAATTTATACTTTTAAAAATTATTTTCTATTAATCATTTTTTCTCTTTTTTCTACTTTCATAATTTTTATTTCAGGTGTGTGTGTGTGTGTGTGTGTGTGTGTGTGTGTGTGTGTGTGCATATGTGTACTTTTTAAAATCACTTTTAATCTTTTGGTCCTTTTTAAATTTATTTTTACTTTTTTACAATTTCATTTTTATCATTCTTTCTTTTTTGCATGACTTAATTGCTGGTCTGCTCATTCTGAGATATATACACATCATCAATTATTAGACCTTATTCCGCATTGTATGCAAACAATTCAGAAATGTATTAATTAATTCACAACGTCTAAGGCTTAACTTCTTTAATAGCAGTATTATATTTTTATACCGCTATAACTTTCAAGTGACAAATTTTAATAATTTTTATTTTTTAGTTTTTTATGTCTCCTTTCTTTCCTTCCCTTACTCTCATCGTATGCTACTTCTCTCAAAATCATGTCTTTAAACTTGCATGCTTTTAAGAGTTTCACTTTTTAAATTTACATTTTTGTTTTTCCGTTTTTTCTTGTTTTATTTTTTAAACACACTCCTAGTAGTCTGTCCAATCCATTTCCCTCTCTGAATTTATGGCGTTGTTAAATTCACTCTCCTTTTACCTCTCCATATCCCTATAATCCTATTTTTCCCCAAATTTCTCACTAAACCTAATCATTTCTGATTTGCCAAATTCTCTTTTCTGTTCTTAGCCCATTAATTGATACTTGTTTGATATTCAATAGATTGTGTATTTTGAACTAGATTGTATCTGCAGTCATTTAACTGTGCAATTACAAGACTTTGGTTGATGCTTGCCTTAAAATAGTCTTCTAGCACAAAATTGGTGTGACATTCATACCAAATGGACAGAACAACCCAGAAAAACACCAGAAAAATACCAAGTCCGGGTATCTCAAATCCCACTCATGATAATCCAGTGACAGAACAGTTAAAGAATAATCCAAAGGAGAGTTCCCTAAAATCTCTAAAAACACAACTTGTAAGCATGGCAAATGAAAAGATTGAAAACCGGAAAAGGATTCATTGTGTGTGTGTGATAGAGAGAGAGAGCAGGCAAACCAATGATTAATGCAGGAATCTTAAGAGAGTGAAAAGCTACTGAAAGATTGATACAGGAATTGCATGAACAGGATGAGAACATTCAAAAAGAAATAAAGGAATTGCATGAGCAGGTTGGGAACAGTCAAAGAGAAAGACAGAAATTGGGTGAATGTGAGGAAGAAAGAACATACAACTATCCAAGATAAATCCAATAAATATGTAGATCTATTCAACATCTGGAAGACAACATTAGAAGGCCTAATCTAAGGATAATAGGTGAAGAAGAGCAACCAGAGACAGAAGTAAATGATCTAGAAATTTAACAGGATCCTAGCAGAGTACTTCCCAAACATGCAAAAAAGATAGGCCTATTCAGATACAGAACCTTTGAGAACCTCAAATAGACGAGACCAGAACAGGACATCCCACCATCACATTATAATCCACACACAATTCAGACCAAGGAAAAGATCCTTAAAGCTGTCAAGGAGAAAAGATCAATCACCTATAAAGGAAAACCAATTAGAATCACCTCAAATTTTTCAGCATTGACAATCAAAGCAAGAAGAGCCTGGAATGATGTGTGCCATGCTCTAAAAACAAACAACTATCAACCAAGAAAAGTGTACCCAGCTAAACTCTCCTTCATGAACGAAGGTCAAATAAAAACCTTCCAAAGCAAAGAAAAACTGAAACAATATGTCTCCACCAAACCAGCCCAAAAATATTCTTAAAGATGTCCTACACATAGACAACCAACAAAACCACAATAAAGGCCAAGAAACCACACCCAAACTTAAAATCCAAGAACCACCAGAAGAACCCAGTTGCTGCAGCCACTAAGAAGATGGATAAAATGGCAGAAATTCCCAAATACTTCTCAATATTAACGGACTTAACTCTCCAATTAATCTACATAGACTGTCTAGTTGGATTAAAAAGTAAGATCCTTCTATCTGCTGCCTTCAGGGGTTACACCTTGCTCATAAACACAAACAATTTTTTAAAGGGAGAGGCTGAAACAAAATCTACCAATGGAACAGCCCCCATAAATAGGCAGGAATTGCAATCCTATTATCAGATAAAATAGACTTCAAATTAAAATTATTGAGAAGAGATGAAGACGGTCGCTACATACTAATTAGGATTTCTACTATTTCTCCTTCAGGAGGATATTACTGTTCTTAATTTGTATTTGCCAAACAACACTGCATCCAAATTTATCCAAGAAACACTACTTTCCATGAACTCTCACATGTATCCAAAGACATTATTTGTTGGGGACTTTAACACAACATTATCCCCACTAGACAGATCAACTTGGCAAAAACTCAACAGAGAAAACACAGATCTAAACAACTGCATAGGTCAACTAGCTTTAACAGACATCTAATGAATATTTCACCCAGCAGCATCAGAATATACATTTTTCTCAGCAGCACAAGGAACATTTTCCAAAATAGACCACATTTTAGGTCAGAGAGTAAATGTCCAAATTCAGAAACAATAAAGTTACACCTTGTATTCTCTCAGACCACAAGGGAATAAATTTACTACTCTAATACCAAAAGCCACCAAAGAAAGTCCTATAACATGTGGAGGCTGAACTCCACACTGTTGAATCACTAGTGGGTTATGAAGAGATTAGAAATGAAATTCAAATATTCAAGTTATTCAACAAAAATGAACACACTAATTTACCATCTCCTCTTGGACACAGCAAGGGCAATACTCAGAGGCAAGTTTATAGCTCTGAGTTCCTACATCAACCAATTTGAGAAATCTGAAACCAACAATTTAATGAGATATATGAACCTCCTTGAAAATGACCAGCAAGATAAACCCCAATCCGTAGATGGAAAGAAATAATTAAAATTAAATCAGAATTAAATATATTAGAATCCAAAAATACATAGAAAGAATCAACAAAACAAAGATTGGTTCTTCGGAAACATTAACAAAATTGACAGAGCCTTAGCAAATCTTAACAGAAAAAGAAGTAAACACACCCGACAAAATAAACCCAGGGATGAGAATAGAAATACTATCACAGAAGCATCCAAGATTTGGGATATTATAAGGGAATATTTTTCAAAACTTTTTGATAATAGGTTTGAGAACTTGGCAGAAATGGACCTTTTCCAAGCAAATATCGTCATGCTGAAACTTAACTAAGATGAGTTGAACTATCAAGCCCATATCAAGCATTGAAATAGAAACAAGAATAAGAGACCTCCCATCTAAGGAAAGCCCAGGACCAGATGGTTTTACAACGGAATTCTACAAGGCCTAAAAAGCACAGCTCAAACCAATACTACTCTAACTCTTCAATGAAATTGAAAGAGAAAGTTCACTACCAAATTCATTCTATGAAGCCATGATAACCCTCATCCCAAAACCAGGCAGGGACTCAGCAAAGGAAGAGAACTATAGACCCGTTTCTTGGATGAACATTGAAATAAAACTTCTCAACAAAATTTTGGCCAGTCGACTTCAACAATTCATCCAAAACCCATATACCACGATCAAACAGGATTCAATTCAGGGATGCAAAATTGGTTCAATACACGAAAATCAATTAATATAATTAATCACATCAAGAAGGACAATGATAATAACCAAATGGTTATTTCAATAGATGCAGAAGAGGATTTTGACAAGATCCAACATCCCTTTATGACAAAGGGTCTGGAAAAACTAGGAATCCAGGGAACATTTCTCAATATAATAAAGGCTGTATATGACAAATCTACAGCCAGTATTATACTTAATGGTGAAAAACTACATCCATTTCCTCTTAACTCAGGAAAAAAAAGATGATGTCCACTCTCTCCACTTCTCTTCCATCTAGTATTCGAATGCCTAGCTACAGCAATAAGACAAGATGCAAGCATAAAATGGATCCAAATAGGGAAAGATGAAGGAAAACTATCCCTTTTTGCAGATGACATGATCTTGTTTTTAAAGAATCCCATGAACTCCACTCCCAAATTACTCAAGATGGTTCAACACCTTGAAAAGGAGCAGGGTATATAATTAACCCTCAAAGCCGGGCACAGGTGGCTCATGCCTGTAATCCTAGCTACTCAGGAGGATGAGATCTGAGGATGGTGGTTCAAAGCCAGTGTGGGCAGGAAAGTCCATGAGATTCTTATCTGCAATAAACCACTACTGGAATTTGCTCTGTGCCACAAGTGATAAGGTGCTCGCTTAGTGCTGAAGAACACAGGGAAAAGGCCCAAACCCAGAGTTCAAGCCCACAACCAACCAAAAAAATTAACCCTCATTAATCACTGGCTTTTCTGTATGTCATCAATGAGTAAAGCATGGCTGAAATCAGGAAAGCAACTCCATTCGTAATAGCCCTACAAAATTTAAATACCTAGGAATTAACAACAAAAGAAGTGAAAGATTTCCATGATGAAAACTTTAAAAAACCTGAAAAAAGGAAATCAAAGACAGAACTTAGAAAGTGGAAAAACCTCCCATGCTCCTGGATTGAAAAGATCAACATCGTAAAAATGGCAATACTTCCCAAGGCTATCTGCAAATTCAATGTGATTCCTATAAATATTCCAAACTCATTCTTCAAGGAAACCGAAGAGAAAATCCAAAAATTCAGATGGAACAATAAAAGACCCAGAATAGCAAAAACGGAAAGAACAGTGCTGGATGGAAGAATACCAATACCAAATTTCAAACTGTACTACTAAGCCATAGTAGTCAAAACAGCTTCGTACTGGCACAAGAACAAACATCCGGACCAATGTAATATAATTCAAAACCCAGAAGTGAACCCAAAGGCCTATTGGCATCTAATCTTCTATAAGGGTGCTAAAAAAATAGAATGGAAGAAAGACAGCCTCTTCAGTAAATGATGCTGGCAAAATTGGTTTACTAATTGTAGAAAACTAAAGCTAGATCCTTATATATCACCCTGCACCAGAATCAACTCCAAATGTATCAAAGACCTCGAAGTCAAAGCAGCATTCTGAAAACATTACAGGATGGAATAGGAGAAACCCTAGTTCTCCTTGGCACAGGCTGAAATTTTCTTAATAGAGAACCAGAAACACAATAAATCAAAGAAAGGTATGACAAATTGGATTGTATGAAATTGTAGAGGTTCTGCATGTCAAAGGACATAGCTAGCAAGATCAATATAAAGCCCACAGATTGGGAGAAGATCTTCACTAGCCATACAATGGGCAAGACTCTCATATCTAAAATATACCTGGAACTCAAAAAATTAAATTCCCCACCAACAAGTCCTCAAAGAAATAACTGCCCAATAAATAAGTGGGCTTAAGACTTCTTTCTCTTCAGGGAAGAGGAAAGGAAGATGGCCAATAGACACCTGAAGAAACGCTGAACCTCCCTATCCATAAATGAAATGGAAATCAAAACAACATTGAGATACCACCTCACCCCAGTTAGAATGGCTAAAATCTAGAACTCTAATAAAAACAGATGCTGGAGGCGAGGTGTACAAAGGGAGCCTTACTTCATTGTTGGTGTGAATGTAAACTTGTTGAACCACTTTGGAATATGGAGGTTCCTCAAAAGACTCCACATGGAGCTCCCCTATGACTCAGCAATCCCACTTTTGGGAATTTACCCAAATGATCACAAAGAAGACCATACTAAATGTACCAGCACAACTATGTTTATTGCAGCATTATTTACCATAGCTAAGATAAGGAACCAACCCATCTGCTCCTCAGTAGATGAATGGATTAAGGAAATGTGGTATATATACACAATGGAATTCTATACCTCCATCAGAAAGAATGACTTTGCCCTATTTGTTAAGAAATGGAAAGATTAGGAAAAATTATATTAAGTGAAGTAAACCAGGCCAAAAGAAATATAGGACTCATGTTTTCCCTTATTTGCAATTACTACTGTATGTCTGAGAAAAACAGAAACTGTCAGACAAGTTGATGAGGATTCAAATATTTTCTTTCTTGCAATTTTTTATAACATATTTATAAGATGATTTCTATTTTGCTTTTTATGTCCCTCCCCCACCGTACAACCCCTGCTTTCACTGTATTTGATTTTAGTATAATTTGGGGAAGGCAAAAAACAAATTGTTTAAATAGGGATACTGGTGGACCCATAGCAACAATGGGATGTATGTGGAAAAAAGAACTTTACAACTTTGGCGGGGACATGGAGCAGGTTGGGGGATGTATGAATGTGGGAGGGAATGGGTGGGAGATGGGAAGGGATGGAAAGGGGAAACAAAGGAAGAGGCAACAATGGTTGATAAGCAATGTACTCATTATCTTGCACATGTAATTGTAACCCCTTTGTAAGGTATTTTCACAATAAAAAAAGAAAAGATAAAATGCTTTCAAACACACAAGAAAAAATAGATTTTTTATAAGGCTTTAAGACAATCAAGACTTTCAACTTTGTCCTAAATCAACTATATACCTACCACTAAACATTATGGTGACTTTAAGAGAAAGGTAAAATGATCACAACAATTTATTTCAATGCTTTCCTTACCTATTTCTTTCTATTTTCGTGGCTTACAAAGAAAATTGGTTCCAAATGACTTCTTTAAGTCATTCTCATCAAAAACAAAACAAAACAAAACCAAGGCAGTCATGTAGACATGAGGAAGATTGTATCTTTAGTTAGCAGGACAAGAAGGATGCTATTTCCTACTTCCTACTTTAGAAAAATTTTCTACTATTTTCTCTTTACCCAGAAGTAGAGCAGTAATGCTAAATGAAATTTATTACAAGCAACTTTTTGTCTTGTGGATAACAAAATAAACATAAAAATATTCTTTCATAATTAGATAAGAATTGAACTCCCTATCAGAATGTCTCCAGAAACCAATTCTATACTTTAGAATGACCATTTAAATATAAACATCTATTCATGTTTATAACATATATAGACGTAGTGAAGACAGAATATATGACTCATACTTTCAGCTAAGACAGACTAAGCATTATTAATTGACATTGTATGCCTCTTTCATACTATAAAATTTACTCACTTTCCAAGTATAACTATGGCTTATATTATGTTTACAGTCATGAAATTATTCACACAATCTATAAGTTCTGACAGTATTTTGACAGTATTCTTCATCTCCAATGACCTTGTGCATACATAGTTACTCAGCTAATGTGTTGTGTATCACTATGAATCTTCACATAACTAAGCTTATTCACAAAAAGGAAATATTTTCATTTGTGTTCAAGAAGTTAAGCAGCCTTCCAAAGATAAATAACTGGCAAATCAATATTTCCTATGTAGAAATGCTAATGACAAATTATAAACAATAGTTATTTCCACAATTAGCATATGGTACATAAAACAGATACTGCTTTCCCAAAGTTGCATAGATAGAAAATAATCAGACAGGGCAGATAAAGTTCCTTAGAGAAAAATCTACAATAACTGATCTTAAAAGATCAAGAAAAAATAATCCTTTTGAAAATCATCTTTATTCAGAATTAAACTCTGGTAAAATTGCTTAGGACAAAGAGTATAAAACATATTTTCTTTCTGTTGAACTGGGTATTGTATTCAAAGGACTGGGCACTGTGATAATGGGTATTGAACTTCCTTGCTAGCCAAGTACTTAGTCACTTGAGCCACACCTGGAGTCTATTGCATTGGTGATTTTCAAGGTAAAATCATGCAGTCCATTCCAGTCTGTCCTGGCCTATCCTCCAGCTGCTGCTCAGGAAATGCCAGAGCAGTACCAGTGTACCTAGCCATTGTGCTTTCCTCATACTGGGATAACAACTATAGGACAACTTATTTAGTTCCACTAAGTATTAGGAACTTATTTCTGCTAGACTGTCCTCTATTCTCTATCACTGGATTTCTACCTTCAGGATTTGAGATTGGAGCCGTGACTCTGTTGGGTGTACGTTTTATGCTGAAACAACTGGTTTTTAAATAAAAACATACCAAGCACTTAAATATATGCCATATGTTGTGCCAAATATTAGAGAGACATTTGTTAACTGCTCCAAGTTATTTCTCAACAAAGATCGGAAAACTGGCACACAACCATTACACTTACAGAGGAAAAATAGAATCCATGTCAAGGCAGAAGTCTCCCCCAAAGACATATGCAGATCCTACAAGCAAGGACAGGTGGCAGACTGGACAAGGGAGGATAGAAGAGTAGTTTCAAATATTAAAAAAATACTTCATATAATAATGGATGCAAAATTACCTAAGTTAAATAGAAAAGAAACATAATATTGTAGTTAAAATACAAAGGTACACCTTACTTTTTTTTCTTTGTTATCACTACCTTGCTGGTGTGTTTGTTAAATAATCCTTTCATTTGACAAACAATCATTGAAATAAATATGTTAACATAAGAATACTGTTCTGAAGGAAGGCTGAGGCAAGAGTTTAATTTACTTAACCATTATACTAAGGACAGAGATTAGAATTGGAATATGGTTGTTCCTTGGAAGGCCTTTAAGATGCTGGCAGTGTGCAGATGAAGATCTTTATAGAAGAACTTCATGAACTGATCTTAAAAGATAAAGAAAGCACAAGAAGAAAAAAACTCAGTAATCTTATTTAGTCTATAATTTCTCAATTTGTGAATTAAAGTCCCACAAACTGCCATGTATACATACCCGTGCCAAGACTTATTTTAGGTGAAATAACTGGAAAAAAAACAGCGGGGAGGGGATGTTGTAAATGACAGTTAAGATGATTTAGGGGGAAAAAAATCTGTTTATAAATGAAGATTTTTTGTGTGCATTTTTCTTTCCTCACCAACATTCAATATCATAGACATCAATATGGATGCGAGCTTTCAAAATAAATATTTGACGTCCTCCTTTGGACCCTCATCATTTTAGACATAAGAGAATTTTTATTCCCATTTTTCACGTCACGGATATAATCTGTTGGTTTCCTTGCCCTGCTCTCTGATTGCGAGGTTAGAGTCACTGTCTTGTTACCTAAGGGAAACAAGAAATAGTTATTCCCATTCATGCTTTTTTTAGTTTATTTGTTTTATTTGTTTTTGTTTTTGGTTGTTCATGGGGCTTGAATCCTGGACTTGGGGGCTGTCCCTGGGCTCTTCAGCTCAAGGCGAGTGCTCTGCCACTTGAGCCACAGCGCCACTTCAGGTTTTCTAGTGGTTTATTGGAGATAAGAATCTCACGGACTTTCCTGCCAGGGCTGGCTTTGAACCATGATCCTCAAATCTCAGCCTCTGAAGTAGCTAGGATCACAGGCATGAGCCACTGACAACCAGCTTCCATTCAGGCTTTTTAAACTAAAAAAAAATTAATTTTTTTTAAAATGAAAAAAATGGAAAAATCAAAGGTATTCAAAGAAATGAATGTGGGAGAATTGTTGGGATATAGTATATATACTTCAGAAACAATTCAAAAATTAGGACTGAAATAAAGTCAGAATTCCTTAGTAGAACCTAATTTTTCAATACTCAAATTATTCGATAGATTTAAATCCAATACTCCATCTCTTCTGTAAAATATCCACTATTTTGTTTTTTTTTCATTTTGTATTTTTAAAAATAGTTGCACAAATGGTTTTAAAATTTTGTCCTTAAGTAGTAATTGGAAAAATATTTGTATGTGATAATAACTTGATATTCAATATAATGTCCTATGTTGGAAGAAATATATTCTTTGTTAAAAAGAACACACACACAACCAAAAAAATAGTTCTGTAAATAGAGAGTATCGCTTTTTTCAACTCTTAGCCTGCACATCATCTATTGTTTCTTCCTTATACTGTTGTCTATTACTCTATTATTTCAGTTTAAATGTTATTTCCTTGTTACCCCATCTTCTATGCACATAGAAACGTACAGTCTAACAAAGATCTAGACATAATTAAATATATGTAAAATTTATAAAGACAATGTAATAATTGTATTGCATATGCATTATTCATGTGTACATAAGCAATCTTTAGCACTGAGGTAAACATAATAGAAAGAATTTTTTTACTTTTTAGTTACTTTTATTTCTATTATCTGTAAGTAGGTATACAAAGGAATTGCCATTCAACAAATTAGTTTACGAACACTGAGTGTCTTATCAATGTCACACCTTTTGCTATTCTCAGCCTTCCCTCCCAACCCACCACTTACCTCACAATTCTTAGTTTGTAGCATATGTATTGGTTTTTTTTCCATTAAAAAAAGTTGTTTATCTTTTTACTTGTTAACCAGTTCCACAATAGTACATAGAAAAGTCTATTTTGGAAATGAACTTCACATGTTTGAGAGCAGGGAAAAGTGGGGGGGGGGGATGTTGGGAGTAAAATAGAGTGGTTAACAATAAACCCTCTGTATAACACCTTTATAACAAAATAAAACATAATAAAAAGTAGTTTATAAGGTACTCCTCGTTAAGTATTAGAATCAAGTAGTGATATAGCAATGGTAGTTTAATGGTTCTATACTAGTTGTTTTATTATTAAGGATTACAACAAAGAGTGTGTATTCCAGACTTGCTTAACAAAGCTAAACAGATCAATTTTAAAAGAAAACTAATAAATATCACAGCAATATTGATTTTTAACTACTTTCTATAACATATAGGATTAAATAAATAGAGATTTATTTGGAAATAATGTCACTGGAGCCCACATAAGTTTCACAATTTATCATCAAAGAAGCATGTAGTCCTGGTAATTTTGTTTGCTTTACCCTGTAGATTGCAACACGTTTTCCTTTTGCCTTTTGACAAACCTAAGCTATTATTTAGGCAATTGGATTTAATATTTCCATAAAAACTAAATTTAATTCCTTTTGTGTATTCACTAACTTCATGCAGACAAAGCAGATGGTCACTCATATACTTGCTTATGTGTTTATAAAGAAAATCATCTAGTGGTACCACTCTGGAGTTTTTATCTTTCTCTTCCTTAAATTCTCATAAACAAATGTATTGATAGAATAATGTTTTGGCACATGCAAATCCTTATACTTGTGTGTAGACTAAGAAATTATAACTTGAAAAGTACACTTGAAAAGTACCAAAAGCAGAATGTAATTTAGGAAACTGGTAGACATTGGGAAAGGAAAATATTGTTGGACTGTCCAAAGAAACTCTCACCTGCCATTACCTATGAAGGGAGGATTCTTTCTGCAGTGTTGACTGAAGAAAATATTTATTGGTTGGACTGCATTAAGTGTGATAAGGGAAATTTTTAGATGAATGCAGGGAGTGATTTTTTGTTTTTGTTTTTGTTTTTATGAAAGTTAATCTAATATTAAATTGTATGTAATCAAAAATAATTGAAACAGGAGGCAAAGATCATTGATAAAGGAAGCTGGCAGTTTTTATTTTGAGGAAGCTTCGGCTTGAATCCCACTGGGAAGTAATAGCAGAAACAAGTCCAGTATTAAACTTATCTCCAGTTTTATTTGGATATATAATCAGGAACAAGTTTAGTTTCTTTGATCGTAAATGTAACTTTTCAACAAAATTTGTCTTGACTACTTTTACTAATTTAATTGCTTTGGTTTTCAATACTAGACCATTAATTCAGGGCATTGTGTTCTATTTCCGCTTTTTGTTTTCAAGGCTGGCACATTATTACCTGAGCTAGACCTCCAATTACTTCAGCTTTTTTAAAATCTGGTTTAATGATAAAACTGTCTTCTGGGCTATCTAATGAGTAGGGGTTGAATGGTGATCAGATCTTAGCCTCCTGAGTAATTAAGATTAAATGTATGATCTACTTGAGTCACGCTTCTGCAAGTGCTTTTACATGAAAGAAAATAACTCTTATACAGAATATAATTTCTCATTTTTAAGTAGATCCAATATGTAATCATTTAAGCGAAAAAAAGAATGATTTTCAAGTCTTATTAACTAGAAACCCTTTTTCTTAACTAGAAGGAGGTAAACCACACTTATTCTGTCCTATCATTAGCAAACATCATTGAATTTGTGGTAAACTCAGTTTCACTAAGCACTATTTTAAATTAAATATATTATTTATTGTAAAGATAATGTACAGAGAGGTATAGTTTCCTGAGTAAGGTAATGAGTCTATTTCCTATCAAGCATTGTTACACTCTCCATTGTTTAGCTCCCACCATCCCTTCCCTCCCAACCTTCTCAACTCCCCGCCCATGAAATTGCAAACTTCGTTTTAAATATAGTGTCTTGTACATCTCATTGCCACAATGGGTCTTCCTGTATCCTTATTTCAGCATTTTGTTATTGCCCTTCCCCTCTACAAATTAGAAAAATGTATGTCCAAGATACAGGCTACCTGAATCAAGCAGAGTGAAAACAGGGATGATATCATGGAGGAAGAATATATAAAAGAAGCAAAAATAAATCACATAGCACATTGTAAGTGAATTAAAAACAACAGCAAGAATGATAAAAACTCACACATTCCTTTGGTGGGATTAATTTCTTGTAGGAATATCTTATATGTTCATATGTACATAGCTTTTGACCATTTCAGCTTGTCCTAGACATACACTATATATTGTAAATAAGGGAAACCATGGGACCTATGTTTCTTTGGGACTAGCTTACTTCACTTAAATCCATGAGTATGAGATCACTGTATCATTTTTTGATGCCAGCACAGGCAGGGAGTCATAAACATTCTTATCTCTCCTATCAAATGAGAACAGAGAGAAGAGGTGCTATGGCTAAAATTGTAGAAGTCTAGACTTCTGCGAAAAAAAATGCACTAGTTTTTTCCCTTCTCCTCCCAAATTAGAAAAATGTATGTACACTATTCAGGGCAGTGGAATCAAATACAATGAAAACAGTGGTTATACTATGGGGAAGAACACACTAAAGGAAAAAAATCACATAGTAAACTATAAATATGTAAAAAATCTATAGCAACAAGAAAAAAACACTTGTGTCACTATCTTGTGGTTCATTTAATTTAACTTCATCTTACATGGTCCTATGTACATCGCTTTTGAACATTTCTGATGTCTTAATCATATGCTAGTTATTCCAAGTAAGGGAAAGAATGTGTCCATGTTTCTTTGGGCTTAGTTTACTTCAGTTAATATAATGTTTTCTGAGTCTTTCCATTTCCTACCAAATGAAGCAATATCATTATCTCTGATGCAGGCATATATTTTCTCTATCTATCTATCTATCTATCTATCTATCTATCTATCTATCTATCTATCTATATCACATTTTCTTGATCCATTCATCTCCTGTGGGCCATCTGGTTTGGTTCCATATCTTAGATATGGTAAATAATGGCGGTAACTTTAGTATGGTCTTGTTTGTGATCATTTGGGTAAATGCACAAAAGTGGGATAGCATGCTGGGTCATAGAGTAGCTCTATGTGGAGTCTTGAGGAACTTTGGGGAACAGGTTGACCCATTGTAACATTGAGATATAAAAGACGCTATGTTGAAAACGAACTTTACAACTTTAGGTGTGGCCCTTTAGGAGTTGCAAAGATGGGGAGGGAAGGGATCTTAGGGGAATATCAAAGGAAGGGGTAACAAATATCTATAGGAGATGTACTCTTTACCTTATTCATGTAACTGTAACCCCTCTGTACAGTATCTTTACAATGAAACACATGGATTAAAAAAAAAAAAGCTGCACTAGCCCAATCCACAAACTGTGAAGTCAAGCCCATGGTAGGTATTCTGCCCAAAGAAATCTAAAAATAGAAAAATTGAAAGTATTTCTTCATTTTTGAAATTTTGTTGCACAGAATCATTCTGGCATTGCTGCTAAATTTGCTACTTGCCCCTGGGTTCTTGCTCTCCACCTGGTTCCGTGAGATTATCTCAGTAAACATATTGCAACTTCTATGGAAAAAACTCCCCTTGAAGATGATGTAGGTAAGCCTGATTTCTAAAACACAAACAAAATCAATGTAGACTATTTGCACCTAAATCCTATTCTGATGGTAGATTTCTGTTTGCATGCAGTTAACATCACTTGGGATAAGAAACCAGAGAAGAGTTCTGAAAAATTATGACAATATGTTTCCCCTGAGGAAGACTGGGATAAAGGTAAAGAGCTTGTTGGTTTTTCTCCATTTTCTGTTATTGAATTTCAACTTGTCCTGAGTTGTGAAATTTCTTACTTTAGGAGTGAAATTAAAATTGTTTTTTCAACTCGTATTGTCTTGTATGCTTACATCAATGATATGTATGAATATATGCAGTCCTAAATGAGTAAAAACCATGTTAAACATCTAAATGATTTGTTTTTGCAAATGGCTAAGAACTCATTCTTTTCCATCTTTATTATCCACCTGAATTTTTTGTAAGGTTTGTAAGGCCATCAACCTTGTTGTTTTTCTTTATCAATGTATAATGTTAGAATCAATCTAATCTATCTCCCTTTGACAGAATCCTTGGAAGATCCTAACCCAAGTTTTGTTTGGGGCATAATAAATTCCCCTGGCAACAACAGGTAAAGAAAATGCTGTTTTTTAATGATGCACTATCTTTTGTCAAAATTGAAATTGAAGAAATAGGATAAATGATTAACAAACTTTCTGTTCTACATAACCATATATTTTGTTCACTACAAACAAAGTTTTGGATTCCTTTCTGAACTGGTGAATCTGTGATTTGTGACAAATATCAAGTATAGTTTCACTAGGACCTTTAAGAAATGCAATCACTCAAATTACTTCAAATCAGAATTTCCTTACCTGAATTTTTTTCTCATTCTCTTATAATCAATTTAAATCATGGAAGCCATAGCTAACAATGTTATGTTGGACCAATTCTGTTTTTTCCCCCATTTTCATGGTTTCAGGATTCACTTATCACATCAATCATGATAGTGTAAATGGCATTAACTTAACTGGTAATTGATAAATATACTTGTGGGAATGTTACCATATCTTCATTCTGAAATTTATTAATGATTATTATAGGGATGACTGTCTGTTTTAAATTTTCTCCATGAATTAGTGTTAAAATATTTGAGAAGATTCTTGAGTTGATTTACAAGCTACAGTTTGCAAAGATACATATTAATAAAATACATTTACATCTGTATTTTAAACCAGGAATACATATACGGATTTCAAATTTCACATTGCTATATAAAGTATGAATACACACTGGATATATATAGATTGGAAAATCAAAATAAGATGTGTAACTACAAAAGTTTTGGTATTTATTAGTGAGTATTTATGACATTGTTTAAAGAATTGTAATGTCTAGAAAGAACTTGTCCTTCTAGGGTAGATTGTATTTTTGGTTTTTTGGAACATCAACTCTCTCTGACATCCTAAGGGGGCAAATACTGGAAAGCCAACAGTAATTGGGTTTGCTTGGAATTCTTCATAAGCATTTATTCAATTTGGAATCATATAATTTGCCAATATGAGACTTCATCTTTTTTAAAAGTGAGACAATGGATTCTATATGTATTGATATTGTCAAGTATTTTCTTCTCTGATCAGTCCAGAAAACAAACAAGCTTATTCAATGTAAGATGTATTTCTGTGAGACTATCATTACAGTACGGCCTCATATATTCTTCCCATGAAAAGGTAGTAAGCATCCTAAGAATTTGTATTCAATTGTCTGTTGTATGTCAAACATATTACAATATTATGTGTAGGATGAATGCACAGTTTATATAGTGCATAAAGTGTTAACTCAGGAGCAGGAATGGGCATAGACAAATTCACACTTGTATCTGATGACAATTTTCTAATTCATGAAGATTATAGAGAGGACTAAATCATGTCCTGTAAAAACTGAACATCTAAATTCAGTATTTGATCAACAGAATACATTTGTACTTGTGGTTAAGTAGTTTCTCATCCTCTGTCTTGCAGAGGAAAAGGAATATGTCATGGGATATGACTTTTTGGATAGAAAAACACAATTGAGCCAGGCCAGGGGACAATGTTAATTCTAGCATCTCACACATTTGAAATATAAGGATCTACTTACAGACAAACTCAAGGATTTTTTTCAGATTCAATTCTGGAATGAATTCCCACAAAATCGAATACTATTGAGCATTATCCTTAAAGAAAATCATGGTTATCCCTACACCTGCATTGTGCATGAATGTTGGGAAAATAAAAGGCCAAAAACATCGGCACACTCTGGATAACAGAGCAAAGAAGCCTGGTACAGCTGAATTAGGAACCTGTAGAGAGCTGAGATCTGAGAATGAGATTTCAAGGAAGCCTAACAGGAACATTTGTCACAATTATCTACCCCAAGACTGGAAGTGGGTACTGGGAATTTGGCTCAGTGGTAGAGAACTTGCCTTGCATGCATGAGGCCCTGGGTTCTATTCGTCAGCACCACATAAGCAAAAAGAAAAAAGCCAGAAGTAGCGCTGTGGCTCAAGTGGTAGAGTGCTAGCCTTGAGCTGAAGAGCTGAGGGACAGCACCCAGGCCCAGAGTTCTGGGACCACGACAGGACCCCCCCCCCAAAAAAAAAACCCAAAACACTGCAAGTGGCACTATTGAACACTAGAGCACTAGAGCACTGGTAGAGCACTAGAACTCTGAAGAACCCAGTGACTATGCCCAAACCAAAGTTCAAGCCCATTGACCAACAAGAACAATAACCAAAGACAGAAATCTAATGCAATATTCATCAACAATGCCCCATACTCATTGGTATTTCCAAAATCTCTGAATTATTTCCTTCCACATAAAAGCTAGTTAGATTTTATTCAATTCCTATTGTACTGTCATATATTTCCTCTCTGAATTTCAGAGAGTAATGTTTAATGGAGCAGTGATATTTCCTTACTTCGTTGGTTATTAGAATACTTAATGTAACTTAATGGGATTATTAATTCTGTTCCTTTATACTAATATGTCTTACTATGTAAATGTATTTTTTCTGTCTTCTAAAAAATGAATGGTACTAGAGAATATGTAAATTCATGAGATAATCTGTGCCAATGTAGATCATTTTACTTGTTGATTGGTGTCTTATATATTTATCCAACCTTTTCTTTGTCATTTTATATATGCGAGATGATTTGTGTGTGTGATCAGATATTTGCTGTCAATCTGTAAATGCAATTTTTGTGTCTGTGTACAAACTGAAATGGTGTACAATTTTTCCTTACTCTGTTTCAACATCCAGGGCATATTACTGATTTTTGGAATTGAAAAGTGAGGATATCTTTCCTACATTCAATTCTTGATTTACTCAATCATGATAAAAAATTAATCGCAGATTGTCAAAGAATATTTTATGTGTCTTCTTTGGTAATGAGTATTGAATCCATGATAGTCATATTGATATTTAAGCCTCTTACCCTGGGCTGCAACCCAGCAGTATATTCCAAATGTTGGTGTGTCTCTGGTAGAGAATTCTCATAACCATACATATTTAAGAAAGTAATTTTAATGTAGAAATGTTACCCTATTAATGGAAATATTCAATGTTTATTTTAAAGTCCAATATTTCATTATTCATACTGAGAGCTTATATGCATGTGTTTCTTAAAAGTTAATTGTATGTGTGGGCTGCAGAATATATTTACCTGATACCTCTTCACAATGTGACTGTCACTTCAGAGTAGAATTTGTTTTTTGGTCAATTTTTTATGTATGTATGTATGTATGTATGCATGTATTTATTTATTATGAAAATACCGTACAGAGAGGTTATACTTACAGGGGCAAGATAATGAGTACATTTCTTATCAAGCATTGTTGCCTCCTCCTTTGTTTCCCCTTATCATCTCTTTCCATCTCCCCCCCATCCCCACCAAAGTTGTAAAGTTTGTTTTTCAGCATAACATCTTGTACATCTCATTGTTGCAATGGGTCCGCCTGTAACCCTATTTAAACACTTCCTTTTTTCCCTATCCCCTCCAAGAAATATTCAAACATCAAATACAGTGAGAACAGGGGTTATACTGTGGGGGAGGGACAGACATCATCCTATAAACATGTTAGAAACAATAGCAAGAAAGAAAAAATCATTTGAATCCTTATCTTGGGGTTCATTTCACCTAAAATCAACTTATCTGACTGTTTCTGCTTGTCTCAGACATATAGTAGTTATTACAATAAGGGAAAGCATGGGACCTATGTTTCTTTGGGCCTGGCTTACTTCACTTCACAAAAAATAAAATCCCTAGGAATTAACTTAACCAAAGAAGTGAAGGATCTCTACGACGAAAACTTTAAAAACCTGAAAAAAGAAATCAAAACAGAACTTAGAAAAAACTTCCATTCTCCTAGATTGGAAGGCTTAACATTGTGAAAATGGAAATAGTTCCCAAGGCTATCTACAAATTCAATGCAATACCTATCAATATCCCAACCTCATTTCCTCTTCAAAGAAATAGAAGAAGGAATCAAAAAATTCATATGGAACAATAAAAGACTGAATAGCAAAAATGATCCTTAGCAGAAGGAATACTACTGGAGGAATATCAATGCCAAATTTCAAACTCTCCTACAAAGCCATACTATTCAAAACAGCTTGATACTGGCATTTATTTTGTCCACACATTAGAATGTAAAAGCCATTTATTTGTTTGAACCAGGGAATATTTCTTGTAATTCTACTTGAAGGTATTTGCATGGTATCTTTTCGTATTTTATTCTCCTACCATAAAGCTTGTATCCTTTAGTAGGATACATCTCATTAAATAAGCACTCTTCATGCTTTGTTTTTATGCATCCATTCACAAATATTGAAATGGAGATCAAACTATCCTGTTGATTTAAGTTAATTGCAATAACATTATGCAGTAAATCCACTATGGATTTTATGTTCTATACAACCACGTGAACTATTTCTTCCTATTTTCCTAGATGCATGATATATCCATGAATATTTTACAGAAGCCATATTTGAGAACCTGTGTCAAGACATAGCTAATCCTAATGTGTGATATTAGAGTAAGGTTTTAAGAACTGAACGATAATCGTTCAAGCAATAAATTGACTAGTTTCACACTTCAAATGCTGAATGAAGTTTGAATGTGTTGAGACAGAGAGTGTCTAAGCATAATTTTTGAGAAAGTTTGTATACAACGATCAAATATTAATGGAAATGGAAATGGAAGCAAACATGTATTTTTTAAAAAAATAACTGATGAGGTGCTCTTACTAGTTGTTTTCAATATCTCACAAACCAGGAGTGAAGTTCTTGTTCATATGCAGAAATATATATTTTAGTGTTTTCCACAGAAAGTAAAGTGGTATTTTTTCTTATTTCTTTTCTAGAATCATTGTATGAACAATCCATGACTTTAAACTATCTCTCATTGTTTCATCTGCATCATACATTAAATATATTGTGATGCTCACTCAACCAAATTAATTCATTTTGATTTCTACTACCTATTCACTAGATACTCACCCTTGAATCCAAAAGTATACCCTGGTGCTTATGTCTTTATTAGAATTCACCACGTCAGGTTCCATATGGCAAGGTTGGAGTACAGAAACTTCAATCATCAAATCGAAATCTACATTTGTTTCCCAATAGAGAAGAAATCATACTTCATTTTTCACTGTCTTTAATTTTGCCTGTGAATATCATCTTCCATTTCACATATTTTTATAATTGCAGAGCCTAATGGGTACATAACAAAACTGTAATGATATTAGACCTCTTAAACAAATCTTACATAATTATCTATTCCATACTGAATGGTCATTAAAATTTCAATGGGATTTTTCAGCCAGCATGCTGAAGTATATTTTTTATTATACAAGATTCTCATCCATCTCAATGATTTCCATGTGTAATCTCATCTAGAGAAGGATTCTGGAAGTTCTTATTAAAACCTGTAGCAGAAAAAAACAGGTTAATTATGTTTACACAAAATAACATTCAAAATATATTCTTTTGAGAGGTGAAATTGCAATATGTGAAGATACCATGATTTTGAGCAGAAAATGTGATTTTTTTTTGGCAAGAGGATATGCATTTTTTGGTCACTTCTTAGTATATTTCTAAAATGTTCCAAGGATAGTGGACTGTAATTGTCTAGTGTAACAAAAGACACTTTCATGAAATCTTATGTAATGACTGTCATATTCAACTTGTGTGTAATTTCCCCCGCATATATATGCCTTCCCCCACATTAATAGTTGATTTAACACTGAGGTCAGCAATAGTCGTTGAAGCATATTTTAGGAAGATCCACCTCATCAAACTCTGTTGGTAGGAATCCTATGCAATAAATAATTGAATCTTTTGGGTACAGATGAGAAATTTAAAGATTTGAGAATGTGGCTCAGATTATTGGTTTTGAAATGGAAGAATTTCTGCTTATGTGCATATTTGTACACCTATTGTATATTTTAAAATATACAATTTTCCCTTCAGAAATAATGAACAGGAATGAATTCAACATCAATTTGTTAAGAATAGTTGGGATCCCATAGAATCAGGGAAATGAGCCTTTTCTAGTTTGGTAGGGATATGATGAGAAAAGATCTATCAACACATGTCTGAATATAGACTACAAACCAATCTATATACATATCCATGTGTAAACATATATTAATTAAAATAAATGTATTTATCACTACTCTTCTTTTTAGTTACTTATTGTCAATGTGATGTACAGAGTGATTATAAGTATTTATGTAAGGCAGTGAATCATTTTCTTATCATGTTACCCGATCCCTCATTTTTCATACACTTTATTCTGCCCCTGTTGTCAATGCCATTTCCAGCATGTGGTATTGTGAGGAATTGTGTAGCATTTGTTTACCCATTGTACTCGATCTCAAAACTTTTGATTCCCTTTTATTCCCCCTCTTCAGATTAAAAGTTTATACAACACACAAGATACTAAAATCAGTATAGTGTCAAGAAGGGAGAAACCCTATGACGAATAAAGGAAAAAGGCAAGAAAAAAGAAATAGATTTTCATAGTATTTTTAAAAACATCAATAATGATAAACTTCATGTTCCTTGGAGTTCATTTTGCTTACCCTAATCTTGTTTAGATAGATAGATAGATATAGAGATAGATATAGAGATATATAGCAATTAAGTTCTTGCAATTAAGCTCTTACGATTCCCTTCTAGCATGAAATTGGACGCATTCCAATTAAGACAAAAAGAAAATTAGGGCATCTATTTTTTAAAATATCACTTCTAAAGAAAATAATATGAGCCTTAGGTAACTTTAAATAGAAGCAAGATAAAAATCAGTAAAACAAAAAAGCAATATTTAATATATAATGCAATATTCGTTAAATGCCTATAAAAATTAAAGTTGGATTATTCATTACACTGTGTCAAAAAAAATTCCAAATGAATCAAAGACCTCGCGGTGAAGGAAAATACTGTAATGGAAACAATAGAAAAATACTAGGGGTCTTACAACAGGTTGAAACTTTTTAATTACAGATACACAAATACATCAAGTAAAAGACAAGTTATATAAACTGTATTGCTTGAACCTGAACAGATTCTTCATACCAAAGGATACAGCTAAGTAGGCAAATAGAAAGCCCAAAGACTGGTAGATCATCACTGGACAAGAAAAAGCTGAAAGTGGCAGGGAAGGTGGCTCAGTGGTAGAGTGCTTGCCTTGCATTCATGAGGCCCTGGGTTTAATTCCTCAGCACCACATAAGCAAAAAGAAAAAGGCCAGAGTGGTGCTGTGTATCAAGTCGTAGAGAACTAGCCTTGGGCTGAAGAGCAGAGGGACAGCGCCCAGGCCATATTTCAGGCCCCATGACCTGACCCCCCTACCCCCCAAAAAAGGAGCTGAAATATAATAAAAATTCAACAAGTCAAATCTGCCCCACCCACCCCCCAAATAAAATCCCAAAGGATAAACCCACTCGATGGTAAGAAGTCTAAATATGTAAAGAGAGCTTCACTGATAGCTTATTGAAATTGGCCAAAGGATATATGAAGAAATGTTTAATATTTCTGACAATATAATCAAGGCAAATCAAGACAACATTGAGATTCCACTACATTTCCTTATAATAGCAAAATCATCTTCATTCCATAGGGAAAACCAGGAATCAGCCCCACAGGCTGAGAGTAGATTAATAGATCAGAAAATGTAGAGAATAAACACAATGGAATTCTATTCCTTTAGAAAGAATGACATAGTACCATTTCTAAGGAAATGGATAGACTTAAAGAAATAATATGAACTAAGGGGGCCAGACCCAAACAAATATAGGGCTCCATGGTTTATCTTTTTTCTAAAAATGAATATGTCCATTTTATTCCTAGAATCACATAAAGCTTAGTAACAATGTGCATATGACCATAGAATATTAGGCTCAACAAAATGAACTCAAATACAAAATTAGTTGGTTTCTCTTTCTTGCCTTTTTTAATGTACTATGTGAAGCTACTTTTTTATTTGAATTTTTCCTTCATTTTTCTATGTTTTATACAATGTTGTCACTGTATTTGATTTTGGTACACTCTGTATTACATGTAAGTTAATGAGAATCAGGCATGGTTAGGGGAACATCTCAATCTGAGACAAAGAAAAATGGGCGAACAAAAAAGGAACAATCCCAACAAAACAACAGGTTGGAAATAAACATTACACTCATTGGGACAGGATGGAGATTTTAGGCCAAAAAACAGTGTGGGAAAAATGAACAGTGGGTAAGAACATATGACAAAACAAGTGCTCATTCAGTGCTTACATATGTAATTCTAATCCCTCTGTACATCACTTTGATAAGATTCCATTAAAAAGAAGAGCATTCATACGTTCACTCTTCTCAATTCTCATAAATTTACATGTAGATACTTTGGTCGATGGGTTTGTATTACATATACAGACACGTGGAAATAGTTCTGATTTCTTGACGTTCCTGAAAGCATAGAGAAGAAACAGGTTTCCCTAAGTCAACAGGTTCCAAGCCAACACATTAATGGTGAAATCATTTTTATTCAAATATTTCTGTAGGAATCCCAATACCCTTTTGAAATTGCAAACCAGGAGAGATCCTGATACTTAAATAGGCCCCAAATCAGAAACTTTCATATTTTCACACCTACCATAAATTTGAACAAGATTCTCACATGCAAAACCTCCTCTTCAGTAGTCAAATAATTCATCTCTGGATTACACAGGAATCCAAACCACTAATAAATATGTTTCAAGGGATATCTTCTTAAAATATACTTCAAAGGTTATTCCATTTAGCTATAGGAATATTGTGGACCAGGAATGCCAAGTGAACTATACAATGGTGTTGGTGGGTACATAAATATGAGGGGCAATTTACACACAAGTTGAAAACAAAGGTTCATCAGATATGGTTTCATGAACTCGGCTTGAATTACAATCCAAACTTACAGATTAATGTTCCCAAAACATTTTAGTAATACAGCAGAAAAATTCTCAAATGATCCACGTATTCTTGTGTGATGAATCACAGATTCTCTGTACAAAATATGCCATCTTCAAAAAGTGCACATTGGGCCCCAAAACAAATAAATGTTGGCTGATGTTGTATATACCCCGGCAAGAATCTACTTTTTCCCTGCCATAGCAATGGGAATAAAGTCACAGATTTCTTGTGCAGATTAGATGACACTTGGTAAATATTGAGATGATTTAGAACCTTTTGTTTTGAAAAATATGTTGCAAAATTAGGTAGTTTAAGAAATCTGTAAATTTTCCTATCCATTCTGCTGTTTGGAACACAGAATTTGATGGGGAATTTGTGTTAGGGATCAAATATCTTTATATATTTCTTTTTTATATTCTACAGTATTAATAAGTGAAATGGAACATATTATTTCCAGACAAACCTATTATTAGGGGTCCACTTACACTTAGAAATAAAGAAACTGTCTTTTCCTCAGATTTATTTCTTCACCCAACAATTTAGGCTTGCTAATGAATGGGCACTTGGCTATGTCCACGATCTCCCTGAAAGACATGCTTATGGCTTGAAAGACCTTCAATCTCACATTTTGTTAGATTGAAAGTTCTCCAATTAGGCACAATTACTCATTGTGTAAAATATTCAAGATTCTTGGCTTCCCTTAAGATCAGACAAAAGCTGATTCTATTCTATCTGACTTGACATTCCCTGTAAATCTTGTCCTTGTCATTGCAGAACAAAACAGCCATATAACTTTTGCACTCTCAAGAGACACACAATTCCAAATTCAATATCAGGTTCTCAATATTCTGAACGATTCCTTTGCACATTGGTAAATATCTGTTTTCAATAAGATATTCATGGAAGACTCTTGAAAGTATATAATACATAGTTAAGAATCAAGGTTTATGTAGGAAAAGGCTATTAATATCACACATTCTCCCTTATATGCAAATAATGTGTTTGAGATTTTTTGGAGGAAAATTGATTGCTTCTGAACTTTGTAATTTGGCAAAGATCTCTATCCAATTGCTACAAAAATGCTGCTTCATTATAAGGCAGTGAGTAATTTGAAACACTTCTGCCAAATAATATGCTTTGTAGACCTTCCATGTTACACAGAAATATTATGAATGCTTCTATACTTTCTTTTTTGTTTGCCTTGGAGTTTGTACTGAGGTCTTGGGTGTTGTCTATGGACAATTTAGCACTTTTAGCTCAAGGCTTGTGCTCTGCACCTTGAGAGAGCACCATTTTCATTTTTCTGGTGATTATTTGGGGAAAAAAAATATCTCACCGACTTTCCTGCCAATGCTGGCTTTGAACCGCCATCCTCAGTACATAGGATTACAGGCCTGAGCCACTGGCGCTCAGTTGTTCTTACTCTTCTCCAATAAAATACAAGTGGTAACTTGGAAATTATGCAAGGTTATTTAAACAACATTGAAGAAATTTTGCATCATTTCTGAAGAGAAGATTTGCATTGAAATGTTCCATTGCATTTTGATGTTGCTTCCTCCTGAATAGGAAACCCAGATATCAATGAGGGAGGAAAATGAAAATCATCAGACATATAAATTTAAAAACAACAGCCATGTTCGCAAAATTATTGAAATATTGTAGGTAAGTCATCTTTCCATTAAACAGAATTCATTCATTTAAGTGAGACTACATTAATAGCCAGTGGTTTATATTTTTAACTATTGAATTATGAGAAAATATATATTGATAAAAAGTTGCTAATATTTAGCTCTTTGTTCTAATACTAGACAGTTTTCACAAACTTTCCTATCTACACAGTGAAACACATTTCTCATTTAATATTCCATTTCTTAATACAACTTTGTAAACAATTGGTTTCATTAAAGGCTGGACAAAACATTAATTTTTAACATTCACTATTTCTCACTATTCCATCATTTATCCTTCGAATCCTCATTTAGAAAAAAAATTCCATGCCTCCATCAGAAAGAATAACATCACCCCATGTGTTAGGAAAAGGAATGAATTGGAAAAATTATATTAAGTGAAGTAAGCCAGGGACAAAAAATGTAGGATTCATGGTTTCCCTTATTTGCAATAAATAGTATAAGTTGAGGACCAGCAAAAATATTCAAAGGTATGCACATATAATATATAAGATGCTGAATGAAATGAACCCATAGATAGGGACACAATTTGTTTCTACTTTCCTGCTATTCTTTTTAATAATTCTAAACTGTATGATCTGATTTGTTTCTCTTGTATGGACTTACCCAAAATTATAACCCCTGTGTTCACTGTATTTGATGACAGTGCCCTGCATCTTGCATATACATTTTTCTAATTTGTGGAGAAAGGGAAATAACAAAATGCTAAAACAGGATACTGGTTGATGCATTGTAAAAATGAGATGTACAAGACATTATATTGAAAATGAACTTTACAGTTTGGAGTGCGGGGGGAGTTAGGGAGGTGGGGCTGTAAGGGGTTTCAGGGGAAAACAAAGGAAGAAGTAACAATGCTCAATTGGAAACGTCCTCATTACCTTACTCGTTTAATTGTAACCCCTCTTAACATTATTTTTACAATAAAAAAAATTGAAAAGGAACTGAAGTAATAGGAACTCCTGCTAGAGCATGGTAAATTTTGGATAAAGGATGTGATACTGATAAAAGCTTCATATTAGTACTTTTCTTCAGTTGATGATCGATAATTTTAAGGTGTCATTATGAAGAAAGGTCCTCTACTATCCTATATGCACCCAATTTTAGGTCTAATTTATAATATATGAATTTCTGATTTCCTGTTCTTATGCAAACTGCCATTAAAAAGAAACCTGCCCTGGAATTTAGTGCAACAATCAAACCAGACAGAAGGGTAGGCACAGGCAAATACATATAAGCAATACAATATTTTTATATGTGAGTTAGGAAGGGTAAGAAAGCCATCAAGTGTTCAATGCTCCTGAACAATAGACTTCTCAGGAAATCTATAAGGGAAAAATAGAGCGTACTGTGTTATCTTTGCTTTATAATTTGTACCTGGAGTGAACTGTTGACTTTCCTTTCCTTAATGTGGGATGCTGTTCAATGAATAGTAATCATGACAAAAAATATGGTTTTATCAATGTTACAGTAACTGTAGCCCCATCCTGAAGGTACACTGCAAGCAAATGACAACTGATGTTGAGATACCTACTGATGTTATTCTTTACTTCTTCAGAGGTTAAAGTTATATCTTCTGATAAGTTGTTTACTTTACTTTGACACACGTCAGAAAGGCTGAATTTATTTTCAATCTCCTAGCATGTACTAGTTTATGTTTTTCACCACTCTCTTGTACATAAATAACATACTTTGTCCTCAGTTTCTCTAAAGTCAGTGGGTTGGCTTCTCACAAGTTCAGTGTCCTATTTCCTACATTTTACTGTAACCCCAAGCAAGTAACTACACAATTAAAATGTTTTCTCCCTGTGGAAGTACAGTTGAAATCTCTGAAAATTAGTCTCAGCATACCCTCACTTTCCTCACATTTGTACTTTAAATTTTTCATAAGAACTTGGTAAGTCATACTTCTTCCTGTTAATCAAGTTACAAGTCTGTCGAATAATTTGGGTAAAGGACATCATAATGGTAAAGGGCGCTTCATAGGTCTACCGGTCCACAGTGTGAGATTGATAATTTTGTGAAGTAATTTTCAATTGTTTAATGCTGTAATCCATAATCTAGAAATGTTCTACAAACTTCATTCATCAAAATATAAAATGTTCATTTTTTTCTGTATGGGAAAATTGGTTGCATAGAATTATGTTGATATTTCTGTCAGTTTGTCTGTGTGTCCTCTCAATGTTCACTATTGAGTTCCATGGAATCAAACCATAAACATGTACTATGTTCGATGGAACAAAAATCTAACAAGGAAAATATATTTCAGCTTCATTTTTAGTACAAGTACTACACTAATGTAGCTCCCTTAGATCTTTCTAATGCTTGTGGTACAATTTCCCTGCTTGTATAGTCACCAATACTTGTTACCATGCAATGTCCCTTCTCTTAGGATGACTGAGCTTAGCATAAAGAGCTCCTTCAGTTTTACATTCTTTCACGCATGATATTTTTCTGTCATGTTAATTCATCAAATATTTTGCTCAACAATTTTATCCTTACAAGTGCAAATCTTTAAATCCTATCCCTCCTTTTATGTGAAGTCTGATAATTCAAAGAAAGTGAACAAAACATGTCTAAAAGAGGCATTTTTAAAATTTGATGCTTTTACAACTATTTGATGCTTTACAACCATTGATAATTATTGTGTAGTCTGCTGTTTCATGGCAATAGGTTAGTTTCTTCCATATACATGGTTACATCTTGCTCAAAGTAAAATGTGACAGGAAAGTTCCTGAACCCAGACCTCATCTAGCATCTAAAATGAGTATTTGTATCTCACATAGCAATTTGGTTATATCTTTGCCCCAAACTTGGGGACACAAACAAATACTGACAGAACAGGTAACTGAAATCAAGTTTTCACCTGGGTCTCATGCATCTGGGTGAGAAGAAGATAAACAAATTATAGAAAATGAATAACAAACATTGTGTTCTCAATAAACTTCTTCCTTCCTAACTATAAGAACTAGTTTGGATTGAACTCTCATTCTTTAATTAAAGAAAAACATACTTTGCTGTGTGATAATCACTATCACCAGAAGATTTTAAATGAAATGAGTAGATCAAATATCCCTCTCATTCTTGGTTGAACAATTTCTATTTTCAAAAGGTAATATCTATATGTTCCTACATTTTAAACTCTTTTTTACACTTTTCAAATTTAGTTATCAACTCATATATAATATGGAATGTGAATATCCAAGTAAATATGGAAATATTTTTCTCTGATAAATTCTATCCTATTAGAATTAACACAATATATTTTTTGAAAAAAATCTGTATTTCAAATAACAAATTTCTATGCTTTACTATATAAATAATAAAAGAATGTGAAAATATTCGCATGAACATGATCATCTTACAGAAATATACTATTTTTAATTTTGTAATGTGAGAAAAGAGTCTAAGTGGAACTATGTGATATAAACAATGGAAGGAACCCCCTTGTTTTTTTGAGGAAGAAAATGAGTGAGTATTACGCTTCATTTTCTCATTTGGCAATTATCAACTTTTCAAGGATCAATAAGTTGAATAGAGCACATAATTATTTGAGGATATTTGCTAGTATCATTTTCTAATTTCATGTAACTTTAAATCTACCCATTAATATTATTGTTATTTATTTCCAAACTAGAGAAATGTATTTGACATTGTTTTATATAAAAAAGTAAAAAGGGCTTAATTGGATTCCTTTGTTGAAAATCCTCCATTTGAAAAACTTTACCCATGATTTTGACCTTTGTCTCATTGACATGACTGCAATTTAAATAACTATATGCTAAATGCAATCAGCAGAATCGTTTTACATTTTCTCTGGGTAATAACTCTATCCAATTTACTATGAATATATACGATTTTATATGTAAGTATATAGATATTGTTCTTAAATTGTTGTTGAATACACAAATACCTGCAGATATTTTTGACTTGGTCAAAATCCATTTTAAAGTTGCATGCATATTTTAAAATGTTATGAATTGTTAACAAAATTATCAAAGGATATGTGTGCTTTGCTTCATGGTAAACAGCATTCCATTCATTTTATTAAGTTTTGTACATCATGTGGAGGCTTAGTTTACTGCATATGTCCTACATTATGAAATACTGACTTGGGATATTTGATACTTCAGTGGAATTTCATATGGATCTATATGTTCCACACAGAAAGATGCACGATGGCTGTGGTATAATTTTCAGACCTTTATCTTGTACATAAATGGGTTAATGTACAAAATGATGAAACCAGTCAAGTATTTTTCTAATGATTGTCTACAGTGTCCAATTAGAACATGACCTATTCTGAAACCCGACCACGACCTAAATACAAATTCTTTCAACAGGAATAGTTTTAGAAATCAACATGAGTATTCATTGTGTTGCTTCAGGTGTATGCAAAAATGTTTTAGGTCTAAATTTTACATCTCAAATGTAATTAAGGTATATCATGTTTTGTTATTTTTCAGTGTTCATCCCTGATAACTGTTCTTCTATAGTTGACCAAGTTTAGTGTAAATCATTCAAGGCACAGGAAGATGTAAGGGAATAAATGAAAAACTCTTCAAGTTGGGATTCCTCCTTTGAGTAACTTGTATTAGTAACATGCTGCATATTGTATTCATCCTTTTTTTGTGCATTTTTGGTGGGGCAATGTGATTATGTGTGTGTTTGTGTATGCATGTGTGCATGTGTATGACTAACATTCTAATAAAAAACGAGGTTGTGAAATCAAATTAATATGTGAACAGCATAATTGTTCATTTGGGAAAAGTATTTATATGTTGGATTCAAGAACAGATTTTTTTTTGGCTGGGAAGATCGCTCAGTAGTAGAGTGCTTGGTAAGAATGCATGAATTCTGTGTTTGATTTCGTAGCACCACAGAAGCTGAAAAAGCTAGAAGGGGTGTTGTGGCTCAAGTGGTAGAGCCCTAGCCTTGAGCTGAAGTATTGAAGGATACTGATAATGCCAGAATTTCAGGCCCAATGACAGACAATATACGTTTTTTAAAGAAGGAAAAAGCTGACAAATTACAGCATTAAGTACCAGTCTTTATAACATATTCCTCATTACAATTATCTTCTCCAATCCATTTGGCCTCAGATTACTTTATCCAATTTACAACATGAAAACATTTCAAGAAATAGTTAAATGTAGTATGCAAAAGGGGATTTATCTACCAGGGTTGGTCCATACCTTAGCAACTGTAAATAATGATGCACTGATCATAGTCTCATTGGTATGTTTTATTGTCTTAGTATGTGATCCTTTGGGACAATGAGAAGGAACAGGATTAATGATTGATAGAGGAGCTCTGTTTTTAATATATGAGGAACTTCCAGAATATATTCCAAGGTGGTTGAACCCCAACTACATTCATAGAACAGACTACCAGTGTTCCTATTAGGTCGCATACATGCCAGCTTTTGATATGATTGCTTTTCTAAATATGCCCTAATTTAACAGAAGTCAGTAGGAATCTCAGTGTAGTTTTCATTTGCATTCCTTTATTCCTGGAAGTTATTTCAAATTTGCAGACAAAATTGATGTTAATGCAAGGAAGCTCCTTGGCGCTATATTAGCAATCTTGTAGGTTGAGAATGATGATTTGCAAATTCCTTGTCCCTGAGGCATCCAAGAGAATCTCATCCCATACAGGTCTGCAGCCCTCATGAACGCTTGCTCATAAGCTTTGCTTTCCATAATCCCTTATTACTAGTCCCCAGTGAGCTACACCAAGGTCTGCATCAGATCCTTTGTCATGTCGAGTAAAGCAATGAAAGCTTAATAACTGGAATCTGCTTCAAAAATGTTTTAATGGGAATTAGGAAAAAGATGGCAGAGAAATAGCTGGAGTCTAAACAAGCTCTCACATAGAAAGCAGTTTAAGTGTTCCAGTGAACAGTCCTAGACTAGAGAATCACACCAAGTTTGCCATCACAGTACAGAGAATTTGGGCAGAGAGGGAAAATCCAGGCAAACAGACAAATCTGAGAACTTGCCGGTAGCCGTGGCTGCAGTGGCTGCAGCAGCAGCAGCGGCAGCCATAGCCACCAAACCTACAGAGAGGGTCCAGTTCAAGGACACCAGATGCATCAGGCAAGCATATTCTACTAAACACCAGCAAGAATTGACAAGGAGGAGATGTCTTCAGCATGCAGATTGCAGAACAGAGACGGCCCAGGAAACAATTCTTTGACATCCTCACTCTTTCCCAAGGAGCAGAGGAATCAAGGCCGCCACACCCCCAACCCCAGAAATCTCCAACTTTAATACTGACAAAGGCCGGGTTGAGCAACTAGCTCAAATATTAAAAAAAGAGACCTTTAGCAGGTCCCAGGAACCTGCCAGGCTCAGCTCCACCCAGGGGAAAATCACCCAGCCAAGTCAAAGGGAGCTCTGCCCGCAGAAGAGTTACTTTCTTCACTGGGTAAACAGAGCCAGAGGCTCCCCTCACTACAGCAGCCTAGACAAGCATTTGAAATTCAGTAAACATAAACCCTGAGAATAACTCCAGGTTGGGCTCTGTGAGTTTCTCAGGAGTTAGCCCCTCAGAGAAAAGTTACTGTCTGCTGAAAGGCCTCAATGCTACCCAGAAACTAGCCTCATCACAGCATCTCCAAACTAGAGGAAACAGCCATCTCCCTCTTTTGTGATACTCAAAGCAGATCTCCCTCCCACTGAAGGAGGCTTTGAGGAGGATCTCAAAATGCTGAGAAACCCAGAGCAATTTTCTGCTCGATCAAAGTGTCTTAAGAAACCAAACAAACCACAGGAAAACCAAAAACCATGAGCACACGAGAGCCTCTACCAAGAGACTGGTTATGGACACAGAGAAGATACAGGAACTTCCCATTCCACCACACCCCCCCCAAAAAAATCAAAGAATTGTTTGTGCCTTTTTTATTTAAAAAAATAATGTTTTTGATTAATCTTTTTTTTCCTCTCCTAATTTTTATTTTAGTCGCATGTGAATGTGTGTGTGTGTGTGTGTGTGTGTGTGTGTGTGTGTGTGTGTGTGTGTGTGTGTGTGTGTATGTTTTAATCACTTCTGACCTTTGGTCCTTTTTTAAAAATTATTTTCATATTTTTCTCTGTCTTTTTTTCTTGTGTGCCCTAATTGCTTCTCTTTTCTTAAACAGATATATACCAGTAATCAATTATTAGACCTTATCCCCCATCATGTACATACTTAATCCAGAAATTTATTACTCAAAATACAAACCCTTATGTTTAACTTCTTTAAAAGCAGTATTATCTTTTTAAATCTATATCATTTTGAAGTAACTAATTTTTAGAATTTTATTTTTTTTAAATTTTTCATGTCTCCTTTCTAGCCCTCCTCTCCTATCCTGCTCTCAGTATCATTGCTTTAAAACTCCAAAATTTTTAAGTGTTTCAATTTTTAAAATTTAAATTTTGGTTTTCCCATTTTTTTTTAAAAAGCTCTCTCCTATCACTCTGTCTAATCCATTTCCCTCTCTGAGATTAAGACTTGTTTAAATACACTCTTCTTTTACCTCTCCACATCCCTCTCCCTAAACCTAATAACTTCTGGTTTACCAATTTCTTCTTTTTGCTTTTAGCCCATTAATCCATAGCTGTTCAATGTTGAATAGATTGTAATTGTTGAACAAGATTGTGTCTGCAGACATTTTGACTGTGCAACTACAGAATTCTGGTTGATGCCTGCCTTAAAATAATGTTTTAGTAAAAAAAAAAAAAGAAAATGGTGTTACTTTCATACCAAATGGGCAGAACAAGCCGGAAAAACACAAGAAAAATGGCAAGTTTGGGTATCTCAAGGCCCACTCATGATAATCAGGTGACAGAAAAGTTAATGAATAATCAAAAGTAGAGGTCCCAAAAAGCTCTACAAACATTACTAGTAAATGTGGTGAATTAAAGGACTGATAACCTGCAAAGGAGTAAGTGTGAGCATGAAAGGGAGAAAGAGGAGGCAAACTAAAGATTAATACAGGAATCTTGTGAACCTAGGAAATCTATTCAAAGATTAATACAAGAATTGCATTAGCAGGTTGAAAACAATCAAAGAGAAAGACAGAATTTGCATAAGCAGGCTGAGAACAGTCAAAGAGAATTACAGGAATTGTGTGAATGCGAGGAAGCTAAACAAAGAGTAATACAGGAATTGAGAGAGCAGGATGAGAATACACAAATATCACTAAAGGCATTCAAGGAATCCATAAACTGAGAGCTGAAAGAAATCAGGGAGACTGCAAAGGGAATGCTGAATGGAGCCCGACAGAGGGAATGGGAGTCCAAGGAAATCATAACCAATCAACTAAGTGATTTGAGAATAAACACTGCACACCAAATTAAGGAAGTAATGAAGCTCATACAAGATGTAAAAAAAAAAGCTCCAACAATTTGAAGCCAAGAAAGCCGACCGATTAAAAGGAAAAGAATAAAAAACAATGTAGAAAGTCTTGACAACAGGGGCTGGGAAGGTGGCTCAGTGGTAGAGCGCTTGCCTTGCATGCATGAGGCCCTGAGTTTGATTCCTCAGCACCACATAAACAAAAAGAAAAAAGTGGCGCTGTCGCTCAAGTGGCAGAGTGCTAGCCTTGAGCTGAACAGTTGAGGACAGCACCCAGGCCTCATGTCCGGACCTCCAAAAAATAAAAATAAAAGAAAGTCTTGATAGCAGGTTAGACCATGAAGAAAATCGAATTTTTGGGATTGAAAACAGCCTAGATATTATAGAAAAAGAACATACAACAATCCAAGACAAATCCAAGAAATATGATAGATCTATTCAACATTTGGAAGACACCATCAGAAGGTCAAATCTGAGGATGCTGGATGTAGAGGATCACCTAAAGACAGAAATTAATGGTCTAGGAAATTTGTTTAACAGGATCCCAGCGAAGAACTTCCCGAACATGCAAAAAGGTAGTCCTGTTCAGATACAAGAAGCTTTTAGAACCCCAAATAGACCAGAACAGAACAGAACATCCTACCGTCACATTATCACATTATAATATGCACAAGATCAATTCAGACCAAGGAAAAGAACCTTAAGCTGTCAAGAAGAAATGATCAATCACCTCTAAATGGAAACCAATTAGAATAACCTCAGATTTCTCAACAGAGACAATTAAAGCAAGAAGAGCCTGGATTGATGTATGAAATGCCCTAAAGTCAAACAACTATCAACCAAGAATATTGTAACCAGCTAAACTCTCCTTCATAACCTAAGGTCAAATAAAAACCTTGCATAGCAAAGAAAAACCGAAACAATATGTCTCCACCAAACCAGCCCTACAAAATATAGTTAAAGATGTCCTACACATAGAAAACCAACAAGACCACAATAAAGGCCAAGAAACAAAACTCAAACATAGAATCCAAGACCCAGAAGAAAAATGCAATTGTCCCACGACCAAAGAAGCCTGCTTTCATGGCTGTAACTACAAAACACTTCTCAGTCCTTACTCTCAATTAACTGACTTAACACTCCAATTAAGTGGAATAGACTTTTGAGTTGGATTAAAAATCAAGATTCATCTATCTACTGCTTTCTTGAGTCACTCCTTGTCCATAAAAAAACAAACATGTTTTGAATGTGAAAGGAAGGACCCAAATCTACAAAGCAAATGGCTACCATAAACAGGCGGGAGTTGAAATCCTAATATTTGATAAAATAGACTTCAAGGTCGCTACATACTAATTAAAGTATGTCTCCTTCAGGAGGATATTACAATTCTAAATATTTATTCGCCAAACAATGGAGCACCACATTTATCCAATAAATTCTATTTTCTCACAAATCTCACATAGATCTAAGGACATTAATTTTGGGGGAATTTAACACAATACTACCCCACTAGATAGATCAACTCGGCAAAAAATCAACAGAGAAACCACAGAATTAAACAACTGCATAGATCAAGTCGATTTACCAGATATCTATGGAATATTTCACACAGCAGAATTAGAATACATGTTTTTCTCAGAAGCCCAAGGATCATTTCCAAAATAGACCACATTTAAGCTCACAAAGCTTACTTATCAAATTCAGACACAGTGCATACTCTCACAGCATCAGGGAATAAAATTAGAACTCAACACCAAAAGCCACCAAAGAAAGTCCTGTAACATATGGAGGCTGAACAACACACTGTTGAAACACCAATGAGTCATGGAAGAGATTAGAAAGAAAATACAAATGTTCATGATTGGCAAGAAAAATGAAAACACAAATTACCAGCTCCTCTGGGACACAGCAAATGCAGTACTCAGGGGCAAGTTTATAGTTCTGAGTTCCTACATCAAGAAATTGGAGAGATATGAAAGCAACAATTTAATGAGACCTCTGAATCTTCTTGAAAAAGAGCAGCAAGATAAATCCCAATCCAATAGATGGAAAGAAATAATTAAAATTAAATCAAAATTAAATTAATTAAAATTTTGAAAAAATAGAAATAATCAACAAAACAAAGAGTTAGCTCCTCGAAACAATTAACAAAATTGACAGACCCTTACAAAATCTTATCAGAAAAAGAAGAGAAGACGCCCAAATAAACAAACTCAGAGATGATAATGGAAAAATCATCAAAAAAACAATCAAGATTCAGAACATTAAAAGGTAATACATCTCAAACCTTTATGCTAATAAGTTTGAGAACTTGGTAGAAATGGACCTTTTCCTAGCAAATATCCACATGCCTAACCTAAACCAAGATGAGTTAAACAATCCTAACAGGCTCATATTAAGCATTGAAATAGAAATAACAATAAGAAACCATCCATCTAAGAAAAGCCCTGGACCAGATGGATTCACAGCAGAATTCTTCAAGGCCATCAAAGCAGAACTTACACCAATACTTCTCCAAATCTTCAGAGAAATTAAAAGAGAAAGTTCACTAACGAACACATTCTATTAAGCAGTCATAACGCGACACAAAACTAGACAAGGACTCATCAAAGAAAGAGAACTACAGACCCATTTCTTTGATGAACATTTATGCAAAACTCAGCAAAATTTTGGCCAATCGACTTCAACAAGTCATCTAAAAAACCTTACACCTCGATCAAACAGGATCCACCAGTTGGATCAATATACACAAATTAATTAATATAATTCATCACGTCAACTAGAGCAAGGATAAGAACCACCAGGTTATTTCAATAGATGTATGAAAAGCATTTGACAAGATCCAAAACCCCTTTATAATGAAGGTTTTGGAAAAATTAGGAATCCATGGAACGTTATTCAACACAATAAAGGACAAACCTGCAGCCAGCATTATACTTAAATGTAAAAAAGTAAAGTCATTTCCTCTTAACTCAGGAACAAGACAAGGATATCCATCTTTCCATTTCTCTTCAATCTCGTCTTAGAATGCCTAGCTACAGCAATATGTCAAACATAAAAGGAGGCAAACATAAAAGGGATCCAAATAGGGAAAGATGAAGTAAAACTCTCCCTCTTTGCAGATGATATAATTTTGTATTTAATGAATCCCACAGACTCCAGTCCAAATTACTCAAGCTGATTCAAAACTTGGCAAAGTAGCAAAGTATAAAATTAACCCTCATGTTCCATGAAGACAGCAGAGGAGAAGCTGGAGGCTAAACAAGCTCTCACATAGAAAGCAGTTTTAGTGCTCCAGTGAATAGTCTTAAGCCAGCGAATCACACAAAGTGTGCCATCACAGTACAGAGAGTTAGGGCAGAGAGGGAAAATCCAGGCAAGCAGAAAAATCTAAGCACTTGCCTGCAGTTGTGGCTGCAGCAGGGGCGGCAGCGGTGGCTTCCATAGTCGCAATACCTGCAACATAGTGTCCTCGACAAAGCTGACAGACTTGGTGGGAGAGCAGATATTACAAAACACCAGTAAGAACTAACAAGTAGCAGACATCTTCATCCTGCAGTTTGCAGACCGGAGATGACCCAGGAACCAAGACTCCAGTGTGAGTAGAAGACTAACATCATCACTTCTTCTCAGGGAGCAGAGGAGGGAAGGCCACCACTCCCCCCCCCCTCCGCCCAGCAACTACCGGAGATCTCCATCTTTGATACTGACAAAGGTCTGGCTGAGCAGCTAGCTCCAACTCAGGCCTTGGAAGAAAACAACAGTCATTTAGCAGGTCACAGAAACCTAACCTGACATGCCAGGCTCAGCTCCACCCAGGGAAAATTCATCCAGCCCAGGCAGAACAGGAGTGGCTTTCTTCACTGGGTAAACAGAGCCAGAGGCTGTCCCTTCCTACAGCAGCCGTGACAATCAATTGAAATTCAGTAAACATAAATCCTGGCTCCAGGATGGGCTCTGTGAGTGCCTCAGATGCTAGCTAATCAGGGAAAAGCTACTCTTTGCTGAAAGGCCTTAACTCTACCCAGAATCTAGCCTCATCACAGCATCTCCAAACTAGAGGAAACAGCCATCTCACTCTTTTGTGATAGTCAAAGCAAATCTTCCCATTGAACTAGTCTGGGAGGAAGATCACAAAATCCTGGGCAAAGCAGAGCATTTTTCTGCCTGCTCAAATAAACTGACTTAAGAAACCAATCAAGTCACAGGAAAATCAAACACCATAAGCAGACCAGAGACTCCAACAGGAGGCTGATTATGGACACAAGGGAGATACAGGATCTTCCCACCCCTCCCAAAAAAATCAAAGAACTTTTTTTTCCTATTATAACATTTTTTCTAAAACTTTTTTTAATTTTTAATTTTCACCCTTTAAAAAATTGTTTTCTAGTAACTTTCCACATCCCACTATTCCTATTTTTACCCACATCTCTCTCTAACCCTAATAATTTCTGGCTTGCCAAATACTTCTTTGCAGTCCGTAGCCCATTAATACATAGTTGTTTGATGTTGAATAGATATATCTGTTGAACTAGATTGTATCTGCAGACTTTTTGACTGTGCAACTACAGAATGTGGTTGATGCTTGCCTTAGGATAGTGTTTGAGCACAAAACTGGTGTTACTTTCATCCCAAATGGGCAGAGCAAGTGTTAAATCACAAGAAAAATGGCAAGTCCGGGTATCTCAATTCTCACTCATGATAATCAGGGGACAGAACAGATAATTAATAATAGAGAGGAGAGTTCACAAAAAGCTCTACAAACATTACCGGTAAACATGGTAAATGCAAGATTGAAAATCTTCAAAGGACTCTGTATGAGCATGATAGGAAGATAGAGGAGGCAAACCAAATGTAAATACAGGAATATCATGAGCATGAGGAAGCTGCTTAAAGATTGATACAGCAATTTTGTGAGCAGTTTGAGAACACTCAAAGAGAAATTAAGGAATGGCGTGAGCAGGCAGAGATCAGTCAAAGAAATCGACAGGAGTTGTGGAAGCTGGCCAAGAACAGACAAAGAGAAAGTCAATAATGTATTGAATAGACTCAGAACAGTCAAAGAGCACTAGAGGAATTGCATGAACCTAAGGAAGCTAATATAAGAGTAATACAAGAATTGAGAGAGGAGGATGAGAATACACAAAGATCATTAAAGGCATTCATGGAATCCATAAACAGAGAGCTGAAAGAAGTCAGGGAAACATAAAGGGAATTCTGAATGGAACCCAACAGAAGGAAGGGGAGTCCAAGGAAACCATAACCAATCAACTAAGTGATTTGAGAATAAACACTGAACATCAAATTAAGGAAGAGAAGAAGTTCATACAAGATCTAATACAAAGCTCCAACAAAGAATTTGAAGTAATCAAAGCCGATCAAATAGTAGGAAAATAAATAAAAAAGTAGAAAAGTCTTCGTAGTAGATTAGACCATGTAGAAGATCGAATTTTGGAGATAGAAGACAGCCTAGGTATAATAGATAAAGAACATACAACCATTCAAGACAAATCCAAGAAATATGATAGATCTATTCAACATTTGGAAGACACCATCAGAAGGCCTAATCTGAGGATAATGGGTGTAGAGGAGCATGTAGAGACAAAAGTTAATGGTCTAATTTGTTTAACAGGATTCTAGCAGAGAATTTCACACACATCCAAAAAGATAGGCCTATTCAGATACAAGAAGCTTTTAGAACTCCAAATAGACAGGACCAGAACAGGACATCACACCGTCACATTATAATCCACTCACAATCAATTCAGACCATGGAAAAGTTCCTCAAACCTGTCAAGGAGAAAAGATCAATTATCTATAAAGGGAAACCAATTAGAATCACCTCAAAGTTTTCAGGAGAGACAATCAAAGCAAGAAGAGCCTGCAATGATGTATGCCATGCCCTAAATACAAACAACTATCCCAAGAATACTGTACCCAGCTAAACTCTCCTTCATAAACAAAGGTCAAATAAAACTTTCCATAGCAAAGAAAAATTGAAACAATATATCTCAACCAAAGCAGCGCTACAAAAGATTATTAAAGACGTCCTACATATAGTAAACCAACAAGAACACAATAAAGACCAAGAAACCGCACCGAAACTGAGAATCCAAGAAACATAAGAAGCCAGTTGCTGTCGCCCCCAAGAAGGTGGATAAAATGGCAAGAACTCCCAAATATCTCAGTCCTATCTCTCAACATTAACGGACTTACCTTTTCAATAAAGCAACATACACTGTCTAGTTTGATTAAAAAGCAAGATCCTTCTATGTGCTGCCTTCAGGAGTCACATCTGGTCCAAAACAACAAATACATTTTCAACGTGAAAGGTTGGAACAAAATCTACCAAGCAAACAGCCCCCATAAACAGGCGGGAGTTGCTATCCTAATATCAAATAAAATAGACTTCAAATAAAAATTCGTGAGAAAAGATGAAGAACATCGCTACTAATTAAGGGATCTCTCCTTCAGGAGGATAATACAATTCTAAATGTCTATTCGCCAAACATCGGAGCACCTAAACTTTTCAAAGAAACACTACTTTCCCTCAAATCCCAAATAGATCCGAAGGCATTAATTGTTGGGGACTTTAACACACTGCTTTCCCCACTAGAGAGAACAACTCGGCAAAAACACAACAGAGAAATCGCAGATCTAAACATCTGCATACATCAACTAGATTTAACAGATATCTACCGAATATTTCACCTAGCAACATCAGAATATATGTTTTTCTCAGCAGCACATGGCACATTTTCCAAAATAGACCACATTTAGGCCACAAAGCAAACATGCCCCAAATTAGAAAAATTGAATTTACACCTTGCATTCTCTTAGACCACAAGGTTAATAAAATTAGATGGTACACCAAAAGCCACCAATAAAGGACCTATAACACATGGAGGCTGAACAACACACTGCTGAATCACGAGTGGGTCATGGAAGAAATTAGAAAGGAAATACAAATGTTCATGTTATTCAACAAAAATTAACACACAAATTACAAGCTCTTCTGGGACACAGCAAGGGTAGTACTCAGGGGCAACTTTATAGCTCTGAGTTTCTACACCAACAAATTAGAGAGATCCGAAACAATTTAATGAGACATCTCAGCCTCATTGAAAAAGAGCAGCGATCCAATAGACAGAAAGAAATAATTAAAATTAAATCAGAATTAAATGTATAAGAATTAAAAAAAAACATAGAATCAACAAACAAAGAGTTGGTTCTTCGAAAAAATTAACAAAATTGGCAGACCCTTAGCAAATCTTTTCAGAAAAAGAAGAGAACACACCCAAATAAACAAAGGCAGAGTTGAGAATGGAAACATAACAACAGAAACAACCAAGGTTCAGAAAATTATAAGGGAATATTTCTCAAAACTTTATTCTAATATGTTTGTGAAGTTGGCAGAAATGGACCTTTTCCTAGCAAATATTGACATGCCAAAACTAATCCAAGATGAGTTAAACCATATTAACAGACCCATATCAAGCATTGAAATAGAAACAGCAATGAGACCTCCCATCTAAGAACAGCCCAGGACTAGATTGTTTTACAACGAAATTCTACAAGGCCTTTAAAGCAGAGCTCACACCAATACTCCTCCAACACTTCCATGCAATTGAAAGAGAAAGATTACTACCGAACAAATTCTATGAAGCTATCATAACCCTCATCCCAAAAGCAGGCAAGGACCCATCAAAGAAATAGAACAATAAACCTATTTCTTTGATGAACATTGATGCAAAAATCTCAGCAAAATTTTGGACAATCGACTTCAACTATTCATCCAAAAAATTATACACCATGATCTAACAGGATTCATTTCAGGGATGCAAAGCTGGTTCAATATAAGCAAATCAATTAATATAATTTATCACATCATCAGGAGCAAGGATAAGAACCACATGGTTATCTCAATAGATGCAGAAAAAGCATTTCACAAGATACAACACCCCATTATGTTGAAGATTCTGGAAAAATTAGGAATCCATGGAACATTCCTCAATACAATAAAGGCTGTATATGACAAACCTACAGCCAGCCATATACTTAATAGTAAAAAAAAAAACAAAAACTAAATCCATTTCCTCTTAAGTCAGGAATGAGACATGGATGTCCACTCTCTCCATTTCTCTTCAATCTTGTATTAGAATGCCTGGCTACAGCAATAATACAAGATGCAAACATAAATGAGATCCAAATAGGGAAAGAAGAAGTAAATCTCTCCCTCTTTGCAGATGACGTGATCTTCTATTAAAAGAATCGCACAGACTCCACTCTCAAATTACTCAAGCTGATTCAAAACGTTGGCAAAGTAGCAGGGTAAAAAATTAACCTTCAAAAATCAATGGCTTTTCTGTATGCCAACAATGAGAAAAGTATGGCTGATACTAGGAAAACAACTCCTTTCGTAATAGCCTCACAAAAATAAAATATTAACCAAAGAAGTGAAAGACCTCTATGATGAATACTTTAAAAACTTGAAAAAAGGAAATCAGAACATAATTTAGACAGTGGCAAAAACTCCCAGGCACCTGGATTGGAAAGTTCAACATCATGAAAATGGCAAAACTTTCCATGGCTACCTATAAATTAAATGCTATACCTAACAATATTCCAACCTCAATATTTAAGGAAATAGAAAGGGAAATCAAAAAAATTCATGGGGAACAATAAAGGACCCCGAAGAGCAAAAATGGTCCTCAACAGAAAGAACACTGCTGGAGGAATATCAATACCAAATTTCAAACTCTACTCCAAAGCCATAGTAATCACAACAGCTTGATTCAAGAACAGACCTAAGGACCAATGGAATAGAATTGAAAACTCAGAAATGAACCTAAAGTCCTATAGACATCTAATCTTCCATAAGGGAGCTAAAAAAATAAAATGGAAGAAAGACAGACTCTTCTGTAAATGTTGCTGGCAAAATTAGTTTACGACTGATAGAAAACTAAAGCTAGTTCCTAACAAATGGAGCAATGTCATTCTTTCTGATGGAGGCATAGAATTCCATTGTGTATATAGACCACATTTTCTTGATCCATTCATCTACTGAGGGGCATCTGGGTTGGTTCCATATCTTAGCTATGGTAAATAATGCTGCAATAAACATAGTTGTGCTGGTAGCTTTAGTGTGGTCTTGTTTGTAAACATTTGGGTAAATGCCCAAAAGTGGGATTGCTGGGTCATAGGGGAGGTCTATGTGAAGTCTTTTGAGGAACCTCCATACTGCTTTCCAAAGTGGTTGAACAAGTTTACATTCCCACCAACAATGAAGTAAGGTTCCTTTCTGTCCACATCCCCTCCAGCATCTGCTGTTGTTAGAGTTCTTGATTTTTGCCGTTCTAACTGGAGTGAGGTGGAAAAACTTGGAAAAATTATATTAAGTGAAGTAAGCCAGGTCCAAAGAAACATAGGTCCCATGTTTTCCCTTATTTGTAATATCTAGTATATGTATGAGTCAAGCGGAAAAGGTCAGATAATGTGATGTCAGGAAAATGAACCCTCAGATGTGTATTTTAATGTTTTTTTCTTTCATGCATGTGTTTCTAACGCATTTAAAAGATTATCTCTTTGTTGCTTTGTATGTCCCTCCCCCACAGTAAAACCCCTGCTTTCACTATATTTGATGTCAGTATAACTTCTGAAGGAGATGGGGAAAAACCAGTTGTTTAAGGATACAGGTGGACCTGTTGCAACAATGAGAAGTACAAGTTGTCATGTACAAAACGAGCTTTACAAAGTCGGTGCGGGGGGGGGAGGGAGAAGGGGGGAAGGAGAAAAGGAGAAGGATTTGGATTGGGGGGGAGGGGGGAGGCTGGGAAGGGATGTGAAGGGTAAACAAAGGAGGACGCTGCAATGCTCGGTAAGAAATGTATGCATTATCCTGCCCATGTAATTGTAACTCCTCTGCACAGCATGTTCACAAATAAAATAAAATTAAATTAAAAAAAAGAAAACTAAAGCTAGATCCTTATATATCATCCAGCATCAAAATCAACTCCAAATGGATCAAAGACCTTGGAGTCAAAGCAGACAGTCTGAAAACATTACAGGATGTAATAGGAGAAACCCTAGGTCTCCTTGGCACAGGCAGACATTTTCTTTTCTTTTTTTTTTAATTAATTTTATTTTATTTGTGAACATACTGTACAGAGGAGTTACAATTACATGGGCAGGATAATGCGTACATTTCTTACCAAGCATTGCAGCCTCCTCCTTTGTTTACCCTTCACATCCCTTCCCAGCCTCCCCCCTCTCCCCAATCCCAATCCCAATCCTTCTCCTTCCCCCCTCTCCCCCCCCCGCACCGACTATGTAAAGCTCGTTTTGTACATGACAACTTGTACTTCTCATTGTTGCAACAGGTCCACCTGTATCCTTAAACAACTGGTTTTTCCCCATCTCCTCCAGAAGTTATACTGACATCAAATATAGTGAAAGCAGGGGTTATACTGTGGGGGAGGGACATACAAAGCAACAAAGAGATCATCTTATAAATGCGTTAGAAACACATACGTAAAAGAAAAAAAAACATTAAAATACATATCTAAGGGTTCATTTTCCTGACAACACATTATCTGACCTTTTCCACTTGACTCATACATCTACTACAAAGAAAGGTTGAACAAATGGGATTGCGTGACATTGTAGAGCTTCTGCATGGCAAAGCACATAGCTAGCAAGATCAATAGAAGCCCACAGAGTGGGAGAAGATCTTCACTAGCCATACAATGGACAAGGGTCTCATATCTAAAATATACCTGGAACTCAAAAAATTAAATCCCCCAACAACAAATTTCTTCAAAGAAACAATTGCCCAATAAAGAATTGGGCTAAAGACTTACAGAGAAATTTCTGTGAAGAGGAAAGAAGGATGGCCAATGAACATATGAAGAAATGCTTAACCTCCCTATCCATAAAAGAAATGCAAATCAAAACATTGATATACCATCTCATACCATTTAGGATGGCTATAATCAAGAACTCTAGTAACAACAGATGTTGGAGGGGATGTGGACAGAAGAGAACCCTACTGCATTGTTGATGGGAGTGTATACTTGTTCAGCCACTTTGGAGAACAGTATGGAGGTTCCTCAAAAGACTTCACATATAGCACCCCTATGACTCAGCAATCCTATGTTTGGACATTTACCCAAATATTCACAAACAAGACCACACTAAAGCTACAGCACGACTATGTTTATTGCAGCATTAATTACCATAGCTAAGATATGGAACCAACCCAGATGCCCCTTAGTAGATGAATGGATAAGAAAATGTGGTCTATATACACAATGGAATTCTATGCCTCCATCAGAAAGAATGACATTGTCCCATATGTGGAGAAAAGGAAAGTCTTGGAAAAAAATATATTAAGTAAGCCAGGCCCAAAGAAATATAGGTCCCATGGGTTCTCTTGTTTGCAATAACTAGTCTATGTCTGAGACAAGCAGAAATGTTCAGGTAAGTTGATGTTAGGAAATGAACCCTATGATATGTATTTTAATGTGTTTTTCTTTCATGTAATTGTTTCTGACACATTTATAAGATTATTTCTTTGTTGCTTTGTATGTCAGTCCCCCGTTTCACTGTATTTGATGGCGTTATAATTTGTGGAGGGGAAGGGGAAAAAATCATTTAAATAGGGATTTACGGGGACCCATTAAAACAATGAGATGTACACGTTGTTATGTCAAAAAGGAACTTTACATATTTGGTGGGGGGGAAGGGAGTGGGGGATTGGGTGGGGGGCAGATGGAGGTTGAGTTAGGATGGGAAGTAGAAACAAAGTAGGAGGCTACAATGCTTAATAAAAATATACTCATGATCTTGCCATGTAATTGTAACCCCTCTGTACAGTAATTTTACAATAAAAATAAAATAAAATAAAATTAACCCTCAAAAATCAATGGCTTTTCTGTATGCCAACAATGAGAAATGCATGGCTGAAATCAGGAAAGTATCCCTATTCATAATAGCCTCACAAAAATAAAATAGCTATGAATTAACTTAGCCAAAGGAGTGAATGACTTTATGATAAAACTTTAAAAGCCTGAAAAAAGGAAACTAAAACAGAACTCAGAAAGTGGCAAAACCTCCAATGCTCCTGGATTGAAAGGATCAACATCGTGAAAATGGCAATTCTTCCCAAGGCTATCTACAAATTCACTGTGATACCTAACAATATCGCAACCTCTTTCTACAAGGAAATAGAAGAAACAATCCAAAAATTCATATGGAATGATAATAGACCCCAAATCCAAAAACGATCCTTAATAGAATGAACAGTGCTGGAGGAATATCAATACCAAATTTCAAACTCTACTCCAAAGCCATAGTAGTCAAATCAGCTTTGAACTTGCACAATATTAGACCTTAAGACCAATAGACTATAATTGAAAACCAAGAAATGAATCCACAGACCTATAGCCATCTAATCTTCGATAAAGGAGCTAATAATATAGAATGGAAGAAAGACAACCTCTTCAGTAAATGGTACTGGGAAATTTGTTTAATCACCTGTAGAAAACTACAGCTAGATCCTTATCTATCACCCTGCACCATAATCAACTCCAAATGGATCAAAGACCTCGGAATCAAAGAATACAGCCTGAACACACTACACACTGGAATAGTAGAAAACCTAGGTCTCCCTGGCACAGGCCCAATTTTTCTTAAAAGAGAACCAGAAACAAAACAAATCAAACAAATTGGGACAAATTGGATTGCGTGATACTTCAGAGCTTCTGCATGGTAAAGGACAAAGCTAGAAAGATCAATAGAAAACCCACTGATTGGATGAAGATCTTCACTAGCTATACTACAGACAAGGGTCTCATATCTAAAATATACCTGGAACTCAAAAAATTAAATCCCCCAACAACAAATCTTCAAGAAAGAACTGCCCAATAAACAAGTGGGCTAAAGGCTTAAAGAGCAAATTCTCTGAATAGGAAACAAGGATGCCCAATAGACACAAGCAGAAGGCTCAACTCCCGAGCCATAAAAGAAATGTAAATCAAAACAACATCAAGATACCACCTCACCCCAATCAGAATGGCTATAATCAAGATCTCCAACAGATATTGGAGGGAATGTGGACAGAAGGGATCCCTACTGCCTTGTTTAAGGAAATGTAAACTTACTCAACAACTTTGGAAAGTAGTGTGGAGGTTCCTCTACATAGAGCTCCCCTATGACCCAGCAATCCCAACTTTTGGGCATGTATCCAAATGATCACAAACAAGACCGTACTAAAGCTACCAGCACAAGTATGTCTATTACAGCATTGTTTACTGTAGCTAAGATATGGAAACAACCCAGATGCCCCTCAGTAGATGAATGGATCAAGAAAACATGGCATATATATACACAATGGAATTATATGCCTCCATCAGAAAGAATGACAGTGCCCCATTTGTTAGGAAATGAAAAGACTTGGAAAAATATATTAAGTGAAGTAAGCCAGGACCAAAGAAACATAGGTCTTATGGTTTCCCTTATTTGCAATAACTAGTATATGTCTGAGACAAGGAGAAAAGATCACATACGTTGATGTTAGGCAATGTGAACGCCAAGATAAGGACACAAATGTTTTTTTTTTTTTCTTTCTTGCTGTTGTTTCTAACATATTTACATGATGATTTCTTTGTTCTTTTGAAGTCCCTCCCTCACGGTATAATCTCTGTTTTCACTGTATTTGATGTTGGTATGATTTTTTGGAGGGGAAAGGAAAAACAATAGGCATAGATAATGAGAGTTACAATAATGAGAGTTACAAATCGTTATGTTGAAAAATGAACTTTAAAACTTTGGTGGAGGAGAGGGGTTGCCCTTGGGGGAGGGAGAGATGGGAAGGGATGGGAAACGGAAACAAAAGAGGAGGAAACAATGGTTGATAACTCTTTACCTTGTCCATGTTATTGTAAGTCCTCTGTATGGTATTTTCACAATACAAATAAAAAGAACTTAAAAGAGCAAACATCTCATAATGCAATAATAATCACATACGATAAAGATACCTCTACCTCACACAGATTAATAGGGCACTTGGATGCCATAATCAGTTCATGTTGTCTGTTGATATTTCTTGTGCCTCATTTTTAAAAATTATTTTCTTCTAAAGATGCTGTACAGAAAATTACATTCATGTTAGTAATGTGTGCATTTCTTCTTAAGCATTGCTATCCCTTTTTTTTCCTGCTATCCTTTTCCTGCTATCTTTATTACTCTTCCTCCTCCCCCAAGCTGCAGTTTATTTCTCACATAGTGTCTTGTAAGTATCATTATTCCAATGGATTATTCTGTTTTCTTATATCTAGAATTTTTACTCTCCTGCTCCCCTCACCCTACATTTACAAAAATCGATATACAAAATGGAACCAAAATCAAATACTGTGACAACTGGATTATACCATTGGAGGAAGAACATAAAGTAGAAACCAAAAAATCATATGCTTTATTAAAATCTAGAAGTACAAGGATAAAACTCTTCTGAAAATATCTTGAGTCTCATTTCCTATAGTTTCACATCATATAGTAATATATTATTTCTCTATCTCTCTATGTATCTATATCTATCTACAGCAATGTATAGAACTTTGGATCTTTTCTACTCATCTGAGAAAAATATCATAAATACATACTAATTATAGCAAATAAATGATCAATTTTTTGTTGATGGGTTGGAAGTGACAATTGAAATAAGTCTGAACAAAAGGGACAAAAACAGAATTTTCAAACTTACTATAAAAGTCACACTAACAAGGCATGAAAATTATTTTGAGAGATACATTCAGTAGACACTGCTAAGTCTTAGTGAGATAAAATTATTGCTTGCTGAATTATAACTGTCATATAATTTGGTTGAAAATTGCAAATCATACATTTCTATTTATTTTCATGTATTTTGATATCATTTATTTCCTATCCTTTGGGGATGATTTAAATTGGAGATCTGAACATTTATTCTAAAACCAGTCCACTAAAGGGACACAATTTTTTTCATTAATTGTATAATAAGATAATGACTTTGACAATGGCATAAGTGGCACAAATTCAAATCTAACAATGTATATTACAAGTTCAAATTCTCAATTCAACTACACACTATTAAGGTTATTTTCATGTGTTAGTCATTAGGATTAATACTTTTAGATTTCCACTCCCATAGTAATGAAAAAATGAAGAAGAGATGGAAATTGCTTATTGAACATTATCAAAATATGTCAACAAAAATGCGTGCACTATGAAGAAGCGAGTGAGTCACAGAAGGCTCAGTATGTTTCTATTTCAGAGAGGGACGGGAAAAATTAGTATCTGATATCATCTTTCTTCAGATCAATGCAATGTTGGTTTTTCAAAAACATTTTTATGAGAATTATAAAAAAATACTTTTATTCATTTTTTTTTTACTGGAGTCAAATAAAAATTACAATAAAAGTGCAGTAAGCACAAGCTACCAAAGGTCATATCGGTTTTATCAATTTTACACTAATAATAATCACTAATTATTACTTCTTTCCCACATAGAATATTTCTGAAAATATAACTTGATTTCAAACAGTATTCCACATGAATAAATAATACAGTGAAAACATTCCTGTTGCTAATTGGACTGGTATTTCAAGTGAATTTTCTGAAGATCTACCCTGTGAAAGAAGTTGTAATGCTGTAGTTAGACTATAGATACATATGTGAATTCAAAAGATTATCAGCTTACATGATGGTTTTGAAGAGTTTTGTTTTTTTTTTTCTGATGATGTGCATATTTAGACAGCAGCATTGTACCTATTAAATAATATAAAAATTGGCTACAATTTTTTTTTGGTCCAGTCGTGGGGCCTGAACTCTGGGCTTGGGCGTTGTCCTTCAGCTCTTCAGCTCAAGGCTAGCGCTCTACCACTTGAGCCACAGCACCAATTCCAGCTTTTTTCATTTTGCTTATGTGGTGCTGAGAAATGGAACCCAGGGCCTCAGGCATGCAAGGCAAGCGCTCTACCACTAAGCCACCTTCCCAGCCCCAGTTGGCTACAATTTTTGAAGGAATCTTTGAACATGAATACAATTCTTCAGATTGATTCAACTCTAACACTTACATGAAATCCTGGTAAAGATCCCACTCTCCTGTTCCTCCTCCTCCTCACATTCACACTCTTTTCCTCCTCCCCATCAGCTTCCTCCTCTTCTTTTTCCTCCTCCTGCTCTTTCTCCTCGCCTCCTCTCCTCCTACTTTCCTCCTTATTTCCTTACTTCTTCGTATTATTTCTTTTACCTTTCCTGTCTTCCTTTTTTCCTTCCCTCCCTCTCTACATTCCTCACTTCTGTTCTTCCTCCCTTTCTTCCTTCCTTCCTTCTTCTTTCTTTCTTCCTTCCCTCCTTCCTTCCTTGCTTACTTCCTTCCATTTTTCTTTTCTACCTTTCTATACTTCATTTGTTCTTTCTACTCTTATTTAACATCTATCTCCTAGCATCCTTCTACACATCAGTTCCTTCTTTCCTTTCCCCTTCCCCTCCCTGATCCACCCAAGCATGAAGATCTGAACTTAAACTCAAATCCTTGTTCTTGACATTGGGGCTGGGATTGAAACTAATGTCCTGGGCCTTTAACTCAAACTCTGGGAGATGTACTCTCGAGCTCGAATTTGAACTCAGATCCTGGGCTGTAAACACTGTGCCTGAGCCTTGAACTCACAACCTGGACTTTGAACTCGGTCTGCACTTGATTTGGCGGCCTAGGAATAGAATTCTCGGCCTGTTCTAAAACTAGTGCTTAGGACCTGAACTCGGATCCTAGACATTTAATTCATACCAGACATTGAAATCAGGTGTGAGCCTTAAACTCACGGGCTGGCCCTTGAATTCATGTCCTGACATGAACCTGTGACCTGGGATTGAATTAGGGGCCTGGGACCTGAACTGGGATCCTTGCCTTGAATGCATTGCCTGGGACTTGAATTCACAGGGTTGGCCTTGACATTGTGACCTGGACCTTGAACTCATAGTCTGGACCTTGAACTCCAAGCCCGTTCCTTGACTTAACTGCTTATACCTTGAGTATTGAGACAAGGCCTTAACTCATTTCTGGGCCTTGAATTTGTGGCCTGGGCCCTGAATGTGTGGCCTCAGAATTGAACTCACTGTGTGGACCTTCATCTAGGGGTCCTGGGCTTGAACTCAGGTCTGGGCATTGAACTTGGGACTTAAGCCTTGGATATGGGTCCTGGGCCTGGAAACCACTGGAAACTTGGCTGATTTTTTTGTGTTTGTTTCAAGGCTGGAGAAGTATTTTTAGTTTTAGTTTTTAATGATGAATCGACTTTTGTCTACAAGAGAAGTAAATCCATATGGCTTTATACTTCCCGCATTTTGTTGTTTGTTTCCCCTTTAAGTATTTCCCTTTATCTAAAAGTGGAGAGGCTGGGCTTGGAGACAGGGAGAGTGTAATGTGGGTTGAGGAAGGATTCTAATGCTTGTATGCTTTCTACAGAAAGGCAGTAGCGGGTATTAGCAGGCTTTCCAGCCAGTCGGAGGATAAGTAGGTGGACAGGGTACAGAGACAGGTATGCACAAAAAAAGAAATAGTAGAAAGGACAAAGTATGAACCACATACAGGCATACAGTTTCACATATGTGCAAAAACACAGGGCTGAGAGAGGTTTCTAGAACCAGGCCAGGCTTTCCAGAAGGTATTCTGCACCTTGCCAACTGCTTTTTTCTCCAGGTTAGGGTTCAGGGATTGATATTGACCCCAGACCTTGTCCACATACACCTCTACTTCCCCATGTCCAGAAATAGGACTGCCCTGTTGTGGGAAGATGGAACAGCTCCCAAAATTATGTCACAGGATTTGTTATCTTGTCATTGTTGTTGTTGTTCTGTTTACCTATTTTGTTCTATCTCAGGAAAAATCATGGTTTCCAAAAACAGGCCTGTTGTGAAGTGGAAGAATCTCCTTTCTTTGCTTCTTTTTCTTCCTTTTCTTTGCCTCCCCCTCCTCCTCTTTTTTTGTACTGCTGCTCTCTGTGTGGAAAAGCCGCAACTTGATTGTTTGTTTATTGGAACTGTTTACTAAGGATTTCCTTCACACATGGAGCACCCAGGTTCCTTCCTTAGTGAAGCTGAGTGCATACAGGAAGCGAATGGTGGCTTTGGCTTCCCTTCCATAGCATGGGCCAGGTCTGTCAATGTTGCCTCTCTCATGCCTAGGGGAATGGAGTCTCAGGGAGAGAAGATGAAAAATCCAGTCAAGAAGAAGAAAGAACTGAAGGAATAGAAAGAGGAAGAAAAGAAGGAGGGAAGATAGAAAGGATGGAGGGTAGGGAGGAATGGAAGAAGGTGGCAAAGCGAGGAAAGAAAGGAGGGAGCAGAGCAAGGAAGGTGGGGAGAAATGAGGCTGGAAGGGAAAAGAGAAGCAAGGAAGGAGAGAAAGAAGAAGGAACTGGGGAAGGAAATGGAAATTGAAAGGAAGGATGGACTAGGTTAGGATGGTTGTGGGGCAAAGAGGCAAGGAGGGAAGGGAGTAAAGATTAAGGGAATAAAAAGGGCAAAGGAAAAAAGGGAGGAGAGAGAGTGGAATGAAGGAAGAAAGGGAGCAAGGAAGGAAAGAAATAAGGAAGAAATAAAGAAAGGAGTGCAGGGAGAAAAGAAGAAAGAAAAGCTCAGAAAAAGGAAGGAGGAAAGGAAGGGAAGAAGAAGGAAGAATGGAATCAACAGAGGTAGGGAAGTGGACATGCAGGGAGGGAGGAAGGACAGAGGGAAAGAAGGAAGAGAAGGAGGGAAAGGTCTAAAGAAGACAGTAAGGAAGAAGGGAAAGGAGGGAGGGGAGAAGACACGTAGGAACAAAGCAGGAAAAGGAAGAAGGAAGGTAGTAAGGGAGGGAGGTAAGTGGAAAGAAAGGAGGGAATAAAATTATAGTAAGGAAGGAAAGAAGAAAGAAAGCAAAGGAAGAAGGGGAAAAAGAAGATTAAGCAAGAAGTAAGGAAGAAGGGAAATAAGGGATGTGGGAGGAGATGTGATCTTGGCACATTCTGGAAGGAGCTCTTCGGTTCAGAGTCCTCACACGTCGCTCTGAGCTGGGGTGTCTGAATTTACTGGTATTCCTTGCTGGGTCTCGCTGACCATGTGGAAGTCCAGGGAACTGGATTCTGACCTTTGGTTTGGGGCCTCTAGTGCCTGGAAAATACCTGTAATCCCCGTCCTGTACTTGTGAGGGAATTTAAAGCCTAATGGATTACAAGTTCGACTCCAGGCTATTCTGCGTTGCTAGTTCAAGGGCAGACAGTGCTTGATCCACCCAAAGAAGCTGTATGTGCTGGAGGGTGGACAGGAATAAATTTACAGAAATTTACACAAATGTCATTGCCTGTTGGTTATCATCACAGTGTGCTCAGGGCCTTGTTTGTCATATCTACAGTGCCCCAGGTGGGGGGGCAGTGAGCAGCTGGCCCCCTCCTCCTCGTCCTCTTCTTCCTCCTCTCTTTATTTACCTCCATGGATTCCAAGGTAACCATGGACACCACTGGATTTCCATTAGGGAAAGTCATAGCATCATGTGTGCAACCAGTTCAGCCATAGGAGTCCAGGGACAGCAAGAAGCCCTGCACCAGTATCAAGAATGCCTGGGAAGGAAGTGGTGGAGGTTGGTACAGGGAGTAGGGAGTTTAAGAGATACATGGCATTCACAGGAATGTAACAAGATTTAGGGCTTTGGGTCCCATCCCAGGAACGATTATGTTTCTGATGTCCTCTGGCACAGATATGACCTCACTCAGAAAAGATGGGTTGGTCGACTAGGTGGGAGGTGTGTAACTTGGTTGGTTGTTGGGTTGATTGGGTGGTTGATGGCTGGCATGGTAGTTTGGTTAATTAGCCAGAGCAACTCTTGTTTTCTTGTTTGATAGCTCATATAGAGTCTCTAAGATCCTGTGTCCAGGCTCATGTAAAAACTGATACTCAGTTGTCAAACTCCTTCATTGTTATGGTTTCATACATGAAGAGCCAGTGTGAGGCTCCATGAAATTTTTTTATCATACTTTAGAAACATACATATATTCAGAATTTTGGCCTCTGTTTACCCAAATAATGTTTATATCTAAATATATCTATATATAGATATATAGCGATATATATATAATATAATATATATAATATACATATACATGTATATTATATATATATTTGATGAAAGTATGTGAAGGGTAATAGGACAAGATATATGAATTCATCCCAGATGGTGGGTCATCACAGGTGTCTTCTTTACAAAACACAACGCCTGACCCTGTGTCTCTCCTACAGCTCAAAACTAACTGTAGCAATGTTAAATTAAAAAAAATAATTTTCTACACACAGTTCTGTCAACCTTCAAACACTTTGAAGTTTTTTATTGAACTAAGAGCAATTTTATAATCAATATTTTAGATATAGAAAGAGATACAATGAATTTCTCCAAGTTATAACCATGGCCTGAACCCTAAAGGATTCAACCTGAACTCAGGTCATATGATAGTAGAGTGGAATGCTTTAACATGTTAAAATTTAAACTTTAAGAATGTCAGTATTTACATTTTTGACAGTAGGCAATGGTTAATAAAAGGCAACCAATTCCAAAGTTAATGACATCTAGCAAACACAATTTAAAATAATTGTCCAACACAAAACATTTTGCCTATACTCTTCTCTAGAAATACACAAGTTGAACTTCCAGTGTCATAGTTTCTATTACATTCTGCTGAGCTTTCCGAAGATACACAAAATTCTGTACATGACATTACTTCCTACTCACATAATTGATATACTTTTCCAACATTTATCTTAAAATAGATACCAAATTATACCCATGAACTGAAGACTGTGTATAGTACCAACATTTCTAACTGAACCATTTCCTTTCTCCATTTCACCAGATTGTATGGGAAAAGGCAAGCCCTATTTTCCTGGCTTTTCCCATAGGGACAAACGATACAAAATCTCACGATCAACAGATTCCTCTGAAAATGAAAAAAATGTATTGGAGAGAAAGCAATATATTACAGACAGTACAATTCTTCTCTGTTAATGCTTAAGACCTATAGAATACATTAGGAATCCCTGTTAGAGAATGAAGATTAAAATATGACAAAAAAGTATTACTGTGGAAATTGCCTTCTGATGTAATATCACACATTTAAAATTTCAGAGTACATCCGGAGTCACTTATACTGTGTCACTTATACTGTCTGCTCCTGTGAATATAATTTCTGTGATTCAATAAATGAAGAAAATAAGGTGAACTCGACCAGGTAAATACATTCTTAAAACATGCGTAACTTCTTTCCATTGTGACAGGCAGGTAAATGTCAGCAAGTCCTGTGGGGAGCAAAATTTTCAAAGAAAAATCATGATTACATAATTCACAATCAGATATCTTAAATGTGACTTACTTAATGAAATGAAAAGCTAAAAGGTAGAACATAATCATCTCAAATCTTTCTGTAGCTAGCCACACATGAATTGAAATACATTGCTTTCTCTTTCTATCTCACAGCTTAGGATCGCTTACAGTAAACAACAGAAATTACAGCTTTTGGGCTGGGAAGATGGCTCAGTGGTAGAGCTCTTGCCTTGCATGTCTGAGGCCCTGGGTTCGATTCCTCAGCACCAAATAATAAAAGGCAGAAGTGGCGCTATGGCTCAAGTGGTAGAGCGCTAAGTTTTGATCTGAAGAGCTGAGGGATAGTGCCCAGGCCCAGAGTTCAGGCCCCACGACCAGACCCCACACACACAAAAAGAAATTATAGCTTTTGTACTCAACAAATTTCATAATTTCAGGCTTTTTTCTTCATTATATGCAATCAGTAAAGGAAAATATGTCATGACAACTTTGAGCGAATTTAGAAATGGTTTTCTTAATTATGGGGGTCTGAATTATCCTATTCCATAAACACTTTAAAAATATCAAAGACATATTAAAATACACACTCATCTGAAGGAGGGTTTGATATTGATCTACATCTATCTATGATTATGAACTTAGTAGAAAGAATCATTCAGATAACTGCTTTTTAGGGAAGATATGTACCACAAAACAAAGGAGTCATTGTGAATCATGAGAGTCAACGTTTCAGATTGGAGCTATCCACTAAGTAGTAAATTTCAGTAGAAATTTGCCCATGTAGCAGAACCAGAAGACATTTAAACATAAGACCCAACTAAAAGTAACAGGAATAGAATTAAATTTCAAGATCACCAGAATGGAAATTGCTATTTTCTGAAGTGTGGGAACGTATTTTTATTCTTTAATCCATTGAATAATAGTGCCCACTTGAAGAAATTTTAGTAAATACATGTTGGGATGTCATTGGTAGAAGAAACCAGCCATTAAGAGAGAACTCTCCCAGTGATGTTCAAGAACCAAATAGATGATATGTGGAAGAAGGAAATGAGGACAAGTAACTGTGATAGTTAACTGGATTCACCAAAAAAATTCAGTATCCCTTCCTCCCCATGATGGAAGATATCCCACTCTTAGGTTTTCTACTGCAATCGACACTTCTGTGTAGAGTCTTCTGTGGGTGGGGCTACGGTTACTGTTACTCAATAATCCTCACTTCTTTTTAAGGAGCAGAGGAAATTCAGCCATACTTCCCTATATTAAAACATAAATGGATACTGGTGGCCTGAACCCGGGAGACAACATCTCACTTTCTCTTACTATACATTGTTGGATTATAATTCTGTGGAAGAGAAATGCGTGAGCATTTAGTAGCTGAACACTGTTAATTGATTTCCCAAACTTTTCATATATATATATATATATATATATATATATATATATATATATATATACACACACACACACACATATATACGCATATATATATATATACACATATATGCATAATATATATGTGTATATATACATATATACATATATTATATATATACATACATATACATATATATAATATATATACAGATATATATATATATATACATACATATACATATATACATATGTGTGTGTGTTGTATTGATACTGTACAGAGGAATTACAATTACATGAGCAAGGTAATGAGTCCATTTTCTATTGAGCATTGTTATCTCTCCTTGATTTTCCCCTACCATTCCTTTCCTCTCTACCTCAGCAACTCCTCCCTCCCACACTCAATGTTGTAAGGTTCATTTTCATCATAGTGTATTATACATCTGGTTGTTAAAATATATTTTGTTATTTCCTTCCCCTCCCCAAATTAGAAAAATGTATATACAAGAATCAGGACTTTGAAATTAAATGATCAGTGACAATCAGGATTATACCATGGGCGAAGAACATACAAAGAAACAAAAACAAAACCCAAAGTACATTATAAGTACATTAAGAAGAACGAAGAACAGAAAGAAAGTTTAAAAGTCCATTTCCTGGTGTCTTCTGTAATTTCTTTCTTTAAGATTTTATAGTTTTTGTTAAAATAGTTCTTTTATGTCTTTGGTTATGTTAATTTCTAAGTATTTTATGGTTTTTTTTGTGGGGGGTTACTGTGAATGGCGTTGCTTCCTTTATTTCCCTTTCTGCTTGTACATTTTTAGTGTACAGGAAGGTGCCTGATTTTTGTGGGTTATTTTATATCCTGCTACTTTGCCAAAGTGATTTATAATTTCTAAGAGTTTCACGATGGAGTTTTTGGGATCATGAAGGTATAGTATCATGTCATCTGCAAAAAGAGATAATTTAACTTCTTTCCCTATGCAGATCCCTTTATTGTCTTTTTCTTGTCTTATTGCCCTGTCTAAGGGTTCAGGGACTATATTGAAGAGGACTGGAGACACTGGGCATCCTTGCCTTGTTCCTGATTTTAAGATAATTGCTTGTAGTTTTTTTTCCCATTAAATATAATATTGGCTATTGGTCTGTCGTATATGGCTTTTATTGTTTTAAGGAATGATCCTATTATTCCAATTTTCTGCAGATCTTTTAACATGAATGAATATTGAACTTTATCAAAAACCTTTTCTGCATCAATGGAGATAATCATGTGGTTCTTGACCTTGGCTCAGTTGATGTGTTGTTTTACATTTATTGATTTACCAATGTTAAACCATCCCTGCACCCCAGGGATGAAGGCTACCAGGGCGTAGTGTTTGATTTTTTTATGTGTTTCTGCATTCTGTTAGCTAGAATTTTGTTAAGGATCTTTGCATCTGTGTTCATCAAGAGATGGGTCTGTAGTTCTGGTTTGGGAATGAGTGTGATATTGGCATTATAGAATGTGTTTGGATAGCTCCCTCCTTCTCTGCTTCTCTGAAGAGCTTGAGGAGTATGGGGATTTGTTGTTCTTTGAAGATCTTATAGAATTCTGTTCTGAATCCATCTGGTCCTGGCCTTTAACTTGTTGGAAGACTTCTGAATGCTTATTGTATCTTGTTGTAAGATATTGGCTTGTTTAATTGATTTACTTCTTTGCTCAGTTTGGACACCTTGTATTTCTGTAAAAATGAATCCATTTCTGCTAGGTTTTCTTCCTTTAGAGAGTATAACTTTTGAAATACTTCTTTATAATTGTTTGGATATCCTGGGTATTTGTTGTGATTTTTCCCATGGCATCCCCGATCTTGTTAATTTGGGGTTCCTCTCTTCTTTTCTTAATTAACCTTGATAAAGGTCTATCAATTTTACTTATTTTTTCAAAGAACAAGCTTTTTCTTTTGTTAATTTTATTTCTAATTTTCTTATTCTCTATCTCATTAATTTCCACTCTTAATTTGATTATCTGGTTCCATCTAGTAAATTTAGGTTCCATTTTTTCATATTTTTCTAGATGTGTTAATTGCAATATGAGATGAGATTATTTACTTAGTCTGTCTCTATTTTCTTAATGTGCATCCTGAGGGTAATTAAGTTGTCCCTCAGTACTGGTTTTGCTGTGTCCCACAAGTTTCTTTGCAATATGTCTTTTTTTCATTGAATAGTAAGAACTTTTTACTGTGTCTCTGGGGACTCTGACAGCCTCCACCGATCCAGGCTGGCCTCATATTGGCTCATTTCCACACAGCCAGTAAAGGTTGGGGGAGGGGTCTTCATGCTTCTCTGTTCTGAAATTCTTCCTTTTCTTCCTTTTTTTTCCTCCTCCTATTTTTTCTCTGGGTGTTCGCTTTTTGCTAGTGTGAGTCTCTTGTGGAAATTAAGCATTGGAACTCAAACTCTCTTTTTGGATGGAGAGAGCTCTGGCGTTTCCCTACTGTCCAGTCACCACCTTGGTCTCCTCTTTCTGTTTAGTTTTTAAATGTAGAATCTGGCAACATCTCTGAGCAATCCAAATACCATGAACTGGTACTGATAAAAGGGATGGTGTCGGAGTGCTTGATACATCCTGAAATCAATTGGACACATTAAAACTGAGCAGGAACCCTTTCTGATTTCCATCAGAAAGCTTCTCAGAAGCAATGATGAGATTCTGTAACTCTCTATTTTGGGTGTGTTCATCATTCTTGTGAGATCAGGTAAGAACCAGGATCTCAGAAATTTCAGTCCATAATGTGCTTCATTCAATGGACTCAAAAATCAACTCCTTCTTCTTATGGTGAAATGATCTGAAAATCATTTCAACTGTAGTAAAATTCAGTATATTTGAAGGCTAAATGGAATTTTCCCTGTTATTGACCAGTATGCAATCTGATCCACATTCTCATTCCTTTTCCTAAGCCAGTGGTGTTTCCTCTCTCTTCAATAGTGTTCCAGTAGGCTACTACATACAAGTTACTTTTGTTAACACTATTTTCTAAAGAAGTAAGAGATAAATATAGAAACAATATTTGAAAGAATTCAGCATATTGTAGAGATGGAGTAGAATTCCACTGGTTTTCTTCATAGAAGTTTCCTACTGATAGCGACAAGTAGAAATAATTAGGACACATTGTATGTGTTGGAAAAATATAACGATAGGACAGTGTGACTCATGAAGAAATAGGAAACAATTACTGAAGTTGTACTCTAGTCAGTGACATTGATATATTTATGAACATTGGAATTGGTACAAAGAACATTCAGTCAAAAGGTGCACACAGGTTGAGTAATAGGGAAAGCGATTTAATGAAATTTTCCTTTGTGGCAATACAAGTCTCAGAATGGCAGGCAACAATCTGAATCATTGTCACAAAATAATACTGAAAAATCAGTTTTCTGAGGCAAACATCCATAATCTGATTGGCAATAGGGGATATTTGGGCCTTCGAAAATCAAAAATGCGGAGCTGGGAAGGTGGCTAAGTGGTAGAGTGTCTTCCATGCCTGAGGCCCTGGGTTCGATTCCTCAGCACCACATAAACAAAAAAAAAAAAAAAGAGAAAAGCTGGAAGTGGCGCTGTGGCTCAAGTGGTAAAGTGCTAGCCTTGAGCTGAAGAGCTGAGGGACAGTGCCCAGGCCCAGAGTTCAGGCCCCACGACCGGACCAAAAAATAAAAGAAAATCAAGAATGCATCTATTTCTCATCTATTTCAGTTGCTTGAACAGGTGTTTTATGCCTGAACAAAAGTTTACCACAGAGTCTGAAAATGTTGTCATTGATCATTATTCTACCCACCACAAGCAGGCTTCCATTTCCTGCCATGAACACTTATGGAAAAATGTTGGTCACTCTCTGGAAGGACAGAAATACTCAAACTATTCATTTTCTCACATCTTTCTATTTGGATATGACTTGTGAGAGGTTTCTCCTTATATTGATTCCTTGAGAATCAATCCAATATGAATAGAATATTCTTTGGTTTACCTGTAGACTCTGCAGGATTTCATTAAGTATTAGGAATGAATCAGTCACAAGAATTGTAATCATTTTCCTAAAATTTTCTGCAAAGGTTGTACCCAGTGTTTTATAGTATTCAATAGAAAAATAATGCTGTCTATGTGCAGATCACCAGAAACAACCTGTTTTCAAAACTACCATATCTGATGATCATCTTATGAACTCACATATGTAACCTATATCCTAAATACAATTTTCCAACTTACTTTCACAATGTAGACCTTCATAAAATGTCCCTAAAAACTAGTCCAGTTCGCAGCAGGAAAGCTTTTACTATATTTTTTATTCATGTGTAATTCTGTCTAAATTGTAGTTTCACAAAGAAAAATATTTATTACACCATTTTATATGAACATACAAGACTTTATATGCAACACAAATAGTAGTTAATGATTGCACTAATTTGTAAAATCGATTTCTAAAACTGGTAAGACCTTGGATGGGATTTGTTTATGGCACATACGTATTTTCAGAATGTGCAGGAATGGAGATTTTAGTGTTTATCCTAATTGTATAATAGAAAATTGTAATTTAACCTTGACTCAAGTAAGAAAAAATGGTCAATATCATTATTCAAAAATCCTCTTGAAGCATTTTTGAAATCCCAACATTGCCTTGATCTCAAGCAAAATGATATTGGATATTTGTGCTTTCTTTCATTCTTTCAAAGAGGTGGAAAGAGAACCTTCCTTGACTCACTTTCTTAAGCATATTTCATTCATTTTGTTTGTTGGCTTAGTTTGTTAACATTCAATAAGCAATTTCCACCTCTTCTTTATCATTTTATTACTAGGGTAGTGGAAATCTCAAAGCATTGGCTATGATGACATTCATTTAAAATTAAGCATAACAAATGATAATTGAACGATAATTTGAGCTATCAATATAGATCCTTAAATTTGAATTTTTGCCTTTTATTACACTGTCAAATTCATTATCTCATACTACCATGAATCAAACAAACACTTTCCAAGTCCATTTAGTCAATTAGTTTTGAACCAAACTGATTTGAACAACGGTTCAAGTCTGCAATTTTAATCGTCACCCAAGTACAGGAAATAAAGGATATCAAAATACATAAAAATATGATCTGGTAATTTTCACCCAACTTACATGACGGTTGCAATTGGGCAAGTAATAATTTTACGTGAGGTAATTATGTCTGAACAGCATATACTGCATATACTGCATATACTTCTTAGTGGACTGGTGAAGTAATTTTCAAAATCTTGTTTGTGTCTCTTGTATTCAGTCATATTTGGATTGTCACTTCTACACCATGAAGAGATACTTATCATTTATTTCCAACAAGTACTATATGTTTAAGGTAACCTTGTCAGATGAACAGAAAAGCTCTTAAATATACATATGTGTATATATATGCATATGCATATATACATATACACATATATGCATGTATAAACATATATATACGTATATACATACATACCTATATATAACTTCACTTACCATCATATTATATATATACGTATATATATATATACGTATAATGTATTATATATACATATATATGCATATATGTATATATATGTATGTATATATATATATATATATATATATATATATACATATATATATAATATGATGGTAAGTGAAGTTAACCCAAAGGTATTCACATTAGGGTTTTTAAATTTGTTGTTCGTGTTTGTACTCTATTATTGAGATTTTATGTCTATTTTATATTCTTCTTCCTATTGTAGGTTAGTGTTTTCACTGTATTTGATTTTGGTATGTAACAAGGATATACATAGGAATTGGTGTATAAAACAGAATTTTAAAAATAGCAGTTGCCTAGTTTGTTTAAATCATTTTATGTTCTTTTCCTTGTATATCAAAAAGGTAGCTAATTTCAAAATTATAATTATCAATAGAGTCATTCTCATCATTTTCAAAATGAGTTCTGTATGTGAAAAGGAACACGATTTTCCATCAATTCTATGATGTAGGTCTACATTTTATTAAATTTTAATTTTGTTCTGAAGGTGAGATCCAGAGTGGATAACATCCAGAGTGGGTATCATTAAATGAGTAAGGGACGGAGTAAAATTCATGTGATACATTTTATCCCCTTCCTCATTGTTCTCTCTTTCTATCTCCAATATCCCACCACCAAAGTTGTAAAAATGATATTGCCTTTTGCGTATTGCTGTTACATATGCTGGTTTCATATTGTTGTAACACTAATGATTGCATAAGTTCCATGGTTTAGGTCTACCTTTTCAAAGTGAGTTTTATGGTGAACAAACAAGCTTCCTGAAAGTTTTATAACACTTTTCAAATTCATTTCATTCATAAACCCAAGTATATTGTCAGGAATTACAGACTTTGAAAATTTATATAGGGATGTGATACAAAAATAAAATAAAATATTGCTAAATTTGAAACTACTTTACTCATGATTTTGTCTGACTACTCTACTCCTTTACACATTTATTAAATTTTGCACATCAAAATGTGAAGAGATATTGACTGAAGAGTTACACAACATACAAAAAATTTGAAGTGATATAATACAAAAATCTTCAATATACTTACAAAAGCTGTGTCATGCATATCACTGAATCTATGTTTAATCAGAGAAAAGCCTTTTTCCTTTAGGATGTTGAAAAATGCAAATGTTTGTAAAGTCGTTCCAGTCATAATATTAAGTGATATACAATGATATAAATTAGCTATATTTTCATAAATATATGAATATCAGATGTCCATGTGAATATGACAATTCAACAGGGCAATATGAGAGTTTGTGAAGACTGAAATCTGAAAGGGGACAACAATATTTGCAACCCCTGGAGATGTTAGAGAACATAATGGTTATCTTAGTGTATTACAGGAAGAAAATAGGAATTAGGTAAAAATATAATTTATTATAAATATTATTGCAAGGTACCATACTTCTCATATGTACGTTTGGGTTATTCCTATTACAATAAAGGGCATTGCATTCCATTTTGTCCATCAGAAAGAATGACATTGTCCCATTTGTTAGGAAATAGAAAGACTTAGAAAAAATTATATTAAGTGGAGTAAGCCAGGCCCAAACATTGGTCCCATGGTTTCCCTTGGTTGCAATAACTAGTATATGTCTGAGACAAACAGAAACAGTCAGATATATTGATGTTAGGCGAAATGAACCCTGAGATAAGGATTCATGGTTTTCCTTTTTTGCTACTATTTCTAACATATTTATAAGATGATCTTTTTTATAAATAGATTTTTAATTATTATTCTGAGAATACCGTACAGAGGAGTTACAATTACATGAGCAAAATAACGAGTACGTTTTTTTATCAAGAATTGTTTCCCCTTCCCATTCCTTTTCATACTCCCCCCCCACTTCCCCTACCTGATCCTCTCCCCGACCCCACCAAAGTTGTAAAGTTCATTTTTCGTAGACGGGAAGAATTAAATTAAATTAAATCATAATTAAATTAATTAGACTTCGAACTAAAAAGAAAAAGACGATTTCTTTGTTGCTTCGTATGTCCCTCCCACATGGTTTAACCCCTGCTTTCACTGTATTTTATGTTGGTACAATTTTGGGAGGGGAAGGAATAAAACAAATTGTTTAAATAGGGATACAGTTGGACCCATTGCAACAATGGGATATACATGATATTTTTTCGGAAAACGAAGTTTACAAGTTTGGTGTGGTGGGGGGGAAGGAGAGGGAGAGATTGGAACGGATGGTAAGTGGAAACAAAGGGGGAGGCAACACCGCTTGATAAGAAATTTACTCATTATCTTGCTCATGTAATTGTAACCTCTATGGTATTTTCACAGTTTAAAAAATAAATGAGACCATCAATGCTTCCCTAATTAGTGTAAGAAAAATTCTGATTTTGAAGCCGAGGAGATGTATGTTGAAAAAAGATTACACCATGTCCAACCACTTCAAAAACATGCATAAGAAAGAATTGCTCAAATAAGTTGATATGAACATAGAAAGGGTTAAATATATAATATTAGCAGAGGCCATCAAAAAGAATTGAAAACGATTTAAACAATATTTATGATAAAACCGAAAGTATCAATTTGGCTTCTAGATTTTCACAAGTCCCCCAACACAAAATTTTAGATTGTTTTTATACCTCTTTCCAAGAAGAATTATAATTTTAACAGTCAATTATCTTTGGTATGAGGTTATGATATTTAAATTATCATAGAGTCACTTTAAATGGTGTTGCCTAAGATAATAATTGGAAAATGTCATTTGTCAAGCAAACGGACTTTGGGGATTATTTCTCTAGGAAATCCAGAGAGAAAATAGAGGTTATTTCTCATTCAGAAACTGTAGTTGTGACTAACGTTGACCAACTTGTAGAACTTTAGAATAAAGTTTCCTAAGTAAATTAATCTTCATCCTAAAGGAAACTAAGTTGGGGAATTTATATCCCCTACTACATTGTTGTTCTTGTCAGGTGAGAAGCATATAACACGTCCACCTGAAGACAAAATATGTGAGAAAATTAAAGGTAACTACAAGAAATCTAGATCCTATGGTGTGAAGACTCAGGGTCTGTCTTGGAGGGTAAGAATGACGCAGACTCTGGCCTCAGGATTATCTGAGTATTTGTTTATGTGGACAGCTCTTGGGCTAGAGAGGGAACATGTTCTCTCTCCCTATCTCAAAGCACATGTCACAGACTCCTGAGCTGAGGAAGTAGCTCTTCTGCTTACTTAAGCATAGATGAATAGCTAGTCAAGCATTTTCCTGAGTACAGGGAAGTAGTTTGAGCTTACTCTACAATAGTTTACATAAAAATATACAAAGATATTCTCATAGTTTAAGCAAAATTATATCCGTTGAAATTCTTTGTGTGAATGTCTCCTGCCTAAATCTTGGCAAACATAATGCTTGCTTGTCTTTAAATACCCACTAGCAATAAAGCACAGCAAGCAGTTGCAATTGCTGTTTGTACTCTGCTCCCCTGCATCCTGGTGATTTCGTGACCCTTACACAGGGACCCCAACGCCTTAGACATTGACACTATGGAACGTCATTTGAACAGTCTGTATAGTCTCTGAGGAGACTGAGTTTAGGAGACTTTCAATAAACATCACTTTATTCCATGCAAAAATTAATTACTATATAATTCAAAGATGATACAGGTGAAATATGTCACTAAATTTCAAATCATTTGTTAACACAAGAGTATTTTGGGATTAGTTTCTCAAATGGTGTTTACTCATGAAATATGTTCCCTTATTTAGAATTGTTAATAACTATTTTCTTATTGATGACTTAGCAGTTTTTACCAATTATGTGATTATAAATTCTTCGTGATTTTTTCTTCCTTACTCGATTCTGTAAGCTATTTTCTCTTTTTCCACTTTATTTTCCATGTGATAATAAGTAAATAGGCTTGCTTTATGGATTTCTATCTGCAGAGATTCTTCCTGTGGTAGCAATGATTATTACAGATGTTTAAATAATTTCCTGTTTTTCTTTTTTCACAAAACAAGGGTATTTCTGTTTCTTCTAGGTCTATGTTTAGAAACAATATTGACATGAAGAAAATAGAAATACTATATAAAGATCTATGTATAATTAATAATATATTTGAAATCCTGTTTCAGATAAGATTTCCTAGAATTTCTTCTATATACATTTTGACCTTAAAAGTTACAATTTTTCGTGGCATTAATCTAGTGCTATTAATTGATGCACATGAAGGAAAAACCGCCAAGTTCGCAGAAAAGTTCAAATGAATTTTACAACCACCTTTTAAAATTACATCTCTCTCTCTCTCTCTATCTATCTATCTATATATGTATGTATATATATATATATATATATAGGTGTCTACATATATATAGAGAGATAGATATAATGTTTACTGAATTTCATAGAACATCTCCACATTGTATATTACAATTCAAAATTATGGCTGGAAATTATCAGGAAGCTACTACAACAATAGTCATAGGAAAGTTCACCACTGGATAATATAATTTTTCCAAAGTACACTTTGTTTGCTATAAATGATTGCTATGAAATATTACTAAAGAACTTCCTCTAAAAGATTAACCTATGCATTTGGGGAGTTAACAGAAAACCAATATAGAAATTTAGACATGTTTGCTAAAATTCCATGATAGCAACAATACTTCACTTGAGATTATAATGTACTGGCATTTCAATGAAACCTGGAAAATAGGATATGAGAATGAACTTCTAGGGAGACAACAGCGGACACTCAAGAAAACTCTGAACATGAGTAATATTTAGGCTCAAAAGTTATATGAATAACATATACAGATAAACATGGTATGATAACTTGTGTGGATGCATTAAGGTATTTGCTGAAAATAAGAAGACTCACCTAAAACAGCAGGAACCTCTTGAATCAAATAGATATTTCATTTTCAGTGGTCACTTCCAGTGGTTCTTCTTTGTGTGATGCCAATATAATCAGCTTCCAATTCCTGATCTCAGGAGCTTCATCACCAAGGAAACTTATGTGAAGTGAAATATTCCCTTCTGGCACAAAAACAGAAGAGAAGTTTTCATTTCCGATGCTATGATTTCCATCATATAACTTACTGGATTTTGGGTAGTTTTCAGTAGAAGTGTGATGTAGGAGTCTTCTTCAACTCTAACTATGATCCTATTGCTTATACCTATATAGAAATGCTTTTCTGTCATCAAGTTTCAATGGTCAGTTTGTTCTAGAGAAGTATTTATCCTGTTCCCTAGAAATATTCACAGCAAAACATCACTGGATTGTTTTACTTCACTCAATGAAAGAGGCTGACTGGAGCACAGGTCATTAAAGACTTTTATCCAGCAAGGAGTGAAGTAATTGTTTGCAAATATCAATATCTTTAAAATCGTATCTGCAGCATGGATATATTTCACACTGCGAAAGACATAAAAACATCATTAAGAGGTGTTTCTTAGAATATGACATGTGTATATAAATGATATTAGACCTGTTGATATAAAACTCTTAGTCGGAGCAATCCAAAAGTTCATATGGAACAATGAAAAGCCCCGAATAGCAAAACTGATCCTTAACAGAAAGAACAATCCTGGAGGAATATTGATGCCAATTTTCAAACTTTACTACACAGACATACTAATCAAAACTGCTGAGTAGGCACAAGAACAGACCTGAGGAATAGAACTGAAAACCCAAAAATGAACCCAGAGACCTATGCACACCTAATCATTAAGGGAGCTAAAAAAATAGAATGGAAGAAAGACAACCTCTTCAGTAAATGGTGCTGGCAAAATTGGTTAAACACCTGTAGAAAAGTAAAGTTAGAACCTTATATATCAATCTGCACCAAAATCAACTCCATGGATCAAATAGCTCAGAGTCAAGCAGACACCCTGAAAACATTACAGGACAGAAAAGGAGAAACCCTAGGTATCCTTGGCACAGGCTGAAATTTTCTTAATGTAGACCCAAAAGCACAACAAATCAAAGAAAGGTTGGACAAATGGGATTTCATGAAACTGCAGAGCTTCTGCCTGACAAAGTACATAGCTAGCTAGATCAATTGATAGCCCGCAGATAGGGAAAATATCTTCACTAGCCGTACAATGGACAAGGGTCTTATATCTAAAGTATACTTAGAAGTCAAAAGTTTAAATCCCCCAACAACAAATCCTCAAAGAAACAACTGCCCAATAGGCTTCAAGGAAATTTCTCTGAAGAGGAAATATGAATGGCCAACAGACACATGAAGAAATGCTCAACCCTCGAGTCATAAAAGAAAGGCAAATAAAAATAACATTGTGATTCCACCTCAGTTTCCACCCAGATTCCATCCAGGTAGAATGGCTATAATCAAGAAATATAATATCAACATGCTGGAGGGGATTTGGTCAGAAAGGAACCCTATTGCATTGTTGGTGGGAGTTGATCAGACACGTTGGAAAGCAGTATGGAGGTGCCTCAAAAGATAGAGCTCCCCTATGACCCAGCAATCCCATTTTTGGGCATTTACCCAAATGATCACAAACAAGGCCATACTAAGGCTACCAGCACAACTATGTTTATTTCAGCAATATTTACCATAGCTGAGATATGAAACCCTCAGTAGTGGCCTGGATCAAGAAAATGTGATACACACACACACACACAATAGAATTCTATGCCTCCATCAGAAAGAATGACATTGCCACATTTGTTAGGAAATGGAAAAACTTGGACAAAATATATTAAGTAAAGTAAGCTAGGCTCAAAAACCATAGGTTGAATGGTTTCATTTATATGTAATAACTAGTAAATGTGTATGACAAGCAGTAAATATGAAAAGCCAGGTACATATTAGCATATAAGATCATGTTAAGTGAAATGAACCTCAAGATAGGAAAACAAATATTTTTTTTTCTTTCTTGCTATTGTTTGCAACGTATTTATAGTGTACCGTGTGATTTTTGTTGTTGTTGTTTCCTTGTATGTTCTTCGCACATGGTATAACCCCTGTTTTCACTGTATTTGAAGTCGGTGACCTGCATCTTGTATATACATTTCTCTAATTTGGGGAGGGGAAGGAAAAGCAAAATTCTTAAATAAGTATACAGTTGACCCATTGTAAATATGAGATATGCAAAACACTATGTTGTAAACGAACTTTACAACTTTGGCCGGGGGTGGGCTGGGGGGGGGTAGTTGTAGAGGTGGGCGGGATGGGATGGCAAGGAAAAGGAGGAGGCAACAATCCTCATTTGCAAATGTATTATTACTTTGCTCGTGTAAATGTAGCCCCTCTGTACAGTATGTTTACAATAAAAAAGTATAAAAATAATTTTGAAAAACTCTTATTAGGTAACAGATGAATTAATTGTAAGGGGAAATGAGGTTAATTTCTGATATATCGCTAACCCGCTCAAAAATTAAATTTCCCATCAACAAATCCTCGAAGAAACAACTGCCTGATAAATAAATGGGATTTAATTGTTTGAATTCCAAGTATATTTTAGATATGAGACCTTTATCCAGTGTATGGCTAATGAAGATCTTCTCCCTATCTCTGTGCTATCTATTGATCTTGCTAGCTATATCCTTTGCCATGTAGAAGCTCTGCAGCTTCACGCAATCCCATTTGTCCAAATTTCTTTGATTTGTTGTTTTTCTAGGTCTGTATTAAGAAAATTTCAGCCTATGACAAGAAGACCTAGGTTTTCTTCTATTCATACTAAAACTACCAGCACAACTATGTTTATTACAGCATTATTTACCAGAGATAAGATATGGAACTTTCTCAGATGTCCCTCAATAGATGAATGGATCAAGAAAATATGAGCTGTAGAGAGAGAGTGTGAGAGAGAAAGAGAGAGAGGGAGAGGGAGAGAATGGAATTCTTTGCTTCCATCAGAATGATATTGCCCCAATTTTTAGGAAATGGAAAGATTTGTAAAAATTTGTGTGAAGTAACCCAGGCCCAAATAAACACAGGTCCTATGGTTTCCCTTACTGGCAATAACTAGTATATGTCTGGGATAACCAAAAAAATTCAAAAGCCATGTATATATGGCCAGATAAAATGATGTTAAATGAAATGGACCCCAAGATAGGGACACTAGTGCTTTTCTTTCTTGCTATTTTTCCTAACGTATTTGTACTGTATTTGTTTCTTTGTACGTTCCTCCCCCACAGTATAACCCCTGTTTTCACTGTACTTGATGTCAGTGCTCTGCATCTCATATAAACAATGAGATGTACCACACACACACTATGTTGAAAAATGAACTTTATAAATTAGGCTTGGAGGGGAGAGGAAGAGGAGGGAGCATATTTGTGGAGGTGGGACGGAAGAGAAGGAAGGGAAAAAACAAAGGAGGTAACAATCCTTGATAAATATACTCATGACCTGGCTTATATAACTATAACCCCACTGTACATTATGTTTAAAATTTTTAAAATTCATGTTTAAAATGGTATAAGTAAGTTGCACCAGTTTTACCAGTGGTTTGGGCCTTATGGAGACAGAAAGTTAAACAGCATAGAAATCAATTGGTACAATAACCTTATTAGTTCTATTATCATTGAGAATTGAAATTCCATTTTAACTTGGACCTCAAAATGAGACTTCCACATCATGCTATTATTTTCCAGTGAAAAAAATTTAAAGATAACAGATGTTCTCCATAGTGTGGAGCAAAGGAACTATTAGAATTTAGGCAGGAATGTGACTGGGTTCAGAGAGACACAGTGGAAGAGAGTATGATTATCTTAAAGAAAATGTGAGAACTACCCTCAGAATAACTTACACATTTGGTAAAAAATGATAAGAGAGCGTGCCAGTGGCTCACACTTATATTCCTACTTACTGAGGATGCTGATATCTGGGGATATTGTTTCAAATAGGCACACGCAAGAAACTCCATGAGAAATCTATCTCTAATAATCTACTAAGAAAAACCGAGATGTGGATCTCTGAGTTAAATGATAGTGTGGTAGTCTTCAGTTAAGACAGTGCCTGAATTCAAGCAAAACACAAAAAAATTATAGCAGAGACAGGTCTGTCATAACAGCTATTTTTTAATACACATGATAGGATCTGGGATATTAAATGTAAATCTGCGATTGACATATCTGTATTTTTCATAGTGTCTATAGTTAAATCTAAAACTATCCCTTAAGTGCTGAAGGGTTGGAAGATGAGATTCTGCTGTAGGCAAATTTTGTTCATTTGATTTTCATATTGCTATGCTATAAGTGAGTACAAGAGTGGGAGTAGTGAGAACAAGAGTGGCTATCACTATACTTGTCTACAATAAATATTAACCAAAGAGAGATTGTATGTAGCCCTAAAGAGAGAAGCATAGATTAGATTAATGACCTGAAAAGCTTTTTCCCGATTAGTTCAATAGCCACTCTGGTTGAAGGCATAGGAAGCTTTTCAACCACCCTTTTAGATGACTGTTAAAAGTAACACATACTACCTGGTAGGGTAAGTTGCAGATTCAAAGGTAAAATGATAAAAACATGGTTTATTTTTGTCCTTTTTATTCAACTTTTCTTTAAAAATTATAGAAGTCACCTTACTCATGTAACTGTACCTCTCTTTACAGAAACTTTGCAATAAAATATAATTCAAATAATAACAGAAGTCTTTCATATGCAGAAACTAGATCTAAAATATATTGAGGCATAATAAATTATAAACTTGTCTAGACATTCATACATAGTGAGACCAAAAGAAAGGAAAACAATGGCAAAATGCCTATGTGTATCTAATCACACAAAATAATATTTATCAAAAAATTCACCAGGAAATGGACAGAAGGGTTTTTTTTTATTTCTTTCTGATTTTTTGTAAAATTTCTTCTCTGTTAGACTTCTTAGTTTGTCTATGTGTCCTTGAAAGTGTAAGAGGAGGCACAAAGAGGGAACAAATGTAGCCATAGTGCTCAGTGTACACTATGTTGAAAATCAACTATATAATCTATGGTTTGAGTGAGAGAGAATTTTTTTTTTTGGTCCAGTCGTGGGGCCTGAACTCTGGGCCTGGGCGCTGTCCCTCAGCTCTTCAGCTCAAGGCTAGCGCTGTACCTCTTGAGCCACAGCGCCACTTCTGGCTTTTTTCTTTTTGCTTATGTGGTGCTGAGGAATCGAACCCAGGGCCTGAGGCATGCAAGGCAAGCGCTGTACCACTGAGCCACCTTCCCAGCCCCGAGAGAGAAAATTTTGTAGAGATCAAGAGAAGGGGCGACATTGTCCAAAAGGAAATGTGCACTTTGTCTATTTTAGCACTTTGTTTGTAAAATTATTAATACAAATTACAAAATCATTAAGTAAACAAGAAAAGAATATTGTCAAGTAAGATAGTCAAAACAATAAATATGTCTTACAGAGGAATCATAATCTTCCTCCTGAAGAAATGAAATGCATACTGGCAAGTCACAGAAAAGTAGGATGATAGAAATTTGTAATATTTTTCAGTACAGCATACAAACTTCATTATTATATTATATATTATATTATTATATTATATTATATAATGATATAATATAATATATAATATATCATTATATAATATATTATTATATTATAAAATATTATAATATAATATAATATAATATATTATACCTTATATTATAATATAATATAATATATTATATTATATTATATATTATAATTATATATTATAATTATATATTATAATTATATATTATAATTACTTTCTTATTTTTCTGCCGTGGAGCTTGAATTCGTCCTGGGTGCATTCTGAGTGCTCTTGCGCTCAAGGCGAGCACTCTAATTCTTGAGGCACATAACCACTTCCGATTTGCTAGTATGTCTTGATGATAAGAGTCTCAAAGGGTTTTCTGCCCAGGCTGGCTTTGAACAGTATTCCTGAGATCTCAGCCTTTTGAGTAGCTAGGATAACAGGACTGAGCCACTGGCGCCCAGCTTGAGAATTTTGAATCATTTCTATGAAGAGTGATGGAGAGAACATGTCACTTGAAGTAGAAGTTCAGGGCAAATAACTTAAATAAAGCTATGACAATTCATAATAAAAGTTTTGGAATATTGGCGAGATTTAAAATAAGGAAAGACTTCCTGAGCTTCGTCTGGGGATTTCTGATGCAGAAAGAAACAGAACCAAAAGCGAAAAAAATCAGTGGCTGAAAGTCATACAATGAGAAGGCACCAAATTCTGATTGAAAGATAGACACTTAGGAAAATTTTCTTCTTATCTTTATTATCCATAATAACATATAGTCATCAGTGTATATATGATATTGTAATGGATTGAGTATCAAGCAAAATACTAGAAGTGTGTGGTTTCAATTCATCAGTTCAATAATAAGGATTAAGCTACTCTAATAGTCTTAATTTATTGAAAATGATTTTAGCATAGGCAGGCCACATGTATTTTAATAAGTTTAATATGTTTATTTTTAGTCTTACTCTCCAAAGGGTTATTTTTAAACTTTTTTTAGTGCTTCAGTGAAAGAAACATGCTGATGATAATGAACAATACTACAGATATTTTAAACAAACAAATAAACAGTATTTTAACACAGAACTAAACCTGTGATCTTCAACACAAGAATATCACAGACATTTCCCCACACAAAATCTTGTAGGTAAGTATATATGTTAGTGTATACTTGTATTCTCAGAATTTGTAAGACTGATAAAAAATATTAACGTTAGCCTGAGCAGATCTTCTCTAAAAAGAACACCAAAAAATTGCAACAACTAAATAGAAACAAAGAGGCTCTCTAACACAGGATTTGATAGTTTGGTTCATAATGTTCAAATTTAAAACACACTCAATGTATACACCTAGTATGGAATGGATAAATATTTTTGACACACAATACAGTGGAATATCACTCTATAAGGAAAGATTGTAAAACTAATAATATATACAGAATTACAAACAAATTTAGAGAATCACACCTAAAAGTCTACAACCTTTATGATTCCATTTTGATGTCATTTAGGAAGTCAACATTTTAAGAACAAAAACCTAATCAGCATTTTCTGGATTTTTAGGTTAGGAGAGAGTCATTGGGATATTTGTAAACATTATTGAGATGATGAGAATGTTCTATATCTCAAAAGTTTGGTACAATAGTACACACTTGTCAGAGATCACTTACAGGCACAACAAAAACAGGTAGGTTTACTTGTTTGGTTGTTTCTCTTTCTTTTTCTTTCCTTTTCTTCCGCTTGCTTGTTTGGTTGCTTGTTTTCTTGTTTGCTTGCTTCCTTCCTTCCTTCATTTCTCCCTTCCTTCCTTTCTCCCTTCCTTCCTTTTTTTTTCTTTTGTAATGGAACTTGAACTCTGGGAGCTGTCCCTTAGCTCTTCAGCTTGTCAAGGCTAGTGCTCTACCACTTTGACCCACAGCAGCAAGTCAGTTTTTCTGGTGGTTACTTGGAGAAAGAGTCTCACAGACTTTCTTGCCTGGGCTGGCTTTGAACTATAATCCTTAGATCCTAGCTACTCCAGAAGTGTCTGCAGCATGTCGTAAAGATATATTTTATTACAAAGGAATTTTAACCCAACCTGAATTTTATTTTTACTTATTTTAAATTTATTATTAAAAATAATGTTAAATTAAAATTACTTTATAAAGGTGATGTTACAGTTACAATTAACTTGCTGAATACCTTTAACCTGAATTTTATAAGAAAAAAACATGTAGAAGAAACTAATCACGCATTTTTGAACACTAAGTTTTGCTATCAAAATTACTTCTAGCCATTATTTTATGCATATCAACATATTTTTTTAACAAAGGTTAAGTCACAGTAGAATAAAAATAGCCCATTTACACCAAAGTAGATCACTATATTTATTTATATATTACCATGTTTAAATTGGTTTTAGGCTTTACAATCATTAATTAATATTGCTATATACATATATAAATTTTTCTACACATTTTATTTTTTTAGAATAAATTCTTGCATTTTGACTTTTAGAATATAGTTTGGGCATTTTTTATTTTTTAAAAAAATTATCAATAGATATTAGATGTGAAAGTGGGGGAATTCATAGTGACATTTCCATTCTTACATGCAATTTACTCTGATCAAAGTTTTCTATTGTCTTGTTTTATATTCTTTCATGAATAGAAAGCATTTCAAGCAAATTCACACTTATTTTTTTTGTCTCCATTGACAATCCCTACTCCTACTGATATCCACCACTCAACAAAGCCTGCATTATATTCTTGTGATTATATTTTTTTAAATTTTGTTCATATTAATTTTATAAATTAATTCATATGTGCATATAATTTAGTCAACTTTGTGGAATGCAGAATCTTTGTTATTCTCAAATATTCTACAAGATTATAATTCCACTAACATTTTTATTAATACTAGAAGATTATTATTTCCATTTCACCTTTAAGTATCTTTGAATGTAACAAATTTCAAACACTAAGCTTAGTCAACGAGAAGGGCCAGGTATAGGTTATATTCAGTCATGACATATATGCCACACAACGATTTGGTAAATGACATGACAGACACAAATGCATTTTGTTGGCTGCCTTGGACCTGTCTGTCTGTGATGATAATTTTTGCATGTTGCATCATGATGTTGCAAATATGCAAAAGGAACTTGGCAGTTGAAAAGATTTCCCATTTTGATCACTCAATAGTTATGATACATTTGACATCTTCAATTAGACATTTACTTTTATTTTTTTCTATGACTACTTAGGATAGTTTTAAATATTTACATACTTTTTTATTTACTGACATTTTTGGGGTATATTTTTCTTCAGGTTCATTTTCCATCTTCTATAATATTCTCCTTGAACTGCATCACCTCAGATTTCCTGCCTTTTGAGTCCCCATAGTATTTTCTACTAGTACTTATGGAATAAGTCTATTGTTCTCTCCATATTTGGTCTGTAACAGCATTGATGGGACACAAGGCACTTTCTTCCTCTAATGGCCGCCTCATTTGGTAACTTGTCTTTGGCTCTCCCTGGACTCGGCACCATTCTGTTGAGGCAGAGCAATATTAATAACTACAAATTATTTCTATTTACTGTCTCCTAACCCTATACACCTTTAGACTTTTTAAAAAATATCAATTTATTTTCATTTAATAATTCGAATTTTCCATATTATAATAAATTTTTAAACTAATTTAAAAAGGGGCAATAAGATAAGACCTAAGCATTTTACTGATGTGGCGAACCAGATTCTCCAGTCTGGGTATATCTACAAATAGATGAAGATACAGTTAGATGTTAGATCAATAGTTAGCTTCACTTTCTGCAGCTGTTTCCCTTGGGAAATGTTTGTAATAGCATCTGCATTAAACTGAATGGGGGAGGGGAATCACAAAAATTGAATCTGATAGGTATATATTGGATTGGATACAATATAGATTAAAAGAGAATGATGAAAATTTATAAAATGGGATTAACTGAAGTACCAAATTCTTGATAAATAAATATATAGGATCGCAGATTTACAAAAAAAAAAAAAAAGATATCCAGTTGAATTTGCATTTCAGGTAAACAATGAATGATTTTTAGTAGAAGTATATTTATCTGAAATTCAAATTCAACTTGGTATTCCACGTTTCAGTTGACAATTGAGTCCTGTGCATAATTCATTAACAAAGTCTATCATTTTCAAAAATCTCTTGTGATTTGTCTGCTGAAAAATCAACAATGTACAACGATCCCAGTGAAAGATGAAGGTAATTGGGAAGCAAACCTGTGTTTAGAAGAAGAGGCAGATAAAATAAGTAAAGCAAACACCAAGTTAAAATCTGAGGGATCCACTGAGAGGAAATGAAAGATGGGAGGGGAGATAGGAGTCTGCACATAGAGTTACAATATATAGAGTTACTAATAAGAATAAGTTTGGAAAGTTCAGCAAGGATGGTTTTTTTTTAATTTTAATTTTATTTGTGAACATACTGTACAGAGGAGACACAATTACATGGGCAGGATAATGCATACATTTCTTACCAAGCATTGCAGCCTCCTCCTGTGTTTACCCTTCACATCCCATCCCCCCCTTGTGCCCCCCCCCCCCCCGCACCGACGTTTTAAAGCTCGTTTTGGACATGACAACTTGTACTTCTCATTGTTGCATCAGGTCCAGCTGTATCCTTAAACAACTGGTTTTTCCCCATCTCCTCCACAAGTTATACTGAGATCAAATATAGTTAAAGCAGGGGTCATACTGTGGGGGAGGGACATACAAAGCAACAAAGAGATAATCATATACATGAGTTAGAAACACATGCATGAAAGAAAAAAAAAACCTTAAAATACACATCTAAGGGTTCATTTTCCTGACATCACATTATCTGACCGTTTCCACTTGACATACATATACTAGATATTACAAATAAGGGAAACGATGGGACCTATGTTTCTTTGGGCCTGGCTTGCTTCACTTAATATAATTTTTTCCAAATTTTTCCATTTCCTAACAAATGGGGCAATGTCATTCTTTCTGATGGAGGCATAGAATTCCATTATGTATATATACCACATTTTCTTGATCCATTCATGTACTGAGGGGCATCTGGGTTGGTTCCATATCTTAGCTATGGTAAATAATGCTGCAATAAACATAGTTGTGCTGGTAGCTTTAATGTGGTCTTGTTTGTAAACATTTGGGTAAATGCCCAAAAGTGGGATTGCTGGATCATAGGGGAGGTCTATGAAAAGTCTTTTGAGGAACCTCCATACTGCTTTCCAAAGTGGTTGGACAAGTTTACATTCCCACCAACAATGAAGTAAGGTTCCTTTCTGTCCACATCCCCTTCAGCATCTGTTGTTGTTAGAGTTCTTGATTTTTGCCGTTCTAACTGGAGTGAGGTGATATCTCAATGTTGTTTTGATTTGCATTTCTTTTATGGCTAGGGATGTTGAACATTTCTTCATGTGTCTATTGGCCATCCTTCTTTCTTCTTGAGAGAAGCTTCTCTTTAAGTCTTTCGCCCACTTATTTATTGGGCAGTTGTTTCTTTGAGGATTTGTTGTTGTGTGGTTTAATTTTTTGAGTTCCAAGTATATTTTAGATATGAGACCCTTGTCCGTTGTATGGCTAGGAAAGATCTTCTCCCAATCGGTGGGCTTTCTATTGATCTTGCTAGCTATGTCATTTGCCCTGCAGAAGCTCTGCAACCGTATGCAATCCCATTTGTCCAACCTTTCTTTGATTTGTTGTGCTTCGGGTAACTATTCAGAAAATTTCGGCTTGAGCCAAGGAGACCTAGGGTTTCTCCTATTCCATCCTGTAATGTTTTCAGAGTGTCTGCTTTGAGTTCAAGGACTTTAATCCATTTGGATTCTGTTGCAGGGTGATATAGAAGGATCTAGCTTTAGTTTTCTACATGTAGTTAACCAGTTTTGCCAGCTCGATTTACTGAAGAGGCTGTCTTTCTTCCATTCTATTGTTTTAGCTTCCTTATCGAAGATTAGATGGCTATAGGTCTGTAGGTTAATTTCTGGGTTTTCAAATCTATTCCATTGGTCCTGAGGTCTGTTCTTATGCCAATACCAAGCTGTTTTGATTACTATGGCTTTATAGTAGAGTTTGAAATTTGGTATTGATATTCCTCCATCAGTGTTCTTTCCATTGAGGAGCTTTTTTGCTATTCAGGGTCTTTTATTGTTCCATATGAATTTTTGGATTGCCTCTTCTATTTCCTTGAAGAATGAGGGTGGAATTTTGATAGGTATCGCGTTGAATTTGTAGATATCCTTGGGAAGTATTGCCATTTTCACGATGTTAATCTTGCCAATCCAGGAGCATGGGAGGTTTTGCCATTTTTTAAGTTCTGTGTTGATTTCTTTTTTCAAGATTTTAAAGTTTTCATCATAGAGGTCCTTCACTTCTTTGGTTAAGTTAATCCCTAGGTATTTTATTTTTTGTGGGGCTATTACAAATGGAGTTGCTTTCCTAATTTCAGCCACACTTTTCTCATTGTTGGCATACAGAAAAGCCATTGATTTTTGGGGGTTAATTTTATAACCTGCTACTTTGCCAAAGTTTTGAATCAGCTTGGGTAATTTGGGAGTGGAGTCTATGGGATTCTTTAAATACAAGATCATGTCATCTGCAAAGAGGGAGAGTTTTATTTTTTCTTTCCCTATTTGGATCCCCTTTATGTCTGCATCTTGTCTTATTGCTGTAGGTAGGAATTCTAATACTAGATTGAAGAGAAGTGGAGAGAGTCGGCATCCTTGTCTTGTTCCTGAGTTAAGAGGAAATGGCTTTAGTTTTTCACCATTGAGTATAATGCTGAATGTTGGTTTGACATATACAGCCTTTATTGTATTGAGGAATGTTCCATGGATTCCTCATTTTCCCAATCCTTCATCATAAATCGGTGTTGGATCTTGTCGAATGCTTTTTCTGCATCTATTGAGATGACCATGTGGTTCTTATTCTTGCTCCTGTTGATGTGATGAATAATGTTAATTGATTTGCGTATATTGAACCAGCTTTGCATCCCTGAAATGAAACCTGTTTGATCATGGTGTATGATTTTTTGGATGAATTGTAGAAGTCGATTGGCCAAAATTTTGTTGAGAAGTTTTGCATCAATGTTCATGAAAGAAATGGGTCTATAGTTCTCTTTCTTTGATGAGTCCCTGCCTGGTTTTGGGATGAGGGTTATGATGTCTTCATAGAATGTGTTCGGTAGTGAGCTTTCTCTTTCAATTTCATTGAAGAGTTGGAGGAGTATTGGTGTGAGCTCTGCTTTGAAGGCCTTGTAAAATTCCGCTGTAAAACCATCTGGTCCTGGACTTTTCTAAGCTGGGAGGTCTCTTATTGCTGTTTCTATTTGAAAGCTTGATATGGGCCTGTTAAGCTGGTTTATCTTATCTTGGTTTAGTTTTGGCATGTCAATATTTGCTAGGAAAACGTCCATTTATGTCAAGTTCTCAAACTTATTAGCATAAAGTTTTGAGAAGTATTCCCTTATAATGTTCTGAATCTTGGTTGTTTCCGTGGTGATGTTTCCATTCTCATCTCTGAGTTTATTAATTTGGGTGTGTTCTCTCCTTTTTCTGATAAGGTTTGCTAAGGGTCTGTCAATTTTGTTAAGTTTTTCGAAGAACCAAATCTTTGTTTTGTTGATTGTGTCTATAGTTTTTTTGGATTCTAATTCATTTAATTCTGATTTAATTTTGATTATTTCTTTCTGTCTACTGAATTGGTGTTTATCTTGCTGCTCTTTTTCAAGGAGGTTAAATGTGTCATTAAATTGCTAGTTTCAGATCTCTCCCATTTGTTGATGTAGGAGCTCAGAGCTATAAACTTGGCTCTGAGTACTGCCTTTGCTGTGTCCCAGAGGAGCTGGTAATTTGTGTGTTCATTTTTGTTGAATAGCATGAACATTTGAATTTCCTTTCTAATCTATTCCATGACCCACTCTTGATTCAGCAGTCTGTTGTTCAGCCTCCATGTGATACCGGACTTTCTTTGGTGGCTTTTTGTGTTGAGTTCTAATTTTATTCCCTTGTGGTCAGAGAGAATGCAAGGTATAACTTCAATGTTTCTGAATTTAGACAAGTTTGCTTTGTGGCCAAAAATGTGGTCTATTTTAGAAAACGTTCCATGTGCTGCTGAGAAGAACGTGTATTCTGATGCTGCTGGGTGAAATGTTCGGTAAATGTCTGTGAAGTCTAGTTGATCTATGCAGGTGTTTAGATCTGCGGTTTCTCTGTCGACTTTTTGTCGAGTTGATCTATCTAGTGGGGAGAGTGGTGTGTTAAAATCCCCAACAATTAATGTCTTTGGATCTATATGGGATTTGAGGGAAAGTAGTGTTTCTTTGATAAATTTTGGTGCTCCATTGTTTGGCGAATAGGTATTTAGAATTGTAATATCCTCCTGAAGGAGAGATCCTTTAATTAGTATGTAGCGACCTTCTTTATCTCTTCTCACAAATTTTAATTTGAAGTCTATTTTATCTGATATTAGGATTGCAACTCCCGCCTGTTTATGAGGGCCGTTTGCTTGGTAGATTTTGTTGCAGCCTTTAACATTGAAAATGTGTTTGTTTTTACGGACAAGATGTGACTCCTGCAGGCAGCAGATAGAAGGGTCTTGTTTTTTAATCCAACTAGACAGTCTATGTCGCTTAATTGGAGAGTTCAGTCCGTTAACGTTAAGAGATAAGAATGAGAGGTATTTGTGAGTTCCTGCCATGTTATCCACCTTCTTGGGGGCTGCGAAAACTGGGTTCTTCCTATGGTTCTTGCATTCTCAGTTTGGGTGCAGTTTCTTGGCCTTTGTTGCGGTCTTGTTGGTTTTCTATGTGTAGGACATCTTTAAGAATCTTTTGTAGGGCTGGTTTGGTGGAGATATATTGTTTCAATTGTTCTTTGCTATGGAAGGTTTTTATTTGGCCTTCAGTTATGAAGGAGAGTTTAGCTGGGTACTGTATTCTTGGTTGATAGTTGTTTGTTTTTAGGGCATGGCATACATCATTCCAGGCTCTTCTTGCTTTGATTGTCTCTGCTGAGAAATCTGAGGTGATTCTAATTGGTTTCCCTTTATAGGTGATTAGCCTTTTCTCCTTGACAGCTTTAAGGATCTTTTCCTTGTTCTGGGTTGATCCTGTGTGGATTATAATGTGACGGTGGGATGTCCTATTGTGGTCTGGTCTATTTGGGGTTCTAAAAGCTTCTTGTATCTCAATAGGCCTATCTTTTTGTATGTTTGGGAAGTTCTCTGCTAGGATCCTGTTAAACAAATTTCCTAGACCATTAACTTCTGTTTCTAGGTGCTCCTCAACACCCATTATCCTTAGATTAGGCCTTCTGATGGTGTCTTCCAGGTGTTGGATAGATCTATCATATTTCTTGGACTTGTCTTGGATGGTTGTATGTTCTTTTTCTATAATATCTAGGCTGTCTTCAATCCCTGAGATTCCATCTTCTGCATGGTCTAACCTGCTGTCAAGACCCTCTACTTTGTTTTTTATCTCTTTTCCTTCTAATTGGTCAGCTTTGATGGCTTCAAGTTCTTTGTTGAAGCTCTGTTTTAGGTCTTGTATGAATTTCTTTACTTCCTTAATTTGGTGTTCAGTGTTTGTTCTCAAATCACTTAGTTGATTGGTTATGGTTTCTTTGGACTCCCATTCCTTCTGTTGGGTTCCATTCAGCATTCCCTTTGTGGACTCCCTGATTTCCTTCAGCTCTTTGTTAATGGATTCCATGAATGCCTTTAGTTATCTTTGTATATTCTCTACCTGGTCTCTCAATTCCTGAATTACTCTTTGATTAACTTCCTCCAGTTTATGGGATTCCTGAAGTTCTCTTTCCTCCCTTTCGTGGGATTCCTGCAATTCTCTTTGAGTGTTCTCTGCGTGCTCGCGCCATTCCTCCCTTTCTCTTTGAGTATTCTCAAGTTGTTCACGCAAATCCTGTATCAGTTTTTGAGTAGCTTCCTCATACTTATGATATTCCTGTATAAACTTTTGGGATGCCTCCTCTCTCTCCCTATCACGTTCATACAGAGTCCTTTGTAAGTTGTCAAACTTCTCATTTATCATGTTTGCCACCAGTGTTTGTAGAGCTATTTGGGAACTCTCCTCTGGATTGTTCATTATTGGATCTGACCACTGATTATCAAGATTGGGAATTGAGATATCCGGATTTGCCATTTTTCATGTGTTTTTCTGGCTTACTCTGCCCATTTGAGATGAAAATAGCACCAGTTTTGTGCTAGACCACTATCTGAAGGCAACCATCAACCAACGTTTGCATTTATACAGTCAATAGTCTACAGATACAATCTAGTTCAACAGATATATCTATTCAACATCAAACAACTATTTGTTAATGGACTTCGAATGGCAGAGAAGAATTTGGAAAACCAGAAATTTTTAGGGTTAGGGAGAGATGTGGGTTAAAAATAGGAATAGATTGGTGTGGGGAGCCACAGGGAGAGTTAACTATGTCTTAATCTCAATGCAGGAAATAGGTTGGGTAGGATGTAAGTAGAGAGAGAGAGAAAAAGAAGAAAGGGAAATGAAAAGAGACCAGAAAAAATAGAAACGTAAAAATTAATATAGTAATGGAGATTGAAAGACCATCTATTTGGAGAGCAATGTGAATATATTGAGAAAACAGGAGGGAGATAGAGGAGATGTGAAAAACTTAAAAAAATGCTTAAAATATTATATAGGTATAAAGAGGTAGTACTGCTATTAAGGAATTTAAGTCTCAGAGGTTTTGGATTGAGTAATAAATTTGTGGATATAGTGTGTACACATTGGGGGATAGGGTCTACTAGTTAACTGTGGGTTTATCTGAGGATGTGCAGGACAAGAGTTCGGTCACATACAGAAGAACAAAAGAGAGGAAAAGGTTAAAAGGATAAGAAAGGGAGAAAAGAAAAGATCAGACGTTCAGTAGAGCTAGACAAAAAACAAAAAAATAATTAAGAAAGAAAGAAAAAGAGAAAGAAGACAAGAAAAGAAAGGAAAACGCACATTCACGTATTCCTAAAATAAAAATTATAAGAGGGAAAAAATTTCCTGGAAAACAAATATTTTTTCAAAAAAGGCAAAAATTAAAGATTAATAAAAGTTTTAGAAAAGGAATAAAATTTTTTTATATATATAAGGTACCAAAAAAAAATAGAAAAGAAAAGAAGAAAAAAAAGTTCTTTGATTTTTTTAAATTTTTTTTTGGAGGGGTGGGAAGAATCCTGTATCTCCCTTTTATCTGTAACCAGCCTCTTGTTGGAGTCTCTGGTCAGCTTGAGGTCCTGTGGCTTGATTGGTTTCTTAAGTCAGTTTGTTGGAACAGGCAGAAAAATGCTCTGCTTTAACCAAGATTTTGAGATCCCCCTCCCAGGTTAGGTTAATGGGAGGGTGATCTGCTTTGAGAATCACAAAAGAGGGGTGATGAGGCTAGGTAGCAAGGATGGTTTTATAGCAACTTTAGTAAACAAGAAAATGTTACAGTTAAATAGTTGGACTGAAGATTATTTTCAGTAAATGCTGTCAATGGTATGTGTGGTCAGAGAACATTGAAATTTGTGAAAGCTACCAGAACATCTATATTTATTAGAGCATTATTCACTATGCCTAAGATATAAAACCAACCCAAGCTCCCTTCAGTAGATAAATGGATTAAGAAAATGTGATATACCACACACACACACACACACACACACACACACACACACACACACTCACACAATGGAATTCTATGCTTCCATCAGAAAGAATGACTGCCTCATTTGTAAAGAAATGGAAATACTTGTAAAAAAAGCATGTTATGTGATGCAAGCCAGACCCAAAATAACATAGGTCTCATGGTTTTCTTTATTTACAATAATCAGTATATTTCTACGATAATCTTATCAGATGAGCATAGTAGCTCAATAGCTATGTACATATGACTATATAAGATGTTCCTAAGGAAATAATGTCCAAGATATGGACAGAAGGTATTTTCTTTGGGTTGTTGTTGGTTTTAATGTACTATGAACTTTTGTGTTTCTGTTTTATGTTCTTCCCACCATGTTATATCTTCTGCTAATACTGTATTTGATTTTGGTACCCTGGTATTGCATATATGTTTATTTGAATTAGAGAAGGGAAGGAGGACAACAGACAATGGACAAGGAGGCAACAAATCTAACAGCGAGATACAAAGGACAATATGTTGGAAATGATCTGTACAACTTGGCAGGGACTTGTTGGAAGGATGAATAGTAGGAAGAAATTGAGGGAAGGGGTAACAAGGTTGACAAGAAATATATTTTTTACCTTAGTTTTGTAACTGGAACAAAACCCTATTGTACAATACATAACATCCTCTAGATCAGTCAGAAGGCGATGGATCAACAGTAGTCTAAACACATGTGAAGCAATCAGAAATGAAATGAGAAGGATACTTCCTGTCAGTCTGAACAAATGGCCTGTACTCTTATTTTTGCCCCAAGTAAGACACAATTTTGTCAGAATCAAATTCTTCAACTAAAAGATGAACATTTATCTTTGTAGCACCTGGATCTATCTATCTTTCTATCTATCTATCTATCTATCTATCTATCTATCTATCTATCTATCTATCTATCTATCTATCTATCTATCTATCTATCTATCTAAATATAGATAGATCCATGTGCTACAAATATATGTACATATGCATATGTATATATGTATGTGTGTGTGTGTGTGTGTGTGTGTGTGTGTGTGTGTGTGTGTGTGTGTGTGTGTGTATAAATGTATTTTCTCTGTGTTGGTGTGAAAAAGTCAAGGGCTTTTTTGTGACTAGAATAAGATATCATCTACTATTAATGTGTTTTACAAAACATTGTTTGTTACATTCTCTGATTAAATATGTGTATAATAACCTTATTGTCATCATTCTCCATAAAATTTACTTGATACTTAAAACACACTGTCTTCTTTTTCTGGAATTGATATGCTATTTTCTAAATAAATAATTTCCCTTCAGGTGGAAATGAGTATCTAAAATCAGACATGTTAAAATACAGACAGTGATTGTTAACTTTATAAATTATGATCAAAGTGAACTTCAGTCAATGTGTAATACCTTTCTTACAGAATATAATCATAATAAAAAAACAATTCATTGTTATAGGGTTTACTCTAATTCTTTATTAATTACAACTTTCACTTTTCTTAAATTGTAGATGCTTAGGATTAATTTGCTTTGCGAAGATTCAAAACAATTTGTATTTAATATAGCTGTTAGCTTTTGCCTTATTTTATCTAATTTCAGTTTAGAAAACATGCATAACCCTGAAAGAACTGTTTCTGATTTTCAGTCAAAAATTGTACATGAATTGTATTTCTACCATCAGAAAAAATTGTGCCTATATCTGTACATATTTAGTCCAAAGTCACATTTAAAATGACTAAATTAATATATATATATACTAATATAAACTAATATATATATATATATATATATATATATATATATATATATATATATATATAATTTTCCCCAAACAACTATCTGGATTTTTTTACTGCCAAGGAAAAATCATACCTTAGTTTTCCTCGACTGCATATCAGTTTTTGGTAGATATATTTTATATATCTTACACATACTCAAAATTTATGTGAAAATCTGTAAATTTATTGGAACGTACAGAAAATTTAATTTAAATTTAAACTTAATTTTTATAGTTTTGGATGACATATTACTTGCAAGATTACTGCATCCTGGTTTTTCACTGCTCAATGAAAAATGTTTATGAAAAAAGTCTTTGAATTAAAACTAAAGAAAGTTCACATCATCACTTGTAGAACTCCTCTAGCCTGCCCCCAAAATAATTTCATTTACTTCAAAAGTACAATAAAATATTTTAGTCTTAATCCACAAGAAATTTTAACCATTACTTGTTTTAAGTTATTGAGAAGCAGGTGGTTATTTCAATAGTTGGGTGGTAGACAGGAAAATATGTTTCCTAGTTATTTAATGAGGTGGCCATGGACTTTTTTGATATTTCCCTTGGATAGCACACATTCAATTTTAAAAAAATGTGTAGGGGTTGAGTCAGGTTCTGGTGGCTCATTCCTGTAATCTTAGCAATTCAAGAGGCTGAGATATAAGGATCCTGGTTCAAAGACAGACAGGGCAGGAAAGAATGTGAGGTTTTCATTTCTGATTAACCACCAGAAAACTCGAAGTGGGGCTGGATGTCAATGTTGTAGAGTGCTATCCTTGAGAAAAAAACGGGGGAGAGGCTCACAGCCCTGAATTCAAGCCCCAAGACCAATAATTAAAAAAAGAAAAGACAAATATAATATAAACCTAATATTTTTTTTACCACCAACATCTACTCCTTTCCTCTCCCTATTGTGACTGCCAATTTATAATCATGGACGTCCATGTGGTTTTCAGCTCTACCTTTCCAGTAGACCAATCCCTCAACAAAACTTGACCCTCCACAGACTCTTGTTAATTGAGTTCTCTGGGTTTTCACTGCTAGTCTAAAATGTGATACTCTGTTTCTCTTTGACTATCTGTATTTATTTTTTCTGATGTTACCTTATAAGATCTGTTTCTATATCTTAAACGCATATTTGTATATTTTACATTTTCATGTGATTATTCATCATGTATTAAGCATCTAATAAATTGAATAACTACAGCTGAAAATGATGTGTTGTTGCATGATGGATTTTGCATTCTAATTGGAGAAAGAAAATTGCACAAAAAATGCTAAATACATTAGGTAGAATAGGTAGTAATATGTATGGGGATAAATAAACCAATATAAAATAATCATGTTCTTGCTTCTAAATTTGTACATATTTTTCAAAAGGATTCATGGCATGAAAATGGGAGCCTATATATCATCAATAGAGGAATTATCAATGACTACTTTTTGTGACTCTGTACTATGCTCTTGTCCAGCACTTTAAAACTACAATAACCTGAATGTCAGTGTAGTCACTGAGAATTAAATGCATGCCTTGACTTTAGAGGGACCATCATTTCTCTATCATCAATCAATTCATGGATGTTTACCTCAGAAAACTGTGTTTAGTGAGAATCCAGTTTGGGACAGTGTTTCAGAGAGCTCCCTCTCATTATGAATCTAATATGGCCATGAAGGAAAGGTTCATTAATTCATTTTCCCTGTTACTAAGCATGTGTGTACTTTTGTTTCAAATGTTTTTAGTTAAAATTGAAAATGTTCATAAAATGCTTAAATGTCACCTACAAGAGTACATTTCAATGACCTTTTCCTGTTTCTTGAGGAGCCATACTAAAATATCAAGTTATATTTTAAAAATGCATCGAATGTGTAATATTTATAATTGTCACTAATAGGAAAATTCTATGAAGAAAGCCAGAGTCTATTCAATCCATACCATGTGCTTAATTCCTTCATACCTCATGTCTAAATTTGTCTCTATTACTTGTACTTTAATGTGGTGTTAGTAAAAGTATCTTGTATATAGTAGCCCACTGAAACACAATGGAATGCAGAGAAAACACTGCTGGCTTACAAGAAGGAATGCCAATGAGGATGTTTGCATGCTTGTCAATAAAAGCAAGAATTCTATGTGAAAATCAAATATACTGAATTTTAGTAGAGTTGAAATGAAGTGTATTTTATTTAATCATAAGACCTTGTGGGAGAGTTCCGGGAAGATGGCAGAGGAGAAGCTGGAGGGTAAACAAGCTTTCGCATAGAAAGCAGTTTTAGAGTTCCAGTGAATAGTCCTAAGCCAGAGAATCACACCAAGTGTGCCATCACAGTACAGAGAGTTAGGCCAGAGAGGGAAAATCCAGGCAAGGAGACAGATCTGAGCACTTGTCTGCAGACGCCGCTCCAGCAGCAGCAGTGGTGGTGGCAGTCGTGGCTGCCATGCTTGCAACACAGAGAGTCCTGGACAAAGGAACCAGATGCCGTGGGCAAGCAGATTCGACTCAACACCAGCAAGAACTGACAAGGAGCAGACATCTTCATCCTGCATTTCTCAGACGAGAGACCACCCAGGAAACAAGATTCGGTGTAAGTAGAAGCCTAACATCTTCACTCCTTCTCAGGGAGCAGAGGAGGGAAGGCCACGCCCCCACCCCCAATATCAGAGATCTCCATCTTTGATACTGACAAAGCTCGACTGAGCTGCTAGCTTCAACTCAGGCCTTGGAAGAAAATTAGGGTCATTTAGCAGGCCACAAGAGCCTAACCTGAATTGTCAGACTCAGCTCCACCCAGGGAAAAGACACCCAGCTTAGGTGCCAGCCCCAGGAGAGGCTTTCTTCACTGGGCAAACAGAGCCAGAGGCTGCCCCTCCATTTAGCAGCCTTGCCAATCAATTGAAATTCAGTAAACAGAAACCCTGAGAGTGACTCCAGGCTGGGCTCTGAGTTTTTCACAAGCTAGCCCCTCGAGAAAAGCTACTGTTTGCTGAAAGGCCTCATCTCTACCCAGAACGTAGCCTTATCACACCATCTTCAAACTTCAGGAAACAGTCATCTCTCTCTTTTGTGATACTAAAAGTAGATCTCCCTCCCATTGAACTAACCTGGGAGGAGAATCACAAAATCCTGGGTAAAGTAGAGCATTTTTCTCCCTGCTCAAACAAACTGACTTAAGAAACCAACCAAGCAACAGGAAAATCAAACACCAAAAGCAGACCAGAGACTCCAACAAGAGGCTGGTTATGGACACAAGGGAGATACAGGATTTTCACACCCCTCCCCGAAAAATCAAAGAACTTTTTTTTCTTTTTTTTGTACCTTTTATAAATTTTTTTTCTAAAACATTTTTAAATTTTTAATTATTACTTTTTTTTGAAAAAAATTGTTTTCAAGGAATTTTTTTTCTTCCTCTTATAATTTTATTTTAGGGGTATATGTGTGTTGCACTTTTCTTACTTTTTTTCTTTTTAAAAATATTATTTTTGTTTTTGTTTAGCTCTATTGAACTTCTGATATTTTTTCTTTCTTTCTCATTCTTTTCACATTTTCTTCTCTTTTGTTCTTCTTTATATGACTTAATTGCTGGTCTGCACATCCTCAGATATACCCATAGTTGATAAATACACCTTTTCCACCATTGGGTACACACAATCCAGAAATTTATTAATCAATTCAAAACCTTTTAGACATAAATTCCTTAATAGCAGTACTACCACTTTATATCTACATAATATTTTAAGTATTTTATTTTTAAGTTTTTCTCATCTCCTTTATATCCCTACCCTTTTCTCATTATATCCACGTTTGTCTCTGAATATTTCGTTTTCAATTCTGTATAATTTTTAAGCATTGCTATATTTACTTTTTACTTTTCTATTTTTTTCTGGTCTCTTTTTTCCCTTTCTCTTTCTTTTTTTTTCTCTCTCTCTACTTTCATCCTATCCAACCTATTTCCTGTTTTGAGATTAGGAATTAGTTAAGTTAACTCTCCCTGTGCCTTTCACATCTCTCTATTCCTATTTTTACCCACATCTCTCACTACACCTAATAATTTCTGGTTTTCCAAATTCTTTGCGGTTCGAAGCCCATTAATATAGAGTTGTTTGATGTTGAATAGATGTATCTGTTGAACTAGATTGTATCTGGAGACTGACTTTGCAAATACAGACTTTGATTGATGCTTGCCTTAGGATAGTGTTCTAGCACAAAACTGTTGTAATTTTCATCCCAAATGGGCAACGTAAGCCGGAAAAAATACAAGAAAAATGGCAAATCCGGGTATCTCAACTCTCACTCATGATCATCAGGGGACAGAACAGATAATGAATAGTCCAGAGGAGAGGTCCCAAATAGCTCTACAAACAGTGTTGGCAAAATTGGTAAATGAAAAGATTGAAAACATACAAATGACTCTGTATTAGCATGATAGGGAAAGAGAGGAGGCCAACCAAAGGTTTATACAGGAATATCATAAGCGTGAGGATGCTACTCAAAAACTGATACAAGATTTGCCTGAGCAGCTTGAGAATACGGAAGAGAAAGGCAGCAATGGCATGAGCAGGCTGAGAACACTCAAAGAGAACTGCAAGAATGGTGTGAATGAGGAAGCTAAGCAAAGTGTAATACAGGAATTGAGAGAACAGGATGAAAATACACAAAGAACACTATAGGCACTCATGGACTCCATTAACAGAGAGCTGAAGGAAGTCAGGGAGACCACAAAGGGAATGCAGAATGGAACCCAACAGAAGGAATGGGAGTCCAAGGAAACCATAACCAATCAACTAAGTGATTTGAGAATAAACATTGAACAACAAATTAAGGAAGTGAAGAAGTTCATACAAGATCTAAAACAAAGCTTCAAAAAAGAATTTGAGGCTTCAAAGCTGACCTATTAAAAGGAAAAGAAATAAAAAACAAAGTAGAAAGGGTTGTCAGCAGGTTAGACCATGCAGAACATCAAATCTCGGGGATTAAACACAGCCTAGATATTGTAGAGAAAGAACATACCACCATCCAAGACAATTCCAAGAAATATAATAGATCTATCCAATATTTGCAAGACACCATCAGAAGACCTAATATGAGGAGCACCTAGAAACAGAAGTTAATAGTCTAGGAAATTTGTTGAACAGGTTCCAAGCAGAGAATTTCCCAAACATGCAAAAAGATGGGCCTATTCAAATAAAAGAAGCTTTTAGAACCCCAGATAAACCAGACCAGAATAGGACATCCCACCGTCACATTATAATCCACACAGGATCAACCCAGACCAAGAAAAAGATCCTTAAACCAGTCAACCAGAAAAGATTAATCACCTATAAAGGGAAACCAATTAGAATCACTTCAGATTTCTCAGCAGAGACAAACAATGCAAGAAGATCCTAGAATGATGTATGCCATGCCCTAAAAACAAACACCTATCAACCAAGAATACTGTACCCAGTTAAACTCTCCTTCATAACTGAAGACCAATAAAAACCTTCAATAGCAAAGAAAAATTGAAACAATACATCTCCACCCAACCAGCCCTACAAAAGGTACTTAAAGATGTCCTACACATAGAAAACCAAAACCACCGAAATAAAGGCCAAGAAAACACACCCAAACTGGGAATCCAAGAACCACAGGAGGAACCCAGTAGCTACAAGCCCCAAGAAAGTGGATAAAATGACAGGAACTCCCAAACACCTCTCAGTCCTATCTCTCAACATTAACGGACTTAACCTTGCAATTAAGCTACATGACTGTGTAGTTGGATTAAAAAACAAGATCCTTCTATCTGCTGACTTCAGGAGTCACATCTTGCCCATAAAAACAAGCAAATTTTCAATTTTAAAGCCTTGAACAGAATCTACAAAGCAAACGGCCCCAATAAACAGGCAGAGTTACAATCCTAATATCAGATAAAATAGACTTCAAACTAAAATTTGTGAGAAGAGATAAAGAAGATTGCTACACACTAATGAGGGATCTCTCCTTCAGGAGGATATTACAATTCTAAATATTGATTCGTCAAACAAAGGAACACCCAAATTTATCCAAGAAACACTACTTTCCCTCAAATTCCACATATATACAAAGACATTAATTGTTGAGGATTTTAACACACCACTCTCCCCACTAGATAGATCAACCCAGCAAAACCTCAACAGAGAAACCGCAGATCTAAACAACTGCATAGGTCAACTAGATTTAACAGACATCTACCAAATATTTCACCCAGGAGCATCAGAATACTGGTTTTTCTTAGCTGCACATCTAATATTTTCTAAAATAGACCACATTTTAGGCCACAAAGCAAACTAGTCCAAATTCAGAAACATGGAAGTTATACCTTGCATTCGCTCAGACCAAAAGGGAATAAAATTAGAACTCAATGCAAAACGCCACCAAAGAAAGTCCAGTAACAAATGGTGGCTGAACAACACTGCTGAATCACGAGTGGGTCATGGAATAGATTAAAAAGGCAATTCAAATGTTCATGCTATTCAACAAAAATGAACACACAAATTACCAGCTTCTCTGGGACACAGCAAAGGCAGTACTCAGAGGCAAGTTTAAGCTCTGAGTTCCTACATTAATAAAATGGAGAGATTTGAAACCAACAATTTAATGAGACATCTGAACATCCTTAGAAACAGCAGCAAGATAAACCCCAATCCAGTAGATAAGAAATTAGTTAAAAATAAATAAGAATTAAATGAATTAGAATCCAAAAAAATTATAGAAAGAATCAACAAAGCAAAGAGTTGGTTCTTCGAAAGAATTAACAAAATTGACAGACCCTTAGCAAATCTTTTCAGAAAGAGAAGAGAGCACACCCAAATAAACACAGTCAGAGTTGAGAATGGAAACATCACCAAGAAACAACCAAAGTTGAGAACATTATAAGGGAATACTTCTCAAAATTTATTTCAATAAGTTTGAGAACTTTGCAGAAATTGATCTTTTCCTAGCAAATATTGACATGCCAAAACTAAACCAAGATGATTTAAACCATCTTAACGGGCCCATATCAGCATTGAAATAGAAAAAGAAAAGAGACCTCCAAGCCAAAAAAAAGTCCAGGACTAGATGGTTTTACAACAGAATTCTACAAGGCCTTCAAAGCAGAGCTCACACCAATACTCCTCCAACTCTTCAATGAAATTGAAAGAGAAAGTTCACTCAAGAACACATTGTATGAAGCCATCATAACCTTCATCCTAAAACCAGGCAAGGACTCATCAAAGAAAGAGAACTATAGACCCATTTCCTTGATGAACATTGATGCAAACTTCTCAACAAAAATTTGGCCAATCGACTTCAACAATTCATCCAAAATTCATACACTACGAATAAACAGACTCATTTCAGGGAGGGAAATCTGATTCAATATATGCAAATCAATTAAATAAGACATCACATCAACTGGAGCAAGGATAACAACCATATGGTTATCACAATAGATGCATTTGACAAGATACAGCACCCCTTTTTGATGAAGGTTTTGGAAAAATTAGGAATCCATGGAATATTCCTCAACAATATAAACGCTGTTTATGACAAACCTACAGCCAGCATTATACTTAATGGTGAAAAACGAAAGCCATTTCCTCTTATCTCAGGAATAAGACAAGGATATCTACTCTCTCCACTTCTCTTCAACTTAATATTAGAATGCCTAGCTACAGCAATAAGACAAGATGCAAACATAACGGGGATCCAAATAGGGTAAGAAGAAGTAAAACTCACCCTCTTTGCAGATGAAATGATCTTGTTTTTAAAAATCCCATAGACTCCACTCCCAAATTACTCAAGCTGATTCAAAACTTTGGCAAAGTAGCAGGTTATGAAATTAACCCCCCAAAACCAATGGCTTTTCTGTATGCAAACAATGAGAAAAGTGTGGCTGAAATTAGGAAAGCAACTCCATTTGTAATAGTCCAACAAAAATAAAATACCTAGGAATTAACTTAACCAAAGAAGTGAAGCACCTCTATAATGAAAAATTTAAAAATTGAAAAAGGAAATCAAAACAGAACTTAGAAAATGGCAAAAGCTCCCATGCTCCTGGATTGGAAAGATCAACATCGTGAAAATAGCAATACTTCCCAAGACTATCTACAAATTCAATGCAATTGCTATCAAAATTCCAACCTCATTCTTCAAGGAAATAGAGGCCACAATCGAAAAATTCATATGGAAGAATAAAAGACCCCGAATAGAAAAATGCCCTCAACGGAAAGAACACTGTTGGAGGAATATCAATACCAAATTTCAAACTCTACTATAAAGCCATAGTAATCAAAACAGCTTGGTACTGGCACAAGAACAGACCTCAGGACCAATGGAACATAATTGAAAACCCAGAAGTGAACCTACAGACCTATAGCCATCTAACCTTCAATAAAGGAGCTTAAAAAATAGAATGGAACAAATTCAGCCTATTCAGTAAATCGTGCTGGCAAAATTGACTAACAACTTGCAGAAAACTAAATCTAGATCATTATATATAACCCTGCACCAGAATCAATTCGAAATGGAACAAAGATCTCGGAGTCAAAGCAGACACTCTGAAAACATTACAGGATGGATTAGGAGAATCCCTAGTTCTCCTTGGCACAGGCAGAAATTTTCTTAATAGAGACCCAGAAACAGAACAAATCAAAGAAAGGTTGGACAAATGGGATTGCATGAAATTGCAGAGCTTCTGCATGTCAAAGGACATAGCTAGCAAGATCAATAGAAAGCCCACCGATTGAGAGATCTTAACTAACCATACAATGGACAAAGTTCTCATATCTAAAATATACTTGGTACTCAAAAAATTAAATCCCCCAACAACAAATCCTCAAAGAAACAACTGCCCTATAAATAAGTGGACTAAATACTTAAAGAGAAACTTCTCTGAAGAGGAAAAAAGGATTGCCAATAGACACATGAATAAATGCTCATCCTCCCTAGCCATAAAAGAAATGCAAATCAAATTAACCTTGAGATACAACCTCACTCCAGTTAGAATGGCTAAAATCAAGAACTCCAATAACAACAGATGCTGGAGGGGATGTGGAGAGAAGGGATCCTTAATGTATTGTTGGTGGGAGTGTAAACGTTTTCAAACACTTTGGAAAGTAATATGGAGGTTCATCAAAACACTCCACATAGAGCTCCCCAATGAACCAGCAGTCCCACTTTTGGGCATTTGCCCAAATGTTTACAAACAAGACCACACTAAAGCTACCAGCACAACTATGTTTATTGCAGCATTATTTACCATAGCTTAAGTTATGGAACCAACCCAGATGCCCCTCAGTAGATGAATGTATCAAGAAAATGTGCTATATATGCACAATGGAATTCTATGCCTCCATCAGAAAGAATGACATTGCCCCATTTGTTAGGAAATGGAAAAACTTGGAAAAAATTATATTAAGTGAAGTAAGCCAGGCCCAAAGAAACATAGGTCCCATGGTTTCCCTTATTTGTAATATCTAGTATATGTCTGAGTCAAGCAGAAAAGGTCAGATAAGGGGATGTTAGGGAAATGAACCCTAAGATATGTATTCAAATGTTTGTTTTTATTTCATGCATTTGTTTCTAACACATTTATAAGATTATTTCTTTGTTGTTTTGTATGTCCCTCCCCCACAGTATAACCCGTGCTTTTACTGTATTTGATGTCGTTATAATTTATGGATGGGAAAGGGAAAAAGAAGTCGTTTAAATAGGGAAACAGTTGGACCATTGCAACAAGGAGAAGTAACAGTAGTTATGTCGAAAACGAACTTTACAACTTTGTGGGGGCGGGGAGGATTGGGTAGGGGGTTGAGGGGAGGATGGGAAGGGATGGGAAGGGAAAACAAGGGAGGAGGCTACAATGCTTGATATAAAATGTACTCATTATCTTGCCTATGTAATTGTAACACCTCTGTACAGTGTTTTCACAATAAAAAATAAAAATTAAATAAAAAAAGAAGTTGCATAATTTTGTCCTCGAGTCTGATTCAATTCACAGAAGCACAAGTTGGCCTTAGAATCCTGAGATCATGGGGCAGAGAAGGTGGCTCAGTGGTAGAGTGTATGCCTTGCATGCTAGAGGCCCTGGGTTCGATTCCTCAGCACCATATAAGCAAAAAGAATAAAGCCAGAAGTGGCGCTGTAGCTCAAGTGGTAGAGCGCTAGCCTTGAGCTGAAGAGCTGAGGGACAGCGCCCAAGCCCAGAGTTCAGGCCCCATGACCGGTCCTCCCCCCCAAAAAAAGAATCCTGAGATCATGATTCTTATGTGAGCACTATTTGTCATATCCCAAGCATGATAAACACACACATGATAGACCCTTAGAGAATCCGTCTGATGGAAATTGTTTCTGTCTACTTCAGAGAGGGTTCTTGCTCTGCTTTGGTGTTTCTGAAAACCTCATGATATAACAAGCACAGCTAAGTGTCCGTATTTTTTGTTGCACTTAGGGATGTGTCTAGATTCTTCATTTAAAGAAAAATCCCGCCTTCTATTTCTTCTCTCCCATGTCTTTTTTTTTTCAATTGTCTCAAACCAAGTTCTATTCTTCTACCCATGGAAACACAGAAATGTTTCAGTTCCTTGGGATTCATAAAACAGCAATTCCAAATAGACTAATGTGTAAACACATTATTCCTCATTATTGTGTCACCAAATACTTTAAATTCCCTTTTTTTGTCCCTATACACCTGATATTTAAGGAAGACTCTTGCCACTGAGAATACATAATTCCAGTATCCATATTTAAGTCTCAAAACTCTCAAGTTTTCCTGAGTGCATACCCAAAAATATTTGGCATGTATGAAAAATAATGATACACAAAATACATACTACTAGAAAAGTGACATATTCTACACACTGCCTTTTATATATCAAACCTCAATCCTGCTTGTCAAAAATGCATATAATAACTTCACATATTATTAAAACTTCATTGAATTTCATGCATTCTACATAAACCCATCAATAGACTGGAATTGAAAATTCTATAATCGAAAATTTTATACCAGAAAATTTGCCTAGTTTGTTATTATTGATTGAATAATGCAAAAGCCTATATGTATACATAAACCTAAATATTTAGAGATATTCTCCATATCTTTTATGTTTGTATTTTATAATATATGGTAACATTAATATTTGCATTAGTATGAATTTTGATATATAAATAAAAATTTCTTCTGGGAACTCGTCTCTCTCCCTGTTTTCATATAATCAAAAAAGTGAGTTAAATATAATATACAAAGATCAAGCTTATCTCTAGGGAAAGCAAAGGAACATTTTTGGCAGAATGTTCTGTTATCTTTTTTTGAAATTACTAATAAAAATATTGAGGAGTAAAGAAACTAAACAAGGAAAGAATAATACATAAATATTTATTTATTGTGGTTATATAGACCACTGAAAGTGTGGTCAAAGAACGTGTGGTCACATAAACTGTTACAAAGAAGCAGTAGTTGATGTCCAGATGAAACCTGTGAGACATCTACTTACGTTATTCCTCTACTGAATACTAAAACATTGCTATTCTACTGAACCAAAGCATACTAAAAGGAAGTGTGATTTTGTCTTCCTGGTTTAGGCCAGAAGTGAGCACTATCACTGTCATATGCGGAAATGTGGCTGTTTTCTCAGTTCGCAAAACATAAGTGAGGTTTATGGGTTATATCACAATAACTGTGGGTCCACCCAGAAAAGTTACTATTTCCAAATAGCTGTTGATGTGGAAAACTTACTAGTGTAACATCGTCAGTATTGGGGAGGAAGATATCCTGAATTTTTTGGTGAATCCAGTTAACTGAATGAGACAGGTCAGAGTCCATTGTCCTCTTTTACTTCTTCTATGTCTTACACATGTAAATTATCTCTTGGGCTCTTGTATGTGACTGAAACTTTTCCCGCTTTCTACTTTTGCCATTCCAAGATGGTAGTTCTTATTATTTTCTCAAACTAGTCTGTATTGTTCCATGGGTAAAATAACGAAAATACTTTACTTCCTCAGACTTCAGAAAATAGCCATTTCCATTCTGGCAAACTTGAAATTTACTCTATTCCTCACTTTTAATTTGTTCAAAGCAATCATACATTTAATGTCTTCTAGCTCTGCTTCATGGCCACTGGACACTGGAATAATGAAATTTACTACCTATTGAGCCAGACCCCAATTTCAAACTTTGACTCTCACAACTCTCAATGAATATTTTCCTCTGTGATACATACTTTCTCTAAGAAGCAGATTCCTGAATAATAACCCCTACTCAATTTATGAGTAGAAATCAAGATGTATATATAAGAGTGGCAAATTCTCCACACGATGAGTATGTTTTTCTATAGGTGTTGGATATTTTAAAAGGGATTCAGAATGTGTTAATTTATACATCCATAATTTAGAAAACCTTTTCCATATTCGCTCAAAATTGTCATGATGAATCATCCTCTAATTGTTTGGTATGATGAAGAATTTAATGCCTGAAAATATGCAATTTGTTGAGCTCAAAATTTATACAATTCTATTGCTTTTTATGTTACCCTAATCTGTGAATACAGAGAGATATCAATGTATTGCATTTAATGTGTGTCTAGCAAAAAAAAAATTATAAGATGAATAGGTTCTACTAGGTTGTTTGTCATATAACTAAAGAAATCACATATTTGAGATGTGGGTTTGAAGTTGTTAGTCATGCTTTCCCTCTATCTGCAGGACCTGCTGATATACACCTGTCTTTCACTATGGAAGAATGCAAACATGTGTACCCATTTCTTTTAGGAAATTATTTTAAATGGTCTAGTTGACGTTATTTTTTTTTTCTTTTTGGAAATCACAGAAGGTATATTGACAGGAACAGAGAGAAAATGATAGTATGATTTCTCCTGATTATGATTCAAATTTTAGGGATACAGATATTTATGACTTTGACTTTTCATATGGTAAATTATGGTAGATTAAAATGTACTTTAGACTTTGAAACGTAAGAATGCAATTAAATCAGTTGCCCTCAATGGATGTATGTTCTCAGAAGATAATACAAGCTAACAGTTCCATTTGATTCAAAACAATAATTATTTAACTACAATGAATATTTTTCATAAAACTAAAAAGCACTACCTGATAGGAACTGAAAGTACATCAGAAGTTGAATTCCAGAGTAATGCTGTTTGTCATATTTTGAATCTTCATTCTCCACATTGGGATTTCTGAGTTAAGGTATAGCTCATAAGAGAAATAACAGTGAAGATTTGTATTTTCCCCAACATATTGATTTTTCCTGCAATAGTTTTCATTTTCAGAGGAATCCTGAGAGGTTGTTGCAGTGTCCTTATAAAATTCACAAAATCAGATCATGCGGATTCCCATACCATCTGGTGGAATGTAGAAAGATAATGTTTCATTGGAACATGTAGATATTGTATAACTTTTTCGTTCAAGGATGTTTGATTATTTTTAAGATAAATTGTTGGAAATATATGTGAAACATTTGAAAGAATGTGTGTGGCAGAAGTGTCACAGATTTTTTTATATGCCTTCTGAAATCTCTGCAGCATGTAATGCAAAGTAAGACAATGGAAGTCCAACTTGTGTACTTCTCGAATTGTATTTCTAGATCTCTATTCAAAGCAGAACATAGACAAAATATTTTGTGTGGGCAATTATGTAAAATTGTGTGTGTCATTTTTCAAATACAGAGGCGATTTTCTTTTCCTCCCAATTGCCTAATGACCAAAATGTAAATTAATGTCATTCCTAAACACTAAATTATTCTGTTAAGACACCCACTGTATTATCATATGGCCTAGAATTCAGTTTGGTACTTTAGTTTTTCAGGCTGTGGTCATCAGCTCAGAACATAGGAGATGCATTGTATCTCTTTTCTATATTTAATTATTGTTTATAAAATTGCTTTTCTTATTTTGATCAAAATTTCATGTACTTGAAGTTTGACAGAAGTCTTTTTTTTTCTTAATGTAGCAGTGTTTCAATAATTTCCAGCGCTGTAGGGGATTCACAATTTCTGCTGTTGTGTTTGTAAAGAAGACACATGTGATGATGCTACATTTTGGATATGTTCCAATATATTTTCAATCACCCTTTATAAATTATGCATATGTAATCCATATTTAAGTAAACATAGGCCAAAATTGAGTATATTTGTACGTTTTTAAAGTTTGATATAAAATATTATGGAATTTGACCTGGTTCCTCATATTGAAATCATATAAATTCGAGATTTTGAGATGCCAGTCCAGGCAGGGGAGTCATAGAGAATCTTATCTCTTAAATGAGAACAGGGAGAAGAGGTGTTATGGCTAAAATTGCAGAACTCTAGCCCTCTGCAAAAGGATGCACTAGCATAGCATGTAAACTGTGGTATCAAGCCCCATGGTAGGCATCTTTTCTATAGTTTTTCTTTCTTGGTATTGTTTCTAACATTTATAAGATGATTTCTTTGTTGCTTTGTATATCCCTCCCCTATGGTGTAGCCCCAGTTTTCACTGTATTTAACGTTGGTACAATTTGTGGAGGGGAAGGGAAAAAACAAATTGTTTAAATAGGGATACAGGGTCCCATTGCAAAAGATGTTAAGTCGAAAAATGAACTTTACAACTTTGGTGGGGGGGTGCCTCGAGGGGTTGTGGGGATGGGAGAGCAGGGATGGTATGGGGAAAGAAAGGAGGCAGCAATAATGCTTGGTAAGAAATGTACTCATTACCTTGCTCACCATCTATATGGTATCTTCACAATAAAACAAAATAAATAAAAAAAGAAATCTAAACAGAGGAACTTTGAATATTTTTTCACATTTAAATTTTGTTATGCAGAATTATCCTGATAATGCTACCAAATTGACTACTTGTCCCTTCAAGGCTCATTATCTGGTTTGCAAGATCAGCTCAGTAAACAAATTGCAACTTGTATGGACAAAATTGCCCTCGAAGATAATGTAGGTAAAACACAATCCAAATAAATGTAGGAAAATTGCACCAGATTCCCACTCTGATGGTAGATTTCTGTTTGCTTGTAGTCAACATCACTTGGAAACAGAAACAAGACAAAATACATGGCAATATATTTCCTCTGAGGAAGACTGGGGTAAAGGTAAAAAGCATGTTGTTTTTCCTGCATTTTCTGTGATTGAATCTCAAATATTCTTGTGCTGATGTATAATTAGTTCCATTAGGTGTGAAATTAAAATTCCTTGCTCAACTTGCATTGACTTATATGCTAGTATCAATAACATATATAAAGATATGCAGTTCTAAACGATCAAAAACCAAGTCAAACATCTAAATGAGTTGTTTTTTCATAATGGTTAAGAACTCTTTCATTTCAATGTTTATTTTCCAGCTAAATGTCTCGTAAGGCTATTAAGGCTGTCAATCTTGTTATTTTTCTATATTAATGTACAGTATTAGAGCTAATTTAATCTAGCACCTCAACTAAATATGTATTTCTCCCTTTAGCAGAATCATTGGAAGATCCTAGCACAAATTTTATTTGGGGCCCAATCAAATCCTGTGGCAACTACAGGTAAAGAAAATGCTCTTTTCTTATGACACTATTGCCTGTCAAAATTGAAGTTAAAGAAATAGGATGTCGAAAACGAACTTTACAACTTTGGTGTGGGCGGGGAGGAGTGGGTGAGGGGGTCGGGGGGAAGATGGGAAAGGATGAGAAGGGGAAACAAAGGAGGAGGCTACAATGCTTGGTAAGTAATATACTCATTATCTTGCTCGTGTAATTGTAACCCCTCTGTACAGTATTTTCACAAAAAATATCATCCTTGGCAAGAAAAGAAAAGAAAAGAAAAGAAATACGATGGCCAGGCGCCAGTGGCTCACACCTGTAAACCACCAGAAAACTAGAAATGGTGTTGTGGCTCAAGCAGTAGAGTACTCACCTTGAACTGAAGAGCACAAGCCCAGAGTTCAAGTCTCACGACCGACCAAAAAAAAAAAAAACAGCCACCTTTCTGTTCTACATAAACATATATTTTGGTCATTACAAACGAAGTTTGGGAGTGCTCTCTGACATGGTGACCCTATGATTGTTGGCAAAATCAATTATAGTTTCACTTAGACGAGTTAGGAATGCATCACCCAAACCAATGCAAATCAGAATTACTTTAGGTGAAACATCTTCTCATTTAATTATAATTAATTTAAATCAGAGTATTCATAGATACCAGTTTTATCTTTGACCAATCCTTTTTTTCTCCTTTTCATGGATTCAGAATTCACTCATCTCATCAATTATGAAGTGTAAATGGGAGTATCTTCAAATGGTAATTGATCTATGTATAAATTTGCATGTGGGTATCATGTCTTCAATCTGAAATTGATTAATGAATATTGTAGGAATAACTACCTGGTTTGAAATGTCTCCCTGAATTACTATAAATTAATTTGAAGAGATTCTTGAAATGATTTAAAATTTTCACTTTGCAAAGATATATATTAAATGTATTTAGACCTATTTTTTAACCAGCAGTACATGCATGGATTTCACATTTGACATTCCTGAATAAAGTATGAAATCACATTGGATATGGTAAGAAACTAAAGATAAGATGTATAACTATAAAATTTATTGTATCTTTTGATGGGTATTTATGAGATCATTTAAAGAATTTTAATTGCTACAATGAACTTGTTCTACTAGGGTCATAAAATAAATTGTATTTTTTATTTCATACAATGTCAAAACAAAAAGTTTCTCTTCCTGACATGGTAAGGTGGAAAATGAAGGAACAAAATAACAGTATTTGTGCTTGCATGGAATTGTTCCATGTGGAGTCATGTAATTTGTGTTGTTTGCCAATAGGAGACATCATCCTTTTTGTGTGAGACAGTGGATTCCAGATGTACTGATATTGTCAAAAATTTTCTTCTCTGATCAGTCCTGTTAAAAACAGGCTTATTCCAAAGACCTTGAACTCAAAGCAGACACTCTGAAAACATTACAGGATGGAATAGGAGAAACCCTAGGTCTCCTTGGCTCAGGCCGAAATTTTCTGAATAGAGACCCGGAAGCACAACAAATCAAAGAAAGGTTGGACAAATGGGATTGCATAAGATTGCAGAGCTTCTGCAGGGCAAATGACATAGCTAGCAAGATCAATAGAAAGCCCACCGATTGGGAGAAGATCTTTACTAGCCATACAACGGACAAGGGTCTCATATCTAAAATATACTTGGAACTCAAAAAATTAAACCACCCAACAACAAATCCTCAAAGAAACAACTGCCCAATAAATAAGAGGGCGAAAGACTTATAGAGAAGCTTCTCTCAAGAAGAAAGAAGGATGGCCAATAGACACATGAAGAAATGTTCAACATCCCTAGCCATAAAAGAAATGCAAATCAAAACAACATTGAGATATCACCTCACTCCAGTTAGAACAGCAAAAATCAAGAACTCTAACAACAACAGATGCTGGAGGGGATGTGGACAGAAAGGAACCTTACTTCATTGTTGGTGGGAATGTAAACTTGTCCAACCACTTTGGAAAGCAGTATGTAGGTTCCTCAAAAGACTTCACATAGATCTCCCCTATGATCCAGCAATCCCACTTTTGGGCATTTACCCAAATGTTTACAAACAGGACCACACTAAAGCTACCAGCACAACTATGTTTATTGCAGCATTATTTACCATAGCTAAGATATGGAACCAACCCAGATGTCCCTCAGTAGATGAATGGATCAAGAAAACGTGGTACATATACACAATGGAATTCTATGCCTCCATCGGAAAGAATGACATTTCCCCATTTGTTAGGAAATGGAAAGGTTTGGAAAAAAATTATATTAAGTGAAGTAAGCCAGGCCCAAAGAAGCATAGGTCCCATGGTTTCCCTTATTTGCAATATCTAGTATAGGTATGAGTCAAGCGGAAAAGGTCAGATAATGTGATGTTAGGAAAACGAACCCTTAAATATGTATTTTAATGTTTTCCTTTCTTTCATGCATGTGTTTCTAACGCATTTGTAAGATTATTTCTTTGTTGCTTTGTATGTCCTTCCGCCACAGTGTAACCCCCGCTTTTACTATATTTGATGTCAGTATAACATGTGGAGGAGATGGGAACAAACAAGTCCTTTAAGGATTCAGGTGGACCTGTTGCAACAATGAGAAATACAAAATGTCATGTCAAAACCAGCTTTACAATGTCGGTGTGGGGGGGGACGGGGGTATAATTGGGTGGGGGGAGGGGAGAGGCTGGGAAGGGAGGTGAAGGGTAAATAAAGGAGGAGGCTGCAATGCTTGGTAAGAAATGTATGCCTTATTCTGCCCATCTAATTGTAACCCATCTGTACGATATGTTCACAAATAAAATAAAATAATAAAAAATGAAAATAAAGACTAACAAGTTGCAAGTAATATACTTATTACTTTACTTATGTAAGTCTGACGTCTCTGTACACAATCTTGACAATAAAAAATAAATTTATAAAAGAAAAAAATGAGAGAGGGAGGGAGGGGATGAAGGCAAGCAGGGAGGAAAGTAGGCAACAAGGAAAAGATGTAGGGAAAGGAGGACAGAAGACAGGAAGGAAGAAGGTAATAAAGAAGGTAGGAACGAGGAAGAGAAAGTTAGAAGGAAGCTAGTAATGAAGGGAGGTAAGGGGAAAAGAAGGAGGGAATAAAACTTGAGAGTGAAGAAGGAAAAGAAAGAAAGGAAGGGAGGAAGAAGGGGAAAAGAAGGGAAACCTGGAAGTAAGGAAGAAGGGAAATAAAGGATGAGGGGGAGTTGTGATCATGTTACACTGTGGAGGGAGCTCTTTTCTTCACACAACACTCAGAGCTGGGGTGTCTGAACTGACTTTGTTTCCATCCTGGGTCTTGCTAACCATGTGGGATATCCAAGGAATTAGATTCTGAACTTGGGTCTGGGGGGGTGGGTAGTGGCTGGCAAATAACTGTTATCCTGGGCTTGTATTTGTGTTAGAGAATTTAAAGGCAACGAATCACACGTTCAACTCCAAGTTGTTCTGTATTGACAGCTCAAGGCCAACCATGGCTTGATCCAGCCCCAGATACTTTCTGGGCCTGAGGGTGGGCCGGAATATATTTGCATAAATGCCAAGGAAAGGAAAGGGAAAATTGGCTGCTAGTGGTCAGCATTTGTTCTTTATCTTCTCCACAGTGTGCTCAGAGCCTCATTTGAATTATCCATGGTGCCCCAGGTAGGTGGGGGGGAGGGGCCCGGGAGCAGCTGCCCTCCTCCTCTTTGTCTTCCTCTTCCTCTTTCTCTTCCTTTACCTCCACTAACCCCAAGGAGGGCATGGACAACCATTAGATTATCATTGGGAAAAGGCATAGCACGATGCTACAGCCAGTTCAGCCACAGGACACCAGAGATAGCAGGAAACCCTGCACCAGGATCAGGAATCGCTGGGGAAGAGGAGTGCATGTAGGTCGAATAGGGAATTTAAGAAATAGATGGAATTCACAGAGATATAAGGCTTCGGATCGCATATCAGGAAAAATTCTATTTCTGAAGGCCTCTGGCAAAGGTCTGACCTCACTCAGAAAAGATGGGTTACTTGGTCGGACTGTGGTTTATTTGGTTGGGTTGTTGGGATGATTGGGTGGTTGGTGGCTTGCTTGGTAGGTTGGTTAGTTAGCAAGAGAAACTGTTTTTTTTTTTTTTTTTCTCTCATTTGATTGCTTATATAAGAATCTACGAAACTTGTGTCCAAGCTCGTTTCCATTGCAACAATGAGTTGTAAAAAATCGTTATGTTGAAAAACAAACTTTGGCAGGGGTTGGAGGGGAGAGGGAAGCGAGGAGGGACAGGAGAGGGAGAAATATGAGAAGGGATGGGAAGGGGAAACAAAGGGGGAAGCTATAATGCTTGATAAGAAATGTACTCTATCTTGTCAATATGGCACTGTATGGCACTTTCACAACAAAAAATTTTAAAAAATGATACTCGGATCTCAAACTCTTTCCCTGATATGATTTCATACATTGAAAACCAGGTCAAAGCTCCATAAAAATTTTTATCATACTTTAGAAACATATATATAGTTTATGCAAATAATGTTTATTTTTATATATTTGATGAATGTATGAAAAAGATAATAGAAAATGATATTTTAAAACTTTCAAAATGTTGGGACATCACAGGTGTCTTCTTACAAAACACAACAGCAGAAACTGTCTCTTCTAGGTTCTAGTACTTACTGTTGCAATGTTAAATTAAGAAAAAGTTCTTTCAACCTTCAAATACTATGAATTTTTTTGTTTTGTTTTTTTCTTAAATCAAACGAAGAGCAAGTTTGTAATCATTACCCTAGATTTAGAAAGAGACACAAAAAATCTCTCAAAGTTATCTGTTTATAACCATGGCCTGAACTCTAAAGAATTGAAGCTAAATTCAGACCATATAGTAATAGAGTGGATCTCTTAACATGTTAAAATTTAATCTTTAATAATGTCAGTAATTTACAATTTTCACCATTAGTTAATGGTGTGTAAAATCTACCTCCAACGTTAATGAGATCTTGCAAACAAGTTTAAAATAATTGTACAACACAAAATATCTCAACTATGCTCTTCTCTAGAAACACAAGTCAAACTTCCACTGTCATAATTTCCATTTAATTCTGCTGAGATTTCAGAAGATATACAAAAGTCTGTCCATGAAATTTCTTCCCACACACTCTCTGACATAATTGACATAGTTTTCCAACATTTACCTGTAAAGATACCAAAATTTATCCATGAAATTAAGACTATGTGTTACCAACATTTTCCACTGAAACATAACCTTTCTACATTTCCCCACATAGTATAAGAACCAGCAAAACCTAATTTTATGATTTTGATCATAGGGACATTGAAATAAAATCTAGTGATCAACAGATTCCTCTGAAAACGAAAAAAAAAACTGTATTTGAGAAAAAGCAGTATATTGCGGAAAATACAAATCTTTGCTGTTATTCACTTTTAGAGATATAGCATACCTTAGGAATCCCTATTAGGAGAGTCAAGATTAAACTATGACACAGTATTACTATGGAAATTACCTTCTGATGTACTCTCACATGTTTAAAATTTCAGAGTCCATCAGGACTAATGCTATCTAACCTGTACTGTCTGTTCCTAAGAATATAATTTCCGTGAATCAATAAATTAGAAAATAACATGAACTAGACCAAGAAAATAAATTCTTAAAACATGTGTACCTTCTTCCATTGTTATAGGCAAGTAAATGTCAGCAAGTCCTGTAGGGAGCAAATTTTTTCAAGAAAAATTATGATTATATATTTCAAAATTCAATATCTTAAATGTGTATTCTTTAATGAAAGGAAAAGCTAACAGTAGAATATCTTCATTTCTAAATCTTTTTGTAGCTAGACACTCGTATTTCACAGATTAGGGTCACATATATCAAGCAACAGAAATTAAAGCTTTTGTATTCAAAAAATTTCATAATTTTCAGGCTTTTTTCTTCATCATGGACAACCAGTAAAGGAACAACGAGTAGAAGGACAACTTTTGAGCGAATTTGGAAAAGGTTTTCTAAATTATGGTTGTCTGAATTAACCAATCCATTAACTGTTAAAAAAAATTAAACACCTATTAAAATATACTCATCTGAAGAAGTATTTGCCATTCTTTTTCATCTATCTTTATTTCATGGATATAGCTAAATAAAATTGAAAATGGTTTTTTAGGGAAAGAAACATGCTGTATTATTTGGGCTTTCAGAATATGCTTGTGCTCGTGAATGGTGACTTCTGAACAATGATGCAAACACATCACTAATATAAATGTTTCCAGTGAAAATTTTCTATTCCAAACTGATTTAGGTTATGTTCGTCTGCTAGTTTACATAAACTTTCATGCATATTCTCGGAAACCATTCTGACACAAAGGTGACAACATTATACTACGGATAGACTTTGTATAAGAATGACAGTGTTTACTTTTTGTAAGACTGCCAGTTTTATGTTTATGTTTATTAGAGGGTAATTTCAATACATTTTTTAGAAGTAATCCATTTTCTGGCACATATGTTGCTTTGCCTGCCTTGTAGATTTGTTTTATCTTTGTATATATCTTCTTAATTCACATCTTAAATTCATATTGATTCAAAGTAACAGTAAAATGGGTTCAGATTTCTCAAAGCAAGTACTAGCAAATGTTAAATAAAATAAGCAGGAAAGAGAAAGTTTCCCAGAAGGATTTTTTCGGTATATATAGTATATTTTATCAAACAAATATTAATGTTACTATCTAATATAAAAAATAAACATGGAATATATAGAGATATAACAGTGAATTGTGGTTTATGCATACACATATAGACTTTTGAATTAATATTACATTTAATCAAAATTATAGAAATGACTTGCAAACCTCCTGGAACATATATAATAACTGTATAATTTTTCAGTAAAGCCTCTGTTGACAGGTTTATGTAGAACATATGAAAGTCAACTGGGAATTACTAAAAATGCGATGTCATTATCCAACTTTTTTAAGTGGGAGTAAAATATTTACTGATATATAGAAAGTATTGTCTAGTGTATGTCACTGTTCTGGTAGTGGGTACATAACCTATCATTTCTTTTTTCATAAATTCCAAGTAATTTTATACCAAAATCTCCTACAAAAGGTTTTGGGTTTATACTGAAGAAACTTTGGGAGTATGGAGAAATAAATATGGATATTGGAAGTATGTATTATTCAGTGGTACATTCCTGCATTAAATATTTAGTGTATATGAACAAAGAAATTGTAAAAAAAACTGGTGTTACATATATATGTATTATATATATTTATACATATATATACATATATATAGAGAGAGAAATAAAAACAAAAACAGAAAAAAAACAGTATTGAGATTACACCTTACACAGAATGGCTATAATCAGGAAATGTGCTACCAACAGATGCTGGAGGGGATGTGGCAAAAAAAGGAACACTACTGTATTGTTGGTGGGAGTGTAAACTTGTTCATATACTTTGCAAAATATGGAGGTTCCTCAAAAACTATTATAAAGCAATCCCACTTTTAGTCATTTACCCAAATGATCATAAATAAGGCTATACTAAAACTACTAGCACAAGTATGTTTATTCAGCGTTATTTGCCACAGCTAAGATATGGAACCAATCCAGTTGCCCCACAGTAGATGAATTGATCAAGGAATATATATGAATTTTATATCTCTATCAAAAAGAATGACATGGTAACATTTGTTAGGAAATGGAAAGAATTAGAAAAAATTATATTAAGTGAAATAATTCAGACCCATGGTTTCCCTTATCTAAAATAACTAGTATATGTTTAGGATAAGCAAAAGAGTTCTAAATCTATGTACATATCACCATATAAGCAGATGCTAAATGAAATGATCCCCATAAAGAGATAGAAGTGTTTAACTTTCTTACTCTTCTTTTTAATGTACTTATAAATTACTATGTAATATTACTTGTTGTTGTTCTTTGTGTGTTCTTCCCCCATGGAATAACCCCCGTTGTCACTATATTTGATTTTAGTGTCCTGCATTTTGTATATACATTTTTCTAATTTGGCAAGGGGATTAGAAATATCAAAATGCTGGATGGCCCATTTTAACAATGAGATGTATAATATGTTATGTTGAAAATGCACCTTACAACATTGAGTGGGGGAGGGAAGGTTGGGGAGGTAGGGGGAAACGGTGGTAAGGGAAAATCAAAGAGTGTTAACAATGCTCGAGAGGAAATGGATTCATCACCTTGCTCATTTTACTTGCTGACCACAGAACATGTATCCTTTGATAGGATACATCTCATGAAATAATCACTTTTTGTGCTTTGTTTTATGAATCCCTTTACAGATTTTGAAATGGAGATCAAAATATCATATTGATTTAAATTCATTGCTATAACATCATATAGTAAGTAAATACAATATGGATTTTCTTTTCTATACAAGCATGTAAACTCTTTCTTCTTATTTTCCTGGATGCATAATACATACATGAATATTTTACAAGACACATATTTCAGAAACTCTGTCAAGGCATAGCTTAGCCTGAATGGGAGACATTAGGGAAAGATTTGAAGAACTATACCATAATCGTTCAAGTAATAGATTGACTAGGGTCACACTTCAAATATTCAATTAACTTTAAATGTGTTGAGACAAAGAGTGTACAAGCATGATTTGTGAGAAGATTTGTATACAATGACCAAGTTTCAGTGGAAATGAAAGTTGAAGCAAGCATTAACTTTTTTGAAAATAACTAATCATGTGCTTTTATAAGTTTTCGAAACATCTCCCGAACTACTAGTGATTTCTTTTTCATATGCAAAACACAAAAATATATATTTGGGTCTTTTCCACAGAAAGTAAAATAATATTTTCTCTCATTTCTTAGCAGAAATCATTGTTAACAAACCATGAGTTCAAAGCATTTCTCATTTTTAGCTACATTATATATATATGTATATGTATATGTGTAAATACAATGTATAATGAATTTATACATGTATAAAAATATGCATAAATATATAAATATAGTATATAACTATATAGAATATATGACTATATATTTATATATAATTTCCACGTGTAATTTATATTTATATAAATATATTTATATCATTATATATAAATATACATTATATTTATATATTATATTTGTTCATTTATATATAATATAATTATTTATAAATATATTTATATTTGTATATTTATATTCATATATTTATAGATTAAGTTTTATATATTTATGTATTTGTAAATATATATTTATATGTATATAAATATAATGTATAAATATGTTTAAATGTTTATATATATATATATATATATAGTAATGTTCACTCAACCAAATGAATTCATTTTGATTTCCTCTACCTATTCACCATTACTTTGAATCCAGAACTAAAACCAGGTTTTAATGTCTATATTGGAATTCACCATGTCAGTTTCCACATAGACATGTTAAGGTTGTAGTATGGAAACTTCAATCATCAAATCAAAATCTACATTTTTCCCCAACAGAGAACAAATCATACTTCGTTTTTCACTATCCTTATTTTTCCTCATGAATAGCATCTTTCCTTACATATATTGTTATAATTGTAGAGCCTAATAAATACATAACAAAGCTGTAATGATATTAGGCCATCTGAAACATTCAAAGGGATTTTTCAGTCAACATTCTGAAGTATATTTCCTTTTTTATGAATTTTTTTTCTCTTTTTTTATTGTAAAAATACAGTACAGAGGGATTAAAATTACATGGTCAATATAATGAGTATCAAGCATTGTAGCTTCCTGCTTTGTTTCCCCTTCCCATCCCTTCCCATCCTCCCCCCACCCAGCCACCTAATCCTCCCCGCCTCCACCCCCACCCCACAACAAAGTTGTAAAGTTCATTTTTGACATAACGACTTGTACATCTCATTGTTGCAATTTCTTACTGTACAATTTTCTCATCTATCTAAATAATTTCCACGTGTAATTTCATCTGAACAAGGACTCTGGTAGTTCTTTCCAAAATCTGTGGCAGTAAATACCCAGATTCTTATATGGGTACACAAAATATCATTCAAAATGTATTGTTTTGAGGAGGGAAATTGCAATTTGTGAAGATAGCATGATTTTATGCAGAAAATGTGATATTTTTTGGGCAAGAGGATATGCATCTTTTGCTAATTTCTCAATGTATTTCTGAAATGTTCCAAGAAAAGTGGCCTGTAACTGTCGAGTATAACAAAAAATCTTTTCTTGGAACCATATTTGATGATTCCCTTCATTTTCAACTTGTATGTAATTTGCCCCATATATATATATATATATATATATATATATATATATATATATATATATATATATATATATGCCCCATACTTTTATAGTTGATTTGACACTGTGGTGTGCAACGTTTTTGATGCAAAATGGAATATTATAAAGTTTATTTTGTGAAGATCCACCTTGTCAATAATTGTGGGTAGGATTCCTATGCAATCAATATAGTTAAATTATGTGGGTATAGATGAGGAAGTTAAAAGGTCATAAATTCAGAGAAGGCAAGGGAATGCAAGCAAAAAAATAGATGCCTAGAGAAGACACAGCTAAAAAACGAACCCCCTAATCACCCCTCACACATTGTAAACTCTCTGTACATTATTTTCACAATAAAAATAAATACAAATTAAAAAAATAAAAAGAAAAAACTCAATAAAACAATTTGATAAAAACATAGAGATTCCAACTCTCCCCAGTTAGACTGACCATTATGAAGAAAATTATTAATAACAGATGCTGGGCTGATGGGGATGTGGCCAAAAAGGAACATTACTACACTATTGGTGGAAATGTAAACTAGTTCAAACACACTGTAAAGACGTCTAGAGATTCCACAAAAGAGCTCCCCTATAACCCAGCAATCCCCCAGGGCATTTATGCAAATCAACACAAACAAGACCACACTAAAGCTACCAGCACAACTATGTCCATTGCACCATTATTTACCATAGCTATGATATGGAATCAACCCAGATGCCTCTCATTAAATCAATGGATCAAAAAATGTTGCATATATACACAATCAAATTCTGTGTTGATATCAGAAAGAATGCCATTGACCCATTTGTAAGGAAATAGAAACCTTGGAAAACATTAAGCAAAACAAGCCAGACCCAAAGAATCGTAGGCTGCATATTCTCCCTTATTTGGAAAAACTAGTATATATCTAGGATATTCTTAGCAAAAAATCACAATATCTCACTAGCTATAAGCATATCACCATATAAAATTACACTTAACAAAATGAGCTCCAAGAAATAGATACAAGAGGATTGTAGAGTGAACCGTTTGTAGTTATTTCTGTTTATATTTTCCCCCTTTGTTTTATTTCCTGTTGCCACTGTTTTTTATTTCTGTACCCTGTGTCTTATATATAAGTTTATCTGATTTGGGGAAGGGAAAGGAAATCACAGATAGGGTGGGATAAAAAGTAAACCAAAGCAACAGTGATATACAATAGACACTATGGTAGCAATGAACTTTATAACTTTGGGGGAGTGGCATATCAGCATGGGGGAAAGCAGGAAAAAATGTGGAAGAGGAAACACTTTTCAGAAAGTCATGTACTCATTAGTTCTGTAATTGTAATCCCCCCTCTGTATATCACTTTTATAATAAAAAAATAAGAGAAATCAGCAAAACAGATAAAATTAGAGACAAAAATGAGAAGTCACAACAGAAATAAGCAAAACTGAGGGTGATCTAAGTGAGCACATTGAAAACCTTATGCCAATCACTTGGAAAATCTTGGAGAAATTAATGCTTTCATATACTCCAAGTGGACCAAGAAGTGACACATTAGAAGTAATGAAACTGAAATGTCAATAAACCTCTTTCCATTCAAGCAAAGTCTAGTACTGAATGGATTTACAGTGGAATTAAGTCCTTCAAAGAGAAGTTACAATACTCATCTATCTGCTCAATGGAATAAAAAGGGAAACAGAATTATCAAACACATTATATGAAGATAGAATCAGATTATTCACAAAATCAGATAGGGGCCCATCAAAGAAAGAGAACTATAAACCCATCTCTTTGATAAGCATTGATGCACAATTTCTCAATAAAATTCTCACCAACCAATCTCAACAACTAACAAATAAAAAAATCATATGCTATGATTAAACAGGATTCATCCTAGGATACAATTTGATTCTATATACTTAAGTGAATAAACATAATACAAACCATCAACAGAAGCAGGGACAAGATCCACATGATCATCTCCATAGATGTAGAGATAGCTTTTAACAAGCTCTGATAATACCCCTTTATGATTAATATATCTGAGAAGCTAGGATTGCATGGAACATTCCTCAATACAATACAGAGTATGTATTTGACAAAGATATAATAAGCATGTACCTAATCTTAGAACCATGAAAACACTAAGTGTAAAATCAGGAATGAGACAAGGATGTCCACTCTCTCTACTACACTTCGATACAGTAGTAGAATTCCTAGCAAGAGTAATTGACAAGGGAAAAACATAAAGGGGATCCAAATAGGGAAGAAGTAAAATTATCCCTTTTTGCAGAAGCCATGATTCTGTATTTAAAGGACTTTCCTCAAGTTAGTAAAGGTGATATTAACCTTCAGCAAAGTAGCAGGGTATAAAACCCATAAGAATTAGTAATTTCACGTGTTACCAACAATGAGAAGGTTCAGGCTGAAATCCACAGAGCAACCTTATATGTATTAGCCTCAAAATGAAATGAAATCAAAACAAAACCGAGAAAATGACAAAAAAAAGCTAGGAATTAATTAACTTAACTAAAAATGTGAAGTACCTCTATTGTGAATACTTTAAAAATCTAAAAAGGGAAATTGAGATTCAAGGAAGTAGAAAGTCCATGATCTTGGCAGGAAGAATTTATATTTTAAAAACTACAATACTGTCCTCAAACAATTGATAATACAATGCCCATCAAAATACCAACAATATTCCTCAAGGAAGTTGAGAAAACAATCCAAATTTAACATGGAATTACAAAGGACACTGAAATGAAAAAGAAATCCTTAGCAGGAAATGGTAAAATATCAATATCAAACTCCATACTCCATCAGTAAGACAAAGTAATAAAAATCAGCTTGTTACTTAAACAAAAATGTGCTTGAAACCAATGAAACAGAAGGCTTAGAAATGAATACATGGGTCTATGGTCATCTTACACACACGCATGCATGCACACACACACTCACACACACACACACACACACACACACACACACACACACACACACACACACACACACACACGATGGAATTCTACTCACCCATTAGAAAAAAATCATATTGCACAAGTCTTAAGGAAAATGAATGATTTCGGACATTTATATTGAGAAAGGAATGCAAACTCACAAAAATATAGGTTTTATGGATTCATTCATTAATGGTAGCTAGAAGGTGCCTATATATCTACAAGTAAATAACAGAGATACTACCTCATCCTAATTAGAATGGCCATTATCAAGAAAACTAACAAGAGCAAATGCTGGCATGAATGTTGCCAATTGGGAACTCTATTACACTGTAGGTGGGAAATTAAACTTGTTTAACCACTGTTGAATGCAGTATGAAAATTCCTCAAACAACTAACATATAGCTCCCACGTTTCCCAGCAATTCCCGTTCTCGGCAGTAATCCAATAAATAACAAACAAGCTCATACAAAAGCTAACAGCATAACCATGTTCAAAGCCCAGGCCCAGAGTTCAAGGAACGGGAAAAAAAAAGTTACCACTGCTGGTATTTGTTTCCTCAAATATGAACCTTTTGATAAAAGATACCAAGTCATTGTATTTGCAGTAGTTAGGATGGGATGTAAATGTAGTGGGCGATAAAAATGGCTTCCTTGTTGAATGTTAATTAAAGATGTAGCCAATCTAAGAAAAGAGTGAATTTTTTGCTCTTGGTCCTGGGGCTTGAAGTCAGGGTTCAACACTGTCACTGAGCCACTCAACTCACGGTGAGTGCTCCACAACTTGAGCCACAGTGCCACTTCTGTTTTTCTGGTGGTTAAATGGAGATAAGAGAATCAGGGACTTGGCTGTCCAAGCTGGCTTCAAGTAAAATCTCAGATCTCAGCCTCCTGAGAAGATAGGATTACAGGTGTGATCCAGCAGCGCCAGGCTAAAATGGGGGATTCCTATAAAAAAAGAAAACCTACATCTTCACCTATGTCTAAATCTCAGATAACATTATTATAACACTTCCCCCCAAACTCATTTCATCAGAAATTTGTAAATTTCGCTTTTCCTTCATGTGTGAATACTGCTTTAAATATTATTTCAACTGTGGGAATGAATCAGTTGTATGGTAATCGCTAGCACGTAAATCAGAAACTGTTACATCAAAACAAATGTAACACTCATTTGGAATAATTGTTTTTCTCTTTTTTATTACAAATCTACCTTGGATATTTCCTAATGTAATATTGTACCTCCTATCAGAGGGATGACATTTTATTTCTATTCAGCAATTGGCCTGCTCCCACATGTGGTCAAACATTTAAAAATTCAAGGATTAATTGGAGAGTTCAGTCTGTTAACGTTAAGAGATAGGACTGAGAGGTATTTGGGAGTTCCTGCCATGTTATCCACCTTCTTGGGGTCTGCGAAAACTGGGTTCTTCCTATGGTTCTTAATAATAATAATAAAATATATTATTAAAATTAGTTTCACTTGCTTCGTTTCTACAGCTACTAAAATTAAAATTATATATTAAACATTAATTGTTAAAGAGCAATAATAACATATTATTAAAATTATATACTATTAAGTTTTTATTTGAATTATAGTTCTAACGAACTGTCATGTAAATACATTAAATACAATTATGCATAATACTTTTATACTTACCAGCTTATTATTTGTTTCCTAATTGTCTCATTTGTTATTCTCGGTCCAAGTTATCTCTTCATCTTCTTTAGTTTTCTATTTTATCTCTATTGGTTTAGTGATTGTGCATTTTATTTTCACTTTTTAATGACAGGCATGAGGCTGAAAATTTGTATGCTAGTTTAATACTTCCTAGTTTGAAGTAAAATTACTGCTCTCCAAAGATGTTCTATTCTTCTCTGTATAGTACAATATTTCTGTCACTCCCATCTACTGTATTGCTACTCTCATGCATTTTATTTTATTTTTCATTTTAATTTTATTATCAAGATAATGTACAGAGAGGTTACAGTTCCATAAGTAAGGCAGTGAATTCATTTCTTTTTAACTTGTTACACTATCCCCATTTTTCTTCCTCTTACCTCCCAAGACCCCCATCTCTCCCTCCACCCAAGATTATTTCCAACATAATGTCTTGTATCACTGTTGCATAGGTTCCCCTTTGACCTTTGTCTCACTATTTTGTTGGTCCCTACCCTTCCCTAGTTCAGATCAACATATATACAATACCCGGGTAACAAAATCAAATACAGTGACAACAGGGGATCAACCATAGGTGGGGAAAATATGAAAGCTAAAAAGAAATCATGTAGTACACTAAGAACAACAACAATAAAGAGAATATCTTGGAGTTCATATCTCTTGGAATCATCTTATATGGTCATATGCACATAGCTATTAAGCTATTCTGCTCAATTATTAAGATTATCCTTGATGTACACAATAGAGCTCCCCTGTTACCCAGTAATCCCACTTCTGAACATTGACCCAAATGACCACAAACCAAGTTACTCTAAAGCTACCAGCACAACTATGTTTATCACAACATTATTTGCCATAGCCCATATATGGAAGCAACTTAAATGTCCCTCAGTAGATGAATGGATCAAGAAATGTGACACACACACACACACACACACACACACACACACACACACACACAGGTATGCACTTGCACACATTCATACATACACACCATGAATGACAACATACCATTAGGAAGACACCAAAACGTTTGTAAGGAAATGGAAGATCTTGGAAAAAATCATATTAAGTGAAGGAAGCCAGAACTAAAGAAACATAAGCTCCATGGTTTACATTATTTGTAATGATTTGTTTACATCAAGGATAATCTCATGTATTTTAATTTGACATTTTGTTCTATGTTGAACATGCAACATATTGCTATATTATTTGTTAGTATTTCTTCAAAAAAGTCAGGTATATTTAAATAATTATGTTCATCTCATCCATTATTAAGTGATAAACAAATAAAAGAACAACCTCTACTAGTAAGAACAACTTCTAGTTATTTAGATTCATTCCTATATAAGGCCAGTGTTGTCCCCTGTATCCTTATGTGGTACAGTACAACTCTATACTTGGTCATCCTGCATATCTTCTAGCTTTTACATTGTGAAATGCCCTAATAATTCCAATTTGCTTTACTTAAAAAAAATTCTCAGAGTTGGCCAGGGAGTCAGAGGAAGATGGCAGAGGAGACCTGGAGGCTAAACAAGCTCTTGCATAGAAAGCAGTTTTAGTTTTCCAGTGAACATTCCATGTCTAGAGAATCACACCAAGTGTATCATCACAGTACAGAGAGTTTGGCCAGAGAGGAAAAATCCAGGCAAGGAGACAGAGAAGGCCAGGCTGAGTAGCTAGTTCCAACTCAGGCCTTGGAAATAAACAAAAGAGTCATTTAGCAGGTTCAGGAACCTGACCTGACCTGCCAGGTTCAGCTCCATCCAGGGGAAAGTCACCCAGCCCAGGCAGAGAGAGCTCTAACACGGTAGGAGTGACTTTATTCACTGGGTAAACACAGCCAGAGGCTGCTCCTCACTACAGCAGCCTAGAAAATCAATTTAAATTCAGTAAACATAAACTCTGAGAAAGGCTCCAGGCTGGGCTCTGTGAGTGTCTCTGGAGCTAGCCCCTCAGGGAAAAGCTACTGTTTCCTGAAAGGCCTCAACACTAGCCAGAACCTACCTTCATCACAGCATCTTCAAACTAGGAGAAACAGCCATCTCCCTTTTTTGTGATATTAAAAGCAGATCTCCCTCCCACTGAACTAGCATTGGAGGAGGATCACAAAGTCCTGGATAAAGTAGAGCATTTTTCTGCTTGACTTAAGAAACCAATAAAGGCACAGGAAAATACCAAAAGAAGACCAGAGAATCCACCAAGAGACTGGTTACAGACGCAGAGGAGATATAGGATATTTCCACCCTCCCCACAGCCCCCCAAAAAGAATACCAAATAACTTTTTTGTACCTTTTTTAATTTTTATTTTTTAAATTGTTTTCTATTAATATTTTCTCTTTTTTCCTCTCATGATTTTTAGTGTGTGTGTGTGTGTGTATACGTGTGTGTGTGTGTGTGTATGTGTGTGTGTGTGTGTGGGTGTGTGTGCTTTGTTTTTAATCTCTTTTGACTCTTTGGTCTTTTTATTAATTTTTTTTATTCTTTTCACTTTTTCCTTTTTTAGTGTGACTTAATTGCGGTAATGCTCATCCCCAGATATATGCCAATCATCGATTATTAGACCTTATGCCCAATTTGTACATACTTAATCCAGAAATTTTATTACTCAATCCACAACCTCTTAGGCTTAACTTCTTTAATAGCAGTATTATATTTTTATACCTATATAATTTGCAAGTAACTAATTTTAAGAATTTTTATTTTTTAGTTTTTCATGTCCCCTTTTATTTATGTTTTTGGTCAATCTTGGGGCTAGAACTCCGGGTTTGAGCGCTGTCCCTTCACACTTCAGATGAAGGCAAGCCCTCTACTGCTTGAGCCACTGTGCTACTTCCAATTCTCTAGTGGTTTTTATTGGAGATAAGACACTCCGAGACATTCCTGCCTGTGCTGGCTTTGAACTTGATCCTCAGGATTACAGGCATGAACCACCTGCCAGTCTTATGTCCCCTTTCTATCTCTCCCCTCTTCCCATCCTATCCTTTTCTCCTCTCAATATCACTTCTTTAATCTTACATAATTTAACAATATTTCACTTTTTAAATTTAAATTTTTGTTTTTCCATTTATTTTCTCTCTGCTATCATTCTGTTCAATCCATTTCCTTCTCTGAGATTAGGATGCTCCACATCCCTTAAACTTTATTTTTCCCCACATTTCTTCCCAAACCTAATAATTTCTGGCTTGCCAGATTCTTCTTTGCTGTTCTTAGCCCATTATTCCATAGTTGTTTAATGTTGAAGAGATTGTATCTGTTGAACGAGATTTTATCTACAGTAATTTTAACTGTGCAACTACAGGACTTTGGTTGATGCTTGCCTTCAAATAGTGTTCTCACATAAAATTGGTGTTATTTTCAAACCAAACGGGCAGAACAAGCCAGAAAAATACAAGAATCATGTCAAGTCCGAGAATCTCAACTCCCACTCATGATAATCCGGTGACAGAGCAGTTAATTTTTCACCTAGAGGAGAGTTACCAAAAAGCTTTACAAACACTACTCGTAAACATGGTGACGGAAAAGACTGAAAACCTGCAAATGACTCAGTATGAGCATAATAGAGTGAGAGAGGAGGCAAACCAATGATTAATACAGGATTCTCCTGAGCATGAGGAAGCTACTCAAGATTAATACAGGAATTGCATGAGCAGGTTGAAAACAATCAAAGAGAAAAGCAGGAATTGCATGAGCAGGCTGAGACACTCAAAGAGAACTATAGGAATAGCATGAGTGTGAGAAAGCTAATCAAAGAGTAATACAGGAATTGGGTGAGACTAGACAAGGATCAACAGATGCATCCATGGAACCCATAAACAGACAGCTGAAACATAGGGAGACCACAAAGGGAATGCTAAATGGAGCCCGACAGAAGGAATGGGAGTCCAAGGAAACCATAACCAATCAACTAAGTGACTTGAGAATAAAGACTACACACCAAATTAAGGAAGCAAAGAAGCTCATACAAGATCTAAAACAAAGCTCCAAAAAAGAATTTGAAGCCATCAAAGCTGACCAACTAGAAAGAAAAGAAATAAAAAAGAAAACAGAAAGTCTTTTTTTTTGAGGGGGGAGGGAAGGTCTGCTTGTGGGGCCTCAACTCTGGGCCTGGACACTGTCCCTCACCAATTCAGCTCAAGGCTAGTACTATACTACTAGACCCACAGCACCAATTCCGGCTTTTTTTTTTTTTTCTGTTTCTGTGGTGCTGAGGAATTGAACCAACAGCCTCAAACATACAAGGTAAGCACTCTACCACTGAGCCGCCTTTCCAACCCCCAAAAAGAAAGTCTTGACAGTAGGTTAGACCATATAGAAGATTCAATCTTGGGAATTGAAGACAGCCTAGATATTATAGAGAAAGAACATACAGACTGGGTGCCAGTCTAGCTCACTCCAGTAATCCTAGCTACTCAAGAGGTTGAGATCTGAAGATCACAGTTCAAAGCCAGCCCAGGCAGGAAAGTCCATGAAATCTTCTCTCCAATAAACCACCATAAAACCAGAAGTGGCACTGTAGCTCAAGTGGTAGAATGCAAGCCCTGAGCTTAAGAGCTGAGGGACAGTGTTCAGGCCCAGAGATCAAGCCCCATGACCACCACCACCAAAAACAACAAAGAACATAAAACTATCCAAGACAATCCAAAAAATATGAAAGACCTATTCAATATATGGAAGACACCATGAGAAAGCCTAATCTGAGGATAATGGGTGTAGAGGAAATGGTCAAGAAATTTCTTTAACAGGATCCTAGCAGAGAACTTCCCAAACATGCAAAAAGATAGGCCTATTCAGATACAAAAAGCTTTTAGAACTCCAAATAGACCAGTCCAAAACAGGGTATCCCACCGTCACATTATAATCCTCACAGGATCAATTCAGACCAAGGAAAAGATCCTTAAAGCTGTCACAGAGAAATGGTCAATCACCTATAAAGGGAAACCAATCAGAATCACCTCAGATTTCTCAGCAGAGACAATTAAAGCAAGAAGGGCCTGGTATGTTTTATGCTATTCCCTAAAGACAAACAACTCTAAATAAAGAATACTGTACCCACCTAAACTCTGCCTCATAAACAAAGGTCAAATAAAAACCTTCCATAGCAAAGAAAAATTGAAACAATATAGCTCCACCAAACCAGCCCTACAAAAGATATTAAAAGATATCCTACAAATAGGCAATCAACAAGACCACAATAAAGGTTAAGAAAATGCACCCAAATTGAGAATCCAAGAACCACTGGAAGAAACCATTTGCCATAGCCCCCGAGAAAGTGGATAACATGGCAGGAACTCCCAAACACCTGTAAGTCCTAACTCTCAACATTATCGGACTTAACTCTCCAATTAAGCTACATAGACTCTGTAGTTGGTTTTAAAAGCAAGATCCTTCTACCTGTTGCATTCAGGAGTCACAGCTTGTCCATAAAAACAAGCATTTTGAAAGTGAAAGGCTGGAATAAAATCTACCAAGCAAACAGCCCCCATAAGCAGACAAGAGTTGCAATCATTATAACATATAAAATACACTTCAAATTAAAATCAGTGACAAGAGATAATGTTGCTGAATACTAATTAAGGGATCTCTCTTTCAAGAGTAGAGTAAAATTCTAAATATCTACTTGCCAAAACATAGAGCTCCCAAATTTGTCTAAGAACACTACTTTCCCTCAAATCTTACATAGAGCGAAGATATTAATTGTTGGGGACTTTAACACACCATTGTCTCCACTAGATAGATCAGCTTGGAAAAACTCAAAAGGGAAACCACAGATCTAAAAAACTGCATAGATCAACTAGCCTTAATAGACATCTACCGAATTTTCACCCACCATCATCAGAATACACGTTCTTCTCAGCATCACACAGAACATTTCCAAAAATAGACCACATTTTAGGTCCAAAACAAACTTGTGCAAATTCAGAATCATTCAAGTTATACCTTGATTTCTCGAAGTCCACAAGGGAATAAAATTAGAACTCAAAACCAAAGCCACCAAAGAAATTCCTGTAACACATGCAGGCTGAACAACACACTGTTGAATCACCATTGGATCATGGGAGAGATTGGAAAGGAAATTCAGATGTTTATGATATTCAAAAAATAGCACACACATATTACCAGCTCCTCTGGGACACAGCAAAGCCAAGTTCATAGCTCTGAGTTCCTACATCAACAATTTGAAGATATCTGAAACCAACAATTTAATGAGACATCTGCAACTCTTTGAAAAAGAGTAGTAAGATAAACCCCAATCTAGTAAAGAGAAACAAATAATTACATCAGAATTGAATGAATTAGAATCAAAAAGAGCCATAGAATCAAGAATACAGAGTTGGTTCTTTGAAAAAAATTAACAAATTTAGCAAATCTTTTCAGAAAAAAGAAAACACACAAATAAACTCAGAGATAAGAATGGAAACATCACTACAGAAACAATCAGGATTCAGAACATTATAAGGGAATACTTCTCAAACCTTTATGCTAATAAGTTTAAGAACTTGGCAGAAATGGACCTTTGACTAGCAAATATTGACATGATGAAACTAAACAAAGATGAGTTAAATCATCTTAACAGTCTCATATCAAGCATTGAAATAGAAACAGCAATGAGATATCCCATCTAAGAAAAGCCCAGGATCAGATGGATATAGAGTGGAATTCTAAAAGACCATCAAAGCAGAGCTCACACCAATACTCCTTTAACTCTTCAATCAACTTGACTGAGAAAGTTCACTACCAAACTCATTCTATGAAACCATCATACCCTCAGCCCAAAACCAGGCAAGGACTCATCAAAGAAAGAGAACTATAGACCCATTACTTTGATGATCATTGATGCAAAACTTCTCAACAAAATTTTGGCCAATCCACTTCAACAATTTATCCAAAAAAATCATACACCACTATCAAACAGAATTCATTTCAGGGATGCAAAGTTGATTCAAATTATGCAAATCAATTAATATAATTCATCACATCAACAAGGGCAAGGATAAGAACCACATGGTTTGGTTATCTCAATAGATGCAGAAAAAGCATTTCACAAGATACAACACCTCTTTATGATGAGGGTTCTGGAAATAATAGGAACCAAGGAACATTCCTCAATACAATAAGACTGTATATGACAAATCCACAGCCAGCATTACACTTAATGGTGATAATCTAAAGCCATTTCCTCTTAACTCAGGAATGCAGCAAGGATATCCATTCTCTCCATTTCTCTTCAATTTAATATTAGAATGCATAGTTACAGCAATAAGACAAGATAAAAGGGATCCAACTAGGGAAAGATGAAGTAAAACTCTCCTCTTTGTAAATGATATGAACTTTTATTTAAAGAATCTCATGGACTCCAATCCCAAATTGCCTAAGGTGATTCAAAACTTTGGCAAAGTAGCAGTGTATAAAATTAATCCTCAAAAATCAATGGCTTTTCTGTATGCCAACAATGAGAAAAGTATGGCTGATATCAGGAAAGCAACTCCATTCATAATAGACTCACAAAAATAAAATACCTAGAAATTAACTAAAGAAGTGAAGCACCTCTATGATGAAAACTTTAAAAACCTGAAAAAGGAAATGAAAACAGAACTTAGAAAGTGGAAAAAGACCTCTATGCTCCGTGATTGGATGGATCAACCTCCTGAAAATGGCAATACTTCCCAAAGCCACTGCAAATTCAATGCAGTACCTATCAGTATTCCTGCTTCATATTCAAGGAAATAGAAGAGGCAATCCAAAAATGCATACGGAACCATGAAAGACCCGAATAGCAAAAAACGATTCTTAAAGGAAAGAACAGTCCTGGACGAAGAGCAATACCAAATTTCAAACTCTACTACAAAGCCATCGTAATCAAAACAGCTTGTACTGTCACAAGAACAGACCTCAGGACCAATGGAATAGAACTGAAAACCCAGAAACGAACCCACATACCTATAGTCATCTAATCTTAATAATTGAGCTAAAAAATAGAATGGAAGAAATTCAGCCAATTCAGTAAATGGTTCTAGCAAAATTGGTTAAGCACTTGTTGAAAACTAAAGCTAGATCCTTATATACCACCCAGTACCAAAATCAACTTCAAATGGATTAAAGACCTTGGAGTCAAAGCAGACACTCTGAAAACATTACAAAATGGAATAGGAGAATCCCTAGGTTTCCTTGGCACAGGTTAAAATTCCTTAATAGAGACCCTGAAACACAACAAAGCAAAGAAAGCTTGGACAAATCTGATTGCATGAAATTGCAGAGCTTCTGAATGCAAAGGACGTAGATTGCAAGATCAATAGAAAGCCCAGTGATTGGGAGATATTCACTAGACATACAATGCACAAGGGTCTCATATCTAAAATATACTTGGAACTCAAAATTTTTAATGCCCCAAGAACAAATTCTCCAAGAAAATAACTGTCCAATAAACAATTGGGCTAAAGACTTAAAGAGAAACTTTTCTGAAGAGGAAAGGATGGCCAATAGACAAATGAAGAAATGTTCAACCTCCCTAGCCATAAAAGAAATGCAAATCAAAACAATATTGAGATGCCATCTCACCCCAGTTATAATCAAGAACTCTAATGCTGGAGGGGATGCGGACATAAGCAAAACTTACTGCATTGTTGGTGGGAGTGTAAACTTCTTTAACCACTTTGGAATTTATTATGGAAATTCCTCAAAAGACTCCACGTAGAGCTCCCCTATGACCCAGCAATCCCACTTTTGGGCAGTTACCCAAATGATCACAAACCAGGCCATAATAAAGCTACGAGCACAAGTATGTTTATTGCAACATTATTTACTATAGCTAAGATAGAGAACAAACCCAGATGCCCCTCAGTAGATGAATCGATCAAAAAATGTGGTATATATAAACAATGGAATTCTATGCCTTTATCAGAAAGAATGACATTGCCCATTTGGTAAGAAATGGAACGACTTGGAAAAAAGAATTATATTAAGTGAAGTAAAACAGGCCCAAAGAAACATAGGTCCCATGGTTTCCCCTATTTGCAATCACACGTATATGTTTGAGACAAGTAGAAATGGACAGATAAGTTGATGTTAGGCGAAATGATCCCCAAGATAAGGATTCAAATGTTTTTTTCTTTCTTTTGTTTCTAACATATCTATAACATGATTTCTTTGTTGCTTCGTATGTCCCTCCCCTGTTTTCACTGTAGTTGATGTTGTTATAATTTGTGGAGGGGGAAGGAAAAACATTTTTTTAAAATAGGGATGCAGTTGGACCCATTGCAACAATGCGATGTACAAGACGTTATGTGGAAAAACGAACTTTACAACTTTCGCTGGGGGTGGGGCGATGGGGGAATGGAGGGAAGAAGGGAAGCAGGGTGGGGTTGGTGTGGGGAGAGGTTGGAAGGGATCAGAAAGAGAAACAGGAGGTGGCAACAAAGCTTGATAAGAAATGTACTCATCACCTTGACTATGTAATTGTAACCACTCTGTATGGTACTTTTACACAGACACACACACACACACAAATTGTAAAAAAAAAAAAAAAAACTTAAATTTTGAGGTGTGTGTGTGTGTGTGTGTGTGTGTGTGTGTGTGTGTGTGTGTGTGTGTGTGTGTGTGGTTTTACAAAGATCAGAAGACAACATTTTTCTTTATTTAGATTACAATGTCAGGTCTTTGTAAGTTGTGGCTAATGGAAGTCTCTTGCTCTTTTAAGGATGAAACTGAAAAATAAATTTGTGCATATACCCCAGATGCTTATTAGTGTGTAATTGAACACTTAACTTTTTATATCTTGGCTGTTTTTTTAATAATGTGAATAACAATGAACCTCAGTTACAAGGTACCCAGGGAGAAATAGCCAATTGATTAGTGGATGAAAGGATATTGCAATTTTTCATTTCTTTAGAAACCTGCATACTACTTTCTATGGCGATAATACTAACCTGTATTTTGACCAAGAGTGTAGAAAATTTCCTTTTCTCCACAGTCCCACCAATATTATCACCTTTTGAATTTTAAGGGGCAGGATTTTACTATGTACAATATCTCAGATTGGCCTTAGACTCAAACTCTTCTTACTTCAACCTTCTAAATGCTTGGAATTACAAGTCTTATCCACCACACTTAGTTCCTTTGACTTTTTGGTGTTATGCAGTAGTATCATAGTAATTTTGAATTACACTTCTCTAATAACTTCTGTTCACAAATCTTTAAGCTAGTATTGAAGTGATATTAAACACAAGTTTATAAACCCACTGGCCATTTTCAGGACTTCTTGGAAAATATGTATATTGAAAACTTTTGTCCATTTTTCATCGTTTTTATTAAGCTCGTCTTTAGTCTATTGAAAATCAGTAATTAATGTATTAGAAATTAATGTACTAAAAAGGAAAAAAAAATAGTTACCTCCTAACATTTTTCAATTCTCAATAACAAGATATTGCTTAAATCATTATTTAAGTTGATACTATATAAATCATTTTAGTTAGACCTTTTACCAAGCTATATGTATTTTATTTATTTTAGGTTCATAGCTTTTTCTAAAGCCTGTTTGTCCTTGGTTTCTTTCAGTCTCATGTAGTTCGGATTTCAAACTGAAGAATAAATGGAAGGAAGCAAACAAAAATATACAGTTCCTCTCATCTGATGATGACTCTATAAGAATGAGGAAAGAGTTCATCCTTCTAAGGACTTATGACAAGCTATCAAAAAGAGAATTCATTCTTCTAAGTCTTCCCTGTCTTTGCCATGTTATTTAAAGAAGGAAAAACACAATACATTGCTTATATGCTTTTATGTTTTATGAGTTTTGCACATTTTCATATGGATTTCACCTCAGTCTACAACATTCCTCCATTATTGTGTCCCTGATACATTTATACTATCAAGACATAAGATAACCATGTTGATTTAAAGCATGAGAAGTTTTCCACCTCGCTTCTTTGAAAGCAGAACATAGTCAATAGCTAACGTTACTTCTGGTTGCTCACTACATGTAATGGTTTCTGTAATACACATCACATTCTATTTAGTATTAAGAAAAACTGCTGGCTAAATTTTAAGCTCATTAATAGAAGTTTATAAGAGAACTTTAGCCACGCTTTCTGTTAGGTATTTCACAAGTTGTATTTCTTTTAATTCTTAAGATAATATTTGCTATAATGCTAATGTTATTATCAATTTAGTGTTGGGAAAAATTGTAATTAATGACATTAAGTGCATGGCCCAAAGACATACAGTGAGGCAGGAAGTGAGTTATAGTTTTCAAAAGTCTTTCAGCAATACAAAAAGGTAGGTCAAATCTTTCCATTCTTTTGCACTTTCAATTCAATATTCATATTGTTAAAGAAATAATACCATAGCAATTATTGCCCATGGTCATTGTTTTTTGTCACATTTTTCTTCAACACAGACTGTGTTGGTGACATTGGGTTATCATGCTCAGAGCTGAGCTTATAATCGTGGCATAAAGAGAGCCAAATGTCTTCTGATTCAGAGTTCCAATTTCTTTTTAAAAAGTAATAAAATTTTTAAATAGCATCACTTACTGTCTTGAAAGAATCCAAAAATGAAAAAAATCACACATAATAACTCCAAAATGCTTTCAATGTAGGAGATCACTAAACATGACCTGGTGAAGTAAATTTTCTTCTACTTTTAAAATTATTCTGGAAGCCTTATGCTGGTTGATAACACCTATCATCTTGTCTAGTCAGGATGTGTACTCAGGAGGCTGAGATCTTTGGATAACTGTTGGAAGCTAATCAGAGCAAAAATAAAATCATGAGATTATTTTTCAAAAAAGTTAATGAACTAGCAAAGAGGCAGGAATGGAGATGTAGCTCACCAATCTAGAATGAAAAGGCCTAGCAAGACCTTGAAGCACTGAGTTCAAACTCTGAGTGTGCCAACACTTGTGCACACACATATTCAAAATAAGAATGTCATTAAAAGCCTTATAACTTTATTCTTTACCACAGTATTTCAAACTTTAATGAATTAAAAGTAATTTCTATTATTCTTCTTTTATTGGCCAGGAAATTAGCAAAACCTCAGTCAGCATTTCTCACATAGAATTTTTCACAAGGGTTGGTTAAATGTTGACCTAAGATCCAGTCTTCTGAAGATTCACTCATCTGTTTAGAAATTGATGCTGGCTGTTGGAGAAGCAAAAAAAGAAATAAATTACTTTTAATGCATTAAAGTTTGAGAGTGATTTGTAATGTGTCAATAAATGTGTGGAACACAATTATACCAACTGACAAAAATGATGTGCATTCCACTTATGTGCCTAGAGACTTGGCAAGTGACTTTAGGGGTGTCTACACAAGTAGAATTAGCAAAAACCAAGCCAGCATTTCTTCATTTAAGATAAAAGAAAGGATAAAGTTTGACCCATTATGAAAATGAGATGTACAAGACACTATGCGGGGTAGGGGTGGAAGAAGGAGTTGGTGAGGTGAGAAGGGAAGGGATGGTAGGGGAAAAACAAAGGAGGGGGTAGCAGTGCTCAATAAGAAATATACTCATTACCTTACTCATGTAACTGTAACCCCTCTGTACAGTATCTTTACAATAAAAATATGTATTTAAAATAGATTCAAGGAAAACTTCTCTACTAATAGGAAGCTCTATTTGATACTCAAAATCTGTATGGTATTTGTTTTAGGAATAGAAGAATATTAATATTTTAGATGCTCAAATTCTCTACATAAACACGTATATTATTTACATTAGTACCTACCCACAACCTAGTGCAGTGTAATTGTTATGAAAAATTTTAAATTAGATGGAACTTTTTTGCCTCCATTTTTAATATTAGTGCAGGTTAAGTCTCCTTTGTCTTTTTTGTTTCAAAGGCAAAGAGAAGAGGGTAAACAGAGAGATGATCATTATTCAGATATTTCCTTCCTCTTTTATTTCTGCTATTTTTGTTGAGAGGAAGATCAGAGCAAGAAACAAGCAAGATGTATACAAGGAAGCATTCCTGACATGTCAATAATTCTTTCTCAGAATCACTTAAACTGATTATTCTTGCGTTTTCCATAGCAGTAACCTAATTGTGGCTTCCTTGGTTCAGGAGGAAGCACACTAACAGGTTTTTACTGTAAATTAGTATTTTATATCTCAATTTACTATTACCAAAAATATAAAGCTTTGTCTACCTAAATGCAAACACACTGATTGTCCAACAATAACTTAACGAATACTAGACAATTCTACTCAGCTCCCCCCTCCTCTCCTCTCATTCCCACCCCTCTTCTTATTTACCCTCCCTCCCTTATTCTCTCTTTGTGTCTCACTCCTCAATATTGATCTCTATCTTCTCCATTTTTCTCTTCCAGTAGCAAGTGATTTGATTTATCAGCCAACACATACATAGTTGAACAAGTATTTTTTAAATTATTTTTGTGATCATTTATACTTTTTTCAAATTTTTATTGTGAAAATACCAAGCAAGGGGTTACAATTACATGGGCAAGATAACGAGTACATTTCTTATTAAGCATTGTTGCCTACTCCTTTTCTCCCCTCCCCATGCTTTCCCATACTCCCTCCCCTTATTCTTAAGAAGTGAGATCTAGTAGAGCACCAGTGGCTTACAACTATCCACTCTGTAGGTTCAAATTTGACAATTGCAGCTTGAAACTATCCCAAGTGGATAATTCGAAGAGATTCTTTTATCCACTTGTAGTAAAAGAAAGAAGTGTAGGTGCAACTCAGATGCTATAGTGAAAACATTGAGAATTAAAGCCCAGATGGAGCTCCAGTGCAGGAATCCAAAACCAGTACCAGCACAATATAAAAAATGAGTCCTCTGTTTTTGAAAAATAATGTTTCTCCAAAAATTCATCCACAGGACAATTTTCAAGGTACAAAACGTCAAAGGCTTTTTCACATCTTAAACTGATTCTTCTGCTTGATTCACATTATGGAAAATAGGAGCCAAACTTCACATTAAAAAGTATGAGCATTGCTAAACAGTTATTATTTTTCTTGTAAAGGAAACATGGAAGAAAAAGTCACCTGACTACGGGAGTTAGGTTTGACTCACTGACAGACTTTTTCAAGTAAATGAGGGTTTATTGACATGTAAAGAAATCTTTACAGATCGTTCTCTAGGAGAGAGAACAAGCTAGCTGCTGTCCAAGTTTGAATCAGAGCAAGTTTATTCCTGTAATATGATAAAGAGAAGCTCATCGCTATGCAGTCAGTAATTTAAGAGGATTAAAAGGCCACGTCTATGTTGTAACAGCCAAGTTTTCACAAACAAAAACCATTTCCTGTGCCATGTGTTAGACCAAAAAGAACTGCGTTAAATAGAGTAAATGTCTGAGTGACAGGTATGCAAGAGTTCTGTAATCACAACTAAACTATAAATTTTTTAATCATGTCCCTTACAAGAATCTCCAAGATAAGCCTTGCTAAATCTGTCATAAAAGACTGGGTTATGTAATTGGCAGTTATGATTAGGGTCCAATATCTTTTTCAGTTGCTTACGTTGCAAATCTCTCACTCAAAATTCAGAGTCTGAAAAAACGTGTTTTCTTGCCAGGCACCTAAGATATTTTTTGTGCCACTATGAATATATATTTATTTGTATTTCTCTTCTTGTAATCATACCTGCCAATGTGAAGTACTTTAGTGATAAGAATTATAGTATCTGTACCCTTTGTTCCACTAAAAATATCCTAGCTATATTGCATTTGAAAATATATATATATACCCAGGCACGGATCATGCCTGTCATCCTAGCTAATCAGGAGGCTGAGACCTGGGGATCACCGTTCAGTGCAAGCAGTGAGACTCTTATATCCCATAAGCAACCAGAAAACCGGAAGTGGTGCCATGGCTCAAAAGGTAGAGTGTTTGACTTGATCTGAAGAGCACAGGCACAGCATCCAAGTCCAGAGTTCAAGCTCCATGACTGACAAAAATAAATATATGTATATATGTATACATACATATATATAAATATATAAGTATAATATATATTTATATATAAATATAATATAAATACAAATATGTAAATATATAAATATAGCATAAATATCTATAAATATATGTATATATACACACATGAAATTACATATATATATATATATATATATATATATATATGTATATGTATGTGTATATGTATGTACGCAAGTGGTCTTGAAATCAGAGTCCACAATCTGGACATATACATCAGTTTAGCAAAATTAGGTCTCAAACTTTTATTTGAGTCCTATATCACACATTCTCACATACATCCAGCTTTTTTAGAGTCAGTATATATAAAAACATGCATGCATATTCCTGCGCACATATATCCCCATACTCAAATGATATACTAAATGTAACACTCTAATAAAAAATAATATCGATACTAAAAAGGACACCTTTGCAAATGCAATTTAAGTTTAATTTTTTTTATACAATGCATTATTAAAATAGATGAAAGAGCTGAGGAGATGTTTTAAATACTACAATTCCTGCCCAAAAAGCATGTTTCTCTATCCAAACATCATTATTTACATCCTTCCTTCTCGCACATAAAACTCCTATAAATATCTACAAAATTAATCTACATGCTCCTTAAGCACTGATTGAAGAAATAAATTGTAATATATATATACACACACATCATATTTATACACAATGATATAATATTTAGCCACACATAATAATGAAATCATATTATCTTCAAGAAAATAGATAGAACTGGAAACCTTCATATTAAAGCAATAAGTCAGATTGTGAAAAACAAATACTAGATTTCTCATATGTGGACTCTAGACCTAGAAAATAAAATGAATGACCCAGGTGTAAAATATGGAACTGATTAGGATTGGGAACAAGTGAAAGTGGAGATGAAGAGAAATAGTGTGGAGGAAATATGTTCAAATATTTTGTTAGTATGATGACATATAAAATGCAAGTATAAAAATAGCATAGTAAAATTAACAAAAGCAGTAAATTTCATTTGATTACTCTCTATGAACATATGTGTATAACACAATAAAACATTTTGTGAAATTAATATTTGCTAATAAAAAGACAAAACTTCATTATGGTTGTTATAGATTCATACCTTAAGTTCCATTGTTTCGTCAGTTATTTCACTGATAAAGTAAAAGGAGAAATTTATTTTGTTCATTTAGAAATCAATCTTGTTCAGTTAGTATTAAAGTATTCTAGTTAATTACTGTCAATGTGAAACTTTTCATACAAATTATTATATTAGAAAAATTTCCAAAGCATTCTTCAAAATATCATCTCTATAAATACATAGTTTTGGCTATTTATTGAATAGGTAGGATATGTTATGCCTGACCACAAAATCAATTCTTCAAACTGTTTTTTATCAAAAATGCCTATAGCAAAATAGATAAATCTAAATTATGCATATTTCAGGAAAATGTTTGGCTAGTCCTCTTTTTCTCACATTCCCCATCCCTTCTTGAGAATAATACACACTGTAAGGGAATGCTGAGACTGTTTCGGAGAAAGAGGTTGACTTTAAACCAATGAATTACTCTATGTGCATTTTTGTTTACTTTATATACAGAAAAGATAAATTCTTACCTTAACTATTTCCTTAGGATTTATCCTGAGGTTTAATCTGTAATGGATGACAGATAACTATATAAACACTTTTTTTTGTTTACAAATTTAGGTACAACTATACTCAGTCATGAGAACATGATATCAAAAGGTTAAACAACGCTTACTGGTACTATGCTTATGCGACTTTGTGTATTACAAAAAGTGGTTATTAGCATTTGATTTTTAGCCCAGCATCATCTCATGTGTTAGGAAACGAAGTGAGACGTTGTCCTCAGAACAAAATTTAATGAGGCATCCAAAATTAGTTACTAAGATATACATCGTTTAACAAAATGTTTTCAAAATGTAGGTTAAAGGAATTAATTTATGAAAAAAATCAGCATTTAAAATAAATACAGAATCAGTATGACTGGCTTTGCTTTTATACAAGCTTGCAATACAGGTTGCATGATGAATTTTCTGATTATATCTTTGAGTTAACTCTTTTAGTTAGAGAAGTTTTGTTTTTCATATATACATTTGTTAGATGAATGAGGACACGAATTCCATGCCAAAGTACACATAAATATTACTATTGCAGTTTTATCCTTTGCAAAAGTTTCAAATAGGCTCGAGTAACTTGGGTCTTTTTGGATCTAACTAAATAGGTATGCAATTTTGTCAGTACTAGAAAGAGTTTTACTAATATTTATTAAAATATTATTTTCCTGAAACCACTTCTATTCTCACTTCTCATGAGATTTTTAAAGTAAATTTATATAAATGTGCTGATGTTTCTTTTTAAATTTTTTATTGTAAAAATACCTTACAGAAGGATGACAATTACATGGACAAGATAATGAGTATCTTTCTTATCAAGCATTATAGCCTCCTCCTTTGGTTATCCTTCCCATCCCTTCCCATCCTCCCCCGGTCTCCCTACCCAAAACTCCCCCTCACACACACCAAAGTTGTAAAGTTCGTTTTTCCACATAACATCTTGTAAATCTCATTGTTGCAATGGATCCACCTGTAACCCTATTTAAACGATCTGTTTTTTCCCTTCCCCTCCATTTATTATACCAACCTTAAATACGGTGAAAGCAGGAATTATACCAAGGGGGAGGGACATACAAAGAAACAAAGACATAATCTTATAAATGTGTAAGAAACAATTTTCTGAAAGAAAAAAAAAAACATTTGAAGACATCTATTAGGGTTCATTTCCCTAACACCAACTTATCTGACCTTTTTCTGCTTGACTCAGACATATACTAGTTATTGCAAATAAGGGAAACCATGGGACCTATGTTTCTTTGGGTCTGGATTAATTCACTTAGTATAATTTTTCCCAAGTCTTCCCATTTCCTAACAAATTGGGCAACCTCATTCTTTCTGATGGAGGCACAAATTTCATTATGTAAATATACTACATGTTCTTGATCCATTCATCTACTGAGGGCCATCTGGGTCTGATGTTTCTTTTTAGATAACCCATATTCAGTCTTTTACAAACACTGTAGTTTGATGTAGTTAAAATTATGTACACTCATGTACATTGCTCAGATTCTATTATTTGCATGTTTTGTTCTTTTAAGTCAGTAGTATTTAGTTATCAAAATGGATACTATTATACTTATTCATTGCATTTCTGAACATTTTAAGTATGTAATGATTTGATACTGTAGCATTTTATTCTCTTAAACATGTTTAGAACTTATTCTACATACATTGAAATATGTTTTAAACAATTTGATCCATCCAAGGGATTTGATATATTAGGTTCATTCACAAGATTTTAATTACAAACTGACACAACCTTATTTCTGAGACAGTTATTCTTATGGCTATACTCAAATTAACATGTGTTTCAAGTGTTCATACAAAAAACAAACAAAACAAAAAACTGGGCACAACATGTTTTTGTTCCTTTGAGAGTTCTATTTTGTTGGTTGATTTTTTTAAGCTGTGGTGACTTCAACATGCTGTGTGAATTTATTTCTATTGTTTTGTGCCTATATTTTGTTTCATATAACAGAATGTACAAAAAGAATCAGTGATTTAGAACTTTTCCAAATAGAATTCTCAGAGAGACACTTGAAGTTTCATAACATCTGTGAATGGGCAGGTCTTCTTAGTGGAGGGGGTAGCAGAGTAACAAAGACATTGTTTAACATTATTTGAATTCTGCCTCATCTTCTCTAACTGTTACCAATGGTATTAGTTCAAGGTCTTTTTTTTTTTTTTTTTTTTTGGTCGGTCTTGGGCTTGAACTTGGGCTTGGTCACTGTCCCAGCTCAAGGCGAGCGCTCTACCGCTTGAGCCAAAGCACCACTTTCGGTTTTCCAGTGGTTTGTTTGAGATAAGAGTCTCACGGACTTTCCTTCCCCAGGCTAGCTTTGTACCACGATCCTCAGTTCTCAGCCTCCTGAGTAGTTAGGATTACAGGCATGAGCCACCCGTGCCTGGCTACTTCAAAGGCTTTAGTGTAAAGAAAATAATTTTGTCTGTATGAACTCAGAATTTTTTTAAATTGAGATGAAGTACACATTCATATTTGATTTTAACTTAAAAACTTCTTTTCTTAGTTTAAAATCACACATGTTAATTTATGATGCTAAAATAGAATGTACTAATATATATGAAATGGTCCAAACTATTTATCATATTGTGTAATAGAGGATATAATAATTGGTTTTGGGTAAGGGAAACTATCAGATCTATGTTTCTTTGGGCCTGGCTTACTTTACTTAATATAATTTTTCTAAGTCTTTCCACTTCCTAACAGATGGGGCAGAGTCATTCTTTCTGAAGTTTATTTATTAAAAATCTGAAACTCTGTATGTATTAGTGATTCATGAGGGTTCCAGTGTCTCACTTCTGCAATCAGAGTGACTCAGAAGAGAGAAATTGAGAAGATAAAGGTTTGAAGCCAACCAGGGCAGAAAAAATTTTGAGACTTCCTCACCAAAGTAACCAGCAGAAAGCCAGACTGGAGGCATGGTTCAAGCAGTAGAGAGTCAGCTGGACAAGAAAACTGAGTATTTGAACTTTGGTGACTGGTTGATTTCACTTGGCATGTATTCAAGGTGATCTTAGTCCATTCTTTGTTGCTATAATGGGTATAATTGAATAGCATAAACAGGCAATTTAACAGAAATGAAGTATTTCTTTATTCGGTTCGTGGCTGTTAGGATTGCAATGTTCAAGATCAGCAGCCTCATCTCCTAGTGGTTATTGGTGGGGCGCTGTGTGGGGTTGTGAGTGGGAGAGACTCCGCAGAGTGCCAGGATGAAAAAGGACATCACATATGTCCTAGCTGCATTCCCTTCTTCTTCTTACAAAGCCCCAATCACCCAAATTACCACCCAAACTCTCACCTCTAAATATCAGAGATGACATTTCTACCTTCTTTTTTTTTGGTAGGGGGTCCAGTCGTGGGGCCTGAACTCTGCGCCTGGGTTCTGTCCTTCAGCAATATAGCTAAAGGCTAGTGCTCTACCACTTGTGCCACATTCTCAGCCACGTTCTTTTTTTTTAAAGAGATTTTTATTGTACAAATACTTTACAGAGGGTTTACAGTACATATGCCTTCCCTCCTACCTCCAAAACTACAATTTCCCCTCCTTACTCCTGTCCCTCTCTCTGACTAATTTGTAAAGTTCTGTTTTCAACATAATGTCTTGTATATCTCGTGGTTATAATGGGTCAATCTGTATACCTGTTTAAACATTTTGTTTTTCCCTTACCCTCCCCAAACTAGAGAAGTGTATATAAAAGATACAGAGCAGCGACATCAGGGGTATACCGAAAAGAGGGCTATATCGTCAGGGAGGAACACACAAAGAAACAAAAAAAAAAATCGCATGGTACATTACAAATAAGTTAGGAACAATAGCAAGAAATAAAAGACCAAAAGCTATGTACATATGACCATATAAGATGATGCTAAATAAAATGAAGCAGAAGATGGAGGCACAATTGGTTTTATATTTCTTGATGTTGTTTTTTTTATGTATTTATAATGTACCATGTGATTTTTTGTTTCTTTTGTATGTTCTTCCTCCATAGTATAACCCCTATTTTCATTAAATCTGATTTCAGCGCCCTGAATCTTGTATATACATTTTTCTAATTAGGGAAGTGAATGGATATAACAAAATGCTGTAATAAAGATACAGGTTGACCCATTGTAATAATGACATATACAAGATGGTATGTTGAAAACCGAACTCTACAACTTCGGGGGTGGTAAGGGAGGGAGGAATTGGGGAGATGGGGAAGGATGGAGTAGGGGAAAAACAAAGTTGGAAGTGACAACACTCAATAGGAAATGTACTCATGACCTTACTCATGTAACTCTAACCCCTCTGAATAGTATTTTTTATGATAATAAATATATACAGTTTCTGTTTGTCTCAGACATATATTAGATATTGCAGATAAGGGAAACCATGGGACCTATATTTCTTTGGGCCTGGGTTACTTCATTTAATATAATGTTTTCCAAGTCTTTCCATTTCCTAACAAATGTGGCAATGCGTTGTTTCTGATGGAGGCATAGAATTCCATTGTGTATATATATCACATTTTCTTGATCCATTCATCCACTGAGGGGCATCTGGGTTTGTGATCATTTGGGTAAATACCCAAAAGTGGGATTGCTGGGTCATAGGGGAGCTCTATGTGGAGTCTTTTGAGGAACCTCCATACTATTTATTGATATTAATTTGTGGTGGGAAGGGAAGAAACAAACTGTTTAAATAGGGTTACAGGTCGACCCATTACAACAATGAGATAGATATGTCGGAAATGAACTTTACAACTTTGGCAGGGTGGGGGGTAGGAGGGATGGGGAGGTGAACATAGGGGGTATGGGAGTGGGGGATGATAGGGGATGTAGGGGTGGGTGAGAAGGGAAGGGATGGTATGGGGAAACAAAGGAGGAGGCAACAATGCTGGATAAGAAATGGACTCACTAAACCCTCTGTATGGTATTTTCATTATATATATATATATATATATATATATATATATATATACACACACACACACAAATAGGAAAGTAAAAAAAAAATAATTGACCTTTGGGGAAAGTCAATTACAGTGGATTTCGTGAGATACTGAGTAGTAATAAAAAGTATATTTGATTCTATAAAAAATCCAGTTACATCTAAAAATAACTCGTAATTATAAACTAATGCTGAAAAATAGGATTTTTTTTTTTTGGAAAAAAAATGAGAAATTTCAATAAGCTTGCTTTCGTAAAATTGACTTGTACTTGGGCTCTCGTGGCTCATGCTTGTAATGCTACCTGCTCAGGAATCTGAGATCTGATGATTGTGGTTCTAAGATAGCCTGAACAAAAAATTCTGTGAGATTCATACCTCCAATAAACCACCTAAAAATAGAAATGGTTCTGTGGCGCAAGTGCTAGGAAGCTAGCCTTGTGCTGAATAGTTGAGGGACAGCCCAGGCCTAGAACTCAAGCCACAGGACCAACAAAAAGAATTGGCTTGGATTTTTATTTTATCTTTTTATGATTTTTTATTAGTGGTTGTTCAGTGAAAAAATGTGGTTGTTATTTATATTTTGTATTGGCATAAAATAAGCCACTAATTTAATCAAAAAACTTCTGATTCTATCACAGAATAAATTTTGTGTGTAATGGTTAGAACCAGGATTCCTTTTGGAAAAAAAATTATATTTCTGCCAAAAAAAGAGAAAGAAACAAAAGGAAACTCACCCTGTAAATCTTAATGGACTAATAGTCTGTCAGTTTAAGTTTTAACATTTAATAAAAAAGTAAAGTAATACTTGATAATAGTTTATTAACCCCTGTCATTCAAGGTTTACTTTAAAATGAAATTCAATAAGTGACAGTGTTTTTTCTTTACTTTTTCCAAACAAATAATCATTTCGTCGTTATAATATAGCACAATATAAGCAGAAAACTTTTGGTAAGGAAAAACATTTTTTTCCATTCTTTGGTTTGCTTCAGTCTGTATTGAAAACTGCATACGACATTGTACCACCATAATGTCTGTCTTCTCATTTTGAAACATTTCAATAAGTTTTCTTTCCCTGCTGTGTTGGCCAGCAAAGTTTTATCAAACCACATGTTTTTTCATTCATTGTGTGTTCAAAAATATATCTCACAAATGCAAACTGAAGCACAACCTGAAACATCTGTGGATTTGTCCATTTATGGTTCAAAGTAATCATTTTCCACACTTCTTAGAAAGAGCCATTCACATGCATTAATTACTCTGTCATTTCCATGCTTTAGAAGAGCAGCATTTGACAATGGCATACATATTAATTTGTTTACCGCATCTCTTTTGTTTTCAGAAAAGACTGTCTTCATGGAAGATGGTATTAGATGAATCTTTGCAATTATGTAGTTTTAAAGGTCTCTGAGTTGTGATATAGAATATCCATTTAAGTGATTTAATATTCAAATTAAATCCCCCTAATATACATTCCTTCAATTTTCTGGCTAAAGTGTTCAGCAATCTAGGTATTTGCTTGATAAGAAATATACTCATTACCTTGCTCATGTATTTGTAACCCCTCTGTATAGAAGTTTCACAATAAAAATCTTATTAAAAAAAGAAATATTGTACATTGTTTCCTTGGTGACAACATAATTGGAAGATAAAATGTTCATATACTTTGGCCATCTTAAATGAGGTGGATGTACTTGAGTTTGCATGCAGAACTTTTGGGACAGCTTGAATGTTTGATTCTTGGGATTTGATTAGGAATTGTGGCAGGCTTTCATGGTATCAGAAGTAAAACAAAAGTCTGTACTAATACTTTTTTCTGCTACATTTTTACATTAGTGTATTCAAACACTCACATACACACATACAAACATACTACATACACGTCTTATATGAAGATCCAGTCAGTCAGCAAGAAAATATTTTAACTGGAATTTCATAGTCTACTGAGATCTGATTAGAAATTATAGAAATACCTAGGTGCTTCCACTCCTAGAAAACTCATCATTGGTGAAGACTTTGCAATTTGAATTTATTTTCTATTTTAAACAAGTTTTTTTTTATTGTGAAAATACTGTACAGAGGGTTTACAGTTACATGAGCAAGGTAATGAGAATGCTCCCAGAAAGAACTATGTGTTAAAGAAAAATGACTTTCCATTTCCTCCCAGACTGTGGAGAATAACTGAATAGTTCTTCTGGATATTAAATTCTTCAGAGTGAAACTGATGAGAACATAGACTCTCATCTTCTTTCTTCTTTTATTTTTAAAATCATTCTAGGTCAAGAACATTTCTCTTTGACATACTCCCACCTTGAAATATTGTCTTCTCAAAGGAGCCCAAAGCTATAAAACCAACTGAACCTAGACTAAAGCCTTCAAACTTGTAAATCTGAATAAACCTTTCTGCTTAAGAAATGGACAATATCACTTATTCTGGTAGGCTATAACGCTAATAAAGAAGTCTAATCTAACTCTGTAGAGTACATGAAAATATAATTCATTATTAAATATCTAACTCCATGTTTTATTTTATGTTTTTGTTTCTGTTGATCCTAGGGCTTAAACTGGGGGCCTGGATGGGGCCCATGAGCATTTGTGTTCAATGCCAATGCTCTACAACATGAAATGGAACTCCACTTCCAGTGGAGGTTAATTGGAGATAAGAATCTAATGAACTTTCGTACTCAGGCTGTGTTGGAATTGAGATCTTCAGATCTCAGCCTCTTAACTAGGTAAGATTACATCCTTGAAACACCAGAGCCTAGGTGTATTGCATATTTTGTCTAATTCTAATTCTTAACATTGTACTGATGCTCCTACTACAATATCAAAAATGTAAAAGATACTAAGGTTATTTGTAAGGTATATAATGAAGGAAGAATTTTCATCCTTTACAAAATCTACGCAAAAATCTGTGATAAACTATTGATATTTTACTGTACCTTTCCTACAACCAGTGTAATATAGTTTAATACCTGTAAGTCCAAGGTTCTCTATATTCTACTGGAGATTTTGTTTTCATGTATATATGTCTATCTATATGTATCTATGTATCTATCTATCTTCCAATGTGGATCATCAGACTTGAAACTTTGCTTTATTTTGCGGCTCAGAGGTTGTACTTGGTTGGCTCATTCTGTGACCATATCTGTAGTGCTTGTCATCATTCCTTTATTTATCACACCATCAGCCCTCTAAAATCAGCTTCATTCCTGTACAAGGTTACCAATCAGTACAAACCCATAGCGTTTAACTTTAAGGAGGGAAAATAACATGAATTGACAACCACAGAATTTCTACAGTGACCTAGTAAGTTATCAAAAATTATATCTGATATTTTTCACATTTCTGCCTTCGTTCTCTTCTCATTTATTAACACTATAAAAAAATTGCATCTATAACTTAAGGATCAGTGTTTTGTTTTCAACCTGAAGCCTCCTTTCCTTGTTTTTAGCCATAAATTTGAAAACTTTTGGAATAGCTTCTTGATTGTTTTGAGATTCCTTCTCAAACAAAGCCATGTATATCAAAAAAGCCAAAAATTTCAACTGAGAGTACTATAAAAGAGGCATAAAATTAAGGTTAACCATATAAGTTAAGCGCAAATATAAGCAATACCATGATATTTTTAAATTGTACACTTTTTTACTGGATGAAGTATCTCAAACATGTAGTCTTATCTACTTGGGAAACAGAGATTGGAGAATTCCCATTCCAGGTAAGCCCAACAAAAATTAAGTTACAGAAACTCTAACCAATTGCTGGGTGCAAAATTTTTTTGTCTTTTTTTAATCAAGTTTTTTTATTGTGAAAATACTGTCCATAGATGATCCAGTTACATGGACAAGGTAATGAGTACATTTCTTATCCAGCATTGTTGCCTCCTCCTTTTATTCCCCTACCATTCCTTCCCTCTCACCTCCTGAGCTACACCCACCTATTCCTCCAATTCCTCCTCTACCACCAGTAAATTGCAAAGTTTTTTTCACATAGTGTCTTATATACATCTCATTGTTGCATTGGGATAATCTGTATAACCATTTAAACTATTTGTTTCTTCCCTTCCACTCCACAATTATACCCACATCAAATCCAGTGAAAACAGGGGATATACAATGGAAGAAGGACACACAAAGCAACAAAAATCACATGGTACATTATAATTACGTTAGAAACAAAAGCAAAGAAGAAAAAACACACTGTGTTCCTAGGTTGTGGTTCATTTTGCTTAATATCATATTATCTGAGTTTTTCTGCTTGTCCAGACATTAACTAATTATTGCATATAAGGGAAACCATGGGACCTATGTTTCTTTGGACCTGACTTATTTCACAAAATGTAAGTCTTTCCAAGTTTTTCCATTTCCTAACAAATGTGGCGATGTCATTCTTTCTGATGGGGGCATATAATTCCATGTATATATATAGTACATTTTCTTGATCCATTCATCAACTGAGGGACATCTGGGTTGGTTCCATATCTTAGCTATGGAAAATAATGCTGCAATAAACAGTTTTGCTGGTAGCTTTAGTATGGTTTTGTTTGTGATCATTCGGTGGTGGGGGGGGGTGGTGGTAAATGACCAAAAGTGCGATTGCTGGGTCCTAGGGGAGCTCTGTGTGAAGATTTTGAGGAACCTCCATACTACTCTCAAAAGTTTACAAGTTTACAGTCACACCTACAGTGCAGTAGGGTGCCCTTCTGTCCACATCCCATCCAGCATCTGTTATAATTAGAGTTCTTGGTTATAGCCATTCTAACTTTTGTGACATGTAATCTCAAGGTTGTTTTGATTTGCATTTCTTTTATGGCTAAGGATGTTGAGCATTTCTTCATCTGTCTATTGGTCATTCTTCTTTCCTCTTCAGAGAAGTTTCTCTGTAAGTCTTTAACCCACTTATTTATTGGGCAGTTGTTTCTTTGAGGATTTGTTGTTGGGTGACATAAGTTTTTGCATTCCAAGTATATATTAGATATGAAACCCTGTCCGTTGTTTGGCTAGTGAATGTCTTCTTCCAATATGTGGGCTTCCTATTAATCTTGTTAGCTATGACCTTTGACATAGAGAAGCTATGCAGCTTCATGCAATCCCATTTGTCAAGTCTTTCTTTGATTTGTTGTGTTTTTGAGTCTCTATAAAGAAAATTTGGGCCTGTGCTCAGGAGACCTAGTGTCTCTCCTATTCTGTCCTGAAATGTTTTCAGGGTTTCTGCTTTGATTTCAAGGTTTTTGACCCATTTGGAGTTGATTCTGGTATACAATGATATAAGGACAAGATGAAAACATAAAGGTAAGGCAAATAGGGAAAGATTAAGTAAAACTCACCCTCTTTGCAGATGACATGATCTTGTGTTTAAAAAATGGCATGGACCCCACTCCCAAATTACTCAAGCTGATTCGAATCTTTGGCAAAGTAGCAGGGTATGATATTAACCTTAAAAAATAAACAGCTGTTGTGTATGCCAACAATGAGAAGAGTGTAGCTGAAATCAGGAAAGCAACTTCATTCCTACAAAAAATACCTAGGAATTTACCAAAGAAGTAAAGGACTTCTATGATGAATACTTTAAAAATCTGAAAAAGGAAATCAATGCAGAACTTAGGAAGTGGAAAAACCTCCCATGTTCCTGGATTGGAAGGATCAACATCGTGAAAATTGCAATACTTTCCAAAGCTATCTCTAAATTCAATGTGATACTTACCAATATTCCAACGTCTTTTTTCAAGGAAATAGAAGAGGCAATCCAAAAATTCATATACAACAATAAAAGACCCTGAATAGAAAAAACTAACCTAACAGAAACAACAGTGCTGGAGGAATATTAACACCAAGTTTCAAGCTCTATTACCAACTCATAGTATTCAAAACAGTTTGGTACTTGCAAAAGAACAGACCTGAGGACATGAATAGAATTGAAAACCCAATAATGAACATATAACCACTTAATCTTTGATAAGGGGGTCTAAAAAATAGAATGGGAGAAAGGCAGCCTCTTCAGTAAACGTTGCTAGGGGCGAAGATTTAAGCTTATCTTAGGAGGACTGTAGTCCCAGCTGGCCTACGCATAATGATAAAACAATTACAATGGTACAAAATCCAATTACAATTTGCAGGTGTGGAAGTAGTAGGGAATTGGAATCAATCCCCCAGTACCAAAAGGAATTAAATGTGTATCAGGGTAAGAATTTTGTATGTCTAAGGTCAAGACTTCATACAGGTTTTACAAGCACTGGTAAAACCTTTATCTCCTGCTTTTTTTTTTTTTTAAAGTATAGCCATTTCTTCCATGCCCAAATCACAGATTTTCTGATTAGAGATTTTCTTCTATCCATTAACTAATATGTCCCACTTAAGTCATACTAAAGATCAAAAACCCATTGCTTAAGAAAGTGACTGTATTTGGAAACAAAATCTCAAATGTAGCATTTAAGTTGGTGTCCTCCAAGAGAAGGAGAAGGCCTTGAATATGCTAAGGAAAGAGCACCCTAAGAAACCAACTCTGAAACTGGAGTTATAGTTCCACAAACTCAGAGGCAATATATCTATAATTACCCAATCTTCAGTAGTTCGTTATCACAATTACTAGCAAACATGTGTAATCTATAAAACAATATAAGTTGTTAACTCTTGGAGTCCATGACTGACTCATCTCTATAATCCTTGTTATTAAGAACGATGAGACTTGGAAGATAATGATTTTCAGGCTGGCAGGAAAATTCATGTGGTTCTATCTCCAATTAACTACAACAATTTCTGGGTTGGAGGCATGGTTAAAATTGCAGACTGTCTACTGTTTGCAAACAAACTGAGAGCATGAGCTATGTTCAAGTCCCAAACTGGAAGAAGAATATTTTCAGAAAGAGAATTATGAAGAGGAAAGCAGAAAAAATGAAATAATCTTATTGATACAGACAAATCTACCCAATGAGAAATATGGCTCAAAATGTAATTTTTAATGTTTTCCTTCCTATACAGTAGAAATAAATGGTTTTTCGAGTTGATGAAAGTAAAGTGTAATACTGTATGTAATAAATAATCACATTACCTTTGTGTTTCCATAATTTAACTTGTTTTCCTACAAATTTATAGAATAGTGTAGCTATGCAAAAATCAATAAATATTTCATTTTCATATAGGATTACATATCCGAGCAAGTGTTTTCTAAAATTGATCTACACTGAAATGATTGTCATTGATATCCTTCTCAAGATTCCAAGTGTTTTATCCTTTCAGCTGACGTTCCAAATACTCATACCCCACCATAACTTTTTAGTTTCTGCTTGCAATCATATGAACTTTATATGAACATATGGCCCAAAATGTTAATTATTTTATCTGCTGTCATTGTTGTATACCTAATACAATTAAGTATATAAACTTAGGGAAAACAGATTCTTCCTTCTGAATGCATACATGCACACACACACACACACACACACACACTCACACACACTCACACACACACACACTCACACACACTCACACACACGCATTTATCACTCTTACTCAGATTAGGTTCCTGACATTGGCTATCAGAAAATGATCTAACTATCAAACTTTCCTGTCCAGATATAAAATTTATTCATAATTCCACACATGCAAAAATACCAGATCATTCAAAATGAGAATATTTAACAAAACCACCCAGCTCCTTAGTCATTTTTTCCTGATTTCATTCACTCAGGATAATACATTTTTCATATTATATATAAAAATATTTTTAAGTCTCTCTGAATAGCAGGCAAAAATATGTTACCATATAGTAGAAAATGTAGGTGAAATTAATTATACCGAGGCAATCTTTAATATCTTATCAAAGATTTCTGTTTCCTTTTTGCAGAGTGTGTTTCTGGCATTTTGCCCTAATGTATAATATTAAATTACAAAGGAAATTCCATATTCTTTAATTTCTTTTTCCTAAAGGTTATGCCATAGCGTTGAACCTGATTTGTTTGCTCATTCTAAATTAAATTTTCTCAACAACTTGAATTATGTTTTATGTTACTTGTAAGCCATTTCACATATCAAAAAAGCTGGAAATTCTCCTTGGCAATGATTTGAGAGTAGAAGTAATGTTGTGGTGAGATGAAGGGCTTGAATTATTTAGCGTGCCTTAAAAATGGCATTGTTATTTAAAATGCTGATCATTCTATAAGCTTTTAAAGTGTGGTCTTCTTTTTTCATCTAGGAAGATAAAGGTATGCTTTTCTTCACATTCTTGCAGGCAAACACTAGAATTATTTTCTTTGTTCAGTTTATGCCAAGCTTCTAATGTAGTGAATCACACAAACAACTGCACAACTGTGTTAGCTATTCTACATTTTGAAATTTTCTTCCAGTAACCCTAGCTATTTGAGCCAAGATTCATGGGATAGTCACATAATCCACAATTACAAAACACCACAATATACAAAGACCACATGCAAAATGAGGTTCAATTTTTTCTTTGTTGTTCCTTTTTTTTCTTATTGATTGTTTTTTAAGGAACTAAGGACTGGTTATTTCTCATTATTGTTGATGTTACTTAAATAAACTTACCAGATTCTTCAAATAAAGTGAAGTAGATATAAAAAATCTGACATAAAGTCAGAAAATAAAGCTAAACATTTGAGTGATTTCTTTTTTATTCCAGTTCTGTTCTCAGTTATCCTCAACGAACATTGAGATGAGCCAAGCATACGTGTAAATTGGCACATATGAAGTGTACAGAACTCTGGAATCTTTGGACTTTGATTCCTATATCAACTTCTCCTAGGAAACAAAATTATTACTTGCTTCATGTCTTAAGTAATCTGTTTTAATTTTTTTTATTAATTTTAGCAATATAGCTCATAATCTATGGAAGTGATGCTTGGCATAAGTGATTTCTTATTTCCACTGAATTACTATTACATTTGGATTATTTTTTTGCGTATGAAATAATGACATTTTTGCAGATAAAACATGCCTGTTTTTCATTTTGGTTGCCAAAATCAAATAATTAGGCACTTTGCAAGTTTACCTTTAAATCTGAACCTTCAGATTTTACTAGGACTTGAATTGTTGTTACCTTTACAACGTCAATGTTAAAGTAACAACCGTTAATTAGAAAGCAAAATTATGTCATCACACATTAATCCCTGGATTGACTTTATGATAAAAAACCATTATATTTATATAACATGATATCTACATACTGAAACAAACGATGAGATATGGAAACAAAACACTCCTTTTTTTTGTTTTGTTTTTGTTTTGTGGTTAATTTTTATGATTCTGTCTTCTTAAGCTTGTGCATGGTCGGTGTACTCATTATATGTACTCAGGAAGGTGGGGGGGGATGAAATAGAAATTTAGGGAAAAGTGTGAAAACTCGCAGCAGTGGAGCTCATTGAACATTGATAAAAGTGAACTAGTTAATTCATGGGTGGGGACAGAAGGGAGAGACTGCAAACAGAGACTGCAAAATAAATGTTGGTGCTTAGACTCCTTTAAGTTTGTTTTGGTCAGTGGTTTCAGCTGGTTGAGTCTATCTCCAAAAATAGCTGCATTGACATTCATTGGGCGAATTTGTGAGCTACCGGTAGATTAAAGTAAATTATGATTGTTTGTAAGTTTTTTTTTATTCATTTATTTTTCAATCTAATATGTATTATTTCTGTCTACCTGTTTTTGGTTTGGCATGTTGCTGTTTTTCAAGGACTTAGCCGTGCATCATTAGCACTGATTCAGGATTGTTCTAGTTTGATGTATCTACTCAAAGCTATAAATTTTTCTCTGTGTATTTCCTGTGCTGCTGTGTCGCATTGGTAATGCTATTTTGTGGGTTCATGTATACTGAATTTCATAAATGTTGGAACTTCCCACTATATATCTGCAGTGACTCACTGACCATTTGGCAATGTATTATTCACTCTGTGAGTTTCAGAATTTTCTGTGATGCCTTTTGATGTCTCATTGTGGTATGACTGGAGGCAAGGAGAAATTTCTTTTTCATTTCTGAATGTTCACAGATTTTCCTTGTGATGTAAGATATGATCTAATTTGGAGAACGTTTTGCTGAGAGAAATATATACAGTTACACTACTAGGTCAAATATTCTATAGATAGCTGTTAGGTACAGTTTTTCAATGCTATTATTTCGCTCTGAAGTTTCTTTGCTAAGTTTTTACCTGAATGGCCTATCCAGAGGTAAGAATTATGTGTTCAAGCAATCCACAATGTGTTTGGATTAATGCATGTTTTTAGGTTCAGTAATATATGCCTGATGAAATTGGGGGCTCTAGGATTCAGAACATTCATATTTAACCTTGTTGTATCATCCTGATAGAGCGTTCCCTTTATCAATATGTAGTGTCCTTCTTTGTTTCTTTTCACTTTCATTCCAATTTAATTTAAAAGCTATTTTACTAAATTTAGTATAGCTACTTTGGCATGTTTTGAAACCCATATATAATTTGTAAAGTTTATAAGTCAGGTGATGAGCACATTTCTTTTTGAACAGTATCACTTCTTGCTTCATGTTCTCTCAGTATTTCCCTCTAAACCTCCCTCCTCCACAAGTTTCAATTCATTTTCAATGTAGTGTATAGTGAGTAGCACTGCTGCATTTGTTTACCCTTTGTCCCACCATTTCTGTACTCACACTTCTCCTTTCCAAACTTACATACAAAACAAAATGTGCAGAAATAACAACCAACAACAGAAGAGAGAGGGGGAAAAGCAAAATAATAATAAAAACTCTCATTTCTATTTCTTGGAGATCATTTTGATGAACATTATGTTATATGATCATATTCATATAGCTATTCAGCCTATTTAATACCCTCCTAAGGGTATTCCACTGTTGGTGGAATGAAATCTTGTTTAACCACTTTGGAAAACACTATAGAAGTTGTTCAAAAAACTGAATATATAGTTACCTATGATCCAGCAATTCCACTTATGAGCATTTATCCAATAGAGCAGAATCAAAGTCACACTGAAACTACTAACACAGTCATGTTCATTGTGCATTATTTTCCATAGCCAAGATGTACACTCAGTCCAGATGCCTCTCATTGTACAAAAGGAACAAGAAAATTATATATATGTATATAGTATATAGTATAAGATATATATACATATATATACACGCATACGTATATAATGGAATGCTATACATCCATCAGAAAGAATAGTATTGCCCCATTTTAAGTACAATGAAAGACTTTGAAATAATGATGGTAAGGGAAATAAACCAGACCCAGAGAAACTTAGGCTGCATGATTTTCCTCATTTTTGGTAGATAAAAGGTGCAGTAAACATAGTGGATGTTAAGCAAGGAGGTGCAAATGAAATATCTGTTAGAGTCCAGGACAGTGAAAATACTGTAATTCTCCTAAAATCTAAATCAAACTCCGAGAAAATAAATATCAAGAAATGTGTCCTGCAAAAGAGGACTTTTGGGGCAATGTGAAAAGGGTAGAAAATTGAAGGAGAAAAGCATAGAATACAGGAAAGAATCAACTGTATACTTCCTAGAATTGAAATATATAAAGGAAAGGGTAGTTTGAAATCGAGGGTGAAGGTGTTGAAGTATTAATACAATTCCAGGTGCATTGTATACATAAATTTTTTTGGTAAATGGCAAGTAATTCCATACATAATATAATATTGAGGTAAGTAAGGACTGAGGTGGATTGGGAGAGGTGGATGAGAATGTTGAAAGGGGTGACATTGATCAAATTGTACTGTATCCATAAACTTTCGGTGAATGATAACTCCTTTATACGACTACTTAAAGATAGTAAAAATATTCAGAAAATTATGATAGTTGAATAAGAGTTGAACCTCATTTCAATTCCCATTTAAAATTTTTTTTTAAAAAAACTGGAGAATAAAATTCAAATAATAAAACATTATGAATCATTTTTTTCAGAATTTGTGAAATTTAAATCAAAACTTTCCTTTTTGTCAGCAACTCAGCTGTTATAAGAAAATACGTCAAAGTAAGTGGCGTGAAACTATCAAGAGTATATTTCCCGTACTCTAGAAGCTTGAGCATTGATTACAAAAATGATTATTCCAAATGATTACTTGCCTTGTGGGGGACCATTTTCTTGTTAATTATAATTTATTTACTGTACATTCACATGGCAGATTGGGCTCCTTTTATCGAGATTATTATGTCAGGGTCATCTCTGAAAGGATGTTTGTAATGTCATCAGACTGGGCACTAGGATTTCAACATGTTTCTGGAAGGTGTTACATAGTCCAATACAATTTGCAACTTTTGCTTTAACTCATTGTAGCATATCATTTGGATATTATTTCATTTAAAAGTAGTAATGTAAGGACAATCCTATATCGTGTGAATTATTTGAATGATTCTTCTTACAATGGGGATAACTATAGTGATGGCAAAATAAAGTATAAATGTTTAGTGGCTTTTGAGTCACATCATAGGTAACCATGTAAATGTGGTGTAGCCTTTGTAAGGCCCTTCCAATCTATTTAAACAATCTCCAATGAGACAATTGCTTTCAAAAACATTCATTTACGCCAACAAATAAAGATCTCTCTTGATTTTAATTAGGTACTGCTATTGGGACTTACAAAGATGCCAAAATCAGAGAATGCTCATTTCTCTCATAAAATACATATTATAATTTATATATTTAATATAATACAGACTAACATTAATAGCATTAAAAATACTAGTATTCATATTATATAATTTATTGACATCCTTTGTTTACATCAATTTTCAGAATATTTATAACTAAATGTAAATTGTTTTCAAATAATCATTTGATGATATTTAGAAAATAATGAGAAAAAGATTTGTGTACATATTTATTACAGATGCACACAGATTCACCTAGTTACTTCTGATCCTTCATTTGTTGGTTTCATTCATGCATTGCAACAATGCAGAGAAGGGTCAGTTGAAAAGTTGCATGTACTAAATGGATAGCTTACATGAAGTTTATGTTTGGCTAAATAGCAGATTTTATAAATTCAATTATTTTTGTTCTCCCACCCTTTCTTCCTTCCTTCCTGTTTTCCTTTCTTTCTTACTTTCTTTTTTCCTTTCTCTCATAATACATCTTACGACTGTAGAAAAATACAAACTGTTGTACTCCAAGGTGTTATGAGTGATTATAAATATTAACTAGATTAATATTAATTTTAATAATTTATATCATAAGACATTGTACTAAAAAGTATAAAAGTTGCAGGATATGTAACAGATGTTACTTTTCATGATATTGTCTAATTTTTCAAACTAAAAGAAGAATTTAAACATAATATTGTGTGTGCCTGTCCCTTAGTTTTTTCACTCAAGGATAGTGCTCTAACATTTGAGTCACAACTCCACTTCTGGCTGTGTGTGTGTGTACGTGTGTGTGTGTGTGTGTGTGTGTGTGTGTGTGTGTGTGATTATTTGGAGATGAGTCTCACAAACTTTCTTGCCAAGGCTGGCTTTGAACACCAGCTTCCTGAGTAGAGACACCCATGTTAAGCACAGATACATCTAATCATAGAATAAACAACTTCTTGTTATTTGAATTAACATTTAGATATTTGAGTTATCAAACCTGAACCTGCACTGTGGAAAAAAAAAGATATCCTATTTTAGGAAAAAAATACACTGGAAGGTTTTATATGACAGAATCTTTGGACAAATTGAAAAAGAAATACTCGAAAGAGTATTACTCAAAAAGAGATAAAGGATTATTAACCAAATTCCTCATGTAAGGTAAAATCAATAGTCTCTGTCAGGCTGAATAAAATATGTTTCCTTAACTTTAAATATTGCCTACTGCAGTTACATAATTTTATCTTCTTTTTTTACATTTTATTTTATTTATTTTATTTCATTTTTTTGTGTGAACATACTGTACAGAGGGGTTACAATTAGATGGGCAGGATAAGGCGTACATTTCTTATCAAACATTGTAGCCTCCTCCTTTGTTTACCATTCACATCCCTTACTAGCCTCCCCCCCACCCTTCCACCCAATCCTCCCCCCTTCCCCCCCCACCCGCACCAATGTTGTAAAGCTCGTTTTCGACATGACAATTTGTACTTCTCATTGTTGCAACAGGTCCACCTGTATCCTTAAACTACTTGTTTTTCCCCATCTCCTCCACAGGTTATACTGACATCAAATATAGTGAAAGCAGGGTTATACTCTGGGGGAGGGACATACAAAGGAACAAAGAAATAATCTTATAAATGCGTTAGAAACAAATGCATGAAAGAAAAAAACCTTAAAATACATACCTAAGGGTTCATTTTCCTAACATCACCTTATCTGACCTTTTCTGCTTGACTCATACATATACTAGATATTGCAAATAAGGGAAACCATGGGACCTATGTTTCTTTGGGCCTGGCTTACTTCACTTCTTGGAAAAATTTTATCTTCTTTTTGACCTAAATTTTTGACATAAAAATGTAGATTCATACATTTGTTTTTGGAGTCCAGTCGAGGGGCCTGAATTCTGGCACTCTACACTGTCCCTCAGCTCTTCAGCTCAAGGCTAGTGCTCTACCACTTGAGCAACAGTGCCACTTCCAGCTTTTTCTTTTTGCTTATGTGGTCCTGAGGAATCGAACCCTGGGCCTCATGCATGCAAGGCAAACGCTCTACAACTGAGCCATCTTCCCAGCACCGATTCATATATTTTTTGAGTATACAGAATTCTTAACTAATGGTCATGTATTTCTGAGATTTTAGTAGCAAGTCATTTCAGAGAAACACTGATTTTCATGTATTTTAGGTCAACAGTGATTTTTAGAAATTGAATATCATCATATAAGATAACTAAAGCAAGATATTCTATGACTTATCCAATCATTCCTATAGACTTGAATAAAACTTATTTTTGAATGGCAGGAGATGCATATTATGCTAACTCTCCATTATAATAATTAATTTCGGATATTAATCATTTTTCCTTCACCTAGAAAGAACCTCACAAAAAATGACAAAAAAAAAAAAAAACATGAAACGAAGGGCCATAAAACTATGAAAAATTCAAGTCATTAAGAGTTAGATGAAATAGTCCCTGAGGAAGGTCACAAAATGAAATCTCCTGAAGCTTCCTTTTCTGTTAAGTAAAATGTATTTCAATTGAAAACATTGCATTCATCTCTCCCGCAATGGTATAACCAAACCAACTCCATGCCAAATAGTTTTTCTGATTAATTCAATTAGGTATTTAGAACACAATTCTATAGAAATATCTACTCACCACTGTAGAACTTAAATCCGAAATCATAAAGGATTAGGATTAATATTTAGCTTTCACTATGTTGCCATAAAAAAGAAGTGAACCCTTTCAAGTGGTCATAGTTGTGGAAATTTGGTCATGTAGAACTTATGATCAAAGAAGATATTAAGATCAAAGTCCTTTCCTCCTCTCCCTTCTTTTTCTTATTCTTCTACTCCTTTTCCCTCTCTTACTCACTCTCTTCTCTCTCTCTCTTCCTCTTCCTCTCCCTCTCCTCCTCTTTCTCCCTCGCATACTCCTATTCCTCCTCTTCTTTACTTCCTACCTTCCATGAATTCACACACTCCATCACATGTTTCTGACAAAGGATACCGTGCCACCAACCCAAAGCATTGAGGATAAGCATAAACTGAAATCATGAAACCAGAAGCCAAGATTAATCTTTTCTCCTCAAGTTGATTCTATGAAGTATTTTGTCACATTAATAGGAGACTGACCCAGAATACCCTCATTTATTATAAGCAATAAAATTTACTGGAAAAAAATCTGACCAACATCATCCTAATGAAATGATTGATTGAATTAATATTACAGTAGGACAAATATAATATCAGATAAAATATCAGATAAAATACACAAGAGGCCAAATAATCACCTGTATGTTTTTCTATGAAAAGGCAGCAGAATTCAATCTGTTCCTCAAGTAAATTGACCTATAAGTGGCAATATTGTCAATTTCATAAATGGTTTAAGAAGACTAAAGAACAAATTTCAACTCAAACTGGGTAATATAAAATTTACTTTTCTCCTGTAAATAACCTTTCATTATATTTTTGCTCACCAAAATTACTTGTATTTTATTCTAATCATAATTTTTAATTAACTTTAAGTAGTTGTATGGCAGTTTGACAAAGCAGTTTATGACGAGTGTTTTGTGTTTATTTGTTGTTGATGTTGTTGTTTGTTTTTACTTTTTTCTCTCCTGACGTTTAACTCTGGGCCTGGGTGCTGTCTCTGAGCTCCTTTTGAGGAAAGCTAGAACTCTATCACTTGATACAACGCCTTATTTCCAGATTTTTTGGTGATTTAATTGGAAATACGTTTCTTCCAGACTTTCTTGCATGGACTGGCGTTAAACTTCAAACCTCACCCTCATATCTAGGATTATAGGTATAAGGCACCAGTGCCTGGCTTGATACAATCCATCTTTTTATTTTTGCCAGTCATATGGCTTGAACTCAGGGCCTTGGCATGGCCTATGAGCTTCTTTTTCTCAGGCTAGCACTCTACCACTTGTGCCACAGTACAAATTGCAGCCTTTTCTGTTTATGTGGTACTAGGACTCATCAAACCCAGAGCTTCACAAATTTAAGGTAAACAGTCTACCACTAAGCTATATTCCCAGCCCAATACAATGCATCTTGATGATCAGTATCCATCCCTCTCAACCCTATCTCATCCCTCAATTTCCATAATTATATAGAATATTCATTGACTAGCAATATCATATATAGTCATTCAGAAGGTATATCACAGATATTTTTTATTGATAGTCTTATTCATCAACTTACAAAACTAATGCATTACAGATTTCTGTGATTTTTAAATTATAAAATGTCACTCGTATTCACCCAATACTAGTCTAAAATTTTTCCTAAGTTTAATGCAAATGCAATCTAAAATTCTTTGATAAAGTACAGTGATTCTTAGAATGTTGAAGAGTGGGACTATGAGCACTCTCTTCTACATTTTATCATCACTACCCTCTCAGAATACTGCAATATTTATTAGTAGTCATTTATTATCCTCATTTCAACCTACCCTTTCCTTGAGCAACTATTATTTCATATTCTAAATCTACAAATGTACCTATTTTAAAAAGCTAATATAATCGGAAAATGTAGTCGATTTTATCCATTTCTCCCATGTAATATTAGTGTTCTCAAAGTACACTATGTAACATTTTTATGGATAAAGCATATTGTGTTTTATGCCTGTGTATAATGGTATAAATTCTTCATTGGATATTTCAATCAATCATTATGTTTTGTAAAAGTTTTTCTATGTTTATTCTTGTACATGTGTCTCATTTGAACATACATTTAAATATATTTCATATGTAAACTATGATTCAAAATGCTGGATCATAGAGGCAACGCTATGTGTAATATCTTAAAGATTGTCTATATGTTTAACAAACTGACTATATCACTTTAAGTGCTAATCACCAATGTATAAAGATTCCAAATTCTACATACTGGTGATGCAGTGCTGTCTTATTGTTGTTTATATTTTCACTATATGTATGCAATGTATAGGTCTGCTATGCTCTTTCCATATATTCAATAGTTATTGGTATATTAATATAGAGATATGTATTTGGGTTTCTTTCATAACTTATTTAGGATGGTTATATTTTACATTGGTATTAATATATCTTATGATATATCTGATTCAAGTCTCTTTAAATAAATATATATGTATACCAACTATGTATACATATGCACATATACCTACACACACGTGTATATATACAAATACCTGTATATATGTATACCTATAAACTAATATATACATAGGTACCTATATGTATGTAGAAATATATGTATATTCTTACTTTTATGTGTCCATAAGTTTTCATTTTACTTTATTTGCCAAACATAATCTATTTACTTTATTTTGTTTTATTGTTAAGATGTTGTACAGTGGGGTTACAATTATATAAGTAAGGCAATGAGCACATTACTTGTTGATCATTGTTACCCCTTCCCTTCCTTCTTGTTGTTCCAGTAGCCTTTCCCTCCCCCAGATCCCACACTCCTATCTCCCATTCCTTCGAAGCCCAAACTGGTAAAGTTCTTTTGCAATATACTGTCCTGTGGGCATCTTTGTTGAAATGAGTCCTGTGTCCTTGTTTCAGTGTTTTGTAATTCCCCTTCTCCTCCCCAGATTTTATATATATATATATATATATATATATATATATATATATATATATATATATTTACATATATTTCTATATTATTATTATGTATTATAATTTATTATATATTATATTTATATATTATATGTATATACATATTAATATACATATACATATATATGATGCAGGGTATAAAAATGGAGTACAGTGACAACAGAGGATATGCCATAGGGAAAAAAATCATGCAAAGGAAAAAGCAACAAAAAAAATAAATAAAATCACATAGTCCTTTTTTTCCGGGGAGGGGGGGGGTCTGGTTTTGAGGCCAGAACTCTAGGCCTGGGCACGGTCCTTCAGCTCTTTAGCTGAAGGCTAGCATTCTACCACTTGGTTCACAGCGCCACTTCCAGCTTTTTTTTTTCTGCTTATGTGGTGCTGAGGAATTGAACCCAGGGCCTCAAGTATGCAAGGCAAGCACTCTACCACTAAGCCACCCTCCAAGCCCTCACATAGTACATTTAAAAAACAATAACAATAAAGACTGAGCATTCAAACATGGCCTTTACTACCAAGGTAATTATTGCAGTTCATGTCCTTATCATGTTTGGAACTTTGCTAAATTGTTTTTTAGATTTCCATGTGGAGTTATATGTTTATTTTTCCTAAATCTATCTGTTCATAATATATCTTCCAACCCTCTTCTGAAGCCAAAAAGGCAGTGTTCCATACCTTGGTTCCAAACCAGTTGTATCTTATATCTAATAAACCACCAGAAAACCAGAAGTGGCACAGTGGCTTAAGTCGTAGAGCTCTAGCCTAGAGCTGATGAGCTGTGGGACAGTCACAGAGTTCAAGCCCCATGAACAACACTACCCCCACTACCACCAACAATCACAACAAAAGAATGTTGAATCAAAAAGCAGTAACATTAATCAGTCTTAAAGATAGGCTCAAGGATTATCTTACATAACAGTGGCCTTCTGTAATGGACGCTGAGCCCTCAGAATGTTGGCTAAATTTCTTACTTACAACATTACTATGGTTATGTATATTTGCATCTATCTTTCATTTCACCACAGAATCTGCATTTATCCTTTATGTCATACTTGAGTACCAATGCCTTGGAAGATATTTATTAATTGTATATTAATTGTACGAAGAAAACGTAGAAATATTTTACACACACATATTAATTAACCCGTTTCTTTTTCCATTCCCATTGCCCTTTATTTTTCAACTCTTTTCTCTTAATTTCGTTGTGAAATACATCAAAATGCATTTCAGTTCACCCAGTGTTGTTCACCTCATTAAAAATTAAACAATGCTAAGTATAAAAGCAAAACTCTTAATAAATAGAGACATATCATTTTTGTGGACTGGAGTTTACAATTGAGCAAAGATATTAATTGTTCCCATTGTTTTTCTGGTTATTCACTGGGTTTGAATTCTGGGCTTGGGCGCTGTCCCTCAGCTCTTCAACTAAAAGACCATGCTCTACCCTGTGAGCCACTTTGCCACTTCCTGTTTTCCGGTGGTTAATTGGAGATAAGAATCTCACAGGCTTTCCCATTCAGATGGCTTTGAACTGCAATTCTCAGATCTCAGCCTCCTATCCAGCTAGGATAACAAATGTGAGCCAACTACGCCCAGCTTTACAATTTTATTTATGTTTATGACAATTTGTAAAAACACCTGAACAGCATTCTTTGATTCATTGAAAAAGGGAAATAAACTGGAATATATTTCTCTGTCCAATATTTAAGCTGTTAGTGTAAAATTGTTATATTTGTACATCTCAATGGGTCTGTAAGGTACCAGATTAGATCCATACACATATTATCAAGGTTTCTCTCTCTGCTCTTTTCTAGCTCTTTTTCAGCTCTTTCCTTCTCTTTTCTTTCCCAGCTCCCTTCTCTTTCCTAGCTCTCTTTTTCCCACCTTTCCCTCTTTTCTAGCTGTTTTCTCTCTGTTCTAGCTCTTTTATCTCTCTTTCCCAGCTCTCTTCTCTTTCCTACCTCTCTCTTCTCTTTTCCAGCTCTTCCTTTTCCCACCTCTCTTTCCCAACTTTCGCTTCTCTTTTCTAGCTCTTTCTCAGATCTTTCCCACCTCTTTCCCAGGTCTTTTTCCAGCGGCATGGAGTGCCGACCTTGCCTGGTCCCAGCAGGTCTACTGAATAAACTTACCCCTTACCTGAATACCACGTGCATGGTGCTATGCTTACTCAGCTATCTCTTTTTAAAAACGTAATATAAATGGTGCCATGTGAACCTGCGAAGGGCTTAAAGTCAGGATAGGTGGGATTCCTCTGTTTTTTTTCCTTCCCCCTCCTTTTTGCTCTGAAAAATACCCACAGTTCTGACGGTCTTTTATTAACCAGTCTGTCTGCTGTAGATCTAGTGCATCGATACCATTGCTGGCCTTCACACACATGTCCACACCACTTCTCTACTCTGGTGAGTGAATCTACTCTCTAAGGTTCTCTATTGCTCAGTCTTTGTTCAGATGTGGTGCCACACCAGAGAGCTCCTATGCCTTTAGCTGAAAGGCCAGTCACCTCTGAAGCTGAGAACACTTGGTTTTGGGGGGTTGGCCATTTCTTTCTAGAGGGCTCTGGGGGAAGTCGGGATACCGCTTCTGCCTGGTCAGCTCTCCTTCACTCATCAGACCAGACTGACTCTCCTACACATTTAATGGGTGCTGTGAGACATGCCTGAGCCATGAAACCCCTTTGAAATGCTTCCTGTACTCCCTGGAAAACCAGAGAGCCTAATTTTATGCCATTCTCAGAGGTAGACAATTTTTGCTACTGCAATGATAATTGGTCAGAAGTCTGTTTACTTTCAGGCTCTTTTTGCACTCTCTCCCTCTGCCATTCATGTCCAATTTCCCTATCTCTTTTTCTCTTTTCTACATTTTGGCTTGTGCCCTGAAGAGTGCAACACAGGCTGGGTCCTGAGGAACCACCTCTAGGTTCCCTCTCAAAGGCTAGCCAATGTAGACTTGATCTATTTGTTCAGGGTTTCTTTGTATTTTTTTCAGAAATTCACCATCTTGAGTTCGCCATCTTGGCCATATGGTGGGTTAAGGGTTTGGCCCCATCTGGCCCTTAACCATCCACCAGGCTTACTAATCCATCCAGCTATTCTAAGATGTTTTGCTAACAAATTGCTCTTTTCATTGGCCCTGGTAACTGAGGCCCAACCATGTGATGTGCTTTGTTAACAAAGATGTCTAAACATTGTGGTCAAAATTTTAGGTTTTGAGTTTTGCCCTTTTTGTTTTATGTTGTGAATTCTACTAACTACATGCTTCTAAAATACTGGCCTATCTGTACTAAAATTCTCATCACATCTAACAAGTTTTGTCATTGCAGAATATTTGTTGGCAATTGTTGATAAGGACCAGGTAAGCTCTACATATTCTATTAGATCTCCTTGTTGCTTTAATTGGAAATAATAAAGGGCTTTTGTGACAAAGATTTCAGTTCAAAGCCAACTCGGGCTGAAAAATCCCTAAGACTCCATCTCCCAACTAACCTGCAAAGAGCCAGTTTGGAAGCATAGCTCAAGACTCTTATCTCAAACCAGCCAAACATTGGAATTGCTATTGTAACTCAACATGGTAGAGCACTAGCCTTGAGCAAAAGTGATCAGGGACAGGCCTTGATTTCAATCCTCCTTGAATATAAACTGGAACAATCCATCCCAGCAACAAAGACCTAGACTCGGCCAGTCTGGGGAAAAAGGGAACATGGAAAGGAGTAAGAGGAGATGATGTTACATCAGCTACTTTGTGCCTGCCCTTTCAAAATTAACCAGACCTGGGAGGTCAGTGGAAGTAAGAAGCCTGCCCATCTAGTGTCCATACCTGTCTACCTATTAACAGGACAAGAATTTATATTCTTGCCGTTGTTACCTGACTTCTCCTCTACCTACTCACCAGATGTCAGAAGTAACTAGGGACATTTCTACCAACATTTTCCACTCCCAAGTCCTTCCTCTTTTATTTGCTCTCTAGTATTTTTTTTCCAGCCCCTCAATGCCTCATGGGATTTCTCCAGATTTCATCAAGATGCCACCATCAAGATGCCTTCTGCCTTCTCTGGGAGGGGACCAAATTCCAGCCATTTATCCCTATTGATGATGTCCCTTTTCAGCAGGAAGTAGCCAGAGAGAATCCACGCCCTAAATCATTATTATTAAAAGGCTGGCATGTAAGGTCCACTCCTGGATGACTAGCAGACTCCACCCTCCTCCCAGCAAAGTCTCCACCCAGTACCTGCATTACCTAGGCAACTGGGACACCTGGAAGAGGTCACATCTGCATCCGTTGAGGTCACATCTGAATTTGATGTGGCCACACCTTTCTCCACCCATACCCTAGATAAGGCCTAGCCCAGGCTCTGACACAGTCTCTCTGTTGTTTTCTCCCTCTTTCTCAGTTCTTTCCTTCTCTTCTCTTTCCCAGGTCCCTTCTCTTTCCTAGCTCTTTTCCACCTTTCCCAGATGCTCTCTTTTCTAGCTCTTTCTCTCTTTTCTAGCTCTTTTCTCTCTCTTTCCCAGTTCTCTCTTCTCTTTTCTAGCTCTTTCTCAAATCCTTCCCACCTCTTTCCCAGTTCTTTTGCCAGCGTTCTTTTGCCAGCGGCATGGAGTGTCAACCTTGCCTGGTCCCTGTACTGAATAAACCTACCCCTTCCCTGAAAAAAAAATAACAAATATTATCAAGGAATATTTAATGAGTGTAAAAGCAAACATTTGTGGAGTGACATTCTCTTCAGTAAATAGTGATAGGTTAGACAGTAGTAGGGAAAATTTAAAAAGTGAATGTTGTTTAAACATTACAATTTATTGAAATATTAACCTCCAACTTAAAGCAAAGGAAGATACCATGACAATTTTTGAAATGGAAGCAGTCATAAATTTGGCAATAAAATTATAGGAAAGTAAAACTTTAGAAAGTAGAATTCAAGAAAAGTGTAAAATAAGCCAGGCACTGGTGGTTCACACCGGTACTCCTAGCTCCTCAGGAGGCTGAGATCTGAGGATTGTGTTTCAAAGCCAGCTGGGGCAGGAAAGTCCATAAGACTCTTATCTCCAATAAAACACTAGAGAACCAGAAGTAGGACTGTGGCTCAAGTGGTAGAGCACTCACCTTGTCCTGAAGAGCATAGAGACTGTGCCCAAGCCCAGAATTCAAGCCCCATAACTGACCAAAATTTTAAAAAATGGTGAAAAATAATTTGGTCTGTGAAAGCTCATATACAAGTAGTGAATAGAAGCTGGGAGCAGGTGACTCATGTATCTCATCCTAACTACTTGGGAGGTTGCTCTTTGAAACCAGTCCAGAGAATAAAGTCCTGGAGAATCTTATCTCTGATTAGTCAGCAAAAAAACTAGAAGTTAGGCATGATTCAAAAAGTAAATTGTTAACAAATTGCAACAAACTCAGGGACCCTGAGTTCAAGCTCTAGGACCATATATACATGTACAAAATCATAGTAGTAATACTAATATTTATGATGGTGTTGATGATGATGATGATGAGTACCCGTAGGTAAGGATAAAATATTTGTAAATCATATACCTGAATAACGTCTCAATTCTAGACGCTACATAGAACTCTCAAAACCTAATGTTAAAAAAAGAACTTTATCCGAGCACTGGTGGCTCACAACTGTAATCCTAGTTACTCCGGAGGCTGAGATCTGAGGATCACCATTCAAAGCCAGCCCAGGCAGGAAAGACTTTTGAATCCTATATCCAATAAACCAGGAGAAAACCAGAAGTGATGTTGCTCACCTTGAACTGAAAAGCTGAGGGACAGAACCCAAACCCAGAGTTCAAGCCCTATGACCGCCAAAAAAAAAAAAAACTTTAATAAAAAAACAGCAAAATATATCGTGTGAAAAATAAGCACAAGAAAAGCACCATCAGTGATCAAATAAATGCATATTAAAATTAAAATGACATCAAAAACATGTATGCGAATTACTTCACATAATACAATAATGAACATACTAATGCTATCAAGAAACAGAGAAATTGCATTCTGGCAGGAATGTCAAATAGGAAAGCCACTTCTGAAAACATATTAACAGGTTCCTAGAATATGAAATATGCAACCACCATAAACCACAAGAATAGATCTCTTCAGGCTGTCTCATAGAAATAAAATGTAACATTTAGCCAAGGCCAAAGCACAGGTTTAGAGCAGTATTATTTCCTCATGTCAAAGAAAGAGAAATCAACTCAGGCTTGCTTCAGGTGAATGGGAAATGAATTGTGCTACATACGCTAATAACAGAACCAAAAAACAATTCGAGTTGTCTTAAGGCATATAATAGCTAGGAAAAATCTACCATAGATTTGAAGGCAATCCTAAAAGCTTATTTACTGCATGACTTAGAAGTCAGAGAAGAAGTCTCAGTTGCCAGGATGGTACAAAGAGAAGTAGTGGGTTTCATAATAAAAGGAAAGCATGAGAGAGACTTATCTGGAAAAAAAACTATCTAAATATAAGACATTTTCATATAGAGTTGATAAAATTATATAGTACTTAATATGTGCACAAAATAAAACAACTGGGGGAAGTTCGGAAGAAGATGGCAAAGGAGAAGCTGGAGGCTAAACAAGTTCTTCCATAAAAAGCAGTATTAGTGATCCAGTGAACAGTCCTAGCCTAGAGAATCATACCAAGTGTGTCATCACAGTACAGAGAGTTTAGCCAGAGAGGGAAAATCCAGGCAAGGAGGCAGATCTAAACACTTGACAGTAGTCACTGCTGCAGTGGCAGGGGAGGGACCGATGGCAGCCTCAACAGAGAGTCTGGGACAATGGCGGAAGACACAGCGGGTGAGTGGATTCTACTCAACACCTCAAGAACTAAAAAGAGCACATATCTTCATCCTGCAGATCACAGACCAGAGATGGCCCAGGAACAACGACTCTTGTGTGAGTAGAATCCTGACATCCTCACTCCTTCTTATGGAGCAGAGGAGGGAAGGCCACCCCTCACCAACCACCAGAGATCTCCATCTTTGATACTGACAAAGGTCTGGCTGAGCAGCTATCTCCAAGTCAGGCCTTGCAACAAAAAAGAGTCATTTAGCAGGTCACAGAAACCTGACCTGACCTGCCAGGCTAAGCTCCACCCAGGGGAAAGTCACCCAGCCCAGACAGAAAGAGCTCTGTCCACAGAGGAGTGTCTTTCTTCACTGGGTAAACAGAGCCAGAGGCTGCCCCTCCATACAATAGCCTAGACAATCAATTGAAATTCAGTAAACACAAACCCTGAGAATGGCTCCAGACTGGGATCTGAGAGTGTCTCAGGAGCTAGCAATTCAGGGAAAACCTACTGTCTGCTGAAGGACCTCAACACTAGCCAGAACCTCATCACAGCATCTCCAAACTAGACCAAACAGCCACCTCCCTCTTTTGTGATACTCAAAGTAGATCTCCTTCCCATTGAACTACCCTAGGATCACAAAATCCTGAGTAACATAGAGCATTTTTCGGCCTGCTCAAATTGACTTAAGAAACAAATCAATCCACAGGAAAACCAAACACCACAAGCAGACCAGAGACTCCACCAAGAGACTGGTTGCACATAAAGGAAAGATACAGAATCTTCCCATTCCCGCCCCTCCCAAAAAAATCAACAAAAAGTACTCCTTTTTGAATCTTATTAATTTTTAACTTTAAAAATGGTTTTCTATTAATATTTTTTCCTCTCAGATTTTTTATTTTAGGTGTATATATGTGTGTGTGATTTTTTAAAATCTCTTCTGATTTTTTGGTCGTTTTTATTATTCTTTTTATTTATTTATTTATTTATTTTTTGCATGACTTAATTGCTGTTCTGCTCATCCCCAGATATATACACCTGTCATTGATTATTAGACCTTATCTTCCAGTGAGTACATACTTAATCCAGAAGTTTATTACTCAATTCACAGCCACTTAGGGTTAACTTCTTTAATAGCAGTATCTTTTTATACCTATATAATTTTAAAGTAAATAATTTTAAATATTTTATCTTTTATATTTTCATGTCTCCTTTTATACCTCCCCTCTTTTCATCCTATCCATTCCTTTCTTCTCTCAATATCATTTCTATATACTTACATAATTTTTAAATGTTTCACTTTTAAAATTTAAATTTTATTGTCAGAATTTTTCTTTTTTTCTCTCCTATAATTCTGTCCAAGCCATTTCCTCTTTGAGATTAGGATTATTAAATTCACTCTCATTTTACCCCTCCACATCCCTCTAATCCTATTTTTCCTCACATTTCTCCCTGATCCTAATAATTTCTGGTTTGTCAAATTCTTCTTTGCTGTTATTAGCCCATTAATACATAGTTGTTTGATGTTGAATAGATTCTATCTGTTGAACTAAATTATATTTGCAGCAATTTTGACTGTGTAACTACCGATCTCTCTCATTGGTGCTTGCCTTACAATAGTGTTCTAGCACAAACTTCGTGTTACATTCATACCAAATGGGCAGAACAAGACAAAAACACAAGAAAAATGGCAACTCCGGGTATCTTAACTCCAGCTCATGATAATCAGGTGACAGAACAGTAAATGAATAATCCAGAGGAGAGTTCCTAAAAGCTCTACAAACATTACTGGTAAACATGGTGAATGAAAAGTTTGAAAACCCACAAAGGACTCAGTGTGAGCATGATAGGGAGAGAGAGGAGGCAAACCAAAGATTAATACAGGAATCTTGTGAGCGTGAGGAAGCTACTCAAAGATAAATACAGGATTTGCATGAGCAGGTTGAACAAACTAAAAGAGAAAGAGAGAAATTGTATGATCAGGCTGAGAAGTGTCAAAGAGAAATAATGTTATTGCGTGAGCAGATTGAGAATAATAAAGAGAACTACAGGAATTGGGTGAACGTGAGGAAGCTAATCAAAGAATAATATAGGAATTGAGAGAGCAGGATGAGAATAGACAAAAATCAATACAGGAATTCATGGAATCCATAAACAGACAGATGAAAGAATTAGGGAGACCACAAAGGGATGCTGAATGGAGCCTGACAAAAGGAATGGGAGTCCAAGAAAACCATAAACAATCAACTAAGTGACTTGAGAATAAACGTTGAACATCAAATTAAGAAAATAAAGAAGTTTACAGATCAACGCTGCAACAAAGAAATTAAAGACATCAAAGCTGACCAATTAGAAGGATAAGAAATAAAAAACAAATTATAAAGACTTGAGAGTAGGTTAGAACATGCAGAAGATGATGAAGTTTCTGGAAAAAAACTAGTAATCCCTGGAACATTCCTCAATACAATAAAGGCTGTATATGACAAACCTACAGCCATTTCCTCATAACTCAGAAACGAGACAAGGATGTCCACTCTCTCCACTTCTCGTCAATTTAGTGTGAGAATGCCTAGCTAGAACAATAAGAGAAGATGCAAGCATAAAATGATTCAAATAGGGAAAGATGAATAAAACTCTCCCTCTTTGCAGATGTCCTAATCTTGCATTTAAAGAATCCCACGGACTCAACTCCCAAATTACTCAAGCTGATTCAAAACTTTGGCAACGTAGCAGGGTAAAAAATTAATCCTCAAAATTCAATGGTTTTTTTGTATGCCAACAATAAGAAAAGCATAGCTGAAATCAGGAAAGCAACTCCATTTGTAATAGCCCCACAAAAAATACAATAAATAGGAATTAACTTAAACAAAGAAGTGAAGGACCTCTATGATGAAAACTTTAAAAACCTGAAAAAGGAAATCAAAACAGAACTTAGAACGTGGAAAAACCTCCCATGCTCTTGGATTGGAAGGATCAGCATCATGAAAATGGCAATATCTACAAGTGGCTATCTACAAATTCAATGTAATACCTGTCAAAATTCCAATCTCATTCTTCAAGGAAATAGAAGAGGCAATCCAAAAATTCAGATGGAACAATAAAAGACCCCGAATAACAAAACGATCCTTAACAGAAAGAACAGTGCTGGAGGAATATCAATTCCAAATTTCAAACTCTACTACGAAGCCATATTAATCAAACCAGCTTGGTACTTGCACAAGGACAAACCTCGGGACCAAAGGAATAGAATTGCAACGAATCCACAAACCTATAGCCATCTAATCTTTGATAAGGGAGTCAAAATATAGAATAGATGAAAGACAGCCTCTTCATTAAATGGTGATGGCAAAATTGGTTAATCACTTGTAGAAAAATAAAGCTAGATCCTCGTCTATAACCCTGCACCAGAATAAACTCCAAATGGATCAAAGACCTTGGTGTCAAAGTAGACACTCTCCATTACAGGATGCTATAAGAGAAATTCTAGGTCTCCTTGGGACAGGCCTAAATTTTCTTAACAGAGACTCAGAAAGACAAGAAGAAAGTTTGGAAAAAAGGGATTGCATGAAATTGCACAGCTTCTGCATAGTAAAGGACATAGTTAACAAGATCAATAGAAAACCCACAGATTGGGAGAAGATCTTCAGTAGCCATAAAAGGAACAAGGGTCTAGTATCTAAAATGTACCTGAAACACAAAATCAACAACAAATTCTCAAAGAAACAACTGCCCAATAAATAAGTGGGACAAAGACTTAAAGAGAAACTTCTCTGAAGAGGAAAGAAGGATGGCCAATAGACACATGACGAAATGCTCAACCTCCCTAGCCATCAAAGAAATGCAAATCAAAACAACATTGAGATATCACCTTATCCCAATTAGAATGGCTATAATCAAGAACCCTAATAACAATAGATGCTGGAGGGGATGTAGACAGAAGGGAAGCTCACTGTATTGTTGGTGGGAGTGTGAACTTGTTCAACCACTTAGGAAAGTAGTATAGAGGTTCCTCAAAAGACTCCACATGTAGCTCCCTATAATCCAGCAATCCCACTTTTGAGCATTTACCCAAATGATTACAAACAAGACCATACTAAAGCTACCAGCACAACTATGTTTATTGCAGCATTATTTCCCATAGCTAAGATATGTAACAAACCCAGATGCCCCTTATTAAATGAAAGGATCAAAAATGTGGTATATATACACAATGGAATTCTATGCTTCCATCAGAAAGAATGAAATTGCCCCATTTGTTAGGAACTGGGAAGACTTGGAAAAAAATATATTAATTGAAGTAAGGCAGGCCCATAGAAACATAGGTCCCATGGTTTCCCTTATTGGTAATAACTAGTTTATCTCTGAGTCAAGCAGAAATAGATAAGTTGATGTTATGCGAAATGAATCCCTAGATAAGGATGTAATATTTTTCCTTTCTGGCTATTGTTTCTAACATATGCATAAGATATTTCTTTGTGGCTTTGTATATCCCTCCCCCACAGTATAACTCCTGTTTAATGTTGGTATAAATTGGGGATGGGAAAGGAAAAACATATTTTTAAATTAGGGATACACTTGGACCCATTGCAACAAGGAGTTGTACAAGATATTACGTCGAAAATGATCTTTACTACTTTGGGACGGTGGAGTGGGAGGAGGGAATTGTTGAGGGGGTAGAGGTATATGGGAAGTGATGGTAAGGGGAAACACAAGAGGAGGAAACAATGCGTGATAAGAAAAGCACTCATTACCTTGTCCGCGTAATTGTAAACCCTCTGTAGGGTATTTTCACAATAAAAAATTTTTTTTGTCTTTTCTTTTTTGGTACTGGGGATCGAACCCAGGACGTTGGACTTGCTAGGCAAGCACTTTGCCACTGAGCTACATCCCAGCCCACCACAATAAAAATTAAAAAAATAAAAATAAAAATAAACAACTGAAGTCTGCATAATTTACCTGTGATATATTACGCGCTTCTTGTGATCAAACATACTATCAATATTTAAAGAAACTGGAAAAAGCATTCAAGGGATTTCTCTGGGCTGTTATTATAACATCATGAAGATCCATAGTAACCTCAATAGAATTTAATATTTATAAAACAGAATTTAATATTGAATGTTTACATTGAAAAATAGTCTGGGTCCAGCTTGAGATGAAATATACCTTGTAATTAGAAGGCAGAGATTTAGAAGACTGGGATTAAGGGCCAGTTCTGACAAAAATTCGTGAGAAACTACAACTAAGTATGGTAGATACAGTGTAATTTCTCTGTTATCTCACATTTGTGGAAGCCATAGGTCAGAGATCATTGCTCCAGTGAAGCTTGGCCAAAAATAAGACGTCATCTGAAAAATAATCTAAAGTGGTCAGAGCCTTAGCAACTTCAAGCACCAGTAATGCCATAGGAAAAGAAGGATAGAAGAAAGCAGAAAAAGAAAGGAAAGGATACAAAAGGACCACTATTTCCTCTTCATTCTTGAAGTTTCATGTCATTGGGTACAAGAGTTGATAGCATTTTGTTTACTGTTTTAGGATTCAGATCTCTCTAATATGAAAGCATTTATTGCAAGTAATTATTTAATTTATTACTACTATTTATTAATTCATTACTAGACCTTCTTTGCGATTGAACTCATGCCTTTTTACCTATTAGTCTAGTCCTAATAGTCGGCTATATCCCAGCTCTGTGTATAGTTTTGGAAATGGTTCATAAATTCTTCAGTAGTTAGCCATAATACTTTTCATCTTTTCTCTCCCACTTTTTCCTCTAGGAATTTTAGTATAGGTGTTGAAATAGTTTCCTCAATTTATCTATTAAACTTAGAATTTTGCTTTTGAGTTTATAGGGAATATGTTTATTTTTATTACATCTACTAAAATTATATAGAGATATATGTATAGCATAATATATATCATATGTATGATTGATTCTTAGAACTAATGGAAATATCATTTTATATGATCATATGTCCATAGCTATTGAGCTATTGTGATCCTTTGCTAAGAATAATTTCCCTTGTTCGGGCCATGTTAATGCTTAGAGTGTTGTTAATGATTTCAAATTGTAATTATTTGTCTTTTACTAACTATTGGATTAACTTGTAGATTTATGGACATATTCCATTTATTACTAATGAGGACAACCATGCAGCATATATTTCTTTGGATCTGGCTTATTTCACTTAATATCAGTTTTTCAAGGCTTTCCATTTTCTCAGGAATGGGGTAATGCCATTCTTTTTGGTTGAAGCAATAAAACAGAAGTGAAGAAATGAATCCATTCCTGTAGGCACATAATCTTTGATGATGGAGCCAGAAACATATGGTGGAAGAAATACAGCCTCTTCAAATTTTGTGTTGGTAGAATTGGCTGTACACAGAAAACAATTTAGACCGTTATATGTCCTCCTGCAACAGAATCGATTCCAAATGGATCAAAGACCTGAATGTAAGACCAAATGCCTTGAAATATTATAGGAAGGGATAGAGGAAGCACCAGGGCACGTGGCACAAGTCAAAACTTCCAAAGATCACAAATCACAACAAATTAAAATAAGTCTGGATAAATTGGGTTACATCAACCCAAATCAATCACTTGTGAGACTCAAAAATCATGCAGACAAAAGAGATAATATAGCACAGATTAGCAAATAAACATACAGAAGAGAGCCTCAACCAATGCTTACTCTCCTTTATAACTAGGATATTTATGAAAATAAAAATGAAGTGTTTTACATGAAAATGAAGTGTTTTCTGGTAGGGGTTAGTAAGAAAACAACTAATGCTAAGACATAGATAGCATCTGAAATGAGTTGTAGCTGGAGAAAGGGATGGATTAAGGTAGCCTGTCTACTTCAAAGTATTGTTTCCAGCTAAGGAAGGTATAGCTGCACAAGGGAAGGGCAGTAAAGCAGGAGTGGTTATAAATAAAAACAATGGTATGAAGCCTCAAAATAAGGACCCCTTTCTGTGTGAACTGAACAGTTTCTTACATGATTTTTGATTTAAATTAAAAAGTCTCTTACAAGATGTTTTATTTAAATTAAGAAGCACTATTTTAGGTTTTTCCAGAGTGGGATGGTGCATAGCTACAGGCAATCTCTGCTATGTCAGCTAATCCAGTCTACTTATTCACCTGTTACTTAATTGCAGGTTTCAACACAAATGAGTACAATGAGATTGCACAGATGAGACTGACTTTTCCCTGTCATGAATCAAAATTCTGTCCAACGATTTCTGTCTTCCAGATGTTTACAAAACATTTCGCATGATCTTTTCTACTAATTTTTGTCTTCATTATTGATGTTCATAGTATTTTTTATTGTTGTCTTGTGTGTATATGACATTTTTAGGACTTGAACTCAGTGTTTGGCCATCTCCCTTGGATTTTTGCTTATTGATGATGACACTCTATTCTTTGAGCTACATCCTCACATTCTCCTTCTCTCTGGATAGTTGGAGATACGTTTTCACATTTTTGTCTGTTTAGACTGATATTGATCCAAAATCTTCAGGTCTTAGCCTTCTTAGTTTCTAGAATTCTACACAAGAACCAACCTTTGTTTTACTGTTATTTTAATTATATGGTAGAAGAAAGTGGAATTATATTTGTGTTGTGTGCAATTTTCAAATACAAGTTTGAATCAACTCATTATAATGCAACTATTATCAATTTTAACTGTTAAATCCAGGAATATTACACATTTCCATAGAAATACAATTGAAAACAAAAGGCAGAAATATTTTCTTAAAACAACTAATGGAGCCATGGATTTCTTTCACTTTACAATTCATGTTTTATATACCTTTAATTAGCAGACTCCCATGAATAAAAATAAATATCTTAATTGTATACCACAATAAGGAAAGTAAATATAGTTAAGAATATATATTTCAACACAGCCAAATATTAAGGTTTTGAGCAGTCTCACTAACAAATAATGTTGCATAAAGAAACTAATGGATATGATATAATTTGATCATTACACAACATATAAATGTATGGGAATATCACTCATTTCTTCATAAGTAGGTAAAAAATAATTATTTAGCAAGGCGCTAGTGGCTCATGCTTGTAAACCTAGCTACTATGGAGGCTGTCATCTGAGAATCATAGTTCAAAGCAAGCCTAGAGAAGAAAGTCCAGGTGACTCTTATCTCCAATGATCCACCGAAAAACTGGCAGTGGCTCATGTGGTAGAGCACTAGCCTTGAGCTGAAGAGCTGAGGGACAGCGTCTCGGCCCAGATTTCAAACTTCACGACTGACAAATATTAAAATTAAGGTTAAAAATAAACTAATATTTGGACATGAATGTTAAAGTATATATTCTATTTTTTAATCCTCCAGAAGTGTTTCCTGGTTTTAGTTGTCATGGAATGAATTGCACATATCACACATTTCTCACTCAATTCATATATTATGTTTGTATGCCAAAGTATAATTAAATGTTAAATGATAGGCAATGCTGTTTTAAGAATCTCCCTTGGCTTTCTTACATTAACCCTTCTAGCCCAAAATTGATATGTCCTCCAACCTTGTCAGAGGTTTCATTGACAGTAAAGTCACTTATCTCATTGGAGCAGAAAAGCATAAGCCAAAATCGTTGTTCAAAACAACTGTAATATTTTACATATATTTCACTTGATTTAAGAACTAAAACATTCAAATCATCTTCTTCTGAGCTTTTCAATCTCTTAAGAGATGAAACTACTTAAATATACATCTATTTTTTTCTTCCTAACATCTTATTCCTAAGGAAGGTCTTTTTACATAACCTTTATTCCTGATTAGAAGACTGGAAGAAAGGCAATAATGAAAATAACCAAGGAAAATATTTGAAAGCAATTAAAACATGATACCAGATATTCCTGAATTCAATGGTTTCAATGATAATATACATTCAAGTGACATTATTTGTTATCTTTTAAAGAACAACTTTAATTAGCAGTGAAGAAGGGAAGAGAAAATTTTGAAGACAGCTTGATTTTGAAAAATTCAGCATAAGCATAATGGATTTATCTTGTTTTTCTATGTAGTTGCCAACATAATAGAGAGCAACACCCAAAGGGAGGGAAAACACCTAAACCACAGCAGTAAACTTTTGTCTATAAAGTAACCGTGAGAGTTAGACTATGTCAAAGTCAGGCTTGCAAAAAGGAAACGTGTTTTGCTTTTGTTTGAACAACAAAAAATATATAAATCCTTTATTAATGTTTTACATATCTTGACTAGGACTTCTCATGTTGGACAAGAGGGAAGGTATGAAAAAGTTCAATTATTTGATTATATAACTATTCCTCAAGATCATTCTTATTTATCAGCTATAGCAACAGAGTTAGCCTTGGTTACTCTTAGTATCATACCGGTATACATTTAGAAGTATTATTTGTTGCAAAAAATAGGGTACAACTCTTGCAAATTAATAAATAGTCATTTCCTAAGAGAGGAAAGTTGCAGTGTAAACAAACCTAAAATATCAAAGGCATGGTGGAAACTATTTTCTAGCTATATTAGTCTGTAAGTGTAGATTTTATTTCCCATTGTTTCAGGGGACCCATTTTTGTTATCTTCTTTTTCACCACCCAGTGATCCTATAACATCATACATCCTGGGATTGGGCTATATTTCCTCGATTCTCTCATTTCTGTTAGAAAGGTAAGAAGGATAGAAAATTGTGTTTCTGTTTCACCTTATTTGTTTATTATTTTATAAACTATAACTCAAAATGCCATACATTATCTTTATAATCAGTATAATCATTGAATAATAGATGCATTCTTGATTTTAGAGGATTCAAATATACCCTATTGCCTATCATTTTATGGATGTTAACTCAGAAAACTGTGAATTTTTTAGTATTCATTTTGTGACAGTTATTCAGATTATTGCCTATCATTCCAATTCTAGTATTGCCACATAGGAAAATTTTCATTAAATCACTTTCCCTGTTACTCAGCCCGTGAGCACTTTTGGACTTAATGTTCTTAATGTAAATTCCAAATTTTCATAAGTTCATCAATGTCACTGACTAGAATACAACTGCAGTGATTGTTTCCTGTTTCTTCATGAGTCACACTGTCATATCAAATTATATTTTCTCAACACATATAATGTGCCCTAATTATTCCTACTTGTCACAATCAGTAGGCAACTGCTATGAAGAAAACTACTCCATTTGTACAATGTGTTGAATTTTTTCAAACATTTTGTCTAAATATATCTTTCCTACTTGTTTGGAAAATAGTGTTAACAAAAGTAACTTGTATGTACTAGCCTACTGGAAAACTAAGAAAGAGAGAGAAAAGACCACTGGCTTAGGAGAAAGAATGGGATTAGATTGCAGGCTGGACAAAAAAATTGGGAAAATTCCATTTAGTGTTCAAATGTACTGAATTTTAGTAGAGTTGAAATGAATTGCAGAATAAGGATTTGGATATTGTGTTATACATTGACTCACTAGACCAAAGCACAGGTAGGACTGAAATTTCTGAAATCCTGATTCTTACCTGAGCCCAAGAAAATGATGAACACACACAAAATATAGTTACAAATTCTGATTATTGCTTCTGAGAAGCTTTCTAATGTGAATCATTTCTGTGTACTTCTGAGAGGGTTCCTGCTCTGATTTGGTGTGTCTGATTAATTTCAGAAGATATCAAGCCCTCCCATACTATCCCTTCTTTCATCAGTACCCAGGTATCCATGTTATTTAGATTGTTACAGAATGTTGCCAGATTCTCCATTCAAAGAATAAATAATTCTCTACCATGTTGATCTTGATAAATAATCTCAAACCATATGCATAATATTGAAATGCTTCAATTCCTTAAGATTTATAAAACAGTAATTCCAAATGGACAGATTTGGAAACCCACAATATGATGTCCTTATTGTTGTAACACCAAATATTTTTATTACTATTCCTTTGTTCATGTACAGTAGATATTTAATGTAGGAAATTGCCACTGAATAATACATAATTCCAATATGCATATTTAATCTCCATACTCCCATATTTTCCTCAATATAAAACCAAAAACTTTTGGAAGATGATTTTTGTATAAAACAGATTGGTATTTATGAAAAATATTGATAGGAAATGTACCTAATATTAGAACAGTGACATGTACTAGACAACACTCTCTGTAAGTACATATTTTACTCCTGCTTTTAAAAGTTTGAATAATTATGTCATATTTTCAGTAATAACTAATTGACTTTTATGTGTTCTACAAAAACCTGTCAACAGAGGCTTTACTTAAAAATTATGCAATTATTATTAATGTTCCAGTATATTTGTAAGTAATTTATACCTTTTTGATTGAATGTAACATCAATGCAAAAGCCTATATGTATATCAAAAACACACATTCACTGATACTACTCTATATAATCTATATTTATTTTTTACATTATATAGTAACATTAATATTTGTTCAAATTACATTATATATATAATTCTTCTGGGAAAATTTCTCTTTTCTGCTCTTCTTATTTAACATTTGCTAGTACTTGCTTTGAGAAATCTTAGCCTGTTTTACCCTTACTAAGAATTTAAGATGTGAATGAAGAAGATATAAATAATGATAAGGCATATCTTCAATGCAGACAAAGGAACATATGTTTCAGTAATTGAATAACTTGTAAAAATGCGTGGTTTTGAAATTACCATCTAATAAACATAAACATAAAACTTGAAAGTCTTATAAAAAGTAAATACTGTCATTGTCACACAAAGTCAATCCTTAGTAGAATGTCAACTTTGTGTCAGAATGGTGACCAAGGATGTACATGAAGTATTTATGTAGAAATAACATACACACGCAACCCGAATCAATTTGGAGTAAAAAATTTGCACTAGTAATATGTATAATTCTGATGTGTTTGCATTATTGTCCAGTAGGCATCATTCATGAACACAAGCATTTTCTGAAAGCCCAAATAATGCAGACTGTTTTTTTCCCAAAGAAACCATTTTCAAATTTTTCCTAGCTATCACTACAAAATAAAGAAATTAAGAAGTGAAGAAAATAATAAAAATTGATTTATTGCAGCTGCATGAACATGGAAAGAATGCTGATATCTAGGTAGAAGAACTTAAAAAGCACTAGTTGATGTCTAGATGAAAATGCAGGACATAAAATAAAATATCTAGGAGTTAACTAAAGGAGTGAGGGACCTTGACGAAAATTTTAAAAACCTGAAAAAGGAAATTAAGTCCTGCCTAAGGAAGTGGCAAAAACCTCCCATGCTCCTGGATTGGGAGTATTAATATTTTGAAAATGGCAATACTGCCAAAGGCTATCTACAAATTTAATGTGATACGTATCAATATCACAACCACATTGTGCAAGAAAATAGGAGAAGTAACCCAAAAATTTGTTTGGAACAAAAAAGAATTTTTTATGTGTAAACATGACAGAAAAAGATATCATCATAATTTAGAGTGCTATTTATGAATGAACTTCCCAAACATGCACAAATAAAGGCCTATTCATATTCAAGAAGCTTTTAAAACCCCAAATAGACCAGACCGGAACAGGACATCTCACTGTCACAATATAATCCATACAGGATCAATTCAGACCAAGGAAAAGTTCCTTAAAGCTATTAAGGAGAAAATATCACTCATCTATAAAGGGAAACCAATTAGAATCACCTCACATTTCTCAGCAAAGACAATTAAAGCAAGAAAAGCCTGGAATGATGTATGCCATGCCCTAGGACAAACAACAATCAACCAAGAATAGTGTACCCAGCTAAACTCTGCTTCATAACCCAAAGTAAAATAACAGACTTCCATAGCAAAGGACAAAAAATTAAACAATATGTCTCCAACAAACCAGCCCTACGAAAGATCCTAAAAGATGTCCTACACAAAGAAAACCAAGACCACAATAAATGCCAAGAAACCGCACCCAAACTGAGAATCCAAGAATCATAGGAAGATCCCAGTTGCCACACCTCCCAAGAAGGTAGATAACACAGCAGGAACTCCTAAACAACTTCCAGTACTATCAACATTAATGGACTTACTTCTCCAGTTAAGCGAAATAGACTGTTTAGTTGGATTAATAAGCAAGATTCTTCTATCTGCTGTCTTCAGGAGTCACACCTTGCCCATAGAAACAAATGCATTTTGAAAGTGAAAGCCTGTAACAAAATCTACCAAGCTAACGGCCGCCACAAACAGGCAGTAGTTGCAATATTAATACCAGATAAAATAGACTTCAAATTAAAATTATTGAGAAGATATGAAGAAAGTAAATACATAATAATTAAAGTATCTCATTCAGAAGGATATTACAATTCTAAATATCTATTCACCAAAAAATGGAACACACAAATTTATCCAAGAAACACTACTTTCCCTCAAATCTCACATATATCCAAAGACATTAGTTGTTGGGGACTTTAACACACCACTGTCCCCACTAGATAGATCAACTCGGCAAAAACTCAATAGAGAAACAAGAGATCTAAACAATTGCATAGATTAACTAGAATTAAAAGACGTTTACTGAATATTTCACCCAGCAGGATCAGAATACACAGTTTTCTCAGCAGAACATGGGACATTTTTCAAAACAGATGACATTTTAGGTCAGAAAGAAAACTTTTCCAAAATCAGAAACATTGAAGTTATATCTTTCATTCTCTCTGAAAACAATTGTATAAAATTAGAACTCAACACCTAAAGCCATCAAACAAAGACCTGTAATATATGTAGGCTGCACAACACACTGTTGAATTACCAGTGGGTCATGGAAGACATAAGTAAGGAAAGTCAAATATTCATGATATTCAAAAAAATAAACACATAAATTACCAGCTCCTGTGGGACACAGCAAACACAGCAAAGTTTATAGCTTTGAGTGCCTACATCAACCAATTGAAGAGATCTGACAAAAAGCCATAGAAACAATCAACAAAACAAAGAGTTGGTTCTTCAAAAAAATTAAGAAAAGTGACAGACCCTTAGCAAATGTTATCAGAAAAAGAAAAGAACACACACAAAACCTTTATGCTAACAATTTTGAAAATGTGGCAGAAACGGACCTTATCCTACCAAATATTGACATGCCAAAACTAAACAAAGATTAGTTAAACCATCTTAACAGGCATATATCAAGCCTTGAAATAGAAACAACAATAAGAGACCTCCCATCTAAGCAAAGCCCAGGACCAGATGGATTTATAGTGGAATTCTACAAGGCCATCAAAGCAGAGCTCACACCAATACTTCTCCAAATCTTCAATGAAATTGAAAGAGAAACTTCACTACCGAACTGATTCTATGAAGCCATCATAATGCTCATCATACAACCAGCCCGAAACTCATCAAAGAAAGAGAACTACAGACCAATTTCATGGATGAACATTGATGCACAACTTCTCAACAAAATTTTGGCCAATGGACTTCAACAATTCATCCAAAAAATCATACACCTTGATCAAACAGGATTCATTTCAGGGATGCAAAGCTGGTTCAATATATGCAAATCAATTAGTATAGTTTATTACATCAACAAGAGCAAGGAAAAGAAACACAAGGTTAATCTAAATAATGCAGAAAAAGCATTTGACAAGATCCAACACCGCTTTATGATGAAGGTCCTGGAAAAAATAGGAATCCAGGGAACATTCCTCAATAAAGACTTTATATGACAAATTTACAGCCAGCGTTATATTTAATGGTGAAAATCTAAAGCCATTTTTCTCTTAACTCAGGAATGAGACAAGGATGTCCACTTTCACCACTTCTCTTCAATTTAGTATTAGAATGCCTAGCTACAGCAATAAGATACGATGCATATATAAAAAATTATCCAACTAGGAAAAGATGAAGTAAAACTCTCCCTCTTTGCGAATGACATGACTCCACTCCCAAATTACTCAAGCTGATACAAAATTTTGGCAAAGTATCAGGGTATATAATTAACCCTCAAAAATCAATGGTATTTCTCTATGCCAATAATGTGTAAAGCGTAGCTGAAACGGGAAAGCAACTCAATTTGTAATAGCCCCACAAAAAATAAAATACATAGGAATTAAACAAAGAAGTGCAGAACATCTATGATGAAAACTTTAAAAACCTGAAAAAGGAAATCAAAAAAATCAAAAAAGGAAATCAAAATGGAAAAACAACCAATGCTCCTGGATTGGAAGGATCAAAATTGTAAAAATGGCAATACTTCCCAAGGCTATCTACAAATTCAATGTGATACCTACGAATATTATAACCTCATTCTTCAAGGAAATAGAAGAGGGATTCCAAAAATTAACATGGAACAATAAAAGATCACGCATAACAAAAAAGATCCTTAAGAGAAAGAACAGTGCTGGAAGAATATCAATACCAAATTTCAAACTCTCATGCAAACCCATATTAATCAAAAAAGCTTGGTACTGGCACATGAACCGAACTCAGGAATAATGGAATAGATTTAAAACCCCAGAAATGAATCCACAGACCAATAGCCATCTAACTTTTGCTAAGGGAGATCAAAAAATAGAATGGAAGAAAGACAGCCTCTTCAGTAAAGGTTGCTGGCAAAATTAGTTAATCACTAGTAGAAAAATAAAGCTAGATCCTTATCTATTACCCTGAACCAGAATCAATTCCAAATGGATCAAAGACCTTGGAGTCAAAGCAGACACTCTGAAAACATTACAGGATGGAATAGGAGAAACCCTATGTCTCCTTGGCACGACAAAATTTTTTAAATATAGACCAAGTAACACAACAAATTCAAGAAAGGTTGGACAAATGAGATTGCATGAAATTGCAGATCTTCTGCATTGCAAAGGACATAGCTAGCAAAACTAATAGAAAGTTCATGGGTTGGTAGAAGATCTTCACTAGCCATACAATGGACAAGGGTCTCATATCTAAAATATATCTTGAACTCAAAAAATTAAATCCCCAATAACAAATCCTCAAAGAAAAAACTTTACATTTAGTAAGTAGGCCAAAGACGTAAAGAGGAAAGAAGGATGGCCAATAGACACATGAAGAAATGCTCAACCTCTCTAGCCATAAAAGAAATGCAAATCAAAACAACATTGAGATACCTCCTCACCCCAGTTAGAATGACTATAATCAAGAACTCTAACAACAACACATGCTGGAGGGGATGTAGACAGAAGAGAAGCTCTGTGCATTGTTGGTGGGAGTGTGACATTGTCCAACCACTTTGAAAGTAGTATGGAAGTTACTCAAAAGATTCCACATGGAGCTCCCCTATGACCCAGCAATCCAAATTTTGGTCATTTACCCAAATGATCACAAACAAGACCCTAGTAAATCTACCAGCACAACTATGTTTATTGCCATACTATGTTTATTTACCATACCTAAGTTATAGAACCAACTAAGATACTCCTTATTAGATGAATGGATCAAGAAAATGTGGAATATATACACAATATAATTCTGTGCCTCCATCGGAAAGAATGGCACTGCCCCATTTGTTAGGAAATAGAAAGACTTGGAAAAAACTCTATTAAGTGAAGTAAGCCAAGCCCAAAGAAACATAGGTCCCATGTTTTCCTTTATTTGCAATAACTAGTATATGTCTGAGAGAAGCAGAAAAGTTCAGATAAATTGATGTTAGGTGAAATGAACCCCAAGTTAAGGATCCAAATGTTTTTTTTTTCTTATTTGATATTGTTTCTAACATATTTATAAGATGATTTATTTTTGCTTTGTATGTCCCTCCCCCATAGTATAACCACTGCTTTCACTGTAGTTGTTGGTATATTTTGTGGAGGAAATCAGAAAATCAAATTTTTAAAATAGAGCTACAGGTGGATACATTGCAACAATGAGATGTCCAAGTCATTATGTCAAACAACAAACTTTACAACTTTGACTGGGGTGAAGGGTAGTTGGGAGGGTGGATAGGGGGTGGGTGTGAAATGGGAAGGAATGGGAAAGGGAAACAAAGGAGGAGGCAACAATGTTTGCTAAGAAATGTACTTATTACCTACCCCTAGTAATTGTAATAGTGTTTTCACAATTAAAAAAACATAACCTGAAAAAAATTTCATATGTTCCGAGACTACATTATTATGACAGCTATGGAGAAAATACAAACCCACGTAATATTCCTCAATATAAAAAAGACTGCATATAAAAACCTGATAGTTCCCTTGTGCTTAATGTTGAAAAGGGGAAAAAAAGCCATTTCCGCTACAATTAGTAATCAGGGACTGAATCCCTGCTCTCTACTCCTCTTCCTTATACAAATGGAATTCCAAGCTAAAGTAATTCTGTAATGTATAAAAAAAAATGGGATCCAAAGAGGGAAAGAAGAAATGAATCTCTACTTTGCAAATAACTTGATCCTCTACTGAATGACATAGACTACAGTCTCAATTCCCTTCTCTGTTCTAAACATTTGGCAAAGTAACAGCGTTTACAACAAACACAAAAATCAGCAACATTGTTGAACGCTCAAAATGAGAAAAATGAAGTTTAACCAAAAAGGCAGCCACTTTTGTGATGGCCACCAGAAGAAAATACTCAGAACTTGATGTAAGCAGGGAAATGAAGGACCTCTGTGAGGAACACATTAATCATCTGAAACTAGAAATTAGATATTAAAGTATATTTCATTACGGGAAACTGCACATGCTCCTCTATTGGAAGTATTGATTCAAGAAATTTGGAAAACACTCAAAAGTTACCTCCAAATTCCATGCTGTACCGTTCAATTTTCCTCAAATATATTTTAATCAAAGAGAAGAAGTAATCAAAAAAGTCACATGAAATATAGAAGAAAGATAAAGCCACCATAAGCACAAAAGTCATAGTAAGCATATTAATACTCCAATGCAAACTCTATTATTAAGCACATGGAAACACCCCCAAATACACATACACACACACACACACACACACACACACACACACACACACACACACACACACACACATATAAATTTAGAACTGGCACATAAACAGGCCTAAAGACTAATGGAATTGCATTGAAGATACAGATTAGTGGCCACCTAAATTTCTATAAATGTGCCAAAATCATCAGATAGAAGACAGGGAAACTCTTCTCAATATGGTGCAGGTAGAAATATCTATACATGCATGAATAATGGAAAGTAGATGTTTCCATTACAATTTGAACCAGAACCTAGTCCAAATGAAACAAAGGCCTCAAAGTAAGTTTATGCATCCTGAAATATGACAGTATTGAATAGGGGATGCCATATTGACCTGGATACGCAGGTCAAAATTTAGAAAATAACAAACCAGTCACAACGAATCAAAGGAGGGATAAATATATGGGACTGCATTCAACTAGAGAACTTTTATATGGCAATAGTCAGAAGTAGCAAAATAAAAGTACAAAACCCACAATTTCAGAGATCATCTATTGAACATATCATTTTACAACATTCAAGGGCCATAAAGCTCAAAAAATTAAATCTCCACAAGAACAAATTCACAAATCCTCAAAGAAGCAACTGCCCAATAAATAAGTGGACTAAAGATACAATGAGATATTTCCCTAAAGAGGAAATAAGAATGGTTAATAGACACATGAAGAAATGCTCAACATCTATAGCATAAAAGAAACACAGATCAAAACAACTATGAGATTCCACCTCATCCCAGTTAGCATAGCTAGAATCAAGAACTCTAATAACAACGATGCTAGGGGGGATGTGTACAGAAGAGAAGCTCACTGCATTGTTGGTGGTAGTGTAAACTTGTTCAACCACTTTGGAAAGGAGTATAGACTTTCCTGAAAAGACTCACATATATCTCTCCTATGACCCAGCAATGCCACTTTTGGACATTTACTCAAATGATCACAAACAAGACCATACTAAACCTATTAGCACAATTATGTCATAGAATTATTTATCATAGCTAAGATATAGACCCAACCTAGATGCCCCTCACTACATGAATGGATCAAGAAAATTATATATATATATATATGAATTCTATGTGTCCATAAGAAAGCATAATTTCGTCCCATTTGTTAGGAAATGGGAAGTTTTGAAAAAATTACATTAAGTGAAGTAAGTCAGGTCAAAGAAACCTAGGTCCCCTGGTTTCCATTATTTGCAATAACTAGTATATGTCTGGGACAAGAAGAAATGTTCAAAAGGTATGTACATTTGATAAGATAAAATGATGTTAAGCGAAATGAACCCCAAGATAGGGACACAAGTGGTTTTTTTTCTTTCTTGTCATGGTTTCTAATTTATTTACAATGTTACATGTGATTGTTTGGTTTTTCTTTTTCTCCCGAATCTGTTTTCACTGTCTTTGATGTCAGTGTACTGTCTCTTGTATATACACTTGGCTAATTTGGGGAGCGGAAGGGAAAAAAATTTTTAAATAGCAATACGGGTTTATCTATTGTAACAATGAGATTTACAACACACTATTGAAAACTGAAATTCATAATTTTGGCTGCGGGGCAAGTGATGTGTGGTTGTGGAGGTGGAAGGGAAGGGGTGAAAGGGCAAAACAGAGGAAGAGGCAATAATGGTTCATAGGAAATGTACTCATTACCTCACTCATGTAACTGTAACCCTTCTGTACAATATTTCTACAATAAAAAAAACATTAAGAAACCACCACCCATCTGGGCATCAGTGGCTCATGCCAGTAATCCTAGCTATGCAGAAGGCTGGATCTGAGGATTGGAAGTTTAAAGCTAGCTGAGGCAGGAAGTCCGTGAGACTCATCTCCAATAAACAACTAGGAAACCAGAAGTGGTTCTGTGGCTCAAGCCATACAGCTTTCACCTTGAGCTTAAGAGCACACAGAAAGCGCACAAGCCCAGAGTTCAACCCTACGATCGAGCAAAAAAAACAAAACAAAACACAAAAGCAAAAAACAATCACCCCATTTATATGTTGTCAAATTATCCAACAGATTCCTCTGGGTATGAAATAAGAATGATCAGTAAAAGAATGACCAATAGATGTATGCAGAAGTATTAATATTTCTGGCCATAATAGAAAGGCAAATAACGGCAGTGTACATAAAAAGATTGTGTTTATCATCAGCATGAATTTCTTGTTTTATTTATTTATATTTTATTATTTTTATTGTGAAAATAATGTACAGAGGGGTTACAATTACATGGGCAAGATGAGTACATTTCTTAACAAGCATTGTAGCCTCCTCCTTTGTTTTTCCTTCCCACCCTCCCCTCACACCCCCACCCAATCCTCCCTGCCCCCCCCAGTTTTAAAGTTCATTTTTCGACATGAATTTCTTTTTTTATATGTTTTTATTGTAAAATGACTGTACAGAGGGCTTACAGTTACATGAGTAAAGTAGTCAGTACATTTATATCAAGCATAGTTGCCTCCTCCTTTGTTTTTTGCCTACCATCGCTTCTTTCCCCACCTCCCCAACTACTACCCACCATTGAAGGTTTAAAGTTCATTTTTAAGTTAGACTCTTGAACATGTCCTTGTTACAATTGTATCCCAATTTCAGCATTTTGTTTTTTCCCTCCACTCCCCATATTAAAAAACATATAAAGAGGGAGGAGGCTGAAATCAAATACAGTGAAAACAGGAGTTATACCATGGGGGAGTAACATACTAAAGAAACAAAAAAAATCATGAACTACATTTTAAATACATTAAAAACAGTAGCAAGGAAAAAAAAACTATTTGTGTCCATATCTTGGGGTTCATTTTGCTTAACAACATCTTATATGGTCATATAAATATAGCTTTTCACTTTTTTGCTTCTCCTAAATTTATACTAGTTATTCCAAATAAAGGAAACCGTTGGACCTATGTTTCTTTGGGTCTAGCTTACTTCACTTAATATATTTTCAAACTCTTTCCATTTCCTAACAAATGGGGCTATGACATTCTTTCTCAGAAAGGCCTAGAATACACACACACACACACACACACACACACACACACACACACACACACACACACACACACACACAAACACACACACACACAAATAGATGGATACATATTATTTTTTAATCCATTCATCTACTGATGTGCATCTGGGACGGTTCCATATCTTAGCTAAGTTAAATAATGTTATGGTAAACATAATTGTGCTGGTAGGTTTAGTATGATCTTGGTTATGACCATTTGGGTAAATGACCCAAAGTGGGATTGCTGGGTTACAGGGGAGCTCTATGTGGAGTCTTATGAGGATCCTCCATACTGCTTTCCAAAGTGGTTGAACAAGTTTACACTCCTACCAACAATGCAATAAGGTTCCCCTTTTTCCACATCCCCTCCAGTATCTGCTGTTATAACTTTTTTATTATCACCTTTCTAACTAATTTTCTTTGAATTTTGCTAAGGTATTTGTTCAACCCAAAATAAAAGTGTACGTTTTTGAATACCATAGCTCATAATTATTCTATCCTCATAGGTTTTTGTTAATGTAGCCTTAATTTATTTGTCCTCTTTGATACAACTTTTATTGAATTTGTTATTTTTGATATTAATATTTTATCTTTTAAGTTTTTATTATCCTATCTGTTGATATAGTCTGTTAACCTTGAATGTGGCTATTAATAATTAAACAAATATCTACTAAAGAAAAAAGAATCAATGTTGCTAATAATAATGGTTAGATATTAGCTTGCTCATGTAGCAAATGCATTATTCTAACCAACAAGATTGCTGATATAGAACAAAGCAGCTTCCTTGCATTAACATCAATTTTGTCTGTGAATCTGAAACAACTTCCAGGAATAAAGGAATGTGAATGAAAACTACACTGAGATTCCTACTGACTCTTATTAAAAACAGGTTATATTTAGAAAAGAAATCATATCAGAACTGGCACATATGTGACCAAATGGGAACACTGCTAGTCTGTTTTAAGAATGTAAATAAGGTTCATCCACCTTGGAAAGCACTCTGGAGGTTCCTTTTGTATTATAATCATGAACATTGTATCACTACTTACTGTAGCTAAGGTATGGAACCACCCCTGGTAGATCAGACCCCTTTGGCATACTACATATAATCATTTTTACCATAACCATTTAACCCATGTTTACATCTTTTAAATTGAATAAAGGTATCTGACGCCAAATAGATTGGAGTAGATAATGGTAATGAGGAAAATGGTAAAAAGATTGGTACTTAATTCTGGAATTTTTCAGCTTTTTCCTTCTTTAAAAAAACTAATTGTCTGTCATTAGGCCTGAACTCTGTGCCTCGGCACTGTCCTTCAGTACTTCAGCTCAAGGTTAGTGCACTACCACTTGAGCCACACAACCACTTGTGGCTTTTTTTTATGTTGCTAATGAATCAAACCCAGAGTCTAATGAATAATTGGCAAGCACTCTACTACTGAGCCAATTTCACAGCCTAAAAAAATCTATTCTTGAGTTCAACATATAAGTAATTTTACCAAATGAACAATCATGCTGTTCACGTTTTAGGTTGATTTGAAAACCAATTTCTGATTAGAATATGTTAGTTACACTAACGCACACACACATACACAAACACACACACTCACATTGCCCCACCAAAAATGCACATTAAAAGAATGAATATGCAGCATATTACGAACACAAGTTGCTACAGGAAGGAACCCCAGCTTGAAGAGTTTTTCATTTATTCCCTCACATCTTCCTGTGCCTTGAATAATTTACATTAAACTTATTCAAATATAGAAGACCGGTTTTCAGGAATGAACATTGAAAAATAATAAAACATGATGCACCTTAATTCCATCTGAGATATTGTAAATTTTAGACCGAATACATTTGTGCATATACTTGAAGCTACACAATCTTTATGTGCTCCCAACAAATGAAGACTGATGCTGATTTTTTTTAAATTTTCCCATTGAAAGAATTTGGGTTTGGGTTGTGGTCGGTTTTCAGAGTAGGTCATGGTCTAATTGGACAATGTAGATAACCACTAGAAGAAAATACTTGATTTCTCTCATCATTTTGTACATTAGATAATTTATGTGCAAAAAAACTTGGTTTGAAAATACTCATACCAATACAAATGTTCTTCTCTCTATATGGATCATATAGATCATATGAAATTGTTAGGAGGTATCAAATATCCTAATTATGTATTTCATAGTGTATGAGGTATACAGAAAATGAGGCATCCTCATAATGGACAAAGAAATAATAAAACTAATGGAATGGTGTTTACCATAAAGCAAATCATGCATACATTTTGATGATTTTGTTACAATTCCTAACGTATTAAAATATACACGCAAAGTTGATATGGATAATGTTGACCAAGTGAGAAATAACTGCAGGTGTTTGTGTCTTCAACAACTATTTAAGAATAATTATCTATATACTTGCATATAGAATGATATATATTCAATGTAAATTGTATAGAGTTAGTAGAGAAAATGAAAAACGATTCTTCTGATTCCATTCAACATATAGTTATTTAAATTGCAGTTGAGTCAATGAGAAAGTTTTCAAATGGAGGCCTTTTGACAAAGGAATTCAATTAAGTTCTACTTATATATTTTTGATAAACTAAAGTCAAATATATTTCTCTAGTTTAGAAATAAATAACCCAAATACTCATGGGTATATGAAATGAGAAAATGACACTGGCAAATATCCTCAAGTAATTATGTGCTCTGCTCAACTTATTGCTCCATGAAAAGTTGATTATTGCCAAATGAGAAAATGAAGAGTAATCCTAGCTACTCAGGAGGCTCAGATCTGAGGATCATGGTTCAAAACCAGCCCAAGCTGGAAAGTCCGTGAGACTCTTATCTCCAGTAAACCACTAGAAAACTGGAAGTGGTTCTGTGGCTCAAGCTGTAGAGCGCTCCCCTTGAGCTGAAGAGCGCAGGACAGCCCCTAACCCAGAGTTCAAGCTCCACGACCGACCAAAAACAAGAAGAGTAATCGTCAGACATTTTCTTCTTGGACAAGTCACCAGAGGTTCCTTCCGCTGTTCTAAGATATAGTTCCACTTAGAAACTTTTCTCACAATACGAAATTTGAAAATATTATATTTCTGTAAGTTATCATGTTCATGAGAATATTTTGTCATTCAATGTGATTCATTTATCATTTATATAGTAAAACATAGAAATTTATTTGAAATACACTAATTCTTTTCAAAAATATATGAACAATATTGCATTCATTCTACTAGGATAAAAGGATTGATCTGAGAAAAACAGAAAAATACTTCCATGTTTACTTGGATACTCACATTTTGTATATAGCATGAGTTAATCGAACAAATTTGAAAAGTGCAAAGAGTTTAAAATGTAGGAATACATATATATTACATCTTGAAAATAGAAATTGTTCAACCAAAAATGAAAAGGATATTTAGTCTACTCATTCCATTTAAAATCTTCTGGTGTTAGTAATTATCACCCCACATAGAATCAGAGTTCAATCCAAAATGGTTCAATCCAAAATAGTTAGGAAGGAAGAAGTTTATTGAAAACAGTATGCTTATTAGTCATTTTATATAGTTTGTTTATTTTTTTCTCCCCAGGTACATGAAATCCACGTGAAAACTGCATTTCAGTTGCCTGTTGTGGCAGTTTTTGATTGTGACCACAAATTTTGGGGCTATAAACAACCACAATTGCTATATGAGATACAGATACATTGTAGGTGCAAGATGAGGTCTAAGTTCAGGTACTTTGTTGTCATATATTACTTTGAACAAGATATATCCAAGTCTATTGAAAAAACTGAAATATTGCTATGAAACGGTGAACTAAAAATAATTACCAATGATTGTAATGCAACAAGAAGAAATTTTAAAAATGCCTCTTTTAGACATTTTTTGTTCACTTTGGTTTTAATTGCCAGACTTCAAGTAATAGGGTGGATAGGATATAAAGATTTGCAATTTAAGAATAAAATTATTGAGCAAAAACTCGATGAGTGAAAATGACAGTAAAAAGTAAGATTTATGCATGAAATATTGGAAAACTAAAGGAGCTCTTTATACTAACCTCAGTCATCCTAAGAGAATGGATATTTCCATGGTACCAAGTATTGTTGACTACACAAGCAGGGAAATTGTATATCAAGCATGGGAAGGTCTAAAGGGCCTAAAGTACTGTAGGGCTTGTGCTACAAATGAAGCTTAAGTATACTTTCCTTATTAGACTTTTGTTCCATTCAACATAGCATATGCTTATGGTTTGATTCCATGGAACTCAATGATAAACATTGAAAGGGCACACAGCCAAACTGACAGAAATGTCAACATGATTCTATGCAACCAATTTTGTCATACAAAAAATGAACGTTTTATCTTTTGATGACTGAAATTGTAGAACATTTCTAGATTATGGATTAAAACATTAAATAATTGAAAATTACTCTACAAAATTCTCAGTCTTACACTGTGGACCAGTAGACATAAGAAGCTCCCTTTACCAGTATCATGTCATTTACCCAAATCATGCCACAGACTTGTAACTTGAATAACAGGAAGAAGTATGACTTACCAAATTCTTATGAAATATTTAAAGTATAAATGTGAGGAAAGTGAGGGTATGTTGAGACTCAATTTCAGAAATTTCAACTGTATTTCCAAAGGGAGAAAACTTTTTAATTGTGTAGTTAGTTGCTTAGAGTTACAGTAAACTATAGGATATAGGACACTAAATTTGTGAGAAGCCAAACCACTGACTTTAGAGAAACTGAGGACAAATTATGCTATATAAAATTGGGTGGTGAAAAACATAAACTAGTACATGGTAGGAGACTGAATTGAGACTTTTTGATGTGTGTCCAAGTAACGTAAACAACCAAGCAGAGCTTATCCTCTGAAAAGAGAAGGACTAACATCAAGTAGGTACCCAACAGCAGTTGTCACCTGCTTGCAGTGTGTGCCTTCAGGATGGGGCTACAGTTACTGTATCATTGATAGAACCATAATTTCATTGTCATGATTACTCAGTTTATTGAACATTGTCCCACCTTATGGCAAATCAATGCTTTCCTGCAGGAGAAAATGTTTAAAGCTAAGGTTGCACAGCATGCTCTATTTTTTTTCCATTTATATTTCCCAAGAACTCTGCTATTGTTCAGTAGCATTGAAAATTTGGTGGCTTTACCACCCTTTCTAACTCACATATAAAAAGATTGTACTGCTATAATTTATTTACCTATGCCTACCTTTCTCTCTGCTTTGATTGGGACACTAATTGCCAGTGCAGGTTTTCATCTTTTTAATGGGCCTTTGCATGAGAACAGGAAATGAGAAACCCATATATTACAAAATTAGACCTAAAACTGTGTGCATATAGGGCAGTAGAAAGCCTGACTTCATAATGACCCCTCAAAATTCTCAATCACCTACTGAAGACATGTACTCATTGGAAGAAGCTTTTATAACTATTATTCACTTATCCAAAAATTACTATGCTCTTCTACCTGGACTATGAGGTAGCAGGAATTACTTCAGTTCCTTTTTAAACATTTTTATTGTAAACATATGGTACAGAGGTGTTAACATTACATGAGTGAGTAATGAGTACATTTCCTAGTGAGCATTGTTAACTCCTCCTTTGTTTTTCACCTACAATCCATTCCTGCTCCAACTCCCCAACACCTCCTCAAACACCCAAATAGTATAGTTCATTTTCAATATAATGTCTTGTACATCTCATTGTTACAATGTGTCAACCAGTATCCTGTTTCAACATTTCTTTATTTCCCCAAAATTAGAAAAAATTAGAAAACTTTATATACAAGCTGCAGGGCACCGTCACCAAATACAGTGAAAACGGGTTTTACCTTGGGGCAAGAGAAACAAATACATCACATAGTAGAGTTTAGAACCATTAAAAAACAACAGTAAGAAAGTGGAAACAAGTTTTGTCCCTATCTCCTTATATTGTCACATGTACATAGCTTTTGAACTTTTCTGCTTCTCCTTTAATTATACTACGTATTGCAAATAAAAGAAACCAGTGGACCTATGTTTCTTTGGGCCTGGCTTACTTCACTTAATATAAATTTTTCCAAGTCTTTCAATTTCCTAACAAATAGGGCAATGCCATTCTTTCTGATGGGAGCATTGAATTCATTTCTAAATGAGGATTAGAAGCATAAAAGTGGGGATAGTGAGGAATAGTGAATATTGTGAAATAATGAGTTTGTCCAGTCTTGGATAAAAGTAATTGTTAACAAAGTAATTGTCTACAGAAAGGGAATATTAGATAAGAAATATATTTCACTGTATAGATAGTAAATAGTGTGTAAAAACTGCCTAATCTTAAAACAAAGAGGTAAATGTTAGCACAATATTTGAGGTATGTTTTTTCTCATAATACAATGGTTACAAATGAAAAACACTGGTTATAAATATAACGTCACTTTAATGAATACTTTTCAATTGAAAGATGATTTTCCTACAATATCTTCAATATTTTGGAAACCTGCTTACTGGTTTTAGATCTTTTAGATTATTATCTTTTAGATAATTTTCATTTCCCTTCCTCATTGATATTTGGGTTTCCTCCTCAGGAGAAAGCAACATCAAATTGGACAGGAACTTCATTGCAAATCTTCTCTTTGTAAATGATGTGAAATTTCTTGCATGTTGTTTAAATACCCATGGAAAATTTCCAAGTTACAACTATTCTATTAGAGAAGAGTAAGAACATCTGACTGCTGGTGACTCAGGTCTGTAATCCTACGTACTCAGGAAGCTTAGACCTGAGGATGGTGGTTCAAAGCCTGAACCGGCAGGAAAGGCTGTGAGACTTACTTCTCCAAATGACCACCAGAAAACTGAAAGTGGTGCTCTCTCTCAAGGGGCAGAGCTCGTCTTGAGCTAAAATGTGCAGGGACTATGCCCAAAACACACAGTACAAACTTCAATACAGACCAGAATAAAAAAGGAAGAAGAAAAGCATTCACAATATATCTGTGTATCATTGAAGGTCTACAAAGCATAACGTTTGGCAGAATTGTTTCAAATTACTCACAGCCTTATGAGAAGATGGCATTTCTTGTAGGAATTTGTATAGAAAACTTTACCAAATTACGAAGTTCAGAATAAATTCAAAATTGTCCTTCAAAAAACTCTCAAACACATTACAAAGGGGTTTCCATATGAGAGCGAATGTGTGACATTAATGGCATTTTCCTACATATACCATGATTCTTAATAATTCATTTTGTACTATCAAGAGTCTTCCATGAACATCTTACTGACAGCAGTACAAAAGAATCTTCACCAATGTACAAAAGAATCTTTGGGGATATTTAGACCACAACGTGGAATTTGGACCATGTGTCTCCTGAGAATGCAAAAATTATATGACTGTTTTGTCCTGTAATGACAAGGACAGGAGTTACAGGGAAGTGTCTAGGCAGATATAAAAGAATGAGCTGTTGTTCTTATCTTAGGGGGAGTCAAGAATCTTGACTATTTTACACAATGACTAATTGTGCCTAATTGGAGAACATTCAATCAAACAAAATGTGGGATTGAAGCACATGCAAGACATAAATACATCTTTCAAAGACACCTTGGACATAATCACTAATTAGCATGTCTAGGTTGTTGGGTGAAGTGAGGAAGGACTGTTTCCTAATTTCTAAATGCAAGTGGACCCCTAACAATAGTTACATTTATCTGGGAATAATATGTTCCATTTCACGTATTAATAATGTAGAATGTAAAAATATAAGAAAAGTATAATAATATTTGATCCCTAAAACAAATTTACCATCAACTTCGGTGTTCTAAACAGAAGAATGGGTAGGAAAATATTATGATTTTTTTAACCATGTAATTTTGCAACATACTTTTCAAGACACAAGATTCTAAATCATCTCAATATTTCTCATGTGTCATCTAATCTGCAGAAGAAATCTGTGACTTCTCATTGCCTGTGGAAGGGCAAAAATAAATTCTAGCAGGGCTATATACAAAATCCAACAACATATACTAGATTTAGGGGATATTGTACACTTTTTGAAGATACCATATTTTGTAGAGAAAATCTGTAATTTATCATACAAGGATATGTGCATATTTTGAGAAATTTCAGCTATATTACTAAAATATTCTGGGAAGATTAATCTCTAAGTTTGGATTATAATTCAAGGCCATTCATGAAACCATATCTGATTAATTTTTATTTTCAACTTGTGTGTTATTTGCCCTTTATATTTATGCATCCCCCATCATCATTTTAGAGTTCATTTTGCATTCCTGGCTCAAAACATTCCTACTGCTAAATGGAATAGCCTTTCAAGTATATTTTAGGAAGATCTCCCTTTCCCAAAAATATTTACTCGTAGTTAGGATTCCTATGTAATCAAAAGACTTGAAGTTTTTTACTACAGATGTGAGAATCTTGCTCATAGTTATGATAGCTATGGAAATGTCAGAGTTTCTGATTTGGGGATTATTTGAGAATCAGGTTCTCTCCTGGTTTGAAATTTGAGATGAGTATTGGGATTCCTACAGAAGTATTTGAACAAAAATGATTTGAACATTAATTTGTCAATGTTGGCTTTGAACCTGATAACTAAAGGAATCCTGTGTCTTTTCTATGCTTTCAGGAACATAAAGAGATTAGAACTATTTCCAAGTGTCTGTATATGTAATACCAACCCATTAAATTATCTACATATAAATTTATGAGAATTGAGATTAGAATTAGGGATTAGAATTACATATGTAAGGAATGAATACTTTTCTTGTCATATGTTCTTATCCACTGTTGATTTTTCCCAAACTGTTTTTTGGCCTAAAATCTCCATCCCCCTCCCACCAGGTGTAATGTTTATTCCCAACGTGTGGTTTTGTTGGGATTGTTCTTATTTGGTTTGCCCATTGTCCTTTGTCATAGATTTAGATGTTTTCCTTCCCATGCCTAACTGGCATTAACTTAAATGTAATAGTGTGTACCAAAATCAAATATAGTGACAACATTGTACAAAACATAAGAAAATAAAGGAAAAACGCTAGTAAAAAAGAACTAGCTTCACATAACACATTTTAAAAAATCAAGAAAGAGAAACCAAAGGATTTTTTTTTAAATTTCAGAGTTCATTTTGTTTATCCTAACATTCTATGGTCATATATGATCCTCTTCTAGGGCTAAAATGGACATGTTCCACTTTTTAGAAATAAGAGAAACCATGGAGTCTATGTTTGTTTGTGCCTGGCCCCCTTTAATTCATGTTATTTTTTTAAAAGTCTTTCCATTTCTTTACAAATGGCACTATGTCATTCTTTCTCATGGAAAATAGAATTCCATTTTGTTTATATCCCTCATTTTCTGACCCATTAACCTACTCTCAGGCATCTGGAGTGGTTCTTGGTTTTCCCTATGGAATGAAAATGACTTTGCTATTGTAATGGAATGCAGTGGAATCTCAATGTTGACTTGATTTGTCTTGATTATATTGTCAGAGATATTGAGCATTTCTTCATATGTCCTTTGGCCATTCTCAATTAGCCATCTGAAAATTTTTTTAAAAATTTAGATTTATCATAGAGTGGATTTATCATTCATGATTTTTTTGGCGAGGTGCGAGATTGACTTTTTGAATTTTGATTATATTTCATCACTTTTCTCTTTCTTGGCTAGTGAAGATCTTCTCCCAGTCTTTTGCTTTCTACTTACTTACTTAGGTATGTCCTTTGTTATGAAGATGTGCAGGTTCAAACATTACAGTTTGTCTAACGTTTCTTTGATTTAATACATTTGTGCATGTGTAATGAGTTTAACTCTGTTATAGGAGCCGTAGTATTTCTCTATTGCTTCCATTCAGAGTATTTTCCCTTACTTTGAGACATTTGATTCATTTGGAAATTGTATTGACACAAGATGATGTATAATGTAACTTTAAGTTTTTGTGGCATTTAACATGTATTACAATACCATTTATTGAATATTGCTTTTTGTTTTACTGCATTTATCGTGCTTCTATTTAACTTACCTAATGAATGCTCATAGTATTTTTTTTTCTTTAGAAGTGACATTTAAAAAATAGATGCCCTATTTTATCTTTTTGTCTTAATTGGTATATGTCCAGTTTCATACTAGAAGAAGACTGCAGGAGCTTAATTGCTATGTATATAAGAACAAGAATTAGGGTAAGCAAAATGAACTCCAAGAAACATGGGGATTATTATTGTTGGTGTTTTTTTAATATATAAAAAGTATTTATTTTTCTTCCTTTTTTCCTTTATTTTTCATAGGGTTTCTCCCTTTTTGTCACTATATTTGATTTTGGAAGCATGTGGATTGTATAAACGTTAATCTGAACAGGGCAAAGAAGGGGAATCAAAAATTTTGAGATACAAAACAACGGGTGAAAGAATGCCACAAAATTTCTCAGAAGACAACAATTGGACATGGTATTTACAACTGGGGAAGGAGAGATTTGAAGCAGAATAAAGTGTAAAAAAAATGGATCGAGTAACATATGGCAAGAAAACGATTCACTACCTTACGTACATAATTATAATCACCGTGTACATCACATTGACTAAGTTTAAGGAAATAGAAAAGTATTGATACATTTGTTTTAATTTTCGTAAGTTTACAAATGGATATGTATGTTGATTGGTTTGTATTCTATATACGTACAGACATGTGTTGATAGATCTGTTCCTTTCACATCCCTACCATACTAGAAAAGACACTGGTGTCCCTGAGTCTACAGGTTCCAAACTATCTTTCATATGTTAATGTTGAATTCATTCCTGCTATCTCTGAAGAAAAACGAAGAAACATTTGATTTTATACAATATGTGCACAAATATGGCCATAATCAGAAACTCACCCTTTTCAACACCATTAATAAGCCTGAGCCACATTCTCAAATCTTTAACTTCCTCATCTGTACCCAAAAGATTCAAGTCTACTTATTGCAACAATTTTATTTATTTATTTATTTATTTATTTATTTATTTATTTGTTTATTTATCAACAATTTTTAACGAGGTGGATCTTCCTAAAATATGTTTAAAAAACTATTCCATTTTGCATCAGGAATGTTGTGGACGCAAGTGACAAATCAACTATAAATATATGGAGCATATATATGTCAGGCAAATTACACACAAGTTTAATATGAAGATAGTCATGTAATATGGTTCAATGAAAGTTACAGTCCACTCTTCTTGAAACATTTCAGAAATATATTTAGAAATTGCCAAAAAATGCATACCCTCTTGCACTAAAAATATCTCTTTATTAGCACAAAATTATGCTAGCTTCACAAATTTCAATTTTCCACCTCAAAAGAATACATGTTGAATGTTATTTTGTGTACACATACATTAGCCTGTTTTTTAATGCCATAGGTTTTGGAAAGAATTCCCAGAATCCTTCTTTAGATGATATTCCATGTGGAAATCATTGAGATAGATGAGAATCTTGTATAGTAGGAAATATACTTCAGAATGTTGGTTGAAATATATATAATTCAGAATGGTGGTAGAAATTTTAATGGCCATTCTGTATGGAATATATAATTGCTGTAAGATTTGTATAAGAGGTCTAATATCATTACAGTTTTGTTATGTATTTATTAGGCTCTGCAATTATAACAATATATATGAAATCAAAGATGATATTCACAGGCAAGTTTAAGGACAGTGAAAAATGCAGTATGATTGGTCTCTATTGGGAAACAAGTATAGATATCGATTTGATGATTGAAGTTTGTATACTCCACCCTTACCATGTGTATGTGGAAACTGCCAAGGTGAATTATAGTAAGAACATAAACACTAGAGTTTGCTTCTGGATTCAAGGTAAGGATGAACGGGTAGTGAATAGTTAGTAGAAATCAAAATGAATTCATATGCTTGAGTGAGCATGACAATATATTTACAAATGTAAGATGTAAATGAAACAATGAGAAATGGTTTGAGCTCATGGTTTGTTCATATAATGATTCCTGCAAAGAAAGAAAAGAAAAACCTGAATTCTACATATGAACAAGAACTTCACCAGTAGTTCAAGAAATATCCAAAAACTTTTAAGAGCATAACATCAGTTTTTTTTTTAAATATGCTTGCTTCCAATTCCATTTCCATTGAAATTTGATCCTGGTATACAAACCTTCTCACAAATTACACTTGGACACTCTCTGTATCAACACATTTAAACTTTGTTGATCATCTAAAGTGTGACCCTAGTCAATCTATTACTTGAACTATTACTATAACTACTTGAACTATTACCATTACTGTCCATTTCTTTAAATCTTACTCTAATGTCATCCATTTAGACTCACCCATGTCTTGGCACAGATTCTGAAATATGTCTCATAAAATTTTCATGGATGTGTCATGCATGCAGGAAAATAGGAAGAAATAGTCCACATGGTTGTATAGAAAAGAAAATCCATAGTGGATTTACTATATGATATTACAATGAACTGAAATCAAAATGATAATTTGATCACCATTTCAATATTTGTGAATGGGTACATAAAAAGGAAATACAGAGAGTGATTATTTCATGAGATGTATCCTACGAAAGGATACATGCTTTATGGTAGGCAAGTAAAATGTGAAGGGAATAGCCTGTAAATACCTTTAGGTTCAATTACAAGAAATATTCCATGGCTCAAATAAATAAATGGCTTTTTCAATTCTTGTGTGTGGACAAAAAAGGACAATGTGCATTGTGAAGTGGTATTAGGTAAATATATTCAGCACTCTGGAAAAATAATTAACTTTTAAGAAACACATGCATGTCATCTCTCAGTATCAACACTGACATGTTGGACTTTGAAATGAACACTGAACTGAATATGGCCATTAACTTAGGGTAGGATTTGTTCATTGACAGCTTTCTCAAATATGTATGGTTATGAGTATACTATGCCAGAGCCACACCAACATTTGGAATATATTGCTGGGATCAAGCCTAGGGCTTGAATATCAATGGCCCAATCATTGATTCAAAAATACTCATTACCAAGGAAGACACATAAAAACAATCCTTGATTATCTGTGATTAATTTTTATCATGATTGAGTAAAATCAAGAATTGATTTTATCTTCACGTTTCAATTCCAAAAATCATAGTAATAAGCCCTGATTGAACATATGGGTGTTGGAACAGAGTAAGGAAAATTGTACATTTCAGTTTGTGCAACACAGACACAAAATTTGCATCTACAAATGGGCAGGGAACAGAAACATCTGATCACACACACAAATCAGCACACACACACATACACACACAATTATAATGGCAAAATAGTGTTGGACACAAATCAGCAAGTAACATTTCCTACAATGTCACAAATTTGCTCATGAATTTACAGGTTCTCTAATATTATCCTCTTTTTAGAAGCAGGAAATTTATGATTCCATAAGTAAGACATATTTGCATAAGGGAACATAATTAGTAATTCCATTAAGTCACATTAAGTGTTCTAATAAACAACAAAGTAAGGAAATATCACTGTCCCATCAAACATTACTCTCTGAAGTTCAGAGATAAAATACAAGATGATACAATGAGGGAGTGAATGAAATCTAATTGGCGCTTATGTGGAAGGAAATAATTCAGAGATTTTGGAAATACCAGTGTGTATGGGGCACTGTTGAATACTGCATTACATTTCTGTCTTTGTTTATTGTTATTTTTGGTCGTTGGGCTTGAACTTTGGGCTTGGGCACAGTCCCTGAGCTCTTCAAAGCTTTAATGCTGTACCATTAGATCTACAGTGCCACTTCCAGTTTTGAGGTGGATAATTGGTGCTAAGAGTGTGACAAATGTTCCTATTGGGCTTCCCTGAAACTTGATCCTCAGATCTCAGCCTTCTTCAGGTTCCTAAGTGACCTATACCAGGCTTCGTTTTTCTGTCATCCAGAGTGTGCTGATGATTTTTCGGGTTGTATGTTCCCAACATTCATGCACACTGCAGGTCAGTGAGTAACCACGCTTTTCCTTAAGGTAAACAGTCTATATTATTCGATTTTGAGGGGATTAATTCCACAACTGAATCGGAAACAAATCCTTGACTTTTTAAATCTGTATAGATCCTTATGTGTCAAATGCTTGAGATGATAGAATTAACAACATTGTCACCTGGCCCGGCTCAAATGTGGTTTTATGCCAAAAAAATAATTTCCCATGTCATATTCCTTCTCCTCTACATGACAGAGGATGAGAAACTCCCTAACTACAAGAATAAATGTATTCTGTTGGTCAAATAACTAATTGAGCTGTTCAGTTTGTAAACAGGATGAATTTTATTCCTCTTTATAATATTTATGAGTTAGAAAATTAGATGCAAAGGTGAATTTATCTATTCCCATTACTCCTCTTCAGCACTTTCTTCACTATATAAACTGCCAATTCATCCTTCACATAATATTGTAATATATTTGACAGACAGCAGACAATTGAATACAAAATCTTAGTATGCTTACTACCTTTTCATGGGAAGAATATAGGAGGCCCAACAGTGATGACAGGCTAACATAAATACAACTTGGTCTTACTTTCAAAAAGCTTTTTTTCTGGATTGATCAGAAAAGAATATACTTGACAAAAAAATACATGAAGAATCCATTGTCTCACTTATAAAAAGATTGAGACCTCATTATGGCAAGCAAGACAAACTACATGATTCTGGATTGAATAAATGCTTATGAAGAATTTCAAACAAACAACAGTAATGTTCACTTTTTCTTGTATTTGCCACCTTACCATGTCAGAGAAACTTGATGTTTTGACATTCCATAAAATAAAAGTACAATGTATTTTGTTACCTTAGAAAGACAAGTTCATTCTAGCAATTACAATTCTTTAAACAGTCTCATAAATACTCACTAAGAAATAGTATAACTTTTGTAGTTACACATCTAATTTTGATTTTCCAATTTATACCATATCAAATGTGCATTCATACTTTATACAGGACTGTGCATGCTTTGCTGGTTTAAAAATAGTACTAAATACATTTCATTAATATGTATCTTTGCAAAGTGTAACTTGTAAACAACCTCAAGTATCTCCGCAGATATTTTTATACTAATTCCTGGAGAAAATTTAAATCAGATAGTCGTTACTATAATATTCATTAATTAATTTCAGAATGAAATATACAAACCGTAAGTTTGTATATGTATCAAATACCAGACACTGCCATTTACACTGTCATAATTGATGTGATAAGTGAAACCTTAAACCATAAAAATGGGGAAAAAAGGATTAGTCCAACATAACAGTGTTATCTATGGCTTCCCGAATGAATTGATTATAAGAGAATGAGAAGAACATTCATATAAGGTAATTTGGGTGATTACATTTATTAACGTTCCTAATGAATATATAGTTGAATTTTGCCACCAATCACAGGTTCACCAGTTCACAGAGCAATCCAAAACTTTGGTTGTAGTGAGCAAACTATATGGGTATATTAAACAGAAATTTTATTTATCTTATTTCTTCATTTCTTCATGTTGAAAGACAATAGTGCATCATAAGAAAACAGCATTTTGTTTCCATGTTTTTGCCAGATGATTTGATTGTGCCACACACAAAACTTGGAATAAGACCTTCCACGGATTCAGCCCCTAGTAGAAATACATATTGTGGAAATGGTGCTGTGGCTTCAGTGATAGAGCACTTGCCTTGAGCTGAAGAGCTGAGGGACAGTGCCTAGACCCAGAGTTCAAGCCCCATGATCAACAACAAAAAAAAAGAAATACATACTTGTTTGAAGTGCTAGATTAGATTGGCTCTAATATTTATGCATTGATAAAGAAAAACAACATGGTTAACAGCCATAACAGCCTTACACGATACATTTAGGTGGATAATAAAGATTTAAAAGGGTGATTTTTTAACCATGTGCAAAAACAAATCATTGCAATGTTTGACATGGTTTTTAGTCATTTAGGACTGCATATCTCCAGATATGTTATTGATGTTAGCATACAAGACAATCAAAGTTGAACAAAGAATTTGAATTTCACTCCTAAAGGAAGAAATCATACAACAGGCCAAGATAAGTTGAGATTCAATAATGGAAAATGCAGAAAAAGCAAGCTCTTTACCTTTATCCCAGTCTTCCTCAGAGGAAACATATTATCATTTATTTTCAGAAGTCTTGTCTTTTCATTCCAAGTGATGTTGACTACAAGCAAACACAAATATACCATCAGAGGAAGATAAAGATGCAAATGCCCTACACTGATCTGGATTGTGTTTTAGGTGTCAGTCTTAACTACATCATCCTCAAGGAAAGTTTTGTCCATACAAGTTGCAATATGTTTACTGAATTAATTTCATGGAACTAGGTGGTGAACATTGAAGGGTCAAGTAGCCAATTTGGCAGCAATATCAGGATGATTCTTTCTAACAAAAGGTCACATATGAAGAAATATTTTCAAATTTTCTCTTTTTATAATTTTTTGGGCAGGATGCTTACCCTGGGCTTGACACTATGCCATATGTACTGTGCTAGTACATACATTTTAATGCATATATTTATTGTAATCCTACTGTACAGAGGGGTTACAGTTACATGAATAAGGTACATGAATGAGTACATTTCCTATCGAGAATTGTTACCCCCTCCTTTGTTTTTTTCCCTAAGATCCTTTCCCTCCCCATCTCCCCAACTCCTCCTCACGGCCAAAGTTGTAAAGTTCGTTTTCAACAGAAGTTCGTGTATATTTCATTGTTACAATGGGTCAACCTGTATCCCAAAACAGAACACAGCTCCTCGATGACCCAGCAATCCTACTTTTGTGCTTTTACCAAAATAATCATGAATAAGACCATAGTAAAGCTATCATCATTATTTACCATACCTAAGATACGGAACCAACCAAGATGCCCTTCAGTAGATGTATGGACTAAGAAAATGTGACATAGATAGATAGACAGATAGATAGATATACCATATATAGATATGTTATATATAACATATATAGATATATAACATATATGTATCTATGCATCTATGTGTGTATGTATGTATGTATGAATGTATCTATCTATCTATCTATCTATCTATCTAAACTGGAAATCTATGAATAATATTACTCCATTTCTTAGGAAATCGAAAGACTCAGAAAAATTATATTAATTGAAGTAATGCCCAAAGAAACATAGGCCCATTGTTTCCATAATTTGGAATAACTAGCATTTGTTTAGGACAAGCATAAATCTTCAAAAGCGATGTACATAGGACCATATAAGATGGCATTAATTGAAATGAAATCCAAGATCGGTACACAGGTGGATTTTTCTTTCTTGCTATAATTTTTAACATATTTATAATGTACTATATTATTTTTCCCTTTGGTGTGTTCCTCCCTATGGTATAACTCCTGTTTTCACTGTATTTGATTTCAGTGCCCTACATCATGTACATACATTTTTTTCTAAATTAGGGAGTGGAAGGGAAAAAACTAGTGCATCCTTTTGCAGAGGCTAGATTTCTACATTTGTACCCATAGCAACTCTTCTCTATATTCTCATTTGACAGTGGAGATAAGAATGTTTATTACTCCCCTGCATGGGCTGGCAAACTATCGGGTTATTATTTCTTTCATGAGGAAACAGTGACAGGGTAGATAAATTGTATATATATATATATATATATATATATATATATATATATATATATACAATTTTGGCCTATGTTTACTTAAATATGAGTTTTATGTATATACAATTTATTAATGCATAGATAGGGTGATTGAAAATATATTTGAAAATATCCAAAATGGAGGGTCATCACAGGTGTCTTTTTTACAAAACACAACAGCAGAAACTGTGCTTCCTCTACAGCTCTGGAACTTATTGTAGCAGTGTTACACGAAGAAAAAAATAATTTTCTACCCACAATTCTTCAAATATTGCATAATTTTTTATGAAAGTAAGAGCAATTTTGTAATCAATATTCTAAATATAGAAAGCAGATACAATGCAACTCCCATTTCATCAGTTTATAAGCATGGCATGAAAGCTAAAATATCCAAGCTGAATTCTAGGCCTTATGATAATACAGTGGGAGTCTTAATACCTTTAAGAATACTATTAACATTTTGGTCATTAGGCAATTGTGAGGAAAACGCAACCATCTCTAATGTTTGTGAAATATGGCACACACATTCTGACATAATTGCCCACAAAAAACATCTTGCTTTTGTTCTGCTTTGAATATAGATCTAGAAATACATCTCTAGAAATACACAAGTTGGTCTTTGTCTTACATTACATGTTGCAGAGATTTCAGAAGAAATACAAAAATCTCTCTATGCCAGTTCGGCCCACAATCTCTCTATCATCTTTCACATTCATTTCACACAATTTATCTTAAAAACCATACTCAACTTTATCCATGAACTAAAGAAATTCTGTAATATCAACATGTTCCCAATGAAAAGCTACCTTTCTACTTTTCACAAGATTGTATGGGAATTTACAGGATCTGAATTTGTGATTTTTATCATAGGGACACTGTAATAACCTCTAAGGATCCACAGAATCCTCTGAAAGAGTAAAATACCTTGTGAAAATCTATATATTAGGGAAAATGCAAGTCTTCAATGTTATTTCCCTTATGAACTATATCTTAACTCAGGAATCCCTATTTGGAAAATGTAGACTCAAAATGTGACAGAGTATTACTCTGGAATTTAAATTCTGATGAACTCTCAGAATCTATTTTAGTATTATAAAAATATTCATTCTAGTTTAAAAATTAATGAATTGAGTCAAATGGAACTGTTAGTTTGTGTTAGCTTCTGAGAGCATACATCCATTGAGGGCCACTGATTTTACTGCTTTCGTATGTTTCAATCTAGAATTTGCCCATAATTTACATTCTTCTTCACCTTTCAACCTAGCACATCAAGTCAGTTATAATTATAAAAATGTCTAAGGTTTCAGATTCCATCAGGAGAAAACCTACTATCCTATTCTCTCTGGTCCTCTCAATATACTTTCTGTTGGGACTGGGAAGGTGGTTCAGTGGTAAAGCACTTGGCTTGCATGCATGAGGCCCTGGTTTCGATTCCTCAGCAACACATAAGCAGAAGAAAAAGCCGGAAGTGGCCTTGTGGCTCAAGTGATAGAGTACTAGCCTTGAGCTGAAGAGCTGAGGGACAGCACCCAGCCCTAGAGTTCAGGCCCCAAGACCGAACACACACCCCCCCCAAAAAAAAATACTTTCTGTGATTCCAAAAAAGAAAAAAAATAGCGTGAAGTAGACCATTTAAAATAATATCCTAAAACAAATGCGTAAACATGTTTACCTTTTTCCATTGTGACATAAATATCAGCAAGTCCTGCAGATAGAAAAATTCTTTGAGAGAAAATATGACTTAATACTTCAAAATCATATCTTAAATGTTCTGATTTCCTCAGCGATATGAAAAACAACCAGGTAGGACATATTTATCTCTAATACTTTTTGTTATTAGACATACATGGATTGAAATATATTGATATCTCTGTTTATTTTACAGATTAGGTTCACTTAAAACAAGCTATAGAATAATATAACTGTGAACTCAAAAATTTGCATATTTTTCAGGCATTTTTTCTTCATCATATCAAACAATTAGAGGATGATGATCATGACAACTTTTAAGCCAATTTGGAAAAAGTTTTCTAAATTATGGATGCTTAAAAAATTCCAAATTCCATTTTACAAGTATCTAATACGTATTGAAAATATGCATGCATCTGAAGGAGAATTTGCTATTCTCATAGATATGTCATGATGATTCCTATTCAGATTATAAGATCAGTATGGCGTATTATTCAGGTAACTGCTTCTTAGTAAAGATATGAATCACAAAACAAAGGAATCATTGAGACTCATGAAAGTCAATATTTGAGATTGCTACTGTCGTTCTATAGGCAGTAAATTTGATTAGTACAGTGTCTAGTGGCCAAGAAGCATAGCCAGAAGACATTAAACATACAATGGCTTTGATACACATAAAAGTGACAGGAATAAAAGTAAATTTCAAGATTGCCAGAATGGAAATAGCTTTTTTTGGAAGTCTGAGGGAGTAAATAATTTTTGTTATTTTACCCATGGAACAATCCTGCCTAGTTGGAGAAAATTATTAGAACTACATTTGGGATATCAGGAGTAGAAATTAAGAAATGTCCCAGTCAAATAAAGGAGCCAAAAAGATGATTTACATATAGAAAATGGAGAAGTAGGAAAAGAGGGCAAGAGACCTGTCTCCTTCAGTTATCTGGATTCACCGAACAAGTCAGGATCTCTTCCTGGCTTCCCCATAACGGAAAATGTGCCACTAGTAGGTTTTCCACAGCAACAGCTACTTCTGTTTAATGACTTCTCTTGTTGGAGACACCGTTATTGTGATGTAGCCCATAAACCTCACTTCCGTTTTACGAATGGATGGAACTCAGCCACACTTTACCATATGACAAGTAAGTGCTGATTTCTAGCCTGAACCCGGAAGACAAAGTATCACTTCCTTTTAGTATGCATCGGAGGACTCCAATTCAGTAGAATAGAAATGTGTGAGTATCCAGTAGAAGAATAATGTGAAGGATGACTTACACTTTCATCTGGACTTCAACTACTAATTCTTTGTAAGTTATTCTGCCTAAATATCAGGACACATTGTATGGCTTAAATAGGCACAATAAATCAATCTTTAAATATTATCTTTTCTTCTCTTGTTTACTTTGCTTCCTCATAAATATTTTCATTAAGAGAGAGTTTCACAAAAAGACACTATTAGAACTTAATCACCTTCTGCCTAAAACGTTACTTTGCCTTCATTATAGATATGCTTGATCTTTGTACGGATCTTTTTAATTCACATTTTTTATTGATATTCATGTAACATAAGATTGATGTACGCTAAGATTTCTCAAAGCAAATAGTCACAAATATTAAATGAAAACAGCAAGAGAGAGACAAGTTCCCAGATGAATTTTTTCATTTTTATATCATATAGTTTTACATATACAAATATTAATGTTACTATATAGTATAAGATACACATAAAAGATATAGAGAAATATCTGTGAATGTATATCTTGATGTAAATATATATATGCATACTTATGTGCATTATTTAATCACCAATAATATAAACTACATGCAAATATTCTACAATATAACTTACAATTATAGAATTTACAACTCAGGAGTCTATTGACATGTTTATGTAGAAGAGATAAAATTCAATTCGGTTCTAATAAAACATGAAGTAATTATGCAAACTTTTGGAAAGGTGGATTGCAGTGTTTCTGATATAACATATGTCACATTTTACTATTATGTAGATTTCGTATCATTCTTTTTCATGAACACAAAGTAATTTTATTTAAAAATATACCAAAGATTTTTTGGGTATACACTAAACATTGAGAGTATTGAGACTAAAGTATTTATGCTGGAACTCTTCATTAAATAGTGTATATGAACAAACTGCTGTAAATTAAACTTTTTGTTGATACATTCATGGGAACGGGATGTTTGTTTTTATTTTCACATTTGTCTGTTTCCAATAGCTGTTTTATGAATCACGAAAAGCTGAAGCATTTCATTATTTCTATCAGTAGAAAACTATAACATGGCAGCTGGGTGCTGGTGCCTCATGCTTGTAGTCCTAGATACTCAGGAAGCCAAGATAGGAGGATCATGGTTCAAAGCCAGCAGGGGCAGAAAAGTCTGTGAGACTCTGATCTCCAATAAACCACTAGAGAACCAGAAGTGGAACTGTGGCTCAAGAGGTAGTGCATGCTCCTTGAGCTGAAGAGTGAAGGGACAGTGCCCAGATGCAGAGTTCAAGCCCCATGATCGACTATATATATCTATATCTATATATGATTAAACCATATATATGTATATATATTCAAATACATATATACATATATATATATATGTATTAAGAAAATTGAAACAAACTGATATGGAAGAGAAGAAATAGAAGGCCATGATTTGTCATTAAATGAAGAATCTGGAAACATATCTAAGAGAAACAAAAACTATGGACACTTGGGTAGGGATAAAAGAAAGGATATTATGGCAGTGCTTGGTATCTCATGAAGTTAACCAGGTACACCAAAGCAGAGCAGGAACACTCTCTGAAGGAGATAGAAAAGATTCCCATTGCACTCTCAAAAGTAATAATCAAGTTTTGTAAATATCTGTTATGTGTACGTTTATCATGCTTGGGGTAATACAAACTGTTCAATTAAGAATCATTATCTTAGGACTCTAAGGAAATCTTGTACTTACGTCAATTGAATCAAACTCTAAGACATTATCCAACTTCTTCTTATGCTTAAATGAACAATTTATTTAATCTGTACTAAAATTCAGTACATTTATTTGATTTCCACATGAAGTTCTTGCAGCATACAATCTGATACTCATTGGCATTCCTTCTGTAAGCCAGCAGTTTTTTCTCCTCCTTCCCTTGTTCCAGTAGGCTACTATATACAAGACACTTTTACTAAAAACATGTTCAAGTACAAGTAATAGAGATAAATTCACAAGGGAGGTATGAAGTAATTAAGCACATTATACGGACAGAGTAGACTGATGGGTTTGTTCATAGAATGTGCCTAATAATAGTGACAAATACAAATAATACACATTGCATATATTTGTAAAATACAACTTGATATTGTAGCATTGCTCTTGAAGAAATAGTAAAAAGCCACTAAATTTGTATTCTAGTGTTTGCATTTATGAACATTTTCAGTTTGTACTAAGAACATTTGTGCCAAAAGTTCACACAGGCTAACAAACAGAGAAAATGTCTTAATGAACGTTTCCTTTGTGGCATATTGGACCCAGAATGACAGAAAACTACGTGATACTTGTCCGAAACTGGATTCTCACCAATCACAATTTTCTGAGGTAAACATCCATGAAATGATTAGTGTTACAGAAATTATAGTCCTTCTAAAATTGAGGCATGCAAATATTTCTTAATGATTGTACTGGCACTGAGGTTATTATAAATTAGTTTTGTGCCTGGACAAGAGCATAGTACAGAGTTGCAAAATACAGTCATTGATAATTCCTCTACTCATGACTTGTAGGCTCCCATTTTCCTTCAATGAGCCCTTTTGGAAAAATGCAGAAATGTAAAAGCATGGATATGTTTCCTTATTTGTCTTCATCATGGTCTGGAAGGGCAGAAATAATTACTTTATATGGTTAGATATTTCCACTACAATATCTCGTGTGATAGATTGCTCCTTTCTAATTTGATTCCTTGAGGCTCCTACAGTCTCTACGCAATCCAACATGAATAGAAAATGCTGAGATTACAAGTATTTCATATAAATCTTCATGTTGAATCAATCTGAAGAATTGTACTTACATTCAAATGTTTCTGCAAAGATTGCACATAGTATTTTATGTCATTCAATATGAAAAACATTGCTGTCTAAATATGCACATCACCAGATACAACCTGGATTCAAAACCACCATATCCGGTGATCATCTGAATTCACATAACTAAGCTATATCTTAACTACATTGTTCCAACTTTTTTTCCAAAGGTTGATCCTCAAAAAATATGCTAAACCACCAGCACAATTTGCAACAGGAATGTTTTTAGTGTATTATTTATTCATGTGCAATACTCTAAAAATAAATTATATTTTCAGAAAGAAAGAGATAAACAATACTGATCTACATACCTCTCTCTCTCTCTCTCTCTCTCTCTCTCTCTCTCTCTCTCTCTATATATATATATATATATATATATATATATATATATATATCACATTTTCTTGATCGATTCACCTACTGAGGAGCATCTGAATTGGTTCCATATCTTAGCTATGGTAAATAATGCTTCGATATCATAGGTGTGCCAGTAGCTTTAGTATAATCATGTCTTTGCTCATTTGGTTACATGCCCAAAAGTGGGATTCCGGAGTCATAGGGAGCTCTATGTGCAGTATTTTGAGGCATCTTCATACTGCTTTCCTTAGTGGTTGCACAAGTTTACTCACAACAACAAAGGAATAGGGTTAGGTTTTGGCCACATCCCCCCCAGAATCTGTTATTATTAGATTTCTTGATTATAGAAATTGTAACTAGGAACAGGTGGAATATTAATGTTGTCTTGATTTTTATTTCTTTTATAGCTAGAGAAATTGAGCATTTATTCTTGTGTCTATTGGCTATTCTTATTTCTGCTTCGGAGAGGTTTCTCTTTCAGATTTTATCCCACTTATTTAAATGGGCAGTTATTTCTTTGAGGATCTTTTGTTGGGGTATTAATTTTTTGAATTCTAATTTATTTCATGTATTTATTTGTATAGTCGTTGGTCATGCGGTTGAACTCTGGGGTTGGGCGCTGTCCCTACTCTCTTTGGCTCAAGGCGAGCACAGTACTGCTTGAGCCACAGGGACACTGCCAGGCTGGCTTTGAATCGTGATCCTCAAATCACAGCGTCCTGCATAGCTAGCATCATAGGCTAAGTCACTGGCACCTGGCCTCTAAATAAATTTTATATATGAGACCACTATCTGTTTTATAGATAGTGAAGATCTTCTTCTAGTTCTTACTATGTCCTTGCCAGGCAGAAGCTCTTTAGTTACATGACCAAACTTTCTTTGATTTTTTTGTTTCTGTGTTTTTATTAAGAAAATTTCAGCCTGTGCCAAAGAGCCTAAGAGTTTCTTCTACTTGTTATTTTGATTTAAGAATGTCTGCTTTGATTTCAAGGTCTTCAATCCATTTGGAGTTGAGTATATTGCAGGGTGATATAGACATTTTTCTACAGGTATTTAACCAACTTTGCCAGCACCCATTTACAGAAGAGGCTTTCTTCCATTCTATTTTTTCGCTATTATGGAAATTTAGTTGGCTGTAGGTCTGAGAGTTCATTTCTGGGTCTTTAGTTCTATTGCATTGGTCCTCAGGTCAATAGTGCCAACCTGTTTTCATTACTAAGGCTTTTTTTTGGTAAAGCTTGTAATTTGGTATTGATATTCCTCCAGCATTGTTGTTTCTTCTAAGGAGTGTTTTTACTGTTTGGGGTTGTTCACTGTTCCATATGAATTTTTGGGTTGCTTATTCTAGTTCATTGAAGAATGAAGTCAACTTATAATGTTGGCCAGCATCACCTTTAACTTATAGATAGCTTTTGAGAATATTGCCATTTTTATATTAACCTTCCCAATCCTGGAGCATTGGAATTTTTTTTTCACTTCCTTAGTTCTGTTTTAATTTCCTTTTTCAGATTTTTAAAGTTTCTATTGTAGAGGTCCTTTACTTCTTTATTCAACTCCTATTACTTCATTTTTGTAGGGTTATTATAAAAGAATTTAATTTTCCTGATTTCTGCCACACTCTTCTCATTTTTGGCATATAGAAAAGACATTGATTTTGAGGGTTAATTTTGTATCCTGCTACTTTGCCAAAGTTTCTGATCAGTTCAAGTAATTTGGGAGTAGATTCCATAGGATTCTTTAAATACAAGATCATGTCATCTTCTAAGAAGGAGAGTTCACCTCTTTTTTCACCTGTATGGGTCCCCTTTATATTTTCATCTTTGTATGACTTTTAATAGTAAGTTGAAGAGAAGTGGAGAGAGTGGACACCCTTTCTCATTCCTGACTTTATCTTTTCCCACTAATTATAATGCTTGAGGTAGGTTTATCATTCATAGGCTTTATTATACTGAGGAATGTTCAATGAATTCCTAGTTTTTTTCCAGAACTTTCATCATAAAGGGTGTTTGATCATGCCAAATGCTTTTTCTGTATTCATTGATATAATCATTTGGTTCTTGTCCTTTCTCTTGTTTATGTGTTGTATTAAATTAATTGATTTGGATATATTGAACCAACTTTGCATCCTTGAAATGAATCCTGTTGGTAGTGGTGTACCATTCTTTGATAGTTGTTGAAGTCAATTCACCAAAATTTTGTTGAGGAGTTTGTCATCAATATTCATCAAAGAAATTGTTTTAAATTTCTCTTTCTTTGATGAGTCCATGCCTAGTTTGGGTACTGAACTTTCACTTTCAATTTCAATTTCACTGAACAGTTGGAGTATTCATGTGAGTTCTGTTTAGAAGGCCTTGTAGAATTCAGCTGTAAATTCATCTGGTCAGATGCTTTCCTTTCGTGGGAGGACTGTTATTGCTGTTTCTGTTTCAAAGCTTGTTATGGGCCAATTACATTTTTTTAAGTCATCTTGTGTAGTTTGGGCAAGTCGATATTTGCTAGAAATTCATTAATTTCTTACAGATTCTCAAATTTATTAGCATAAAGTTATGAGAATGTTTTCCCTCTAATGTTCTGGATCACAGTTTTTTTCCATTTTCTTCTCTGAATTTGTTAATATGGGTGTATTCTCTTCTATTTCTGATAAGATTTGCTAAGGGTCTGTGAATTTTGTTGATTTTGTTCAAAGTACCAACTCTTTGTTTTGTTGATTCTTTCTAGGGTATGTTTGGACTCGAATTCATTTAATTCTGATTTAATTTTAATCAGTTCTTTCCATGTAGTGGATTGGGTTTAGCTTGTTGATCTTTTTCAAAAAGCTTCAGATGCTCATTAAATTGATGGTTTACGATTTCTGATTTGTTGATGTAGGAACTCTCAGCCATAAACTTTCTTCTGACTACTGCTTTTGCTGTGTCCCAGAGGACTTTGTGATTTTCATGCTCATTTTTGTTAAATATCCTGAATATTTGAATTTCCTTTTAATCTCTTCCATGACCCACTGGTAGTTCAACAGTGTGTTGTTCAGTCTCTAGGATTATCTTTTGATGCATTTTTTGTTGATTTCTAATTTTGTTGCCTTGTGGTCTAAGAGAATGCAGGACATAAATGTTTCTGAATTTGGACAAATTTGCTTTGTGACCTAAAATGTGGGGTATTCTTGAGCATATTCCGTGTGCTGCTGAGAAGAAAGTGTATTCTGATTCTGGTTGGTGAAATATCTGATAGATGTTTATTAAGTCTTGTTGATCTATGCAGTTGTTTAGATACAAGTTTTCATGTTCAATTTTTGCTGGAATGATGTATCTAGTGGATATTATGATATGCTAAATACCCCAACAATTAATGTCTTTGTATCATGATTGATTTTAGGGAACATACGATTTCTTTGATAAATTTGGGTGCTCCATTATTTGGCAAATAGTAAGAATTGCAACATCCTCCTGAAGGCTAGATCCATTAATTAGTATGCAGTGAACTTTATCTCTTCTCACTCATTTTAATTTGAAATCTATTTTATCTGCTATTGGGATTGCAACTAAAGCCTGTTTATGGAGGTCAGAGTTTGCTTTCTGGATTTTATTCCAGGCTTTTACTTTCAAAAATGTTATTTCTGAGGGAAGAGAATGTCTCTGAAGGCAGCAGACAGAAGCAGTTGGCTTTTTCTTCTATCTAGACAATCTATTTTGCTTACTTAGAGAGTTCAGTCCACTAATGTTGAGAGTTAGGACTGAGAGGTTTTGGGGAGTTCCTGCCATGTTATCCACTGTCTTGGGAGCTGTGCCAACTGGGTTCTTCTTCTTAGATTCTCTGTTTCATAGTTTTTTTTTGCCTTTATCATGTGCTTGTGTGTTTTCTAGGTGTAGGATATGTTAAGAATCTTTTCTAGGGTTGGATTGTTGGAGATATATTGTTTTAATGTTTCTTTGGTGTGGAATATAGTTTATTTAGTCTCTTGTTTGAAGAAGACTTTAGCTGGATATGGTATTCATGCTTGATAGTTGTTTGTTGTAGGTTATTGCATATATTAACTCTGTAGGTTATTGCATATAATTAACTCTGGTTAGAAATCTGAAGTTATTCTTATTGGTTTCCCTTTACAGCTGATCGATCTTTTCTCTGTAATAGCTTTTGGATCCTTTCTTGGGTCACATTGGATCCTGTGCAGATTACAATATGATAGTGGGATGTCCTGTTCTGTTCCAGTCTATTTTTGGTTCTAAATGATTCTTGTATCAGAATGGCCCTATTTTTTTTTTTTTTTTTGCAAATTTGGAAGTTCACTGATAGGCTCCTCAAATAAATTTCCTATACCTTTAACTTCTGAGGCCTTGTGAATGTGACTACGAAATATGAAATAAATCTATCATTTTCTTCAATTTGTCTTGAATATTTGTTTGTTCTTTTAAATGTACAGACTGTTTTCAGTGCCAGAACTTTGATCTTCTGCATGGGCTGACCGACTGTCAAGGCTTTCTTCTTTGTTTTATTTTTTTTCCTTTCCTTCTAAGTGTTCAGATTTGATCACTTCAAAATCTTTGCTGGAGCTTTCTTTTATATTTGGTATTTTAGAGTTCATTGTCCAACCCATTAGTTCAGTCCTTATAGTTCCGTTGGACACCCTTTCCTTCTGTTGGACTTCATTTAGCATTCCCTTTGTGCCCTCTATGGATTCCTCCAGCCTTCTGTTTGTACATTCCACGTGTCTTTATTAATATTTGCTTATTTTCATCCTGCTCTTGCAATTCCTTTATTTATCTTTGATTATCCTCCTTATGCACACAAAAATCTTTTATTAGTATTTAGTTAGCTTCATCATGTTGACATAACTCCGTTGGAAGCTTTCAGTCTTTCATTCAGCATACCAGTATAGCAGTTGTGTTTGTAGAGCATTTGGGGAACTCAGATATGGATTACTCATTAACTGCTCTGTTGCTGTTTATCATTAGGTGAGTTGAGACTCCTGGACTTGACATTTTCTTGTGTTCCTCTGACTCGTTCTTCACCTTTGGGTAAAAAAGGAAAATCAACTCTGTGCAAGTACACTATTTTAAGGAAAGTATCATCCATAGTCCTGTAGTTGCACAGATTTTTTGATATAGTCAAAATAAGTACAGATACAATCTAGTTCAACAGATACAATGTAGTTCAACAACAAACAACTATGGTTCAAGGATCTAAGAAAGTTTCAGAAGGAGTCAGCAGACCATTGATTTATAAGTTTAGGGAGAATTGTGGTCAGAATATAAGATTAGATTAATGTGGGGAGAGAAAATGAGTGAGGGATTTAGAGAGCTGAAAGTATATAAGGAACGGAGGAAAGAAAGAAAAAAAGGAAACATTAAAATACAAAATATAACGAAGAAACATAAAAATAATATAATTATAAAGAAATAACAGAAAATATAAAGGATTTGAATCACAGAGTTTGTTAATTGAGTAACTGAAGGATAAGACCTAATAATAGAAGGTGCCTATACACCTGGGGGTGAATAGCAATTAATCCAGGGGGAAAAACACACACACACAAAGACCAAAAGAGAAAAGTATAAAGTAATTTTAAAAACACACACCTAAAATAAACATGATGAAAAGATAAAAAAGAAAACCTTGTTAAAACATTTTAAAAAATTAGATAGATAAGAGTTCTTCTTGGGGCTGGGAAGGTGGCTCAGTAGTAGTGTGCTTGCCTTGCATGCATGAGGCCCTGGGTTCAATTCCTCAGCACCACATAAGCAGAAAAAAAAAAGCCGAACGTGGTGCTGTAGCTCATGTGGTAGAGCACTAGCCTTGAGGTGAAGAGCTAAGGGACAGCGCTCAGGCCCAGATTTCAGGCACAAGACCGGGTCCCCTTTCCCACCCAAAATGAGAATTCTTCAAATTTCTTAGTGTGGGAGTACATATGTCTCCCTTTTATCTATAACCAGTCTCTTGGTGGAGGTTCTGATTTCCTGTGCTGTTTAAATATCCTGTGGCTTGATTGGTTTCTTAAATCAATTTAAGCAGGCACAAAGGCTCTGTGACTTCCCAGGGACTTTATGACCCGCATTTGAATGTAGTTTTGGGGGTGAGGGAAAATCGCTTTGATCATCACAAAAGAGGGAGATACCTGTTTTCTCTATCTTGGAGTTGTTGTGGTGTGGTTGGGTTGTGGGTATGGGTGAGAATTTTCAGCAATCAGTAGCTTTCCATGAGATTCTAGCTCCTGAGACATCACTCAGACCAGTTTGGAGCCATTCTCAGGATTTATGTTTAGTGAGTTTCAATTGTTTTTATTTTACCTCTACTGCCACTGGGTGTTGCCTATGCTGCAGTACAGAGTATCAGCCTCTGGCTTTTTTTTTACCCAGTAAAGAAAGTCACTCCTCTGTATGGTGAGCATCCTCTGCCTGGAATGGAAAACTTTCCCTTGGGGGAAACTGAGCCATGTAGTTCAAGGTACTTTGATCTGTTAAATGGCTCCTATTGTCTTTTCCCAAAGGCTGAGTTACGTGCTAGCTGATCTGGCCAGGTCTTTGTTAGTATCAAAGATGGATACTGGATATAGTTAGCTTCATCATGCTCACATAATTCCTATAATCTTCTTTGGGATGATTCTCCACTAGTGGGGGAAGGGCTAACGTCCCACCATTGCTCTGTGAGAATGCCGTGGGGTACCCACATCTTCCCCTTGGTTTCCTGACTCTGCTCAATGATTTCCTGTCTGTGGAGAGCAGGATGAAGATTTCTACTGCTTATTGGTTCTTGCTGGCTGTGAGTAGGGTCCACTCCAGACCACTTCTGGTCCCTTTTTCCTGGGCTCACTCTGTTGATATGTTGGCTGTGGCAGAAGCTGCCAACATTGCGATACACACTGGCAAGTGCTTAAATCTGGATATGAGCACTTGAATATTTCATCTATGGCCAAACTCTCTGTACTATGATTGCATGTTTGATTTGATTTTCTAGACATGGTCTTTTCACTAGAACCCTAAAACCAGTTTCTATGTGAGATCTTGTTTAGCCCTCAGTTGATCCTCCACCATCTTCCTCCAGAACTCTAATTTCATGATTTTTTTTTTGTCGGTTGTGGGGCTTGAACTCTGGGCCTGGGCGCTGTCCCTCTGCTCTTCACCTCAAGGCTAGCGCTCTACCACTTGAGCTACAGCGCCTATTCCAGTTTTCTGGTGGTTTATTGGAGATAGGAGTCTCACGGTCTCTCCTGCCCGGGCTGGCTTTGAACCGCGATCCTCAGATCTCAGCCTCCTGAGTAGCTAGGATTACAGGTGTGAGCCACCAGCGCCTGGCTTTCATGATTTTTTTTTGTACTCATTTCTTTTTATCATTTGTGGGTCTTGAACTATGGGCTTGGGCATTGTCCTTGAGGTCTTCAGCTCAAGTCCAATGCTCTTCCACCTGAGCCACAACACCACTTCCAATTTTCTACTTCTTTATTGAAGATAACAGTCTCATGGGGTTTTCCTGCCTGGGCTGGCTTTGAACCGTGATTCTCAGATCTCAGCCTCCTGAGTAGTTAGTATTACAGGCGTGAGTGACCAGCGCCCAGCATTTTGTCCTCACTTTTCAAACTAGAATGTATTTGAGAAGAATTTTTTTTCTGGTGCTATTAAGTTATTGTAGATATCAACAAACATGAGGTAAACAATAAATTTTATTTGTTTAATTGCTCTTACTGCATATAAAATTACTACCTGCCCAAATACAACCGTCATGCAATTTTCTTGAAGATTGTAAGATCATTCATTTTGATATATTGTCTTGTATTTTTAAATAATTTCTTTCTTGTATGTTGGATCAATAATATTGAAGACATTAAATTTCATTCAAATATGTTTGGTTCAAAACCAATTGAATAAAAGGACACAAATATGGTTTAACTGATTGTAGGTTCAGATAATGATTTCTACTATGTAAAAACAGGCATGAATTTGAATTAAAACACCTTAATAGTTCAAATACTTGTTTCAAATATTCTTTGCTATGCTTAATTTCAACCAATACTTTGACATTTTCACTACTATAATAATGAAAGGATGAAGGAAAGGAAATTGGTTATTGAATATTAACAAAATATGCCACAAATAAAATAGATGAAACATGAAGAAGAAAGATGTCAAAGAAATCTCTCTAGTTTTCAATTTCTTTCACACAGCAACAGGAACAATAAATATTAGAAATCAGTTTAAGATCACTGTAATGATAGGTTTTTTAAAATGCTTCTTCATGATGATTTTAGAATTACGTTTTTGATCATTCTTTCTACTTTGTGTCAAAGGTAAATTACAATATTCTAATATGCAACTAGGATAACCACTAAAAACTCTATTACCTGAACATTTTGAAAGTACTAATGTACCATAAGCACTTTCCTATGTAAAACCAATCATAGCAATCAATTTTACAAATGAGGGAAATCATTAATTAATACTTAGTTTAGCCATAAAGTCTTTCATTGTTCATATAAACCAGTGTCATGCATATTTTTTTCTGAAAATGGAATTCGTTTTTAGCCTGTATTGCACATGAAGGAATAATAAACTTTAAACATTCAATGTGCTACTTACACTGGTTTATAACTATAATTTATGAAGTTCTAACTTGTGAAAGAAAGTTGCAAGACTAAAATTAGAATATAAGTTAGACATGTGAATTCAGAAGGTGATCACTAGATATGGTCATCTTGAAATTACGTTGTTTACATTGATGTTCATGTTAAGAGAGCAGCATTTTTCCTATTGAATTATTGAAAATATTAGGTAATTATTTGCAGAAACATTTGAACATGAGTACAATTCTTGGGATTAAATCAACACTAATACTTACTGAAATCCTGAACCAGAAGAGACTAGAGGTAAACCTGAGCATTTTTTATGCCTGCTGGATTATGTGGAGTTTATAGGAATAAATGTATGGAGAAACCCATCACATGACATATTAAAATGGAAATATGTGACAATATAAAGATATTGATTATTTCTGCATTTCCAGACAAGGACCAATATAAATAAAGGAATATAGCCTTTGTCTTCCATTTCTACATTTTTCCATAGGTGTTCATGGCTGGACAAGGGAATCCTGTATGTGGTGAGTAGTGCAACAATTTAATGACTACATTTTCTGACTGTTCAAATCTGTTGTCCAGGCACAAACTAGTGGACAAGAAACTGAAAGTGCATATAACTGCTGAAAAATATAAATACTACTAGATCTTTGGGAGACCATACATTTTCTATTGCCAATTGGTTTATATTTACTTCAGAAAATGTGGTTTGTGAGAATCCATTTTGAGACAGAGATTCAGATAATTCTCTTTCATTCTGACTCTAGTATTTGCACAAAAGCAAAGGTTCATTAAATCATTTTCCCCATCATTAAGCCTGAGTGCACATTTTGCCCGAATTGTCTTAGTACAAATTGCAAATATTCATAAAACTTTGAAGGTCACTCTCTAGAATACAACTTCAGTGTTTTTATTTCTTATTTTTTCTTGTGTCACACCGTCATATCAAGGTCTAATTTCCCAATACATAAAATGCGCACTATTTGTAATTGTCACTCTCATTAGGCAACAACTATAAAGAAAAGCAGTCAATTATTCTTCATCTAGAAAATGTGCTTAATTTTTCAAACTTGGTATCTATCCTTACCTTTATTAATTGCATTGAAAAATGTTAACAAAAGTAATTTGTGTGTCGTAGCCTACTGGAAAACACTGCAAAAAATAGAAAATACTAGTAGCTGTTCAGAAAGAATGAGAGTAAAGGTAAGATTTCATGCTGTTCAGTAACAGGGAGAATCACATCTAGCGATCAAATGTACTGAATTTTAGCACAATTGAAATGAAATGTAGTTCATTTAACTGTAGGAAGTTGGATATTGTTCTTCAGTTCGAGAGAAACAAAAGTTGGGCTGAAAGTCCTAATATCGTGATCGTTACAAGAGTTGTATTTGTCATATCAAAGAAATGATGATCACTCCCACAAAAGACACAAAACCTGATCTTTGCTTCTGAGAAGCCTTCTCATCGCCATCGTTTCTCTCTACTTCAGAGAGGATTCCTGCACCGGTTTGGTGTGTCTGCTCCATTTCTTGAAACATCAAGCACTCACATAGCATCCTTTCTTTTTATCAGTACCTAAGTGTCCATGTTCTTTGTATTGCTGAGATGTTGTCAGATTTTCCATTTATAGAAAAATCATGACGTTCTAATTCTTCTCTCCCATGTTGGTCTTGTTAAAATTGTCTCAAAACATGTCCTCTTGTTCTAGTGAGAGCATTATTGAAATGCTTCAACTCCTCAGTATAAGGGAAATTAAAAAAAAAACCCACATTATCTTCTTGTTATTAATGTGAGACCAACTACTTTCATTTCCAGTAGTTGGTTCACATTCACTAGATATTTCATCAAAGGAACTTGCCGCTGACTATTACACAAATCCAATGTCAATATTGAAATCTCAATACACACAAAGATTCTTCTATAAGTATCTGTAAGTTACCCTAACCCGTGAATTAAACAGAGAATTCAATGTATTTCAATTCAACTGTGTCTAGCTACAAAAAGCTTGAGAGTAATATCTTCTAAATGGTTGCTTTTCCTTTCACTGAAGAAATCAAAACATTTGTGTCAGTTTTTGAAATATTTAATAACCGTTTTTCTAAGAAAAATTTTCTCCAGACAGGAATGCTGACATTTACCTGTCAGTCACAAAGAAAGAAGATACCTACACCTTTGTTTTGAGAAATTATATCAACTGCTGTAGTTGACCTTATTTCATATTGACAGGAGTACACCAAATGACATAGTATTTTTCCTGAGAGAATCTGAAATTTTTGACTTGCTGATAACATTGATATTTTGTTGTTGTTGTGGTGGTGGTATTTGTTCATAGGTCATAAATGAAGAACATACTCCCCAGTATATTGCTTGTTCCAGAGGTAATTTCTTTTTCAGAATTCTGTGGATCTTGAGAGGTTATTAAATTTTGCCTATGATATAAATCACAAGATCATATAGTGCAGTTTCCCATACATGTGGTGAAATTCAGAAACATAATGTTTCCTTGGGAAATGTAGGCACTACAAAACTTCGATCATTCATGGATAAATTTGGGTATCATTTTAAAGAAATTTTTGGAAATGTATGCAAATGACATGAGAGAGTGTGTGGGCAGAAATGTCATGGACAGATTTTTTAAAATTTTTGGAATCTCAGCAGCATGTAATGGAAATTGTGACAGTGGAATTCCAACTTGTGTATTTCTAGAGCTGAATTTCTAGAGCTCTATTCCAAGGAGAGCATATGCAACATCTTTTCTGTGGGCAATTATGTTACACTGTGTGTACCATATTTTCCAAACACTAGACGTGGTTTCCTTTCACTCACTATTGCCTAATGGCCAAAATGTAAATTGATAATGTTCTGAAATGTTAAATTAATATATTAAGACATTCACTGTATTATTATATGACCTAGAATTCAGCTTGAATCTTTTAACATTCATCCTGTGGTAATAAACTGATAACATGAAGAGATTCAATGTGTCCCTTTTCTATATTAAGGATATTGATTACAAATTTGTTCCTCTTAGTTTGATGAAAAACTTCACAATATATGAAGGTTGACAGAATTGTGGGTAGAAAATTTTTTCTCCTAATTTAATCCTGAGTAAGTTTAAGTGCTGTAGGAGAGATAGTTCGGCTGTTTTATTTTGTGAAGAAGCACAAACTATGATCTGTCATTTTGTATGATTCAAATATCCTTTCAATCATCCTTTGTATACATTCATCAATTATTTATGAGTAATCAGTATTTCAGTAAACGGAGGTAAAAATTTTGAATAAATGTAAGTTTCTAAACTTTGATAAATTACTCTTATAGAGCCTAGCACTTGTTCTTTATGTAAGAAATCACATAAATGCAGGAATTTAAGATCTGTGTAACCCGTTTTGACACCAGCTGGGGCTTAAGAGTCAGAGAGACTCTTATCTCCACTATCAAATGGAAAAAAAGAAGACATGGTATGGCCAAATTTTTAGTAGGCTAGTCCACAGGAAAATGATACACAAGCATTGAACATAAACCCCTGCATGGCTCTTACATTGGTCAAATTTCTTGTGTTTTTTTTTTAATCCTTATACAAAGTTACAGCCACTCTAATCTAGCACTCAACCAAATATGTATTTCTCCTTTTGTCAAAATCGTTGGAACATCCTGTCCCAAGTTTTGTTTGGGGCACACTCAAATCCTCTGGCAACAACATGTAAAAAAATGCTGTTTTTCTATGACACACTATTAATTTTCAAAATTCAAAGTAAAGAAATAGAATGAATGAACAACAAATGCACTGTTTTACAGACCCATATATTTCGCTCACTACAAAGGAAGTTTAGGATTACATTCTGACCTGGTGACACTGTGATTGGTGTGGATTCACTAGGACCAATAAGTAACGTCATCACCCAAAGTACATCAAATCCGAATTATCTTATCTGAATGTTCTTTTCATTCTCTTATTCTCAATTTCAATCCTGGAAAGGAATAAATGACACTTTGATGTCAGATGATAAAAAAAAATTTTAGGCACATTTTATTGTTTCAGGTTCACTCATCTCATAAATATTGAAATGTGAATGGAAGAATATTCACGTGGTAATTGGTCAATATATTCACTTGCAATCCTCATCCTTAAAGCTGTTTTGAATTCTCTCACAGCATTTTAATAAAAATATTTGATGTAGATGGTGATGTTGAATCATACCTGTAATCCTAGCCTCTCAGAAGGTTGATATTTGAGTATCATAGTTCAAAGCCAGCTTAAGCAGGAAGTTCTGTGAGACTCTGGTCTCCAATTAACCACTAGAAAACCGGAAGTGGTGCTATGGGTCAAGTAGTACAGTTCTCACCTTGAGCTGAAGAACCCAGGGACAGCGTCCAACCCCAGAGTCCAAGGTCCACAACCACAAAAACAAAATATATGATGAAATACTTGAGAAGATTTACTATTTGCATATCAAGGAGATCTATATTAATGAAATGTATTTGGAGCTAAATTTTAACCAGTCATACATATATAGATCCAAATTCACATTTCTGAATAAAATATGAGATGTATTTAATATGATGAAGATAGGAAAATCAAAAGAAGATATATTCTTGCAAAAGTTACTGCATCTCTTTTTTTGGGGGGAAGCAGGGTCTGATCGTGGGGCCTGAACTTTGGGCCTGGGCACTGTCCCTCAGCTCTTCAGCTCAAGGCTAGCGCACTACATCCTGAGCCATAGCACCACTTCCGGCTTTTTTTTCTGCTTATGAGGTGCTGAGGAATCGAACCCAGGTCTCATGTGTGCAAGGCAAGTGTTCTACCACTGAGCTACCTTCCCAGCCCTTATCTCTTAATGAGAGTATTTAGGAATTTTTTTATAGTATTGTAATTGTCTGAATGAACGTGTCCAACTAGGATCACAAAATAGATTTTACTTTTGAGTTAATGGAACACCAAAATAACAAGTCTCTCTTATTGACATGGTAAGATGGCAAATAAAGCAACAATGAACAGCAATTGGTCTTCCAAGGAATTTCTTATAGGCATTTATTCCATTTGGAATCATGAAATTTTTGTTGCTTATCAATATTTCTCCTCACCATTTTATGAGTCAGACAATGGATTCTAGATACATTGATATGTTTAAATATTTTATTTTCTGATCAATGCAGAAAACCACAAGCTTATTCAACTTCAGACTGTGTTGTACATATGTTATTCTGTTTCTGCATTCCAGCTTCATATATTCTATTCCCGAAAAGTTAGTAGAGAAATTGAATTCAATTCTCTGTTTGATGTTAAAAGTATTCCAATGAGAGGAGTTCCGGGAAGATGGCGGAGGAGGAGCTGGAATCTGAAAAAGCTCACGCATAGAAAGCAGTTTTAGAGTTCCAGTGAACAGTCCTAAGCCAGAGAATCACACCAAGTGTGCCATCACAGGAACAGAGAGTTAGACAAGAGAGGGGAAGCCAAGGAAGCACATTAGCTGCCGCTGCGGTGGCAGGGTCATACCTGAGACACAGAGAGTCCAGGACGAAGGAGCCAGACGCAGCGGATGTGCGGATTCTACTCAACACCAACAAGAACCGACAAGGAGCGGACATCTTCATCCTTCTGTTTGCAGACCAGAGACCACCCAGGATCCAAGACTCGGCGTGAGTACAAGCCCGATGTCCTCACTCCTTCCCAGGGAGCAGAGGAGGGAAGGCCACCCCTCCCCCCCAACACCGGTGATCTCCATCTTGGATACCGTCAAAGCTTGGAGGAGCTGCTAGCTCCAGCTCAGGCCTTGAATAAAACGAGTCATTTAGCAGGTCACAAGAACTTAACGGCGAAGTGACCTGCCAGACTCAGCTCCATCCAGGGAAAAGTCACCCAGCTCAGGTGCCAGCCATTGGAGTGCCTTGCCTCACTGGGTAACCAGAGCCAGAGGCTGCCCCTCCCTCTAGCAGCCACCACAATCAATTGAAAAACAGAAACCCTGAGAATGGCTCCAGGCTGGGCGCTGTGAGCTTTATCACAAAATAGCCCCAGGGAAAAGCTACTGTTTGTTGAAAGGCCTCAACTCTACCCAGAACCTAGCCTTATCACCACACCCCCCTCTTTTGTGATTCTCAAAGCAGATCACCCTCCCAGAAAACTAACCTGGGAGGGGGATCTCAAAATCTTGGGTAAAGCATAGCATTTTTCTCCCTCTTCCAACCAACCGACTTAAGAAACCAATCAAGCCACAGGACCTCAAGCTGACCAGAGACTCCAACAAGAGACTGGTTACAGACAAAAGGGAGATACAGGATTCTTCCCACTCCTCCCCCCCCAAAAAAAAAATCAAAAGACTTTTTTATTCCATTTTTTTTCTTCTTCTTCTTCTTTTCTTTTTTTTGCTTGTTTTTTGTTTTTTGTTACAATATATATATAAATTTTTTTCCCTTCTAAAACTTTTATTAATCTTTAATTTTTGCCTCTTCTGAAAAAACAAGTGTTTTCCAGTAACTTTTTTTTTTCTCATCTTATAATTTTTATTTTAGGAATATGTCAATGAGCGTTTTCCTTTCTTTTCTTGTCTTCTTTCTCTTTTTCTTTCTTTTGTAATTATCTTTTTGTTTTTTGTCTAGCTCTACTGAACTTCTGATCTTTTCTTCTCCCTTTCCCATCCTTAAAGTTTTTCACATCTCCTCTATGTCCCTCCCCTTCTCTGAACATATTCACATTCCTCTCTAAATAGACGGTCTTTTAACCTCTATAATAACATTAATTTTTACGTTTCTATTTTTTTTCTGGTCTCTCTTCATTCCCCTTTCCGTCTCTTCTTTTTCTCTCTCTCTCTACTTGCATCCTACCCAACCCATTTCCTGCATTGTGATTAGGACATAGTTAACTCTCCCTGTGCCTCCCCACACCAATCTATTCCTATTTTTTACCCACATCTCTCCCTAATCCTAATAATTTCTGGTTTTCCAAATTCTTTTCTGCGGTTCGAAGTCCTTTAACATATAGTTGTCTGATGTTGAATAGATGTATCTGTTGAACTAGATTGTAGAATATTGACTGTACAAACGCAAACTTTGGTGGATGGTTGCCTTAAGATAGTGTTCTAGCATAAAACTGGTGCAATCTTCATCTCAAATGGGCCGAGTAAGCCAGAAAAACACAAGAAAAATGGCAAATTCGGGTATCTCAATTCCCAATCTTGATAATCAGGGATTAGAACAGATAAAGAATAATCCAGAGGAGAGTTCCCAAATAGCTCTACAAACACTAATAGCAAACATGATAAATGAGAAGTTTGACAATGTACAAAGGACTCTGTATGAGCGTGATAGGGAGAGAGAGGAGGCATCCCAGAAGTTTATACAGGAATATCATAAGCGTGGGGAAGCTACTCAAAAACTGATACAGGATTTGCGTGAACAACTTGAGAATACTCAAAGAGAAAGGGAGGAATGGTGTGAGCAGGCAGAGAACACTCAAAGAGAACTGCAGGAATCCCACGAACAGGAAGAAAGAGAACTGAAGGAATCCCACAGACGGAAGGAAGCTAATCAAAGAGTAATTCAGGACTTGAGAGACCAGGTAGAGAATACACAAAGATCACTAAAGGCATTCATGGAATCCATTAACAAAGAGCTGAAGGAAGTCAGGGAGACCACAAAGGGAATGCTGAATGGAACCCAACAGAAGGAATGGGAGTCCAAAGAAACCATAACCAATCAACTAAGTGACTTGAGAACAAACACTGAACACCAAATTAAAGAAGTAAAGAAATTCATACAAGACCTAAAACAGAGCTTCAACAAAGAACTTGAAGCCATCATAGCTGACCAATTAGAAGGAAAAGAGATAAAAAACAAAGTAGAGAGTCTTGACAGCAGGTTAGACCATGCAGAAGATCGAATCTCAGAGATTGAAGACAGCCTAGATATTATAGAGGAAGAACATACAACCATCCAAGACAAGTCCAAGAAATATGATAGGTCTATCCAACACCTGGAAGACACCATCAAAAGGCCCAATCTAAGGATAATGGGTGTAGAGGAGCACCTAGAAACAGAAGTTAATGGTCTAGGAAATTTGTTGAAGAGGATCCTAGCAGAGAACTTCCCAAACATACAAAAAGATAGGCCTATTCAGATACAAGAAGCTTTTAGAACCCCAAATAGAACAGACCAGAATAGGACATCCCACAGTCACATTATAATCCACACAGGATCAACCCAGACCAAAGAAAAGATCCTTAAAGCTGTCAAGGAGAAAAGGGTAATCACCTATAAAGGGAAACCAATTAGAATTACCTCAGATTTCTCATCAGACACAATCAAAGCAAGAAGAGCCTGGAATGACGTATGCTATGCCCTAAAAACAAACAACTATCAACCAAGAATACTGTACCCAGCTAAACTCTCCTTCATAACTGAAGGCCAAATAAAAACCTTCCATAGCAAAGAAAAATTGAAAAAATACATCTCCACCAAACCAGCCCTACAAAATATTCTTAAAGATGTCCTACACATAGAAAACCAACAAGACCGCAACAAAGGCCAAGAAACTGCACCCAAACTGAGAATCAAAGAACCTTAGGAAGAACCCAGTTTTCACAGCCCCCAAGAAGGTGGATAACATGGCAGGAACTCCCAAATACCTCTCAGTCCTATCTCTTAACGTTAACGGACTGAACTCTCCAATTAAGCGACATAGATTGTCTAGTTGGATTAAAAAACAAGACCCTTCTATCTGCTGCCTGCAGGAGTCACATCTTGCCTGTAAAAACAAACACATTTTCAATGTTAAAGGCTGGAACAAAATCTACCAAGCAAACGGCCCTCATAAACAGGCGGGAGTTGCAATCCTAATATCAGATAAAATAGACTTCAAATTAAAATTCGTGAGAAGAGATAAAGAAGGTTGCTACATACTAATTAAAGGATCTCTCCTTCAGGAGGATATTACAATTCTAAATATCTATTTGCCAAACAATGGAGCACCCAAATTTATCGAAGAAACACTACATTCCCTCAAATCCCATATTGATCCAAAGACATTAATTGTTGGGGATTTTAACACACCACTCTCCCCACTAGATAGATCAACCCGGCAAAAACTCAACAGAGAAACCGCAGATCTAAACAGCTGCATAGATCAACTAGACTTAACAGACATTTACCGAACATTTCACCCAGCAACATCAGAATCCACGTTCTTCTCAGCAGCACATGGAACGTTTTCTAAAATAGACCACATTTTAGGCCACAAAGCAAACTTGTCTACATTCAGAAACATTGAAGTTATACCTTGCATCTCTCTGACCACAAGGGAATAAAAGTAGAACTCAACACCAAAAGCCACCAAAGAAATTCAGGTATCACATGGAGGCTGAACAACACACTGCTGAATCATGACTGGGTCATGGAAGAGATTAGAAGGGAAATTCAAATGTTCATGCTATTCAACAAAAATGAACACACAAATTACCAGCTCCTCTGGGACACAGCAAAGCAGTACTCAGAGGCAAGTTTATAGCTCTGAGCTCCTACATCAACAAATTGGAGAGATCGGAAAACTAACAATTTAATGACACATCTAAACCTCCTTGAAAAAGAGCAGCAAGATAAACCCCAATCCAGTAGACGGAAAGAAATAATCAAAATTAAATCAGAATTAAATGAATTAGAATCCAAAAAAGTATAGAAAGAATCAAGAAAACAAACAGTTGGTTCTTCGAAAAACTTAACAAAATTGACAGACCCTTAGCAAACATTATCAGAAAAAGGAGAGAACACACCCAAATTAATAAACTCAGAGATGAGAATGGAAACATCACCACGAAACAACCATGATTCAGAACATTATTAGGGAATACTTCTCAAAACTTTATGCTAATAAGTTTGAGAACTTGACAGAAATGGACCTTTTCCTAGCAAATATTGGCATGCCAAAACTAAACCAAGATGAGTTAAACCAGCTTAACAGGCCCATATCAAGCATTGAAATAGAAACAGCAATAAGAGACCTCCCAGCTAAGAAAAGTCCAGGACCAGATGGTTTTACAGCGGAATTTTACAAGGCCTTCAAAGCAGAGCTCACACCAATTCTCCTCCAACTCTTCAATGAAATTGAAAGAGAAAGCTCACTACCGAACACATTCTATGAAGCCATCATAACCCTCATCCCCAAACCAGGCAGGGACTCATCAAAGAAAGAGAACTATAGACCCATTTCTTTGATGAACATTGATGCAAAACTTCTCAACAAAATTTTGGCCAATCGACTTCAAAAATTCATCCAAAAAATCATACACCATGATCAAACAGGATTCATTTCAGGGATGCAAAGCTGGTTCAATATACGCAAATCAATTAATATTATTCATCACATCAACAGGAGCAAGAATAAGAACCACATGGTTATCTCAATAGATGCAGAAAAAGCATTCGACAAGGTCCAACACCCCTTTATGATGAAGGTTCTGGAAAAAATAGGAATCCATGGATCATTCCTCAATACAATAAAGGCTGTATATGACAAACCTACAGCCAGCATTATACTCAACGGTGAAAAACTAAAGCCATTTCCTCTTAACTCAGGAACAAGACAAGGATGCCCACTCTCTCCACTTCTCTTCAATCTAGTATTAGAAGGCCTAGCTACAGCAATAAGACAAGATGCAGACATAAAGGGGATCCAAATAGGGAAAGAAGAAATAAAACTCTCCCTCTTTGCAGATAACATGATCTTGTATTTAAAGAATCCCTTAGACTCCACTCCCAAATTACTCAAGCTGATTCAAATCTTTGGCAAAGTAGCAGTTTATAAAATTAACCCCCCAAAATCAAGGGCTTTTCTATATGCCAACAATGAGAAAAGTGTGGCTGAAATTAGGAAAGCAACTCCATTTGTAATAGCCCCACAAAAAATAAAATACCTAGGAATTAACCAAAGAAGTGAAGGACCTCTATGATGAAAACTTTAAAATCTTGAAAAAGGAAATCAACACAGAACTTAAAAAATGGCAAAACCTCCCATGGTCCTGGATTGGCAAGATTAACATCGTGAAAATGGCAATACTTCCCAAGGCTATCTACAAATTCAACGCGATACCTATCAAAATTCCAAACTCATTCTTCAAGGAAATAGAAGAGGCAATCCAAAAATTCATATGGAACAATAAAAGACTCCGAATAGCAAATCGCTCCTCAACGGAAAGAACACTGCTGGAGGAATATCAATACCAAATTTCAAACTCTACTATAAAGCCATAGTAATCAAAACAGCTTGGTATTGGCATAAGAACAGACCTCAGGACCAATGGAATAGAATTGAAAACCCAGAAATGAACCTACAGACCGATAGCCATCTAATCTTCGATAAGGAAGCTAAAAGAATAGAATGGAAAAAAGACAGCCTCTTCAGTAAATGGTGCTGGCAAAATTGGTTAACTAAATGTAGAAAACTAAAGCTAGATCCTTATATATCACCCTGCACCAGAATCAACTCCAAATGGATCAAAGACCTTGAACTCAAAGCAGACACTCTGAAAACATTACAGGATGGAATAGAACAAACCCTAGGTCTCCTTGGCTCAGGCCGAAATTTTCTGAATAGAGACCCGGAAGCACAACAAATCAAAGAAAGTTTGGACAAATGGGATTGCATAAGGTTGCAGAGCTTCTACAGGGCAAATGACGTAGCTAGCAAGATCAATAGAAAGCCCACCAATTGGGAGAAGATCTTTACTAGCCATACAACGGACAAGGGTCTCATATCTAAAATGTACTTGGAACTCAAAAAATTAAACCACCCAACAACAAATCCTCAAAGAAACAACTGCCCAATAAATAAGTGGGCAAAAGACTTAAAGAGAAGCTTCTCTGAAGAAGAAAAAAGGATGGCCAATAGACACATGAAGAAATGTTCAACATCCCTAGCCATAAAAGAAATGCAAATCAAAACAACATTGAGATATCACCTCACTCCAGTTAGAACAGCAAAAATCAAGAACTGTAACAACAACAGATGCTGGAGGGGATATGGACAGAAAGGAACCTTACTTCATTGTTGGTGGGAATGTAAACTTGTTCAACCACTTTGGAAAGCAGTATGTAGGTTCCTCAAAAGACGTCACATAGATCTCCCCTATGATCCAGCAATCCCACTTTTGAGCATTTACTCAAATGTTTACAAACAAGACCACACTAAAGCTACCAGCACAACTATGTTTATTGCAGCATTATTTACCATAGCTAAGATATGGAACCAACCCAGATGCCCTTCAGTAGCTGAATGGATCAAGAATATGTGGTATATATACACAATGGAATTCTATGCCTCCATCAGAAAGAATGACATTTCCCCATTTGTTAGGAAACGGAAAGGTTTGGAAAAAATTATATTAAGTGAAGTAAGCCAGGCCCAAAGAAGCATAGGTCCCATGGTTTCCCTTATTTGCAATATCTAATATAGGTATGAGTCAAGCGGAAAAGGTCAGATAATGTGATGTTAGGAAAATGAACCCTTAAATATGTATTTTAATGTTTTCGTTTCTTTCATGCATGTGTTTCTAACGCATTTATAAGATTATTTCTTTGTTGCTTTGTATGTGCCTCTCCCACAGTGTAACCCCCGCTTTCACTATATTTGATGTCAGTATAACATGTCGAGGAGATGGGGACAAACAAGTCGTTTAAGGATTCAGGTGGATCTGTTGCAACAATGAGAAGTACAAAATGTCATGTCAAAACCAACTTTACAATGTCGGTGTGGGGGGGGAGGGGGTATCATTGGGTGGGGGAAGGGCGGAGGCTTGGAAGGGAGGTGAAGGGTAAACAAAGGAGGAGGCTGCAATGCTTGGTAAGAAATGTATGCATTATCCTGCCCATGTAATTGTAGCCCCTCTGTACAGTATGTTCTCAAATAAAATAAAATAAAATAAAATAAAAACAAAAACAAAAACAAACAAACAAAAACATATTCCAATGATATATGAACAATGAATTGGCACTTTATATAGTGAAGAATGTGCTTACTGGGGAGGACTAAGGGGAATGGCAGCTTCACCATTCTATCCTATGACTAATTTTCCTTATTCATGAAGGTTATAGGGAGGACTAAAACATACTGCTTTTAAACTGTATAGGTCAATACAATATATGAAAATTTTTATATGTTTAAAGCCAAAGAAAACAAAGAATACAAAAAAATCAAATAATAAATAAAAAAAAAACAGCAACAAAGACAGAACTGTTGAGTCCATATCTTGGAGTACATTTTACTTATCAACATCTTATATAGACATATGTTCATATTCTTTGATCTTCTCAGCTCATCTTATAAGATGATGCTACATAGAGACTAATTATTGCAAATAAAGGAAAACTTGGCATCTACTCTTCTCTTGGACTACCTACATTTCACTTAATATGATTTTTTTCCAAGGGCCATATGGGCCTTTTGGAAGCATAGAATGCCATTTTATATACAAATATACCACATTTTCTTGATCCACTTTTGTACTGAGGGGCATCTTGTTTGGTATCATATCTTAGGTAGGGTGAATACTACTGTGACAAATATAGATGTGCTGGGAGCTGTAGTATGGCCTTCTTTGTTTTCATCTGGATAAATCCACCATATTAGGATTGCTGTGTAATAGGGAATTTCTATGTGTAGTCTTTTGACAAACGTGCATATTGCTTACCAGAGTAGTTGAATCAATTTACCCAAAAGGGTTCCCTTTTGGCCACATGTTCTCTGTAACGTATTAAATTTTTGGTCGCAGTCATTCTAATGGGGTGAGGTGGAATCATATTATTGTTATGATTTACCAGTTTTATTATGTATGGCAACAAAGTTAATCATTTCTTCCAGTATCTACTGGACATTTTTACATCATCTTCAGAGAAGTCTCTCTTTAATTTTTGTCCACTTGGTGGGCCGATTGTTTCTTTGAGAATTTGTTTTTGGAGAAATGAATTTTTTGAGTCATAAGTATAATTTACATATAAGGACATGTTTGTTTTGTAGCTACTAAAGATATTCTCCCACTCTGTGGATTTTCTATTGATCTTGCTAGCTATGTCCTTTGCCAAGAAGAAGCTCTGGAGTTTCATGCAATCTCATTCGTCCAAATTCTCTTACTTCTTTGTTTCTGGGTCTATATTAAAAGTATTTTGGCCCATGCCAAGGAGCACTGGCGTTTCTTCTACTTCTTCCTGTAATATTTTCTAGACTTCTGCTTTTTCTTGGAGATCAGTGGACAATTTGTAATTGATTCTGATGCAGGGTGATATCTAAGGATCTAAGTTTAGTTTTCTACAATGTTTCTACAATTTTCCATCAATATTTACTGACGATAATGTCAATCTTCAATTCTATTTTTTGGCTCCCTTATCATAGATTAGGTGGCTATAGGTCTGTGGGTTCATTTCTGTTTCTTCGGTTCCATTCCAATGCTTTTCAGGTCTGTTCTTGTGGCAGTATTAAGCTCTTATGATTACTATGGCCTTGTCATAGAGTTTAGAGTCTGGTATTGTAATTCCTTCAGCACTGTTTTTTTTTTTTTTTCTAGTAAGGATTATTTTTGCTATTTGGGAATTTTTATTGTTCTATATGTATTTTTGGATGATTTCTTCTAATCCACTGAAGAATTAGGTGGGATATTGATGGATAGGACCCTGAGCTTGTAGAGTGTTTTTGGCATTATTGCCATTTTCATAATGTTAATCTTCTAAATCCAGGAGCATGAGAGATCTTTCCATTTCCTTAGTTCTCCTTCAATATGTTTTTTCGGGTTTTTAACTTTTCATCATAAAGTTACTTCACATTTTTAATTCCTAGATATTTTATTTTTATGTGGCTCTTACAAGTTGCTGTTCTCCTCACTTCAGCTGTGCTGTTCTCATTATTAGAATAAAAGAGAGCCATTGATTTTTGAGGGTTAATTTTATACCTTCCTACATTCCAAAGATTCGACTCAGCTAGACTAACTTGGGAGTGGAGTCAATGGGTGCTTTAACTACAATACCATGTCATCTGCAAAGAGGGATAATTTTAACTCCTCTCTCCCTATTTGGATCCCCTTTATTTTTGCATCTTGTCTAATTGCTTTAGTGAGGCCTTCCAATGCTATATAGAAGAGGAGTTGTGAGCATGGACATCCCTTTCTTCTTCCAGAATTTAGAGGAAATGGCATTAGCTTTACATGATTAAGTATAAGTCTTGCTGTAAGTTTGTCATACACAGCCTTTATTGTATTGAGAAATGTTCCCTGTCTCCTGAGTTTTTCCATTGCTTTCTTCATAAAGGGGAGTTGGATCATGTGAAATGTATTTTTTCTGAATATATTGACAAAATCATAAGGTGCTTTTTTCTTGTTTTTGTTTATGTGATGTATTACATTAATTGATTTCTGTATGGCAATGCAGCTTTGCATCCTTCTCCTTATCACATAATATTCTGCACAGGATCAATTCAGACTAAGGAAAGGATTTTTAAAGCTGTGAAGGAGAAAAGATCAATCACCCATAAAGGAAAACAATCAGAATCACTTCAGATTTCGTAGCAGAGAAAATTAAAGCAAGAAGAGCCTGGAATGATGTATGCCACACAATAGAAACAAACAACTTTCAACCAAGTATATGAACCCAGAAAAAATCTTCTACATAATAGCAGGGCATATAAAACCTTTACACAAGAAATAAAACTTGAAAGTACATATCCCTACCAAACCCTCCCTACGAACGTTAATTAAAGTTGCCCAAAACACAGAAAACCCACAATAGCACAATACGGTTGAAGAAACTTCCCCAAATAGAGAATCCATGAAGCATAGGAAGAACCCAGAAGATGGCATTGTCCCCAAGAAGGTGAGTTACATGACAGGAACTACCAAATACCTCTAAGTCCTAGCTCTCAATATTAATGGATTTATATCTTGAATTATGAGACATACACTGTTTAATTGAATCAAAAATCAAGAGGCTTGTATCTCTTGCCTTCAAGAGACACACATTGCCCACAAAACCCCATGGAATAAAATCTACCAAGCAAACAACCCACATAAACAGGATAGATTTGAGATCTTAATATCTGATAAAATAGACTTCAAATTAAAATCGATTAAAAAGAGATAGAGAAGGTCTCTATATGCTAATTAAAGGATTTCTCCTTCAGGACAATATTACCTATTCAGCAAAAAGGAACACATAAATGTATCCAAGAAACACTAGTTTCCCTAAATCACACATAGAAATACATTAATTGTTGGGAACTTTAACAAAACATTATCTCTGCTGGCTAGATCAACCCAACTAAAATCTCAACAGAGAAAACTCAGACCTAAATAACTGCATACATGAACTAGACTTAACAGACATCTACCGAATATTTCTCCAACAGCATCAAAAAACACGTTTTCTCAGCAGCAGTTGGAACACTCTCTAAAATAGTCCACATTTTAAGTCAAAAATCAAATTTGCCCAAATTCAGAAATATTGAAAATTTCCCCAGCCTTCACACAGATCACAAGAAATAAACATAATTCAACACCAAAAATCACCAAAAAAAATCCTATAACAGAGGGATGCTGACCAACACACTGATGAACCACTCATGGGTAATAAAAGAGATTAGAAACAAAATCCAAATGTTCTTGATATTTAAGAGAAATCAACACACAATACCAATCTCATTTGGGACACAGAAAAGACAGTAGTCAGAGACTATTTATATCTCTGAGTTCCTACATCATCTAATTGGAAACCAATAATGTAACAAGGCACCTGAAACTCCTTGAAAAAAAAAAGAACAACAAGCTAAACTCCAATCCAGTAGATGGAAAGAAATAATTAAAATTAAGCAGAATTAAATGAACTAGAGTCCAAAATTCTATGGAAAGGATAAAAAAAGAAAGAGTTGGTGTTTCAAAAAATAAATGAAATTGACAAACCCTTATCAAACCTTACCAGAAACACAAGAGAACACAGCCATACAAACAAACATACATGAGGATGAAAACATCATCACAAAAAGAAAAGAAAAAAAAAAGATTCAGAACATTTTCAGGGAATACTTCTCAAATAATTATGCTAATAAGCTTGAGACTCTGGATGAAATGGATGAATTCCTTGCAAATATTGACATGTCCAAACTAAACTAAGATGATTTAAACCAACTTAACAAATCCATATCAAGCATCAAAACAGTAACGGAAATAACAGTCCTCCCACTGAAGAAAATCAAGGACTGGATGGATTTACAGCTGAATTCTACAAGAACTTCAAAGCTGAACTCAAAACAATACTCCAACACTTCAATGAAATTGAAAGTGAAAATTTATTACCAAACCCTTTCTATGAAGCCATCTTAACACTCATCCCCAGGCAGGGACTCATCAAAGATAAATGAAAAATGGATGAATATCAATGACAATCTCCTCAACAAACTTTTGGCCAATCACTTCAACAACTCACTAAAAAATGATACAGTATTCATTTCACAGATGCATTGCTGTCTCAATATGTGCAAATCAATTAATATAATTTATCATATCAAGAAGAGCAAGGAAAAGAACTGCATGATTATCTCAATGGATGCAGAAAAAAGCACTAAGCAAGATTCAACATGCGTTTATGATGAAATATCTGGAAAAACTAGGAATTCATGGAACTTTTTCAATATAACAAAGGCTGTGTATGACAAACCTACAGCCAGCATTATATTGAAAGCTAAATATCTAAAGTAATTTCATCTAAGTTCAGGAATGAAAGAAAGATGGCCATTCCCTCCAGTTGTCTTCAATTTAATATTGCACTGCAAGAGTAAAAGGACAACATGCAAATATAAAAGAGATCAAATAGGGAAAGATGCTGGTAAACTTTCCCTCTTTGCAGAAGACATGAACTTGTATGTAAAGAAAGCTATGGACTCCAATCCTAGGTCATTTAATCTGGTTCAAAATTTTATAAAATAGCAGGATGCAAAATTACCCTCAAATACCAATGCATTCCTGTATGTAAATAAAGAGACAGTGCAGCTGAAATCAGAAAAACTCCTTTTCTTATAACCCAACAGGGCCGGGATGGGATTATCTAGGAGTTGATCAAAAAAGTGAACGACATCTAGGATTAAAAATTTAAAAACTTAAAACAGGACATTAAAGCAGAAGTGAAGAAGTGGAAAAATCTCCCAAACTCCTGGATTGGGAAGATTAACGTTCTGAAAATGGAAATAATGCCAAAGGCTATCTACAATTCAATGTGATACCTTTCAAAATCCTATCCGCATTCTTTAAGAAAATATAACTTGTAATCCAAAAATACATATGGAACAATAAAATACTCAATATAACAAGAACAAGGCTTAATAGAAAGAACAGTACTGGAGGAATATCAATACCAAACTCTACTACAAAACATAGTAATCAAAACAGCTTGGTACTGACACAAGAACAGACCTGAATACCAATGGAATAGAACTGAAGACCCAGAAATGATCCCACAGACCTATAGCCTCCTAATCTTTGATAGGGAAGCTAAAAAAAATAGAATGGAAGTAAGAGAGCTTCTTCAGTAAATGGAGCTGGCAAAATTGGTTAATCACCTATAGAAAAATAAAGCTAGATCCTCAGATATCACCCTATGCTACATTCAACTTCAAATGGGTCAAAGATCTGAAAGTCAAAGCAGATATACTGAAAACATTACAGGAAGGAATAGGAGAAACTGGAGGGCTCTTTAGTATGGCCCAGAATTTCCTAAAGAAAGAAAAACAAAAAACAAAACAGAAACCCAACAAATCAAAGAAAGGTTGGTTAAATTGAATTTCATTAATCTGCAGAGCTCCTACATGGCAAAAGGACTTAACTAGCAAAATCAACAGAAAGCCCACAGATTGGGAGATCTTCCTAGTCATACAACGAACAGTGGTCTCATATCTAAAATGTAGTTAGAACTCAAAAAATTAAATCCCCCATAACAGATCCTCAAAACAACAGCTGCCCAATTAATAAGTGAGCTCAAGACATAAAGAGAGACTCCTCTAAAGAGGAAATAAGAATGGCCAATTGACACACGTAGAAATATCCATCTTTTCTGGTCATGAAAGAAACGCAAATCATACGTACATTGAGATTCCACCTCAGAACATTTAGAATGTCTATAATCAAGAAATCTAATAACAACAGATGCTGGAGGGGAAGGGCCAAAAGGGAACCCTACTGCTTTGCTGGTGTCAGTGTAAGATTTTTGACCCACTTTGAAGAGCAATATGGAGGTTCCTGAAAAGACTACACATACAGCTCCCCTGAGTCTCAGCAATCCCACTTTTAGGCATTTACAAACACTATCACATACAAGGCCATACTAAAGCCACCCGAACGTAAATGTTTCACGCAGCATTAGTCACCATAGCTAAGATAACGAACCAACCCAGATACCCCTAGATGAATCGATCAAGAAAATGAGATATATACCTATCTATATAGAAACATATATATAGCTAGAGAGATAAATATAGATAGACACATATATAAATATAAATATGTATCTATACATGTTATACATACATATATATACATATATATCTATATATATGTATATACATAGATAGATAGATATATAATTTTATGCCTCCATCAGAAAGAATGACATAGCCCCTTTTGTTAGGAAATGGAAACAGTTGGAAAAACTTACATTAATCCAGACCCAAAGAAACTGGGGTCTATGGTGTCCCTTATCTGCAATAAGTAGAATATGTCTAGGACAAGTAGAAGACGTCAAAATCTATTTAAATATTACCATTTGACCTGATGTTAAGCAACATGAAAACCAAAATAGGCACAGAAAAGATCTTTATCATTCTTGTTCTTTTTAATATACTGTACTGTTATTTTTTGTGTTTGTTTCTTTGTATGTTATTCTCCTATGGTACAACCTCTTTTGACACTGTACTTATTCTGGTGTTCTACATCTTGTGTATACAATTTTCTAATTTGGGCAAGGGCAAAGAAATAAAGAAATGCTGAACTAAGGATAAAGGATGACCCAATGTACCAATGAGACATATAAGACAAGAAGTTGAAAATAAACTTTACAATTTTGTGGGGTGGGGAAGGAGGAAGAAATTGGGTGTGGGTGGGGATGGAAGAGATGGTAGATAAAGAGGGGTAACAATGCTTGATAGCAAGTGAATTCATTACCTTGTCTTTGTAAAAGTAACCATTTCTCTCTCTCTCTCTCTCTCTCTCTCTCTCTCTCTCTCTCTCTCTCTCTCTCTCTCTCTCTCTCTCTTTCTCTCTCTCTCTCTCACTGTCTCTGCCTCTCTCTCTGGTTAGTCGTGGGGCTTTGAGTCTGGGCTCGGGCGCTGTCCTTGCGCTTTTCAGCTCAAGGCAAGCGCTCTACCATTTGAGCTAAAGCGGCATTTCCAGTTTTCTACTGGTTTATGGGAGATAGGAGTCTTACAGTCTTTCCTGCATGGGCTGGCTTTGAGCCGCGATCCTCATATCTCTGCCTCCTGAGTTGCTAGTATTACAAGCGTGAGCCACTGGCGGCCAGCATCTCTCTATATCTTTATAATAAAAAGTATATTGTTTCATCACTTATTTGATTGTACTATAAAACAACTTTATAAATAAACCGGGATCATTTCTAAATCGTAACCCGGTCAAAACCAAGGATTTCCATATTGTTTTTGAATGTCAAATATACCTCCTAAAGTATCCCTTTCAGTTGAAGGGTGTACAGTTACATCATTGTGCTCGATTAGATTTACTCTGTCCTTTCTTTGAAGTGTAACATGACACAATTGTAATGTAATGTCCAATTAGAAGATTAATTGTAAAGATATTCTTTGGGAAAAAATTAAATCCACAAAGGTCAAAAATCTACAATTAGTTCTACTTCCTAATAGTGGTGGGGGTGTAAACTTGTTCATTCACTTTGGAAAGTAGAATGGGGGTTCATCAAAAGAGTCAACATAGAGCTCCCCTATGACTCAGTCATCCCACTTTTGGGCATTTAACCAAATGATCACAAACAAGACCATACTAAAGCTACCAGGACAACTAGGTTTATTGTAGTATTATTTACCATAGCTAAGATATGGTTCAAGAAAATGTGGTGTATGTATGTATATACATATATATGTGTGTGTATGTATATGTATACACACACACATATATATGTATATATATATATATATACAAATGGAATTGTATGCCTCCATCAAAAAGAATGACAAAGCTCCATTTGTTAGGAAATGGAGAGTTGGAAAAAAATTATATTAAGTGAAGTAATCCAGGCCCAAAGAAACATAGGTCACATGGTGTCCCTTACTTGCAAAAATTAGTCTATGTCAGGGACAAGTAGAAAAGATGAAATGCTATATACATATGATCAGATAAGATGAATTTAAGTGAAATGAACCCCAAGATAGGGCCAAAAGTTGTTTGTTTTCTTTCTTGGCATAGTTTTTAACATATTTATAAGGTACCATGTAATTAATTTGTTGCTTTGTTTGTCCCTCCCGGCCTATTTTCATTGTATTTGATACTGGCATCTTTGGAAAGGGAAAGAGAAGAAAACAAAATGCTTAAATAGGGATACAGGTTGATCCATTACAACAATGAGATGCAAAAGACACTATGTTGAAAAACCAACTTTACAATTTAGGTCGGGGGGGGCCGTGTAGTTGTGGAGGTGAGAGGTAAGGGATGGTATAGGAAAAACAAAAGAGGAGGCAACAACGCTTAGGAAAACAAAAGAGGAGGCAACAGTACAATAAGAATTGTACTAAGTACCGAGTAATCCTAGCTACTCATAAGGCTGAAAACTGAGGAATGGGTTTCAAAGACAGGTGGGCAGGAAAGTGCATGAGACTCTTACATCCAATAAACAACTAGAAATCTGGAAGTGGCCTTGTGGCTCAAGAGGTAGAATGCCTCCCCTTGAGATGAAGAGTCCATGGACAGCATGCAAGCCCAGAGCTGAAGTACCAAGCAGGACCAACAATAAAAAAAGAAAAAAGAAAAAAGAAATGTACTCTTTTTTTTTTACCTTGCTCATGTAACTATAACCTCTCTGTACACTAATTTCACATTAAAACCTTATTTATTAAAAATAAAAATAAAATAGTAAAAATGATAAAAGTGCATCATTAGAATCAAGAAATTTTATGCCAGTTTTTTTTCAAATTTTCCAAACAATGCATGAAAAATAGACCCAATTCAGATGTCAAATATAGATAAAATAAAGCTCAAGGTGTTGTTGTTTTATTTTTCCTTTTTAGAAGCCAGTAATTTTTCTTGAAGTAGTAATTTAACTGTTGCTAACACAGTAATACTAGTACCCTTGGTTTCACACATTAAGCTGGATCACCAAAAAGTACTAAATCCACTGTCAGCAATATCTTGTATTTTCAATTCTTCTTGGTTAGCATTGAAGATAACATATTCAGCTGGCAGATAGTGTTTATGGACCTCTGTGCTTGTTTTACCGATTCAGTTTTTTTGAACTCTTGATAAGAGGAATAGGATTTGCAGGGAGAACAGGGAAAGCAGAATGAACTGTAGTGGATGATTTCTCTTATATTTTGCTTTTCTTGGGACTTTCTTTTTGATGACTCTGCCTGGGAAGGCCAACTTTCCCTGGGAGTAGAGCTGAGCCCCACAGATCAGATGCCTTTGACCTTTTGAATGGCTCCTATTGTCTTTTTCCTGTCCTGACATGTGCTAGCTGCTCTGGCCTGGTCTTTGTCAATATCTACTCCAGTGGTTGATGAAGGGCAACCTTTCACAATTGTTCTGTGAGGAATTAGGATTTCTTGTGTGGTACACCTACCTTTCGGTTCATTTCTGAGTCCTCCACAGTCTGCGACAGTCTGTGGTCAGCAGAATGAAGATTACAACTCCTTGTCAGTTCATGCTGGCTGTGAATATAATCTGCTTGCACACAGTCTTTGGAATCTTTGGCCCAGGCTCTGTCTGTTGATATGGCAGCTGCGGCTGTGGACAACTGCAAGTCCTTGAATGTGTCTCATTCACTAAGCTGCTTGAATTTTTCATCTCTGGCCAAACTTTCTGTATCATGTTGGCATCCCTAGGCATGTCTGTCTAGAATTGGACTTTTCACAGGAACACGAAAATTGGTTACAACTCCAATCTGAGCCCCCAACTTCTCCTCCCTCATCTTCCTCTGAAATTTGTTGTTCTTCTAAATGTAACTTGTGAAGCTATTTTTATCACTTGCTTTGTACATTAATTTTCTATTTTTTATCCAATGTTGTCACTGTATTTGACTTTAGTACCATGTACAATTCATGTATATTAATACAAATTAGGAAAGGGAAGGGGAACAACAAAATCTGAGAGAAAGGACAAAGGACAAACCAATCCAACAACAATTCTCAGGAAACAACATGTTGGAAGTAAACTTTATACCTGGTGGGAGAGGATGGATCGAAACAAGAAAAATGTGAAAAAATAAGGAGTGGGTAAGAACATATGACCAGAAAAGTATTCACTGTCTTACATATGAAAGGCTAATCCCTCTGTACATCAACTTGACAATAAGATTAATTTAAAGATTATTGATACACTCTTCTCAACTCTCATAAAGTTACATGTAGATAAGCATGTCCATAAGTTTGCAGTCAATATACAGAAATGTGGAAATAGTTCCTTTCTGTTTTCAACCCAACATGAATAGAAATGACAGTTTCCCCTATAACTGCTGATTTCAAGTCATCATTTAAAATTAATGTTGAAATCATTTTTCAAACATTTCTGTAGAACTCCAAATAATTGTTTGAAATTACAAATGAGGAGAAATCCTATTGTTCAAATATGCCCAAACTCAGAGACCCTCAAATTTTAACACCCTCAAAAATAGGAGCAATATTCTCACATGTCAAACTTCCTCTTTTGTAGTCAAATACAGGAACTCTACTTATTTCATAGGAATCCTAAACTCTAATAAATACTTTGGTAAGATATATCATCCTAAAATATGCCTCAACTGCTATGACATTTAGCAATAGGACTGTTGTGGCCAAGGAATGAAAGTCAAGTATAAAATAATGGGGAAAGCGACCTTGGATATTCAAACAACCCTGAGGAAATTTCCCATCATTTCCAAAGAGAAGATTTGTATTAAATTTCATGTTGCTTCCTCCTGAAGAGGAAACCAGCTAACAAGGATTCAGGGAAATGGAAATTTTCAGAGATACATAGAGTTAAAACCAAAACCATTATCGCAAAATTGTTGAAGATAATGTAGGAAAATCTTTTTGAGTTGAACTGGATTCATTCATGGAAGTAAGATTATTTTAGAAGCCAGAGTGTTCATTAGTCACCACTGTTTCAGGAACATATTTAACTGTAAAAATTCTATCTGCACCTCTTTGTTGTACTTTTAGACAAATATACTACAGATAATTTTGTATCTAAAGTAACTTATTTCCTAATAGAATTTCCTTTTTGAAAAATATTCCTTTTAAATCAAAACTGAAATTACAAAATGTCAAAAACTGAAATTACAAAATTGCAAAAACTTCCATGCTCCTGGATTGTAAAAATTAACATCGTGAAAATGGCAATACTTCCCAAGGCTATCTACAAATTTAATGCGATACCTATCAAAATTCCAACCTCATTCTTCAAGGAAACAGAAGAGGCAATCCAAAAATTCATATGGAACAATAAAAGACCCCAAATAGCAAAAATGCTCCTCAACAGAAAGAACACTGCTGGTGGAATATCAATACCAAATTTCAAACTCTACTATAAAGCCATAGTAATCAAAACAGGTTTGTACTGGCATCAGAACAGACATCAGGACCAATGGAATAGAATTGAAAAGCCAGAAATGAACCTACAGACCTGCAGTCATTTAAGCTTCGATAAGGGAGCTAAAAAAAAGAATGAAAGAAAGACAGCCTCTTCAGTAAATGGTGCTGGCAAAATTGGTTAACTACTTGTAGAAAACTAAAGCTAGAACCTTATATATCACCCTGCACTGAAATCAACTCCAAATGGATCAAAAACCTCGGAGTCAAAGCAGACACTCTGAAAACATTTCAGGATGGAATAGGAAAAACCCTAGGTCTCCTTGGCACAGGCCGAAATTTTCTTAATAGAGACCCAGAAACACAACAAATCAAAGAAAGGTTGGAAAAAATGGGATTGCCTGAATTTGCAGAGCTTCTGCATGTTAAGGACATAGCTAGCAAGATCAATAGAAAGCCCACGGATTGGGAGATCTTAACTAGCTATACAACGGACAAGGGTCTCAAAAAATTAAATCTGCCAACAACAAATCCTCAAAGAAACACCTGCCCAATAAATAAGTGGACTAAATACTTAAAGAGAAACATCTCTGAAGAAGAAAGAAGGATGGCCAATAGACACATGAAGAAATGCTCAACCCCCCTAGCCATAAAAGAAATGCAAATCAAAACAACCTTGAGATACCACCTCACTCCAGTTAGAATGGCTAAAATCAAGAACTCCAATAACAATAGATGCTGGAGGGGATGTGGACAGAAGCAAATCTAACTTCATTGTTGGTGGGAGTGTAAACTTGTTCAACCACTTTGGAAAGCAGTATGGAGTTTCCTCAAAAGACTCCACATAAAGCTCTCCTATGACCCAGCAATTCCACTTTTGATCATTTACACAGATGTTTACACACAAGGCCACACTAAAGCTACCAGCATGACTATGTTTATTGAGATCCATATCTTACCTATGGTTAATAATACTGCAATAAACATAGGTGTGCTGGTAGCTTTAGCATGATCTTGTTTGTGATCATTTGAGCAAATGCCCAAAAGTGGGATTGCTGGGTCATAGGGGAACTCTATGTGGAGTCTTTTCGGGTAATTCCACCCTACTTTCCAAACTGGTTGAACAAGGTTACACTCTTACCAACAATGCAGTATGGTTCTCTTCAGTCCACATCCCCTCCAGCATCTGTTGTATTAGTTCTTGATTTCAGCCATTCTAACAAGTGTGAGGTGAAATCTCAATGTTGTTTTGATTTGCATTTCTTTTACACCTAGAAATGTTGAGCATGTCTTCATGTTTCTATTGGCCATTCTTTTTTTCCTCTTCAGAGACATTTCTCTGTACCTTTTTAGCCTACCTATTTATTGGGCAGCTGCTTCTTTGAGGATTTGTTGTTGGACAAACTCTTCAGTTAATGGTGCTGATAAAATTGGTTAATGATCTGTGCAAAATTAAAGCTAAAACCTTATATATCATCCTACACAAGAAAAAACTTCAAATGGATCAAAGACCTTGGAGTCAAAGCAGACACCATGAAAACATTACAGGACAGAAAAAAGAAACCCTAGGTCTCCTTGGCATAGGGTGAAATTTTCTTTTTTTTTTTTTTTTTTACTTTTTTAAGTTTATTGTTTTTATTATGAAAACACAAAACAGAGGGGTCACAATTACATGAGCAAGGTAATGAGTATATTTCTTATCAAGCATTGTGGCCTCCTCCTTTGTTTCCCTTTCCCATTCCTTCCCTGAATTTTTCTTAAGAGAGACCTAGAAACACAACATCTCAAAGAACAGTTGGACAAATGGGATTGCAGAAAGCTGAAGAGCTTCTGCATGGCACAGGCCATAGCTAACGAATCAATAGAAAGCCCATGGATTGAGAAAAGTTATTCTCTAGCCATACTACGGACAAAAGTCTCATATATAAAATACACTTGGAACTCAAAAGATTAAATCCCTCAACAATGTTCTTTATGAAAATCCCATAGTTTTTTACAGAGAATATGACATTTATCAGACAAGAACACGTACATCATTTAAGAATTTTCCTGTATATTGCTAAAATGTTCAAAGAAGATTAATCTGTAATTTTGGATTGTAATTCAAGACTAGATCATGAAACCATATCTGATGAATCTAACTTTGTTTTCGTCTTGTATATCACTTGCCCCTCATATTTATGTGCCCCACCACCAAAACTTTATGGATGATTTGTCAGTTCTGGTCTACAACATTGCTATTGCTTAATGGAATAGCCTTTGAAGCATATTTTAGGAAGATATACCCTGCCAAAAATACTCATTAGTAGTTATGTAATCAATAGAGTTGAAGTATTTGATTACAGAAGATGAAGATTAACTTGTAAGAAACTTACATTTAAGAAAATGTGAACTTGTGAAAGGGTGAGGGTTTCTGATTTGTGCCATATTTCATCACCAGGACTTTTCCTGGTTTGCAATTTCAAATGAGTACTGGAATTTCCACAGTAATATTTGAACAATAATTACTTCAGCATTAATTTTTCAATGTTGGCTTGAAACCTGGTGGCATATCATTTCTATTTATTTAAGAATGTAAAGAGAACAGAACCATTTGCGCATAGCTGTATATATACTACAAATCCATCCATATAAGTATCTAGGTGGAAATTTGTGAGAATTGAGAAGAGCGTATGTACCAACACTCTTCTTTTAACGGAATCTTGTCAAGATGATGGACAAAGGGATTAGAATTGTAGATGTATCAGCAAGTGAGTACACTTCTTGTCATGTGTTCTTACCCACTGATCATTTCTCCCATACTTTTCCTCTGCTTCAATTATCCATCCTCCCCACTCCCTCCACTGGTAGTAAATTTAATTTCCAACATGTTGCTTTGTTGAGGTTGTTCTTGTTCGGTTGGCCCTTTGGCCTTTGTTTCAGATTTGGATGTTCCCCTATCCATGTTTAATTGTCATTAATTTACCAGTAGTACAGAGTAAACCAAAATAAAATATAGTGCCTACATGATAACAAATGTACTCATTCTATACTCCCTCTGTACAGTTTTTTCACAATAAAAACATTAAAAATAGGAAAATAAAGGAAAAACACAAGTAAAAAGAAATAGCTTCACAAAGTGCATTTAAATAAAGAGCAACAAAGAGAAACCTATAGTTTCTGTAGCTTGGAGTTCATTTTGCTTAGCCTAATCTTCTGTAGTCATATGGATATTTCAATTAACATATTGTGATGCTCTTTTGCAAAAAATAGTGGGCATTTACCAACTTGTACAAATAAGAGAAACCATGGAACCTATCTTTGTTTTGGTCTGGTCCCTTCAATTAATACGGTTGTATCCAAGTTTTATTATTTCCTTACCATTGGGACTATATCATTACTAAGGAAACCTGGAAAGTCATTGTGAATATATTCCACATTTTCTTGATCCATAAAAAATCTGGGGTGGTTCCTTGTTTTCCTGATGGTAAATAATGTTACAATGAACATGACTTTGCCTTTCTAAAGGGATGCACTGGAATCTCAATAGTGGTGTGATTTGGAATGATTTTATTGTTAGAGATGTTCAGCCTTTCTGCATATGCCCTTTGGACATTCTCGATTCCCCATCAATGAAATCTCTAAACATTTACACTTCTCATTTGATGGCTTTATTGTTTGGATTTGGGGGGGGGATTAATTTTTGAATTTAGATTATATTTCAGGTAAGAAACGATTCTATTTTATGGCTAGTAAAGAAATATTCCCAGTCTTTTGGCTTTCTATTTACCCATTTAACTATGTCTTTGGCAAGAAGAAGTCCTGCAGATTCAAGCATTGCCATTTGTGTGACCTTTTTATACTTGATACATTTATGTGTCTATAATAAGAAAGTTTCAAACTCTTCTAAGGAACCCTAGTATTTCTCATATTCTTTCCATTCTGAGTATTTTCCTTTACCTTCAGGATTTGATTCATTTAGAATTCATGCAGACAAAGGGTGATATATAAGGATATAATATTAATTTTATAGGTATTTATCCAATTTAGCCAGCACTGGTTATTGAATATTGCTTGTTCATTTTCAGTGCTTTTCCTGCTTAAGTTTGAATTTACCTAGTGAAGTCACTTTTTTTTTAAACTGGTGATATTTAAATTGTAGGTTCCATGGTTTTCCTTATTGCAATATTTGGTATATATACATTCTCATTCTAATAGATGATTACAATTGCTTAATAGCTACGTACATATAAATATACAAGACTAGGTTAAGCAAAATAACCTCCAAATACGGAAACGAGGTCCATCATTGTTGGTATTTTTCTTAAAATACTATGAACAAATTTTTCTTTTTTTCTTGTATTTTTAACTTTATTTTCCATAGGTTTTCTCTCTTGCTGCAACTCTATTTGATTTTGGGAGCATGTGCTTGTATGCATGTTAATCTAAACAGGTCATGGAAGGGGAATGACAAAATCTTGAGAGTGAGGCATATGAATATCCAATGCCAAAATATTCTTTACTGGGCAACATGGTGGAAATGGCATTTGCAACTGTAGAGGGGGAGACTTGAGGCAAAGTAAGTGTGAGAAAAATGATGGATGTGGTAACATATGACAAGGAAAGGATTCACTGCCTTACATACATAATAATCACTCTGTACATTACTTCGACAATAATTAAAACAAGGGTGTTGTTACACAAAATTCTGTTAATTTTCATAAGTTTACACATAAGTATATATATATTGGTGTGTATTCCATATACTGAAGTAGAAAAGGCACAGGTTTCCCTGAGTCTAAAGGTTCAAAACTATCCTTCACAAATTAATGTAGAATTTATTCCTGCTCACTATTTCTGTAGGAAAAACAATAAATATTTCAAATTACACACTAGATACACAAATATGCCCCAAATCAGAGACTTTTCCATTTCAACTCAAATAATAATTATAAACCAAATTCCCAAATCTTTAACTCCCTCATCTATCCCCAAATAATTCAACAACACTGATTGCTTAGAAATTCCACCAACAATTTTTGACAAATATATTCCTAAAATATATGTCAAAAACAATTCCATTTTTCATCAGGAATATTGTGTGCCAAATCATCTATAAATATATGTGGACATATATATTTGCTTTAAATTACAAGTTGAAAGTGAAGATAGAATCATAGAATGTGGTTTCATGAAAGTGTTTTGTGTTATACTCGACAGTCACAGTCCACTCTTCTTGGTACATTTGAGAAATATATTGAGATATTACTAAAAGATGCATTCTCTGCACAAAACTCTGCTATCTTCACAATGTGCATTTCATGTACCTGATTTTTCCTTGCCACAGGCTTTGGACAGAAATTACAATGTCCTTCAGATGAGATTACACATTGAAATAATTGAGATGGATGAGGAGCTTGTATAGTAAAACATATAATACAGAATTTTAGTTGAAAATTTCCATCAAAATTTTCATGGCCATTCTGTTTGGAATAGATAATAGATGTTAGATTTGCATAAGGGATAATGTATCATTACACTTTTGTTAGGCTCTACAATTATTACAATGAATGTAATGGAAGATGACATTCATAGGAAAACTTGAGGATAGTAAAAAATGAAGTACAATTTGTATTCTATAGGGAAACATGTAAATTTAGATTTGATAATTGAAATTTCCCTACCCCAACTTTACGAGGTCTATGTAGTAACTGACATGGTAAATTGCAATAAAGAGATAAACACTTTGGCTTAATTCTGGATTCAAGGAAAACCATGTATATTCTAATAAAAATTTGAAAAGTTGAATAGGTATTAGATATCAAAATTTATTTGGTTGAGGGAGCTTCAAAATATATTTATAAATTTAAAATGTAGGTAAAAAAATGAGAAATGGCTTCAAATCAAGTCTTGTTCACTGAATTATTAGTGCAAAGAAATAACACCCCAGTTAGAATCGCTTTAATCAAGAACTCTAATAACAACAGATAGTGGAGGGGATATGGATAGAAGGGAACATTACTACATTATTGGTGGGAGTGTAAACTTGTTCAACCACCTTGGAAAGTAGTATGGAGGTTCCTCAAAAGACTCCACATAGAGCTCCCCTCTGATCCAGCAATCACACTTTTGGGCATTTACCCAAATGATCACAAACAAGACCATACTAAAGCTACCACCACAACTATATTTATTGCAGCATCATGTACCATAGCTAAGCTATGGAACCAACCCAGACGCCCCTCAGTAGATAAATGCATCAAGACAATGTGGTATATATACACAATGGAATTCTATGCCTCCACCAGAAAAAAATGACTTTGCCCCATTTGTTAGGAAATGGAAAGACTTGGAAAAAATTATATTAAGTGAAGTGAGCCAGGCCCAAAGAAACATAGGCCCCATGGTTTCCCTTATTTGTAATATCTAGTATATGTCTGAGTAAAGCAGAAAAGGTCAGATAAGATGATGTTAGGGGAATGAACCCCAAGATAAGTATTCAATTTTTTTTCTTTTCTTTCATGCAATTGTTTCTATCATATTTATAAGATGATTTCTATATTGCTTTGTGCGTCCCTCCCCCACAGGATAACATCTTCTTTCACTAAATTTGATGCTTATATAATTTGTGGAGGGAAAAGACAAAAACAAATAATCTAACTAGGGATACAGGTGGACCCATTGAAACAATGAGATGTACAAGTCGTTATGTCGAAAAGCGAACTTTACAACTTTGGTGTGGGGGGGAAGATCAGGTGGGGAGAGTTGGGGAGAGTATGGGAAGGTATGAGAAGGGGAAACGAAGAGAAACAAAGAAGGGGAAACAAAACAAACAATGCTTGATAAGAAATCTTCTCGTTATCTTGCCCATGTAATTGTAACTCCTCTGTATGGTATTCTCACAATTAAAAAAAGGAAATAAGAGAAAACAATATTATTTTCCTTTCTGTGGAAAAGACCCGAAGATACATTTCTGTATTCTACCTATAAAGAACAAGGAAATTCACTGGTAGGTGAAAGAAATGCAAAAAGTAATAAGAGCATGTAGCCAGTTATTAAAATTTTTAATGAATCTTCACTTTCATTTTTATTCACACTTTGCCATTGTATATACCAGTGCTCAAAATTATGCTTGGGCACTCAAAGTTCATTGAACATTTTAAGTGTGACACTACTGAATGTATTTCTGTAATGATTATGGTGCAGTTCTTCAAAATTTAATGTTTTTATTCAGGCTCAGTTATTTTTTGGCACAATTTCTGAAATATGTCTCATAAAATATTTACGAATAAGTTATGCATCCAGGAAAATAAGAAGAAATATTTCATAGCTTTTATAGGAAAGAAAATCTATAGCGGATTTACTATATAACATTATTGCAATGAATTTAAATCAACATGATAATTTGATCTCCATTTTAAAATTTGTGAAGATATGCATTAAAAACAAAGCAAAAACAGTGATTATTTCATGAGATGTATCCTACGAAAGATACATACTTCAAGTTAGGCAAGTAAAATATAAAGGGATAGCATGCAAATAATTTCAGGTACAATTACAAGCAATGTGACATCACTCAAATATATAAACTCATTTTCCATTCTTATATGTGGACAAGACAAATACCATTGTGAAGTGACAGTCACATTGTGAGGTGTTATCAGGTAAATATCTTCATCAGGACAGAAAAGTAATTAATATTTAAAGAACACCTACCTGTCAACTGTCAGTATGAACATTGAAATATTGGACTTTGATATAACATTGAAATGATTGCTATTAACTTACTTTAGCATTTCTGTGTTAAGAATACTTTCTCAAATATATATGACTTTGAGAATTCTATGCCAGAAGCAAACCAACATTTAGAACACTTGCCTGGGATCCAGCCCAGGGTAAGAGGCTTGAGAGCAATGGGTCAATCATGTTTCCAATCTTCGTTACAAATAAAGAAATATAAAAATAAATTGTACAACGTGTGATTAAAGTTTATCATGGTTAAGTAAGCTCAAGTATTGAAGGCTGGCAAGTCTCCTCAGTTCTAAATTGCAAAAATCATAGCAATGTGGCCTGGTTCACCATATCGGTGATGAAACAGAGTAGGGAAAAATTGTGAAACCATTTCAATTTGTACACGTACACACACACACAAACACACACACACACACACACACACACGCACAAATACAGAAACACACAAACACAAAGATTTGCATCTACAAATGGACAGGTAACAAAAATATCTGTTTATGAACACAAATCTTCTCCCATATGTATAATGGCAAGACATGGTGGGTTAAAACTTTCAGAGACACAACAACAAGTAATATGGTCACCTACATTGTCACAGATTCTTTTATCAATACACAGGTTGCTAGTATCATCCAATGTTTAAAGCCAGAAGAATTAGGCTTCCATAAGTAAGACATATTAGCATAAGGGAACAGGATTAGTGTTACCATGGAGTCACATTCAGTGTTTTAACAACCAAGGAAGTTAGGGAAATGTCACCCCCCTATCAAACATTACTGTCTGAATTTCAAAGATAAAATGCAAGATGTTCCAAATAGGAAGTGAATAAAAGCTAAATTACCCTTATTTCAGTGAAAATAATTCAGAGATTTTGGAAATACCCGTGAGTATGGGGCATTATTGATAAACATTGCATTCCATTTTTGTCTCTGGATTTTGTTGGTGGTCGTTATTGGGCTTGCACTCTGGGCTTGAACACCCAGAGCTCTTCACATCAAGCTCTTCACATCTACCAATTGAACAACAGTTCCATTTCCAATTTTGAGGTGATGAATTCGTGATGAAAGCTTCATAGAGGCTTCTGATGGGTTGCCATGAACCTGATCCTCAGATCTCAGCCTCCTATAAGTTTCTAAGTGACCTGTATCAGGCTTCATTTCTCTGTTATCCATACTGTGTTGATGGCATTTTTGGCATATTTGTCCCCTTATTTCATGCATACTGGAGTTCTATGAGTAACCATGATTTTCCTCAAGGATAATGATCCATTTTGAGGGGATTCATTCCGTAAATGAAGCTGAGAAATTTCCTTGACTTTATTGATTTGTAAGGAGATCCTGATGTGTCAAACACCTGAGATGCTAGAATTAACAACATTGTCACCTGACCTGGCTCCAATGGGCTTTTTGACCACAAAAATCATTTCCCATGCCTGTTCGTTTTCCTCTGCATGAAGAAGGATGCTAATCACCCTAATCACAAGAATAAACACATTCTGTTGGTCAAATACTGAATTGATCTGTCATTTTGAAAGCAGTATATGTTTTAGGACTCACTAATCTTCACGAATAAGAACGTTGTCATCCTTTGTAAGGATGAACTTTTCCAGTTGTGTTAGTCTCCTCAGTTAGCACTTTCATTCCTATATAAACTTCCAATTTATCCTTCAGATAACGTTGTAATAGTTTTGACATACAGCTGATAATTGAATACAATTTTTCTAGTATGCTTATTACATTTTCAAGGGTAGAATACATGAGACCTAGCTGTGATGACTGGCTTACATATAAACAACTTGATTGTAAGTTGAATAAGCTTGTTTTTTTTTTCAGTACTGATGCAAAGGAAATACTTGAAAACACCAATGTATCTAGAATCTATTATCTAACTTATAAAAGGATGGAGGTCAATATTGGGAAGCAACACAAATCAGAGGATTCCAAATGAAAGAAATGCTTATGAAGAACAGCAAGCCCAAATACTGTTCATTTGTTCCTGTATTCACCACCTTTCCATGTCAGTAAGAGAGACTTCTTATTTTCACGTTTCATAAATTCAAAAATGCCATCTATTTTGGGCCAATAGAAGGACAAGTACATTCTAGCAATTACAATTTTTAAACAATCACATAAATTCTCTCATGAAATGATACAATAACTGTACAGTAGAAGCAATATGTATTTTGATTTTCCTCTTCACACTATTAAATGTATTTTCATATTTCATACAGCAATGCGAAATTTGAAATCCATATGTGTATAGATGGTTTAACAATCACTCTAAATACATTTATTTAATGTAGTTCTACAAGTCCAAATTCTGTCATCTTAGGAAGATCCTCAAATATTTTTGTACAAATGCAGAGAGACAATTAAATGATGAAGTTATTTGTACATTTCCTTAATCAAATTCAGAATGAGGACATAATACCCACCCACATGTTAATACATTGATCAATTACCAGTTGAAAATACTTCCATTCACAATTTCAAAATTGTTGAGATGAGTGAATACTGAAATCATGAAAACGGAAACAAAAATATTTTGTCTGACATATCATTGCCATGTACTCCTTCCCTGATTGAAACTGATTATGAAAGTATAAGAAAAAAAGAAAAAGAAAAAAAAATACAGAAACTGATTTGAAGTAGTTTGGGTGATGACATGTTTTATTGGTCCTAATGAAATCATACTTGAATTTTGCCACCAATCACAGGTGCCCAGGTAGGAGAGCAATTCAATACTTGCTTTGTAGTGAGGAAAATTTATGGGTTTGGAGATTAGAAAGTTTATTCATTTATCCTATTTCTTTACTTTTGATTTTTACAGACAATAGTGTGTCATAGCAAAACAGCCCATGATTGTACAGCATATATGTGAATCCAGTGCATCTTATGCCCTAGCAGGTTCACTAGTACTAACAGACCCACGGATTCCAGGGTGCACATGCATAGTACTAGGATCCCTAAATACCAATGCTTCATGTGCAGTAGCAAGATCGCCAGCACTGACAGACACAGGACCCCAGGATATGCATTCACAGTGCCAGTTGCCCATAGCATAGATGATGCATATGCCTGAGCAGGCCAGTCCAAATTGACAGACCTGAGGACTCTAGAGTAAAACTCCCAGGTCTGTACTTCAAGTTGCAGACCCTGAGTACAAGGCCCAGGACCTGATTTCAATCCTCAGACCCAGATTTCAAGGACCCAGGCTCCAGTTAAACTGTGAGTTCAAGTCTTAGGCCCAGTTTCAGTCCCAGCTATGAGTTCAAGTCCCAGGCACCTACTTCAAGGCTGAAGCATCCAGTTTGAGGCCTGGGTTTTAGTTCAAAGTCTGAGTCTTGAGTTCAAGTCACAGGCCCCGACTTCAAGGTTCAGAGTCTCAATTCAAATTCCACACTGAGAGTTATGGCTCCATCTTTGAGTTTAATTCCAAGTCTTTGAATTCAAGGTCCAGACTCCAAGTTCAAGGACCAGGCCTAAGTTCAATACCCGAGTTTAAATCCCAAGCTTTGAGTTCCATGCTAGAAAGTGATATGAAGGCCCATGATTTTAAGTTCCCAAGTCTCAGTTGAATTATCAAGCTCCAAGTTCAAGCTCCAAGATGCATTTATGGGGTAGGCTGTGTTAATATCCCTGTCCTCAAGTTCAAGTTACATACTGCAAGTCCAAGTCCGCAACACTGAATTCAAGGTCCACAGCCCCAATTCAAGTCCTAGTTTGTGAGTTCAAGGCCTAACATGGAACTTCCAGTCCTAAGCATGAGTTAAATTCCCAAATTCCAAGTTCAAATTCCAGGTCCCCTGTTCAAGGGCCAGGCCACAAATTTAATTCCAGGGAAGTGAATAAGTCCTAGGCCCAAATCCAGGCTGACAGTTCAAGGCCCAAACCCCAAATTAAATGCTCATGATTCATATTCAAGTCCCAGGCACCAAGTTCAATGCTAAGTCCCTAAGTTCATGGTTCAGGTCAGAATTTCAAGGCTCAGGCTGGGAATTCAAGTCCCAGGCACTGAATTCAAGTCTCAGGCCATGAGTTCAAGGACCAGATCAAAAGGTGAAGGCTCAAGGACTGAGTTAAAGGCTCAACCTGGGAATTCAAATCCCAGGTGCTGACTTCAATGATCAGACTCTGAGTTCAGATACCATAGTGAAAGTTCAAGTCCTTTGCCCAAATTCAAAGCCAGGCAGAAAGCTTAAAGCCTAGACCCGAGTTCATAGCTCAGGTTCTGTATTAAAATCCCAGGCATTGAATTCAAGGTCTAGGCCTGAGTTCAAGCCTTAGGGTTAATGTTTAAGTCCTAGGCCCTGAGTTTAAAGTTCTGGCCACAATCCAAGTCCCAGTCCCTGATTTCAAGCCCCAAACATGATTTCAAGGCCCAGGATGTGAGTTTAAATCCCAGGTCCCCTCTTCAACCTGTACTTCCAGGTCCGGATGCCAGTTCAAGTAGCAAATTTTGATATGAAGACCCAAGCTGTGTGGTCAGGGTTCAGTTTGTGAATTCAATGCCCGGGCTTATAGTTTCAGGCCCTCACCATAAATTCAAATCCCAGACCCCAGTTCAAGGCCCAGGATCCAAGTTCAAATTCTGGGTTTTGAATGCTAGGCCAATGCCTTGAATTTAGGCAGGGGCCAAGAGCTCAAGTCCCAGGCCATGAGTAAAAATCCCTGGTCCCAAATTAAATTTGTAGGACCGGACTTCAAGGCCAAGGCCCCAATTTGAAATTCCAGCCCACAAGTTCAAGGTGCAGGAGTCCAGTTTAAATACCAAGCCATGTGTTCAAGTCCAAAGCTGTAAGTTCAAGGCCAATGACAAAAGTTTCAATCCCAAATATGAATTCAAGTCCCAGGACCCCAGTTCAAATCCCAACCTTGAACACAGGTCCAGTGTTCCAGTTCAACTACCAGATCCTGACTTTCATGCCCAGGCCAAGATTAAGTCAGATGCAGTAATTTCTACTTCCAGGAGGTAAATTCAAGGCCCAGGCTCTATTTTCAAGGCCCAACCTGAGAACAAGGCCCAGGCAGCAAGTTCTAGTCTCAAGCCATGCATACGTGGCCCAAGCCATGAATTCAAATTCCAGTACTATAATTCAAGGACCATTCCCCAAGTTAAATGCCCAGGCCTCACATTCAAGACCTATTTGTTAGTTTTTCTGCCTATACAGCAGGATGCTTTCTATGGTCCCTACAGCCACAATAAATCAATCTTTAATTTTTATTATTCTCTCCCCCTCTTCATTTCTTTATTTTCCTACTGATAGTTAGAAAAATGTAAAATGCTATCTTTGTTAAACAAACAGGCTGAACTATTTGAACAATAGAAAAATTCTCATGTTTATAATGAGCCAACTGAACAGCAATAATAACACGTCACAAAAATAAATTTTACTGGTGCATGTTTATTAAAGCCAATTTATTTGGGTTAAGTTTGAATGCTGTTTATACATAGAACTTTCATGTTCATTCTGTGACTTTTCTGATACAAAGTTGACCATATTGTTGTAAGGGTAGAGTTTGTCTCAGAATGACTGTTTATTTTGATAAACAGGAATGCCAATTATTAATATGTTTATTGGAAAGTAGTTACAAAACAAGACATTTTCAGAATGTATTCAACCTAAGCCAAAAAGTTCCACTGCCTTCCTTGATGTGCATCATCTTTCTATATATCTTTTTAATTCACACCTTAAGTTCATATTCATATTCATGTAAATTAGAGTAAAATGGGCTGTTTTCTGAAAGAATCTATAAATATAAAATAAACAGAACATGAAAAAGACAATTTCACAGAAGGGTTGTCTCATATATATATATATATATGTATATATATATATATATATATATATGTATATGTGTGTGTGTATATATACATATATATGCAAATATTATTGTTATTATATAACATGAAACAAAAACATTTACTCTATAAAGAAATATTAGTGAATGTGTGGGTTTATGTAAATTCATATAAGCTTATGGTATTGGTGTTCCACTTAATAGTGATAGAAAGAATTTCAAATTTCATGGAATATAGTTTGTAGAATTTTCAGTTAAAGCCTGTTGACAGATTTATCCAGAAAACATGAAATTAAATTACGTATTTTTACAAATAGTTCTTATTCAAAGTGTTAAAAAGTGGAAGTAACACGTGTAATAACACGTAGTCCATTGTATTTGTCACTTTTTTAGTATTAGGAAGATTCCCTATCATTAGAGTTGATAAATACAAAGTAATTTTATTTAAACATCTCCTACCCAGTATTTTGGAGTCATATTAAAGGAACTTTGGGAGCAGAGAGGCTTAAGGAAATTGGTAATATGTATTCATCAGTGGCACGTTCCTGCATCAAATATCTATTGTATCTGAACAAAGTAGTGGAAATATAAGTCGCTGGTATTAAAATAATCAGGGACAGATAATGTGGATTTTTCAAATCCTCCTGTTTAGAATTGCTCTTTTGTGAACCTGAGGAACTTAAGAATTTCAATATTGCTATGTGTAGAACAACAGATAATGATCTGAGACAATTCTAACAAAACAAAACAGGAGAAAAGTATTAGAAAGCCATGATTTATGGGGCTGGGAAGGTGGCTTAATAGTAGAGCACTTGACTTGCATGCATGACACCCTGGGTTCAATTCCCCAGCACCACATAAGCAAAAAGAAAAAAAGCTGGAAGACGCGCTGTGGCTCAAGTGGTAGAGCACTAACCTTGGTTTGAAGAGCTGAGGGACAGTGCCCAGGCCTAGTTCAGGCACCATGACTAGACCCCCCCAAACAATTAAAAAAATAAAGCTATGATTTGTCTTTAAATGGAGAATCTGGCAAAATCCCCAAACAAAACCAAAAACATGGACACTTAGAACTAATAAGGGATGGTATGGCAGTGTTAGATATCTAATGAAGCAGAGCAGGAGCCCGCTCTGAAGTAGATAGAAATGATTCCCATCACAAGGCTTCTCAGGAGTTAAGAGATGTTTGTGTCTGTTGTGGATGTGCTCATCATTCTTGTGATGAAAAAGCAAGCTCAGGTAAGAATCAGGATCCCCAGACTTCCAGCCCAACATGTCAATTGAGTCAAAGTCTAGGACAACATTCACCTTCTATTCCTCAATGAAGTAGAATACATTTCAAGTGTATTAAAGTTCAGTAATTTGAGCTGTAGATGGATTTGCCTCTGTTATTGACCAGCCTGCAATTTGATCCTCATTTTAGTTCCTTCTACTAGACAGCCCTGTTTCACTCACTCCATTGTGTAGGCTACTGCACTGTAGCCTACAACATACAATATACTTTTGTTAACACCATTTCAATGAAATTAATAGAGGTAAATTTAGACACTACATTTGAAATAATTAAGCACCTTGTACAGATGGAGTAAGCTACGACTGGTTTTCTTCATAAAAGTAGCCTACTACTACCTACAATTACTAATAATTAGTGCACAGTCTGTTGGGAAAATAAAATTTGATAGCACAGTGTGACTCATGAAGAAACAAAAAATCACTGAAGTTGCATTCTAGTCAATGACAGTCAAGGATTTATGAATATTTGAAATTTGTTCTAAGAATAATCAGGCAGAAGGTGCACACAGAATAAGTAACAAAGAAAAATTGTTAAATAAACCTTTTCCTTTGTGGCAATATTGGAGTTGGGATGTCAAGGAACAATCTAAAAAGCTATCCCTAAATGCTTTCTCACAAATCAGTGATCTGAGATGAACATCTATGAATTGATGGATGATAGAGAAATTATGGTACTTCTGAAATTGATGAGTTCATAAAATTTGGAGTGACTAACCTGGCTTTAATTACTTTACACAAGTGTTTTATACGTGGACAGCAGAATCAGAAAATGTGAATATTGATCAATGCTTTGCTCACCACAAACAGGTTTCCATTTTCCTGACATGAACAAATATGGAAATGTGTAGAAATTTATAAAAACGGTTATGTTTCTTTATGTTGGCCACTCTCTGGAAGGGCTGAAATATTCAATCCATTTATATATTCTCACATTTGTTCCATTTTAATATGTTGTGACCTATGTTTGTCCTTATATTGATTTCTTTGTATTTATACAGTCTCTACACAATCCCATAGGAATAGAAATGACCCAGGGTTACCCATAGACTCTTTTCCAGGATTTCATGTAAGTATTATCTTTGAACCAATCCCAAGAATTGTTAAAAATTTCTGCAAAGATTGCAGGCAATATTTTATATTGAATAATAGGAAAAATACTGATGACAAAATATGCACATCACAAGAAACAACCTGTTTTCAAAACCAGCATATTTGGTGATACTTTTCTGAATTCATATATCTAACCTATTCCCTAACTACACCACTCCTATTTCTATCACAAGGTAGAACTTTGAGGAACCAGTCCTATAAGCAACATGAATTTTTCCACAAAATTATTTATTCATGGGCAATACTGTCAAAACAAATTAAAATTTTAGAAAAAAAGATATGCGTAACACTTGTTTGAATGAACAAAGGAAGAAGTTATGTGGAAAACAAGCAGTAATTAGGGCTTTAACTTATGTGCAAAATTGATAAAATTGGTATGACCTTGGGTAGCTTGTGCTTCTGGCACATCAGTACTTTAAAAATGTACAGGTAATAGAGTTTTTAGCATTTATCTTAATTGTATATTAGAAGATTGTAATTTTTGGGTGACAAGAAAAAATGGTCAAATCATTCTTTTCTAAAATTCTCATAAAACATTTTGAAAAATTAAGATTGCATTGATCTCAAGCAAACGATATTTAGAATTTATTTTTCCATTTGCTCTATGAAAGACATAGAAAGATAAGTTTTCATTGACTTTCTTCTTCATATTTCATGCATTTTGTTTGTTGCCTTATTTTGTTAATATTCAATAAGCAAATTCCAATCCTTCTTTATGCATCTATTACTAGGGTACTGAAAATCACAGAGTATTGGGCTTGATGACTACCATGTGAAATTAAGCATAATGAAGTATATTTAAAATAGAGTTTGAATTTTTAATATAGATTGTTTGACTTGAATTCCTGGCAGTAATTACATTGTTTACACTTTATATCAGAATACAATCCATCAGTCAACTGATGTTTGTGTCCCGTTTGGTTTTTGAACACAAGCCCAGGTCTCTAATTTTAATGATCCCAAAAGGACAGGAAAATTTTATATCAAAATTAATGAAAATATGTTGAAATATATGATGTCGCAATTGTCCACCAAATTTTATGTTGGTTGTAATTGGACAGATAATAATTTTATCTCAGTATACCTGAGCAGTATCTAGTTTTGAGACTAGTTTTTTTCTTTTCTTGATGTGACTGGTATAGGAAGTTAGAATCTCTTGTGTTAAGACGTATTTGTATTGGCCCTTCCAAATGAGCAACTCAAAACAGATCATTTGCATATGTATATAGTAATTTTATCAGATGAGCAGAAAAACTCAAGACTGTATACACTGATATGTAGATAGATACATACATAGATAGATATATAGATACGTACATACAGACAGACAGACAGACATAAACCATAGATACATAAATACATAGATACATAGATGATAGATATCAACATAGGTATATAGTTAATGTGTTACTATATAAAATGATGTTACATGAAATGAAACAATATATAGACAGGAGATGTATTTGTATTTCTTGATTTTAATATACTACATGATTTTTTGTTTCTACTTTATGTTGTTCCCCTATGGTATATTCCTTTTGTCAGTACATTTGATGTTGGTACCAATTTTCTATATAAATTTGTCTAATTTGGGAGGGGAAGGAGAAAAACAAAATCCTGAAACAAGAACAGAATCTGACACATTCAAATAATGATACTCACATGACGCTATGTTGCAAATAAAATTTACTGCATTGGAGTGGAGGAAGAGGAATGGAGATGGAGGAGAAAAATGTTAATGGGAAAAAAAAACAAAAAAAGAAGGATGGAATAACACGAAATGTACACATTATGGACATAAATGTAACTCCTCTGTACAGTACATTTTTTAAAAAATTTAATAAAAATCCCAAAACAAAACAAAAACGAACTGATTATGGCATCCAAATGGGCCTATTACTCTCTGTGCTGTAGAGGACGCTTTATCACATATGACAATAACTGCATTGCGAGATTTTTCTCCTTTGAGTTCTCAAAGGAAAATCGTCTTTCCTAAAAGAAACAGAAAATCTGTATGTATGGATGTAAGGTTGATACAGACAATATACCAGTTGACATTAGACTGCATTATTTCCCAAACGCTAAATTGAACAAACTGTGTTAAAGAATGATCATCTTTTTTTTCTATTCTCAAGGGTGGAATTGGATTGATTTAGGAAGAAAAATTAAAAGCAATTAAACTGAAGTAAAAAATAATATTTCCCTCATATTTATTGATATTCAGAATGACTTAAACGCCCCAAAATTTTGTCAAATATATTCTGATTTGAAATAAAATAGACAATCATCATGAATTTGGAAGCATACATTGTGGTTTGGAAATGAAAGTGTCCTAAAGAAAAAGAGAAGTCAAAAAGAAAAAAAAAACTAAATATCAAGAACAATAAAAACATCACACTTTTATTATGCTATAATGTCCAGCGAAGAGAAGGAATAGTTTATAAATTTTTATGGGCAAGCTGTGACTCCTGAATGCAACAGGTAGAAGGATCTTGCTTTTAAAACCAACTAGAGAGTCTATGTAGCTTAATTGGAGAGTTAAGTCCGATAATGTTGAGAGTTAGGACTTACAGGTGTTTGGGAGTTCCTGCCATGTTATCCACTTTCTCGGGGGCTATGGCAAATGGTTTCTTCCAGTGGTTCTTGGATTCTCAATTTGGGTGCATTTTCTTAACCTTTATTGTGGTCTTGTTGATTGCCTATTTGTAGGATATCTTTTAATATCTTTTGTAGGGCTGGTTTGGTGGAGCTATATTGTTTCAGTTTTTCTTTGCTATGGAAGGTTTTTATTTGACCTTTGTTTATGAGGCAGAGTTTAGGTGGGTACAGTATTCTTTATTTAGAGTTGTTTGTCTTTAGGGAATAGCATAAAACATACCAGGCCCTTCTTGCTTTAATTGTCTCTGCTGAGAAATCTGAGGTGATTCTGATTGGTTTCCCTTTATAGGTGATTGACCATTTCTCTGTGACAGTTTTAAGGATCTTTTCCTTGGTCTGAATTGATCCTGTGAGGATTATAATGTGACGGTGGGATACCCTGTTTTGGACTGGTCTATTTGGAGTTCTAAAAGCTTTTTGTATCTGAATAGGCCTATCTTTTTGCATGTTTGGGAAGTTCTCTGCTAGGATCCTGTTAAAGAAATTTCTTGACCATTTCCTCTACACCCATTATCCTCAGATTAGGCTTTCTCATGGTGTCTTCCATATATTGAATAGGTCTTTCATATTTTTTGGATTGTCTTGGATAGTATTATGTTCTTTGTTGTTTTTGGTGGTGGTGGTCATGGGGCTTGATCTCTGGGCCTGAACAATGTCCCTCAGCTCTTCAGCCCAGGGCTTGCATTCTACCACTTGAGCTACAGTGCCACTTCTGGTTTTATGGTGGTTTATTGGAGAGAAGATTTCATGGACTTTCCTGCCTGTGCTGGCTTTGAACTGTGATCCTCAGATCTCAACCTCTTGAGTAGCTAGGATTACTGGAGTGAGCCAGACTGGCACCCACTCTGTATGTTCTTTCTCTATAATATCTAGGCTGTCTTCAATTCCCAAGATTGAATCTTCTATATGGTCTAACCTACTGTCAAGACTTTCTTTTTGGGGGTTGGAAAGGCGGCTCAGTGGTAGAGTGCTTACCTTGTATGTTTGAGGCTGTTGGTTCAATTCCTCAGCACCACAGAAACAGAAAAAAAAAAGCCGGAATTGGTGCTGTGGGTCAAGTAGTATAGTACAAGCCAAGCCTTTAGCTGAATTGGTGTGGGACAGCGTCCAGGCCCAGAGTTGAGGCCCCACAAGCAGACCTTCCCTCCCCCCTCAAAAAAAAGACTTTCTGTTTTCTTTTTTATTTCTTTTCTTTCTAGTTGGTCAGCTTTGATGGCTTCAAATTCTTTTTTTGGAGCTTTGTTTTAGATCTTGTATGAGCTTCTTTGCTTCCTTAATTTGGTGTGTAGTCTTTATTCTCAAGTCACTTAGTTGATTGGTTATGGTTTCCTTGGACTCCCATTCCTTCTGTCGGGCTCCATTTAGCATTCCCTTTGTGGTCTCCCTATGTTTCAGCTGTCTGTTTATGGGTTCCATGGATGCATCTGTTGATCCTTGTCTAGTCTCACCCAATTCCTGTATTACTCTTTGATTAGCTTTCTCACACTCATGCTATTCCTGTAGTTCTCTTTGAGTGTCTCAGCCTGCTCATGCAATTCCTGCGTTTCTCTTTGATTGTTTTCAACCTGCTCATGCAACTCCTGTATTAATCTTGAGTAGCTTCCTCATGCTCAGGAGAATCCTGCATCAATCATTGGTTTGCCTCCTCTCTCACTCTATTATGCTCATACTGAGTCATTTGCAGGTTTTCAGTCTTTTCCGTCACCATATTTACGAGTAGTGTTTGTAAAGCTTTTTGGTAACTCTCCTCTAGGTGAAAAATTAACTGCTCTGTCACCGGATTATCATGAGTGGGAGTTGAGATTCTCGGACTTGACATGATTCTTGTATTTTTCTGGCTTGTTCTGCCCATTTGGTTTGAAAATAACACCAATTTTATGTGAGAACACTATTTGAAGGCAAGCATCAACCAAAGTCCTGTAGTTGCACAGTTAAAATTACTGTAGATAAAATCTCGTTCAACAGATACAATCTCTTCAACATTAAACAACTATGGAATAATGGGCTAAGAACAGCAAAGAAGAATCTGGCAAGCCAGAAATTATTAGGTTTGGGAAGAAATGTGGGGAAAAATAAAGTTTAAGGGATGTGGAGCATCCTAATCTCAGAGAAGGAAATGGATTGGACAGAATGATAGCAGAGAGAAAATAAATGGAAAAACAAAAATTTAAATTTAAAAAGTGAAATATTGTTAAGTTATGTAAGATAAAAGAAGTGATATTGAGAGGAGAAAAGGATAGGATGGGAAGAGGGGAGAGATAGAAAGGGGACATAAGACTGGCAGGTGGTTCATACCTGTAATCCTGAGGATCAAGTTCAAAGCCAGCACAGGCAGGAATGTCTCGGAGTGTCTTATCTCCAATAAAAACCACTAGAGAATCGGAAGTAGCACAATGGCTCAAGCAGTAGAGGGCTTGCCTTCATCTGAAGTGTGAAGGGACAGAGCTCAAACCCGGAGTTCTAGCCCCAAGATTGACCAAAAACATAAATAAAAGGGGACATGAAAAACTAAAAAATAAAAATTCTTAAAATTAGTTACTTGCAAATTATATAGGTATAAAAATATAATACTGCTATTAAAGAAGTTAAGCCTAAGAGGTTGTGGATTGAGTAATAAATTTCTGGATTAAGTATGTACAAAATGGGGATAAGGTCTAATAATCGATGATTGGCATATATCTGGGGATGAGCATTATGGCAATTAAGTCACACTAAAAAAGGAAAAAGTGAAAAGAATAAAAAAAAATTAATAAAAAGACCAAAGAGTCAAAAGAGATTAAAAACAAAGCACACACACACACACACACACACACACACACACACGTGTACACACACACACACACACACAATAAAAATCATGAGAGGAAAAAAGAGAAAAGATTAATAGAAAACAATGTAATAAATAAAAATTAAAAAAGGTACAAAATTTATTTGATATTCTTTTTTTTGGGGGGGTGGGGAGGGTGGAAAGATCATATATCTCCTCTGCGTCTGTAACCAGTCTTTTGGTGGATTCTCTGGTCTTCTTTTGGTATTTTCCTGTGCCTTTATTGGTTTCTTAAGTCAAGCAGAAAAATGCTCTACTTTATCCAGGACTTTGTGATCCTCCTCCAATGCTAGTTCAGTGGGAGGGAGATCTGCTTTTAATATCACAAAAAAGGGAGATGGCTGTTTCTCCTAGTTTGAAGATGCTGTGATGAAGGTAGGTTCTGGCTAGTGTTGAGGCCTTTCAGGAAACAGTAGCTTTTCCCTGAGGGGCTAGCTCCAGAGACACTCACAGAGCCCAGCCTGGAGCCTTTCTCAGAGTTTATGTTTACTGAATTTAAATTGATTTTCTAGGCTGCTGTAGTGAGGAGCAGCCTCTGGCTGTGTTTACCCAGTGAATAAAGTCACTCCTACCGTGTTAGAGCTCTCTCTGCCTGGGCTGGGTGACTTTCCCCTGGATGGAGCTGAGCCTGGCAGGTCAGGTCAGGTTCCTGAACCTGCTAAATGACTCTTTTGTTTATTTCCAAGGCCTGAGTTGGAACTAGCTACTCAGCCTGGCCTTCTCTGTCTCCTTGCCTGGATTTTTCCTCTCTGGCCAAACTCTCTGTACTGTGATGATACACTTGGTGTGATTCTCTAGACATGGAATGTTCACTGGAAAACTAAAACTGCTTTCTATGCAAGAGCTTGTTTAGCCTCCAGGTCTCCTCTGCCATCTTCCTCTGACTCCCTGGCCAACTCTGAGAATTTTTTTTAACTAAAGCAAATTGGAATTATTAGGGCATTTCACAATGTAAAAGCTAGAAGATATGCAGGATGACCAAGTATGGAGTTGTACTGTACCACATAAGGATACAGGGGACAACACTGGCCTTACATAGGAATGAATCTAAATAACTAGAAGTTGTTCTTACTAGTAGAGGTTGTTCTTTTATTTGTTTATCATTTAATAATGGATGAGATGAACATAATTATTTAAATATACCTGACTTTTTTGAAGAAATACTAACAAATAATATAGCAATATGTTGCATGTTCAACATAGAAAAAAATTTCAAATTAAAATACATGAGATTATCCTTGATGTAAACAAATCATTACAAATAATGTAAACCATGGAGCTTATGTTTCTTTAGTTCTGGCTTCCTTCACTTAATATGATTTTTTCCAAGATCTTCCATTCCCTTACAAACGTTTTGGTGTCTTCCTAATGTTGTCATTCATGGTGTGTATGTATGAATGTGTGCATGTGCATACGTGTGTGTGTGTGTGTGTGTCACATTTCTTGATCCATTCATCTACTGAGGGACATTTAAGTTGCTTCCATATATGGGCTATGGCACATAATGTTGTGGTAAACCTAGTTGTGCTGGTAGCTTTAGAGTAACTTGGTTTGTGGTCATTTGGGTAAATGTTCAGAAGTGGGATTACTGGGTAACAGGGGAGCTCTATTGTGTACATCAAGGATAATCTTAATAGATGAGCAGAATAGCTTAATAGCTATGTGCATATGACCATATAAGATGATTCCAAGAGATATGAACTCCAAGATATGCTCTTTATTGTTGTTGTTGTTAGTGTACTACATGATTTCTTTTTAGCTTTCATATTTTCCCCACCTATGGTTGATCCCCTGTTGTCACTGTATTTGATTTTGTTACCCGGGGTATTGTATATATGTTGATCTGAACTAGGGAAGAGTAGGGACCAACAAAATAGTGAGACAAAGGTCAAAGGGGAACCTATGCAACAGTGATACAAGACATTATGTTGGAAATAATCTTGGGTGGAGGGAGAGATGGGGGTCTTGGGAGGTAAGAGGAAGAAAAATGGGGATAGTGTAACAAGTTAGAAAAGAAGTGAATTCACTGCCTTACTTATGGAACTGTAACCTCTCTGTACATTATCTTGATAATAAAATTAAAATGAAAAATAAAATAAAATGCATGAGAGTAGCAATACAGTAGATGGGAGTGAGAGAAATACTGTACTATACAGAGAAGAATAGAACATCTTTGGAGAGCAGTAATTTTACTTCAAACTAGGAAGTATTAAACTAGCATACAAATTTTCAGCCTCATGCCTGTCATTAAAAAGTGAAAATAAAATGCACAATCACTAAACCAATAGAGATAAAATAGAAAACTAAAGAAGATGAAGAGATAACTTGGACCGAGAATAACAAATGAGACAATTAGGAAACAAATAATAAGCTGGTAAGTATAAAAATATTATGCATAATTTTATTTAATGTATTTACATGACAGTTTGTTAGAACTATAATTCAAATAAAAACTTAATAGTATATAATTTTAATAATGTTATTATTGCTCTTTAACAATTAATGTTTAATATATAATTTTAATTTTAGTAGCTGTAGAAACGAGCAAGTGAAACTAATTTTAATAATATATTTTATTATTATTATTAAGAACCATAGGAAGAACCCAGTTTTCGCAGACCCCAAGAAGGTGGATAACATGGCAGGAACTCCCAAATACCTCTCAGTCCTATCTCTTAACGTTAACGGACTGAACTCTCCAATTAATCCTTGAATTTTTAAATGTTTGACCACATGTGGGAGCAGGCAAATTGCTGAATAGAAATAAAATGTCATCCCTCTGATAGGAGGTACAATATTACATTAGGAAATATCCAAGGGAGATTTGTAATAAAAAAGAGAAAAACAATTATTCCAAATGAGTGTTACATTTGTTTTGATGTAACAGTTTCTGATTTACGTGAGAGCGATTACCATACAACTGATTCATTCCCACAGTTGAAAAAATATTTAAAGCAGTATTCACACATGAAGGAAAAGCGAAAGTTACAAATTTCTGATGAAATGAGTTTGGGGGGAAGTGTTATAATAGTGTTATCTGAGATTTAGACATAGGTGAAGATGTAGGTTTTCTTTTTTTATAGGAATCCCCCATTTTAGCCTGGCGCTGCTGGATCACACCTGTAATCCTATCTACCCAGGAGCCTGAGATCTGAGATTTTACTTCAAGCCAGTTTGGACAGCCAAGTCCCTGATTCTCTTATCTCCATTTAACCACCAGAAAAACAGAAGTGGCACTGTGGCTCAAGTTGTGGAGCACTCACCGTGAGTTGAGTGGCTCAGTGACAGTGTTGAACTCTGACTTCAAGCCCCAGGACCAAGAGCAAAAAATTCACTTTTTTCTTAGATTGGCTACATCTTTAATTAACATTCAACAAAGAAGCCATTTTTATCGCCCACTACATTTACATCCCATCTTAACTACTGCAAATACAATGACATGGTATCTTTTATCAAAAGGTTCATATTTGAGGAAACAAATACCAGCAGTAGTAACTTTTTTTTTTCCCGTTCCTTGAACTCTGGGCCTGGGCTTTGAACATGGTTATGCTGTTAGCTTTTGTATGAGCTTGTTTGTTATTTATTGGATTACTGCCCAGAACGGGAATTGCTGGGACACATGGGAGCTATATGTTAGTTGTTTGAGGAATTTTCATACTGCATTCAACAGTGGTTAAACAAGTTTAATTTCCCACCTACAGTGTAATAGAGTTCCCAATTGGCAACATTCATGCCAGCATTTGCTCTTGTTAGTTTTCTTTATAATGGCCATTCTAATTAGGATGAGGTAGAATCTCTGTTTTTTACTTGTAGATATATAGGCACCTTCTAGCTACCATTAATGAATGAATCCATAAAACCTATATTTTTGTGAGTTTGCATTCCTTTCTCAATATAAATGTCCGAAATCATTCATTTTCCTTAAGACTTGTGCAATATGATTTTTTTCTGATGGGTGAGTAGAATTCCATCGTGTGTGTGTGTGTGTGTTGTGTGTGTGTGTGTGTGTGTGTGTGCACGTGTGTGTGTGTAAGATGACCATAGACCCATGTATTCATTTCTAAGCCTTCTGTTTCATTGGTTTCACACCCATTCTTGTTTAAGGAACAAGCTGATTTTTATTACTTTGGCTTACTGATGGAGTATGGAGTTTGATATTTATATTTTACCATTTCCTGCTAAGGATTTCTTTTTCATTTCAGTGTCCTTTGTAATTCCATGTTAAATTTGGATTGTTTTCTCTACTTCCTTGAGGAATATTGTTGGGATTATGATGGGTATTGTATTATCAATTTTTTGGGGACAGTGTAGTTTTTAAAATATAAATTATTCCTGCCAAAATCATGGACTTTCTATTTCCTTAAATCTCTTTCAATTTCACTTTTTAGATTTTTAAAGTATTCACAATAGAGGTACTTTACATTTTTAGTTGTTAATTAATTCTTAGCTCTTTTTTTGTCATTTTCTCTGTTTTGTTTTGATTTCATTTCATTTTGAGGCTAATACATATAAGGTTGCTCTTTGGATTTCAGCCTGGACCTTCTCATTGTTGGTAACACGTGAAACTACTGATTCTTGTGGGTTTTATACCCTGCTACATTGCTGAAGGTTAATATCACCTTTACTAACTTGAGGAAAGTCCTTTAAATACAGAATCATGTCTTCTGCAAAAAGGGATAGTTTTACTTCTTCCCTATTTGGATCCCCTTTATGTTTTTCCCTTGTCGATTACTCTTGCTAGGAATTCTACTACTGTATTGAAGTGTAGTAGAGAGAGTGGACATCCTTGTCTCATTCCTGATTTTACACTTAGTGTTTTCATGGTTCTAAGATTAGGTACATGCTTATTATATCTTTGTCAAATACATACTCTGTATTGTATTGAGGAATGTTCCATGCAATCCTAGCTTCTCAGATATATTAATTATAAAGGGGTATTATCAGAGCTTGTCAAAAGCTATCTCTACATCTATGGAGATGATCATGTGGATCTTGTCCCTGCTTCTGTTGATGATTTGTATTATGTTTACTCACTTAAGTATATAGAATCAAATTGTATCCTAGGATGAATCCTGTTTAATCATAGCATATGATTTTTTATTTGTTAGTTGTTGAGATTGGTTGGTGAGAATTTTATTGAGAAATTGTGCATCAATGCTTATCAAAGAGATGGGTTTATAGTTCTCTTTCTTTGATGGGCCCCTATCTGATTTTGTGAATAATCTGATTCTATCTTCATACAATGCGTTTGATAATTCTGTTTCCCTTTTTATTCCATTGAGCAGTTAGATGAGTATTGTAACTTCTCTTTGAGGGACTCAATTTCACTGTAAATCCATTCAGTACTAGACTTTTCTTGAATGGGAAGAGGTTTATTGACATTTCAGTTTCATTACTTGTAATGTGTCACTTCTTGGTCCATTTGGAGTATATGAAAGCATTAATTTCCCCAAGATTTTCCAAGTGATTGGCATAAGGTTTTCAATGTGCTCACTTAGATCACCCTCAGTTTTGCTTATTTCTGTTGTGACTTCTCATTTTTGTCTCTAATTTTATCTCTTTTGCTGATTTCTCTTATTTTTTTTATTATAAAAGTGATATACAGATGGGGGATTACAATTACAGCACTAATGAGTACATGTCTTTCTGAAAAGTGTTTCCTCTTCCACATTTTTTCCTGCTTTCCCCCATGCTGATATGCCACTCCCCCAAAGTTGTAAAGTTCATTTCTACCATAGTGTCTATTGTATATCACTGTCGCTTTGGTTTACTTTTTATCCACCCATATCTGTGATTTCCTTTCCCTTCCCCAAATCAGATAATCTTATATATAAGACACAGGGTACAGAAATAAAAAAAAACAGTGACAACAGGAAATAAAACAAAGGGGGAAAATATAAACAGAAATAACTACAAACGGTTCACTCTACAATCATCTTGTATCTATTTCTTGGAGCTCATTTTGTTAAGTGTAATTTTATATGGTGATATGCTTATAGCTATTGAGATATTGTGATTTTTTGCTAAGAATATCCTAGATATATACTAGTTTTTCCAAATAAGGGAAAATATGCAGCCTACGATTCTTTAGGTCTGGCTTGTTTTGCTTAATGTTTTCCAAGGTTTCCATTTCCTTACAAATGGGGCAATGGCATTCTTTCTGATAGAAACACAGAATTTGATTGTGTATATATGGAACATTTTTTGATCCATTGATTTAATGAGAGGCATCTGGGTTGATTCCATATCATAGCTATGGTAAATAATGGTGCAATGGACATAGTTGTGCTGGTAGCTTTAGTGTGGTCTTTTTTGTGGTCATTTGCATAAATGCCCTGGGGGATTGCTGGGTTATAGGGGAGCTCTTTTGTGGAATCTCTATACGTCTTTACAGTGTGTTTGAACTAGTTTACATTTCCACCAATAGTGTAGTAATGTTCCTTTTTGGCCACATCCCCATCAGCCCAGCATCTGTTATTAATAATTTTCTTCATAATGGTCAGTCTAACTGGGGGGAGTTGGAATCTCTATGTTTTTATCAAATTGTTTTATTGAGTTTTTTTCTTTTTATTTTTAATTTGTATTTATTTTTATTGTGAAAATAATGTACAGAGAGGTTATAATTTGTGAGGGGTGGTTAGGGGGTTGGTTTTTTAGCTATGTCTTCTCTAGGCATCTATTTTTTGCTTGCACTCCCTTGCCTTCTCTGAATTTATGATCTTTTAACTTCCTCATCTGTACCCACATAATTTAACTATATTGATTGCATAGGAATCCTACCAACAATTATTGTCAAGGTGGATCTTCACAAAATAAACTTCATAATATTCCATTTTGCATCAAAAACGTTGCACACCACAGTGTCAAATCAACTATAAAAGTATGGGGCATATATATATATATATGGGGCAAATTACATACAAGTTGAAAATGAAGGGAATCATCAAATATGGTTCCAAGAAAGGATTTTTTGTTATACTCGACAGTTACAGGCCACTTTTCTTGGAACATTTCAGAAATACATTGAGAAATTAGCAAAAGATGCATATCCTCTTGCCCAAAAAATATCACATTTTCTGCATAAAATCATGCTATCTTCACAAATTGCAATTTCCCTCCTCAAAACAATACATTTTGAATGATATTTTGTGTACACATATAAGAATCTGGGTATTTCCTGCCACAGATTTTGGAAAGAACTACCAGAATCCTTGTTCAGATGAAATTACACGTGGAAATTATTTAGAAAGATGAGAAAATTGTATAGTAAGAAATTGCAACAATGAGATGTACAAGTCCTTATGTCAAAAATGAACTTTACAACTCTGTTGTGGGGTGGGGGTGGGAGGCGGGGAGGATTGGGTGGCTGGGTGGGGGGAGGATGGGAAGGGATGGGAAGGGGAAACAAAGCAGGAGGTTACAATGCTTGATACTCATTATATTGCCCATGTAATTTTAATCCCTCTGTACTGTATTTTTACAATAAAAAAAGAGAAAAAAAAACTTCATAAAAAAGGAAATATACTTCAGAATGTTGCCTGAAAAATCTCTTTGAATGTTTCAGATGGCCTAATATCATTACAGCTTTGTTATGTATTTATTAGGCTCTACAATTATAACAATATATGTAATGGAAGATGCTATTCATGAGGAAAATTAAGGATAGTGAAAAACGAAGTATGATTTGTTCTCTGTTGGGGAAAAATGTAGATTTTGATTTGATGATTGAAGTTTCCGTACTACAACCTTAACATGTCTATGTGGAAACTGACATGGTGAATTCCAATATAGACATAAAAACCTGGTTTTAGTTCTGGATTCAAAGTAATGGTGAATAGGTTGAGGAAATCAAAATGAATTCATTTGGTTGAGTGAACATTACTATATATATATATATATATATATATATATATATATATATAAACATTTAAACATATTTATACATTATATTTATATACATATAAGTATATATTTACAAATACATAAATATATAAAAATTAATCTATAAATATTTGTATATAAATATACAAATATAAATATATTTATAAATAAGTATAATATATATAAATGAACAAATATAATATATAAATATAATGTATATTTATATATAATGATATAAATATATTTATATAAATATAAATTACACGTGGTAATTATATATAAATATATAGTTATATATTCTATATAGTTATATACTATATTTATATATTTATGCATATTTTTATACATGTATAAATTCATTATACATTGTATTTATACATATACATATACATATATATATATATATGTATAATGTACCTAAAAATGAGAAATGCTTTGAACTCATGGTTTGTTAACAATGATTTCTGCTAAGAAATGAGAGAAAATATTATTTTACTTTCTGTGGAAAAGACCCAAATATATATTTTTTTGTTTTGCATATGAAAAAGAACTTCACTAGTATTTCGGGAGATGTTTCGAAAACTTATAAAAGCACATGATTAGTTATTTTCAAAAAAGTTAATGCTTGCTTCAACTTTCATTTCCACTGAAACTTGGTCATTGTATACAAATCTTCTCACAAATCATGCTTGTACACTCTCTGTCTCAACACATTTAAAGTTAATTGAATATTTGAAGTGTGACCCTAGTCAATCTATTACTTGAACGATTATGGTATAGTTCTTCAAATCTTTCCCTAATGTCTCCCATTCAGGCTAAGCTATGCCTTGACAGAGTTTCTGAAATATGTGTCTTGTAAAATATTCATGTATGTATTATGCATCCAGGAAAATAAGAAGAAAGAGTTTACATGCTTGTATAGAAAAGAAAATCCATATTGTATTTACTTACTATGTGATGTTATAGCAATGAATTTAAATCAATATGATATTTTGATCTCCATTTCAAAATCTGTAAAGGGATTCATAAAACAAAGCACAAAAAGTGATTATTTCATGAGATGTATCCTATCAAAGGATACATGTTCTGTGGTCAGCAAGTAAAATGAGCAAGATGATGAATCCATTTCCTCTCGAGCATTGTTAACACTCTTTGATTTTCCCTTACCACCGTTTCCCCCTACCTCCCCAACCTTCCCTCCCCCACTCAATGTTGTAAGGTGCATTTTCAACATAACATATTATACATCTCATTGTTAAAATGGGCCATCCAGCATTTTGATATTTCTAATCCCCTTGCCAAATTAGAAAAATGTATATACAAAATGCAGGACACTAAAATCAAATATAGTGACAACAGGGGTTATTCCATGGGGGAAGAACACACAAAGAACAACAACAAGTAATATTACATAGTAATTTATAAGTACATTAAAAAGAAGAGTAAGAAAGTTAAACACTTCTTTCTCTTTATGGGGATCATTTCATTTAGCATCTGCTTATATGGTGATATGTACATAGATTTAGAACTCTTTTGCTTATCCTAAACATATACTAGTTATTTTAGATAAGGGAAACCATGGGTCTGAATTATTTCACTTAATATAATTTTTTCTAATTCTTTCCATTTCCTAACAAATGTTACCATGTCATTCTTTTTGATAGAGATATAAAATTCATATATATTCCTTGATCAATTCATCTACCGTGGGGCAACTGGATTGGTTCCATATCTTAGCTGAGGCAAATAATGCTGAATAAACATAATTGTGCTAGTAGTTTTAGTATAGCCTTATTTATGATCATTTGGGTAAATGACTAAAAAGTGCTTTCTAATAGGGGAGCTCTATGTGTAGTTTTTGAGGATCCTCCATATTTTGCAAAGTAGTTGAACAAGTTTACACTCCCACCAACAATACAGTAGTGTTCCCTTTTATGCCACATCCCCTCCAGCATCGGTTGGTAGCACATTTCCTGATTATAGCTATTCTGTGTAAGGTGTAATCTCAATACTGTTTTTTTCTCTTTTTGTTTTTATTTCTCTATCTATATATATGTATATATATGTATACATATATATAGTACATATATATGTAACACCAGTTTTTTTTACAATTTCTTTTTTCATATACACTAGATATTTAATGCAGGAATGTGCCACTGAATAATACATACTTCCAATATCCATATTTATTTCCCCATATTCACAAAGTTCCTTCAGTATAAACCCAAAACCTTTTGTAGGAGTTTTTGGTATAAAATTACTTGGAATTTATGAAAAAAAATAATGATAGGTTATGTACCCAATACCAGAAGAGTGACATACACTAGACAATACTTTCTATATATCAGTAAACATTTTACTCCCACTTAAAAAAGTTGGATAATGACATCGCATTTTTAGTAATTCCCAGTTGACTTTCATGTGTTCTACATAAACCTGTCAACAGAGGCTTTACTGAAAAATTATACAGTTATTATATATGTTCCAGGAGGTTTGCAAGTCATTTCTATAATTTTGATTAAATGTAATATTCATTCAAAAGCCTATATGTATATGCATAAACCACAATTCACTGATATATCTCTATATATTCCATGTTTATTTTTTATATTAGATAGTAACATTAATATTTGTTTGATAAAATATACTATATATACCGAAAAAATCCTTCTGGGAAACTTTCTCTTTCCTGCTTATTTTATTTAACATATGATAGTACTTGCTTTGAGAAATCTTAACCCATTTTACTGTTACTTTGAATCAATATGAATTAAGAAGATATATACAAAGATAAAACAAATCTACAAGGCAGGCAAAGCAACATATGTGCCAGAAAATGGATTACTTCTAAAAAATGTATTGAAATTACCCTCTAATAAACATAAACATAAAACTGGCAGTCTTACAAAAAATAAACACTGTCATTCTTATACAAAGTCTATCCGTAATAGAATGTTGTCACCTTCGTGTCAGAATGGTGACCGAGAATATGCATGAAAGTTTATGTAAACTAGCATACGAACATAGCCTAAATCAGTTTGGAATAGAAAATTTTCACTGGAAACATTTATATTTGTGATATGTTTGCATCATTGTTCAGAAGTCACCATTCACGAGCACAAGCATATTCTGAAAGCCCAAATAATACAGCATGTTTCTTTCCCTAAAAAACCATTTTCAATTTTATTTAGCTATATCCATGAAATGAAGATAGATGTAAAAGAATGGCAAATACTCCTTCAGATGAGTATATTTTAATAGGTGTTTAATTTTTTTAAACAGTTAATTGATTGGTTAATTCAGACAACCATAATTTAGAAAACCTTTTCCAAATTCGCTCAAAAGTTGTCCTTCTACTCGTTGTTCCTTTACTGGTTGTCCATGATGAAGAAAAAAGCCTGAAAATTATGATATTTTTTGAGTACAAAAGCTTTAATTTCTGTTGCTTGATATATGTGACCCTAATCTGTGAAATACAGAAATTAATGTATTTCAGTTCAAGTGTCTAGCTACAAAAAGATTTAGAAATGAAGATATTCTACTGTTAGCTTTTCCTTTCATTAAAGAATACACATTTAATATATTGAATTTTGAAATATGCAATCATAATTTTTCTTGAAAAAATTTGCTCCCTACAGGACTTGCTGACATTTACTTGCCTATAACAATGGAAGAAGGTACACATGTTTTAAGAATTTATTTTCTTGGTCTAGTTCATGTTATTTTAGTAATTTATTGATTCACGGAAATTATATTCTTAGGAACAGACAGTACAGGTTAGATAGCATTAGTCCTGATGGACTCTAAAATTTTAAACATGTGAGAGTACATCAGAAGGTAATTTCCATAGTAATACTGTGTCATAGTTTAATCTTGACTCTCCTAATAGGGATTCCTAAGGTATGCTATATCTCTAAAAGTGAATAACAGCAAAGATTTGTATTTTCCGCAATATACTGCTTTTTCTCAAATACAGATTTTTTTTTCGTTCGTTTTCAGAGGAATCTGTTGATCGCTAGATTTTATTTCAATGTCCCTATGATCAAAATCATAAAATTAGGTTTTGCTGGTTATTATACCATGTGGGGAAATGTAGAAAGGTTATGTTTCAGTGGAAAATGTTGGTAACACATAGTCTTAATTTCATGGATAAATTTTGGTATCTTTACAGGTAAATGTTGGAAAACTATGTCAATTATGTCAGAGAGTGTGTGGGAAGAAATTTCATGGACAGAGTTTTGTATATCTTCTGAAATGTCAGCAGAATTCAATGGAAATTATGACAGTGGAAGTTTAACTTGTGTTTCTAGAGAAGAGCATAGTTGAGATATTTTGTGTTGTACAATTATTTTAAACTTGTTTGCTAGATTTCATTAACGTTGGAGGTAGATTTTACACACCATTAACTAATGGTGAAAATTGTAAACTACTGACATTATTAAAGATTAAATTTTAACATGTTAAGAGATCCACTCTATTACTATATGGTCTGAATTTAGCTTCAATTCTTTAGAGTTCAGGCCATGGTTATAAACAGATAACTTTGAGAGATTTTTTGTGTCTCTTTCTAAATCTAGGGTAATGATTACAAACTTGCTCTTCGTTTGATTTAAGAAAAAAACAAAACAAAAAAATTCATAGTATTTGAAGGTTGAAAGAACTTTTTCTTAATTTAACATTGCAACAGTAAGTACTAGAACCTAGAAGAGACAGTTTCTGCTGTTGTGTTTTGTAAGAAGACACCTGTGATGTCCCAACATTCTGAAAGTTTTAAAATACCATTTTCTATTAACTTTTTCATACATTCATCAAATATATAAAAATAAACATTATTTGCATAAACTATATATATGTTTCTAAAGTATGATAAAAAAATTTTTGGAGCTTTGCACTGGTTTTCAATGTATGAAATCATATCAGTGAAAGAGTTTGAGATCCGAGTATCATTTTTTAAAATTTTTTGTTGTGAAAGTGCCATACAGTGCCATATCGACAAGATAATGAGTACATTTCTTATCAAGCATTATAGCTTCCCCCTTTGTTTCCCCTTCCCATCCCTTCTCATATTTCTCCCTCTCCTGTCCCTCCTCGCTTCCCTCTCCCCTCCCACCCCTGCCAAAGTTTGTTTTTCAACATAACGATTTTTTACATCTCATTGTTGCAATGGAAACGAGCTTGGACACAAGTTTCATAGATTCTTATATAAGCAATCAAATGAGAGAAAAAAAAAAAACAGTTTCTCTTGCTAACTAACCAACCTACCAAGCAAGCCACCAACCACCCAATCATCCCAACAACCCAACCAAATAACCCACAGTCCGACCAACTAACCCATCTTTTCTGAGTGAGGTCAGACCTTTGCCAGAGGCCTTCACAAACAGAATTTTTCCTGAGATGCGATCCGAAGCCCTAAATCTCTGTGAATTCCATCTATTTCTTAAATTCCCTTCTCCACCTACATGCACTCTTCTTCCTCAGCTATTTCTGATCCTGGTGCACGGTTTCCTGCTATCTCTGGTGTCCTGTGGCTGAACTGGCTGTAGCATCGTGCTATGCCTTTTCCCAATGATAATCTAATGGTTGTCCATGCACTCCTTGGGGTTAGTGGAGGTAAAGGAAGAGGAAGAGGAAGAAGAAGACAAGGAGGAGGAGGGCAGATGCTCCCGGGCCCCTCCCCCCTACCTAACTGGGGCACCATGGATAATTCAAATGAGGCTCTGAGCACACTGTGGAAAAGTTAAAGAACAAATGCTGACCACTAGCAGCCAATTTTCCCTTCCTTTCCTTGGCATTTATGCAAATATATTCCGGCCCACCCTCAGGCCCAGAAAGTAACTGGGGCTGGATCAAGCCATCGTTGGCCTTGAGCTGTCAATACAGAACAACTTGGAGTTGAACATGTGATTTGTTGCCTTTAAATTCTCTAACACAAATACAGGCCCAGGATAACAGTTATTTGCCAGCCACTACCCACCCCCCCAGACCCAAGTTCAGAATCTAATTCCTTGGATATCCCACATGGTTAGCAAGACCCAGGATGGAAACAAAGTCAGTTCAGACACCCCAGCTCTGAGTGTTGTGTGAAGAAAAGAGCTCCCTCCACAGTGTAACATGATCACAACTCCCCCTCATCCTTTATTTCCCTTCTTCCTTACTTCCAGGTTTCCCTTCTTTTCCCCTTCTTCCTCCCTTCCTATCTTTCTTTTCCTTCTTCACTCTCAAGTTTTATTCCCTCCTTCTTTTCCCCTTACCTCCCTTCATTACTAGCTTCCTTCTAACTTTCTCTTCCTCTTTCCTACCTTCTTTATTACCTTCTTCCTTCCTGTCTTCTCTCCTCCTTTCCCTACATCTTTTCCTTGTTGCCGACTTTCCTCCCTACTTCCCTTCATCCCCTCCCTCCCTCTCTCATTTTTTTCTTTTATAAATTTATTTTTTATTGTCAAAATTGTGTACAGAGACGTCAGAGTTACATAAGTAAAGTAATAAGTATATTACTTGTCACTTGTTAGTCTTTATTTTCTTTTTTTATTATTTTATTTTATTTGTGAACATATCGTACAGATGGGTTACGATTAGATGGGCAGGATAATGCATACATTTCTTACCAAGCATTGCAACCTCCTCCTTTGTTTACCCTTCACATCCCTTCCCAGCATCCCCCTCCCTCTCATATCCTCATATCCTCATATCCTCCCCCCACTCTTGCACCACCGTTGTAAAGCTTGTTTTCGACATGACAACTTGTACATCTCATTGTTGCAACAGGTCCACCTGTATCCTTAAACGACTTGTTTTTCCCCATCTCCTCCACAACTTATACTGACATCAAATACAGTGAAAGCAGGGGTTATACTGTGGGGGAGGGACATACAAAGCAACAAAGAAATAATCTTATAAATGCTTTAGAAACACAGGCATGTAAGAAAAAAAAACGTTAAAATTCATATCTAAGGCTTCATTTTCCTAACATCGCATTATCTGACCTTTTCCGCTTGACTCATACATATACTACATATTGCAAATAAGGGAAACTATGGGACCTATGTTTCTTTGAGTCTGGCTTATTCACTTAATATAATTTTTTCCAAGTTTTTCCATTTACTAACAAATGGGGCAATGTCATTCTTTCTGATGGAGGCATAGAATTCCATTGGGTATATATATCACATTTTCTTGGGGGCATCTGGGTTGGTTCTATATCTTAGCTATGGTAAATAATGCTGCAATAAACATAGTTGTGCTGGTAGCTTTAGTGTGGTCTTGTTTGTAAACATTTGGGTAAATGCCCAAAAGTGGGATTGCTGGGTCATAGTGGAGCTCTATGTGAAGTCTTTTCAGGAACCTCCATACTACTTGCCAAAGTGGTTGAACAAGTATTCATTCCCACCAACAATGAAGTAAGGTTCCCTTCTGTACACATCCCCTCCAGCATCTGTTGTTAGAGTTCTTGATTTTTGCCATTCTAACTGCAGTAAGATGGTATCTCAATGTTGTTTTGATTTGCATTTCTTTTATGGCTAGGGATGTTGAGCATTTCTTCATGTGTTTATTGGCCATCCTTCTTTCTTCTTCAGAGAAGTTTCTCTTTAAGTCTTTAGCCCACTTATTTATTGGGCAGTTGTTTCTTTGAGGATTCCTGTTTGGGGGATTTAATTTTTTGGGTTCCAAGTATATTTTAGATATGAGACCCTTGTCCGTTGTATGGCTAGTAAAGATCTTCTCCCAATCGGTGGGCTTTCTATTGATCTTGCTAGCTATGTCCTTTGCCATGCAGAAGCTCTGCAACTTCCATTTGTCCAACGTTTCTTTGATTTGTTTTTTTTCCGGGTCTCTATTCAGAAAATTTCGGCCTGAGCCAAGGAGAACTAGGGTTTCTCCAATTCCATCCTGTAATGTTTTCAGAGTGTCTGCTTTGACTTCGAGGTCTTTGATCCATTTGGAGTTGATTCTGGTGAAGGGTGATATATAAGGATCTAGCTTTAGTTTTCTACAAGTAGTTAACCAATTTTGCCAGCACCACTTACTGAAGAGGTTGTCTTTCTTCCATTCTATTATTTTAGCTCCCTTATCAAAGATTAGATGGCTATAGGTCTATAGGTACATATCTGGGTTTTCAATTCTATTTCATTGGACCTGAGGTCTGTTCTTATGTCAATACGAAGCTGTTTTGATTACTGTGACTTTATCGTCGAGTTTGAAATTTGGTATTGATATTCCTCCAGCAGTGTACTTTCCGTTGAGGAGCATCTTTGCTATTTGGGGTCTTTTATTGTTCCATATAAATTTTTGGATTGCCTCTTCTATTTCATTGAAGAATAAGGTTGGAATTTTGATAGGTATCGCATTGAATTTGTAGATAGCCTTGGGAAATATTGCTATTTTCACGATGTTAATCTTGCCAATCCAGGAGCGTTGGAGGTTTTGCCACACTCTAAGTTCTGTTTCAATTTCCTTTTTCAAGATTTTAAAGTTTTCATCATAGAGGTCCTTCACTTCTTTGGTTAAGTAAATTCCTAGGTATTTTATTTTTTTGTGGGGCTATTACAAATGGAGTTGCTTTCCTAATTTCAGCCACACTTTTCTCATTGTTGGCATACAGAAAAGCCATTGATTTTGGGGGGTTAATTTTATACCCTCCTACTTTGCCAAAGTTTTGAATCAGCTTGAGTAATTTGGGAGTGGAATCTATGGGATTCTTTAATGGATGGTTGCATGTACTTTCTTTGTAATATCTAGGCTCTCTTTAATCCCTGAAATTCGATCTTCTGCATGGTCTAACCTGCTGTCAAGGCTCTCTACTTTGTTTTTTATCTCTTTTCTTTCTATTGGTCAGCTTTGATGGCTTCAAATTCTTTGTTGAAACTCTGTTTTAGATCTTGTATAAATTTCTTTACTTCCTTAATTTGGTGTTCTGTGTAACTCTCAAATCACTTTTTGATTGGTTATGGTTTCTTTGAACTCCCATTCCTTCTGTTGGGTTCCATTCAGCATTCCCTTTGCGGTCTCCCTGACTTCCTTCAGCTCTTTGTTAATGGATTCCATGAATGCCTTTAATGATCTTTGTGTATTCTATCCCTGCTCTCTCAATTCCTGTTTTGCTCTTTGTTTAGCTTCCTCCCGTTCGTGGGATTCCTGCAGTTCTCTTTGAGTGTTCTCAGCTTGCTCAAGCCATTCCTGCCTTTCTCTTTGAGTATTCTCAAGCTGCTCACGCAAATCCTGTATCAGTTTTTGAGTAGCTTCCTCACGCTTATGATATTCCTGTATAAACTTTTGGATTGCCTCCTCTCACTCCCTATCACGCTCATAGAGTCCTTTGCATGTTTTCTATCTTTTCATTCATCATGTTTGCCAGCAGTGTTTGTAGAGCTATTTGAGAATTCTCCTCTTGATTATTCATTATCTGTTCTGTCCCCTGATTATCAAGATTGGGAATTGAGATACCCGGATTTGCCATTTTTCTTGTGTTTTTCCAGCTTCCTCTGCCTATTTGAGATGAAAATAGCACCAGTTTTGTGCTCGAACACTATCTTAAGGCAAGCATCAAGCAAAGTCTGAATTTGCATAGTCAATATTCTACAGATACAATCTAGTTCAACAGATACATCTATTCAACATAAAACAACTACTTGTTAATGGGCTTCGAACCGCAGAAAAGAATTTGGAAAACCAGAAATTATGAGGGTTAGGGAGAGATGTGGGTAAAAAATAGGAATAGATTGGTGTGGGGAGGCACAGAGAGAGTTAACTAAGTCCTAATCTCAATGCAGGAAATAGGTTGTGTTGGATGAAATTAGAGAGAGGGAAAAAAAGAAGAAAGGGAAAGGGAAAAGAAAAGACACAAGAAAAAATAGAAAAGTAAAACCAATCTTTAGAGAAGAATGTGAATATATTGAGAGAAGTGGAGGGACATAGAGAAGATGTGAAAAACTTAAAAATAAAAATGCTTAAAATATTATATAGGTATAAAGAGGTAGTACTGCTATTAAGGAATTTAAGTCTCAGAGGTTTTGAATTGAGTAATAAATTTGTGGATTATGTGTGTACACAATGGAGGATAGGGTCTACAAAGTGTTAAGTCACATAAAGAAGAACAAAAGAGAGGAAAAGGGGAAAAGGATAGGAAAGGAAGAAAAAAGATCAGAAGTTCAGTAGAACTAAACAAAAAACAAAAATGTAATTAAAAAAAATTGAAAGAAGGCAAAAAAAAAAAGAAAGACAAACGCACATTCACATATCCCTAAAATAAAAATTATAAGAGGGAAAAAAAGTTACTGCAAAACAATTTTTTTTCAAAAAATTAAAGATTAAAAAAAGTTTTAGAAAAGAAAAAACAATTTTTATATAAGTTACCAAAAAAAAAGAGAAGAAGAAGAAGAAGAAGGAGATGAAGAAGAAGAAGAAAAAATGTTCTTTGATTTTTTTTTTTTGGAGGGGTGGGAAAAATCCTGTATCTCCCTTGTGTCTGTAACCAGCCTCTTGTTGGAGTCTCTGGTCCTGTGGCTTGGTTGGTTTCTTAAGTCAGTTTGTTCGAACAGGCAGAAAAATGCTCTGCTTTACCTAGGATTTTGAGATCCTCCTCCCAGTTTAGTTTAATGGGAGGCTGATTGGCTTTGACAATCACAACTGAGGGTGATGCAGTGATGAGGCTAGGTTCTGGGTAGAGTTGAGGCCTTTCAACAAACAGTAGCTTTTCCCCGGGCCTATTTTGTGAAAAACTCACAGAGCCCAGCCTGGTATCATTCTCAGTTTTTCTGTTAACTGAATTTCAATTGATTGTGGAGGCTGCTAGAGGGAGGGGCAGCCTCTGGCTCTGATTACCCAGTGAAGAAAGCCTCTTCTAGGGCTGGTGCCCGAGCTGGGTGACTTTTCCCTGGGTTGAGCTGAGTCTGGCAGGTCACGCCGCCGCCTTTAAGTTCTTGTGACCTCCTAAATGACTCATTTTATTCCAAGGCCTGAGTTGGAGCTAGCAGCTCCTCTGAGCTTTGTCGGTATCCAAGATGGAGATCTCCGGTACTGTGGGGGGGAGGGGTGGCCTTCCCTCCTCTGCTCCCTGAGAAGGAGTGAGGGCATCGGGCTTCTACTCATACTGAGAATTGGTTCCTGGGTCATCTCTGGTCTGTGAACTGCAGGATGAAGATGTCCGCTCCTTGTCGGTTCTTGCTGGTGTTGAGTAGAATCCGCTCGCCTGCTGCGTCTGGCTCCTTCATCCTGGACTCTCTGGGGCTCAGGTATTGTGCCCTGCAGTCGCCGCTGCCACCAATTCCACCATGGCAGCGGCTGCTGACAAGCACTCAGATGTGTCTCCTTGCCTGGATTTTCCCTCTGTGGCCTGTTTCTGTTCTGTGATGGCACACTTTGTGTGATTCTCTGGCTTAGGACTGTTCACTGGAACTCTAAAACTGCTTTCTCTGCAAGAGCTTGTTCAAATTCCAGCTTCTCCTCCGCCATCTTCTCCCTCTCTCATTTTCATTCTTCTTTCTATCTCCCATCCTTTCCTCCTCCCTACTTCCTTCTTTCCCTACTTCTTTCTTTACTCTGCCCTCCTTTATCTCTGCCTTCCTTCTTTCCTTCCATGCCCTCTCCCTCCTTCCTTCTTCTCTCTCTCTTCCTACATTTCTTCCTTTGCCCTTTTCTATTCCCTTAATTCTTACTCCCTTCCTTCCCTCGTTCCCTACCTCTTTGTCCCGTCCACCTTCCTAGAATGGTCCATATTTCTTTTCATGTTCCATCTTTCCCTCCCCCTTCCCTTCCCTCTTCCTTCTCTCCTTCCTGGCTTCTCTTTTCCCTTCCAGCCTTTTTTTTCCCACCGTCATTGCCCCGCTCCCTCCCCTCTCTTTGCCACCTTCATCCCTCCTTCACTATCCTCCATCCTTTCTGCGTTCATCCCTTCCCCCTTCCTTCCTCCTTTACTTCTTCCCTCTCTTTCTTCAGTTCCTTTCTTCTTCTTGACTGAGTTTTTCATTTTCTCACCCTGAGGCTCCATTACCTAGGGAAGAGAAAGACAACTATGCCAGGTTTCCCCCATGCCCTGGAAGAGAATCTAAGAGAATATAATTGTCTTGCCACCATCGGCTTCTACTACTCAACTTCACTAAGGGTGTTCCATGCAAGAAGCAAATCCTTAGGAAAACCGTTCTAACAAACAAACAAACAAACATGTTGAGGCCTTCCCACCCAGATAGCAGCAGGACAAAGAAGAGGAGGAGAAGGATGGGTAGAGGAGGCAGAAAAAGAAGCAAAGAAAGGAGGAGACTCTTCCACTTCACAAAGGGCCTGTCTCAGGAAACCATGGTCTTTCTTAATATTGAACAAAACAGGTAAACAACACAACAAAACAACAACTCATGCTGTGGTGTAATTTTCGGAGCTGTTTGATCTTCCCACAGCAGGGCAGGTTGGCCTGTGGACATTGGGAAGATGAGGTGTATGTGGAAAATGTCTCTGATCAGTATCAAACCCTCAACCCTAATGTGAAGGAAAAACAGCTGGCATAGTAGAGAACATCTTATGCAAAGCCTGGCCTGGTTCTAGAATCTTCTCTCAGCCCTGTGTGTGTGCACATGTGTGCAACGTTATTCCTGTGTGGTTTATACTTTGGCCTTGCCACTATTTCTTTTTTGTACACACCTGTCTCTGTACCCTGTCCATCTACTTATCCCCCAACAGGCTGGAAAGCCTGCCAATGCCCTCTCCTGCCTTTCTGTAGAAAGCATACAAGTGTAGATCACCTCCCTCCACAGACATTACACACTCCCTGCCTCCCATCCCAGTCCCTCCACTTTCACATAAAGGGAAATATTTACATATAAAGGGGAAGCAAACAAAGCAAATGTGAGAAATATGGAACCAGATGGATTAACTTCTCTTGTAGCAAAAAGTAGATTCGTGATTCAAAAACTAAAACAGAAAATCCTTCTCCAGTTATGGAACAAACAGAAAAACCATTGAGTCTCCAGTAGTTGAGCACCAGCATTGAGCACAGAAAAGCTCAGGAACATTGCTGACTCTCCAAATTCAAGTCCATGGACCCATATTCAAGGTTTAGGTCACTCGTTCAAGGCCCAGAACTGAGTTCAAGCCCCAGTCTCCTAGTTCAAAGCACAGGCTGTGAGTTCAATTCTCAGGCCCCATATTCAGGGCCCAGGCTACCAATTCAAGGCCCAGATGAGTTCAAGTTCCCGGCCCAACACTCCAGGCATAGACAGTTAGGTCAAGGAACCAGTTTGGAATTCAAGACCCAAGCTGTGATTTGAAGGCCCAGGAACTCATTTCAAAGCCTATGCTGTGAGTTCATTCCCAGGCAATGAGTTTAAGGCAAGGATCCCAGTTCAGGTCCCAGGCCCCTATTTCAATCCCAGGTCACAAGTTCATTCAGGACATGAATTCAAGGCCCAGGCTGTGACTTTAAGGCTCATACCTGACTTCAATGCCTAGCTATGAGATAATGCCTAGGATCAGAGTTCAGGTCCTAAGCACTAATTCTAGGAACAGGCCCTGAAATCAAGTGCAGGCCCTCAGTTCAAAGCCCACACTGTGAATTGAAGGCTCAGGCTCAGCCTCTCTGGACCGGGATAGGGGTTCAAATTCCACCTCAAGAGTACAAATCCAGGCCTTTGAGTTAAAGGCCCAGATATTAGTTCCAATCTCAACCCCAGTTTTCACTCCCAAGCAATGAGTTAAACTGCAATCTTCATTCTTGGGTCAGTCAGGGAGGGTAAGGTGAAAGGAAAGAAGGAAACGAGTGTGATGTATGTTAGCAGAGAGAAGTTAAGTATGAGTAGGAAGAAAGAATGAAGTATAGAAAGGGAGAAAAGAAAACTGGAAGAAGAAAGGAAGGAAGAAAGGAAGGAAGGAAGGAAGAAGGAAGGAAAGAAGGAAAGAAGGAAGGAAGGAAAGAAGGAAGAAAGAAAGGAAGGAACGAAGCAAAGAAGGTTGGGAAAGAGGAAGGGAGGAAGAAAGGGGAGGAGCGAGGAAGGTAGAGAGGGAGGGAGGGAGGAAAGGAATGAGGGAGAGAGGAAGAGAAGAAGGGAAAAGAGAAGAATGGGAAGAAGTAAGGCAAGAAGGAAGAGTAGGTGGAGGGGGAAGAGGATGAGGAACAGCAAAAGGAGGAAGAAGAGGAAGAGGATGAGGAGTGGGAAAAGAGTGGGAGGGTGAACAGGAGGAGGAACAGGAGAAAGAGAGGGATCTTTTCCAGGATTTCATGTAAGTATTAATGTTGAATCAATCCAAAGAATTTTATTCATGTTCAAAGTTTGCTTCAAAAATTGGAGGACAGGAATGGTAGGGAAAAAGGAAAAGAGGAGGCGGCAATGCTTGATAAGACATGTACTTATTACCTTGCTCATGTAATTGTAACCCCTCTGTAAGGTATTTTTACAATAAAAAACTTATTGAAAAATTGTAGCCAATTTTTGATATTATTCAATTATTAATATGTTGCTGTATAAATATGCACGTCATCAGAAACAACCTGTTTTCAAAACCACCATGTCTGCTGATCATCTTCTGAATTCATATATCTAAACTATCTAACTACACTGTTCCATCTTTCTTTCACATGGTAGATCTTCAGAAAAAATACTTGATGTACCAGTCCAATTAGAAACAGGGCTGTATTCAGTGTATTATTTTTTCCTGTGCAATACTGTCTGAAAACAAATTATATTTTCCGAAAGAAGACAGACATAACACCAGTTTGTGTGAACAATGAAAGATTCTATGTGGAAACGAAGTAATAATTAGGGATTGAACTCATGTGTAAAATTCTTAAAATTGATATGACCTTAGGTAGCTTGTGCTTACTCCACTTCCATAATTTCAAAAAATCTAATAGAGTTCTTAGCGTTTATCCAAATTTTACACAAGGAGATTGTTATTTTCCTTTGACTCAAGAATAAAAGGAACAAAAGTTTTTTTTTTTCTTAAAATTCTCATCAAGAAGCATATTTGAAATTGATCTGAAGGAAAATGATATCAGATATTTATTTTTCTCATCGTTCTCTGTAAGAGAATGAAAGATGCAGTGTCTTGCGTGACTTCCTTTCTTCTTCACAGTTCATGCATTTTGGCTAGTCAACTGGTTTTGAATAAATGTTCAGATTTCCCATCATCCAAAAAGAACAGGAAATAAATGATATCAAAATACATGAAATTAAGTTGAAATGTATGCTTCTGCAATTTTCAACCAAATTATATGATAGTTGTAATTCAGGAGGTAATAATTTTATCTCACTAACCTTTAACAGTATCTACTGAATGTATTTCTCGAGATAATTTTTATCTCTTCTTAGTGTGAATTGTATAGTAATTATTAAAAATCAATTTTTGTCCATTGTGTTCAAATTTATTTTTATTGTCTTTTCCATCCCATCAACACAAAACTGATCATATATTTGCTATAATTAGCATATACTTATGATAATTTTATCAGATGATTAGAAAAGCTGCAAATCTCTATAATTTGGTAAAGAGAAAGAGAGAGATACTATATTATTATTTAAAATTAAGCTGTAGGAAATGAACATTAAGATAGGTTCAGAAGAGTTTACCCTTATACTTCTGGATTTTAATAGAGCATATGATTTTTTTTGGTTCTATTTTATATTTTTCCTCCTATGGTATACACCTTTTATCCAGGTATTTGAATTTGGTTCCATGTTGTATATCGATTTTTGTAATAGCGGAGGCAGGAGGGTAAAAAATTTCTTATGTAAGAACACAGGTTGAGTTGGGAGTACCAGAAAGATGGCAGAGGAGAAGCTGGAGGCTAAACAAGCTCTCGCATAGAAAGCAACTTTGGTGTTCCAGTAAACAGTCCTAGGACAGAGAATTACACCAAGTCTATCACAGTACAAAGAGTTTAGCTAGAGAGGGAAAATCCAGGCAAGGAGACAGATCTGAGCACGTTCCAGTAGCCGTGGCTGCGGCTGCTGAGGTGGTGGTGGCGGTGGTGGCTGTGGTGGTGGCAGCGGTGGCCCTACCTTCAACACAGAGAGTACGTGACAAAGGTGCCAGATGCAGCAGGCAAGAAGATACTATTCAACACCAGCAAGAACTGACAAGGAGCAGATATCTTCATCATACAAATCAAAGACCAGAGATGATCCAGGAACCAAGATTCTAACATCCTCACTCTTTCTCAGGGAGCAGAGGAGGGAAGGCCACCTCCGGGAAATCTCCATCTTTGATACTGTCAAAGGCCCAGCTGAGCACTTAGTTCCAACTCAAGACTTGGAAGAGAACAAAAGAGTCATTTAGCAGGTCACAGAAACTTGACTTGACCTGACAGGCTCAGCTCCACCCAAGGGAAAGTCACCCAGCACAGGCAGAAGGTCTGCCCCCAGGGGAGTGTCTTTTTTCACTGGGTAAACAGAGCCAGAGGCTGCTCCTCCCTACCGCTAAGTAGACAAGCAATTGAAGTTCAGTAAACATAAACCATCCAGGCTGGGCTCTGTGTAACTCAGAAGCTAGCCGCTCAGGGAAAAGCTACTGTTTACTGAAAGGCCTCAACCCTACCCAGATCCTAGCCTCATCACAGTAGAGGAAACAGCCAACTCCCTCTTTTGTGACACTCAAAGCAGATCTCCCTCCCACTGAAGTAGTTTAGGCGGAGGATCACAAAATCCTGGGTAAAGCACAGCATTTTTTTGCCTGCTCAAGCAAACTGACTTAAGAAATCAATCAAGCCACAGGAAAACCAGACACCACAAGCAGATCAGAGACTCAACCAAGAGACAAGGGAGATTCAGGATCTTCCCATCCACGCTCCACTCCCCCAAAAATAAAAATAATAAAACAACTCTTTTTTGTACCTATTTTTAATTTTTAATTTTTAAAAGTTGTTTTCTATTGTGTGTTTGTGCTTCTTTTTTAACTCTAGTAACCTTTTGGTCCATTTATTCTTTTTCTTTTCCATTCTTTTCATTTTTTTCTTCTTTCCTTCTTTTTTGCCTGACTTAATTGCTGTTCGGCTCATCCTCAGATTTACCCATAGTCAATTGTATCCCCCATTGTGTGAACACTTAATCCAGAAATTTATTACTCAATTTAAACCACTTGAGCCTAAATTTCTTAAAAACAATATTATCTCTATATACATATATTATTTTTAAGAAGTTTTATTTTTTAGTTTTTCATATCATCTTTCTATCCCTTCCCTCCTCTCATCCTAGCTCTGCTCTTCTATCAATTTCACCATTAAAAACAGATAATTTTTAAGTTTCAGTTTTTAAATTGAAATTCTGGTGTTCCATTTTTCTTGCCTCTTTTTTGTCTCTCTCTCCCATCATTCTGTCCAATCCATCTCCCTCTTTATTATTGACTTGGTTAATTTCACCCTCCTTTTACCTTTCCACATCCCTTTAATCCTATTTTCCCATTTCTCTCTAAACCTAATAATTTCTGGTTTGCCAAGTATTTCTTTGCTGTTCTTAGCCCATTAAGACATAAGACATAGTTGTTTGATGTTGAATAGATTGTATCTGTTGAACTAGATTGTATCTGCAGACTTTTGACTGTGCAACTACAGATGTTGGTTGATGCTTGCTTTAAAATAGTGTTCTAGCACAAAACTGGTGTTACTTTCATCCCAAATGGGCAGAACAAGTCGGAAAAATACAAGAAAAATGGCAAATCTGGTATTTCCACTCCCACTCATGATAATCAAGGGACCGAACAGATAATGAATATTCCAGAGCAGAGTTCCCAAAAAGCTCTACAAACAATACTGGTAAATATGGTAACAGAAAAGAGTGAAAACCTGCAAAGGCTCAATGTGAGCATGATAGGGAGAGAGAGGAGGCAAAACAAAGATCAATAGAAGAATCTCATGAGCATGAGGAAGCTACTCAAAGATTGATACAGGAAACGTGTGAGCAGGTTGAGAACACTCAACGAAAAATAAAGGTATTTTGTGAGCATGCTGAGAACAGCCAAAGAGATAGACAGGAATTGCATGAGCAGTCTGAGAACAGACAAAGAGAAAGTCAGGAATGGCATGAGCAGGCTGAGAAAAGTCAAAGAAAACTACAGGAATTGTGAGAACATGAGGAAGCTAATCAAGAGTAATACAGGAATTGTGAGAGCAGGATGAGAATAGACAAAGATCAATAGAGGCATTCATGGAATCAATAAAGAGACAGCTGAAAGAATTCAGGGAGACCACAAAGGGAATGCTGAATGGAGCCTGAAAGAAGGAATGGGAGTCGAAGTAAACCATGACCAATCAACTAAGTGATTTTAGAATAAACACAACACCAAATTAAGGAAGTAAAGTAGTTCATACAAGATCTAAAACAAAGCTCCAACAAATAATTCAAAGCCATCAAAGCCGACCAATTAGTGGGAAAAGAAATAAAAAAAAAAGACAAAGTAGAAAGTCTTGACAGTAAGTTAGACCATGCAGAAGATTGAATCTCAGGTTTGAAGACAGCCTTGATATTATAGAGAAAGAACATACAGTTATCCAAGACAAATCCAAGAAATACGATAGATCTATTCAACATTTGGAAGACCCCATCAGAAGGCCTAATCGGAGGATAATGGGTGTAGAGAAGCACCTAGAGACACAAGTTAAGGTGTAGGAAATTTGTTGCACAGGATCCTAGCAGAGAACTTCCCAAATATGCAAAAAGATAGGCCTATTCAGATACAAGAAACTTTTGGATTCTCTGCTTTTTTCTAGCTTTTTCTCAGCTATTTCCTTCTCTTCTCTTTCCCAGCTCTCTTCTCTTTCCTAGCTCTCTCTTTCCGACCTTTCCCAGACTCTCTCTGCTCTTTTCTATCTCTTTCTCATCTCTTTCCTTCCCTTCTCTTTCCCAGCTCTCTCTCTTTCCCAGCTCTCCCAAATCTGTTTCCCAGGCCTTTCCCCACCACGAGGAGGACCAAGATGGCTTCGTGTCAGCTGGAATGATGAATAAAGCTACGCCTTACCTGAATACCACGCGTGTGATGCTGTTCTTACTCGGCTACTTCTTTTTAAAAACCTAACATGTGGTGCCATGACTTAGATAAAGGGCTTAAAGTAAGGATAGGTGGGATTCCTCAGTTTTTTTCCTCTTTTTTCTTTTTGTTTGTTTTTCCCTTTTTGCTCTGAGGAATTCCCACAATTCTGATGGCCTTTTGTGAAACGGTCTGTCTGCTGTGGACACAGCACATTGATACCATTGCTTGACTTCACATTCACGTCCACACCACTTCTCTACTCTGGTGAGTGAAACTACTCTCTACGGTTCTCTGCTGCTTGGTCTCTGTCAAGATGTAGCACCAAGCCAGAGAGCTCCTAGGCCTTTAGCTGAAAGCTTTGTTACCTCTGAAGCCCAGGACACTTAGTTTTGGGGGGCTTGGCCATTTCTCTCTAGAGGGCTCTGGGGGAAGTCGGACGCTGCTTCTGGCTGGTCAGCTCTCCTTCACTCACCAGACTGACTCTCCTACTCATTTAATGGGGTGCTGCGAATCACGCCTGAGCTGTGAAACCCCTTTGAAATGCCTCCTGCACTCCCTGGAAAGCCAGAGTGCCTCATTTTTATGCCATTCTCAGATGTATACCGTTTTTGCCACTGCAAAGGTAAATTGTCAGAAGTCTGCTTTCAGGCTCTGTTTGCTCTCTGTCATTCATGTCCAACTTTCCCTATTTTTCCCTTACTCTTTTCTACATTTTGAATTGTGCCATGCAAAGTGCGACACAGGCTGAGTCCCAGGGACCACCCTCTAGGTTCCCTCTCAAAGGCTAGCCAATGTAGGCTTGATCTATTTGTAAAGGGATTCTTTGCATTTTTTCAGAAATTCATCATCTTGAGTCCAACATCTTGGCCACATGGTGGGTTAAGGTTTTGGCCACATCTGACCTTTAACCTTCCACCAAGCTTACTACTCCATCCATCTATTCTAAGGTGCCTTGCTAACAAGTTGCTCTTTTCTAAACATTGTTGTCAAAAATTTTAGAGTTTGAGTTTTGCCTTTTTTGTTTTGTGTGGTGTATGCTACTACTGACTACATGGCTCTAAAATAATGGGCATATCTGTACTAAGATTCTCACATCTAAGAATTTTTGTCATTCCAGAATATTTGTCTGTCACTTCTTAATAAGAACCAGGTAAGCTCTACTTATTCTACTTGATCTCCTTGTTGCTTTAATTGAAAATAATAAAGGGCTTTTGAGGCAAAGATTGCAGTTCAAAGCCAGCCCAGGCAAAAAAATCCCTAAGATTCCATCTCCCAAATAACTTTCAAAGAGCCAGGCTGGAAGCATTGCTCAAGACTCTTATCTCTAACCAGCCAAACTCTGCAAGTGGTACTATAACTCAAAGTGGTTCAGTACTGGCCTTGAGCAGAAGTGCTCAGGGGCAGTGTCCAGGCCTTGAGGTCAAACCTCCTTGAATAGCAACTGTGACAATCCATCCCACCAATGAGCACCTAGACTCAGCCAGTCTGGGGAACAAGGGAACATGGAGAGGAGTAAGAGGAGATGATGCCAAATTAGCTACTTTGTGTCTGCCTTTTCAAAATTAACCAAGCCGGGAGGTCAGTAGAAGTAAGAAGTCTGCCCATCCAATGTCTATACCTGTCTACTATTAACTGAACAGGAATTTATATTCTTGCCTTTGTCACCTGACTTCACTACTTAGTCGCCAGATTTCAGAAGTAGCTAAGGACATTTCTACCAACATTTTCAGCCCCAAGTCCTTCCTCTTGACATTTATTTGCTCTCTAGTATCTTTTTCCAGCCCCTCAATGCTCATGAGACTTCTCCAGCCTTCATCTGAGGAATCAATCCAAGTAGGGATAGCTGTTGGTCACTGCCTTCTCTGGGAGGGGACCAAATTCCAGCCTTTTTCCCCTATTGTCAATGCTCCTTGTCAGCAGGAAGTATCCAGATAGAATCAGTGCCCTCTTTCATGATTATTAAAAGGCTGGAATGTAAGGTCCTCTCCTGGATGGCGAGCAGACTCCACACTCCTCGCAGCAAAGTCTCCACCCTGTACCTGTGTTACCTAAGCAACTGGGTCACCTGGAAGAGGTCACATCTGAATTTAATGTGGCCACACCTTTCTCCACCCATACCCTTGATAAGGCCTAGACCAGGCCCAGACATTCTCTCTCTTCTCTTTTCTAGCTTTTTCTAAGCTCTTTCCTTCTCTTCTCTTTCCCAGTTCTCTTCTCTTTCCTAGCTCTCTCTTTACGACCTTTCCCAGACTCTCTCTCTGCTCGTTTCTAGCTCTTTCTCAGCTCTTTCCTTCTCTTCTCTCTCCCAGATCTCTCTCTTTCCCAGTTCTCCCAGCTCTCTTTCCCAGGCCATTCCCCACCATGTGGAGCACCAAGATGCCTGGTGCCAGCCAGAACGATGAATAAACCTTCCCCTTACCTGAATAAAAAAAAAAAAGAAGAAGCTTTTAGAACCCCAAATAGAACAGACCAGAACAGGACATCTCACCATCACATTATAATATTCACAGGATCAATTCAGACCAAGGAAAAGATCCTTAAAGGGTAAAGGAGAAAGGATATATCACATATAAAGGGAAAACAATTACAAGCACCTCAGATTTCGCAGCAGAGAAAATTAAAGCAAGAACTGGAACTATGTATGCTATGCCCTAAAGAAAAACAACTATCAACCAAGAATACTGTACACAGCTAAACTCTCCTTCATAACTGAAGGTCAAATAAAAAAATCTCCCATATCAAAGAAAATGTGAAACAATATATCTCAACCAAACCAGCCCTACAAAAGTTACTTAAAGATATCCTACACATAGGAAAACAACAAGACCACAATAAAGGCCAAGAAATCACTCCCAAACTGAGAATCCAAGAATCATAGGAAGAATCCACTTGCCATAGCCACCACAAAGGTGGATAAAATGGCAGGAACTAACAAATAGCTCTCAGTCCTATCTCTCAACCTTAATGGACTTATATAAAGTGACATATACTGTCTAGTTGGATTAAATCCAAGAGCCTTCTATCTGATGCCTTTAGGAGTGACACCTTGCCCATAAAAACAAACACATTTTGAAAGTGATAGGCTGTTACAAAATCTAACAAGCAAGTTGCAATCCTAATATCAGATAAAACAGACTTAAAATTAAAATTAGTGAGAAGAAATAAAGAAAGTTGCTACATACAAATATAGGGATCTCTTCTTCAGGAGCTATTACAATTCTAAATATTTATTTGACAAACAACAGATCGCCCAAATTTATCCAAGTCACACAATTTTCTCTCAGTCTCACATAGATCCAAAGACATTAATTGTTGGGGACTTTAACACATCTCTATCTCCATTATATAGATCAACTCGACAAAAACTCAACAGAGAATTGGCAGATGTAAACAACTGCATAGATGAGCTAGGTTTAACAGTCATCTACCGAATATTTCATCAAGCATCATCAGAATAAACGTTTTTCTTAGCAGCACAAGGATCATTTTCCAAAATAGACCACATTTTAGGTCACCAAGCAAAGTTATCCAGACTCAGAATCTTTGAAGTTATACCTTGCATTTTCTCAGATCACAAGGAAATAAAGTTAGAACTCAACACCAAAAGTCACCAAAGAAAGTCCTGTAACACATGGAATCTGAACAACACACTCTTGAATCACGAGTGGGGAATGTAAGATTAGAAAGGAAATTTAAATATTCATGATATGCAACAAAAATGACAAATTACCATTTTCTCTGGGACACAACAAAGGCAATACTTAGAGGCACGTTTATAGTTCTGAGTTCCTACATCAACAAATTGGAGGGATCTGAAACCAACAATTTAATGAGACATCTGAACCTCCTTGAAAAAGAGCACCAAGATAAACCCCAATCCAGCAAATGGAAAGAAATAACTAAAATTAAATTAGAAATAAGTGAATTAGAATCATATATATATATATATATATATATATATATATATATATATATATATATATATATATATATATAAAGAATCAACAAAAGAAAGAGTTAGTTCTTTGAAAAAATTAACAAAATTGACAGACCCTTAGCAAATCTCATCAGAAAAAGAAGAGAATACATCCAAATAGATAAACTCAGAGATGACAATGGAAACATCATTACAGAAATAACCAAGCTTCAGGACATTATAAGGAATATTGCTCAAACCTTTATGTAAATAAGTTTGAGGACTTGAGAGAAATGGAGCTTTTCCTAGCAAATATTGACATCCCGAAACTAAACCAATATGAGTTAAACCATCTTAAGAGGCCCATATCAAGCATTGAAATAGAAACAGCAATAAGAGACCTCCCATCTAAGAAAAGCCCAGGGCCAGAGGGATTTACATCAGAATTATTCAAGGCCTTCAAAGCAGAGTTCATATCAATATTCCTCCAACTCTTCAATAAAATTGAAAGAGAAAGTTCACTACCAAATTCATTCTATGAAACCTTCATAACCTTCAGCCAAAACCAGGCAAGAATTCATCACAGAAAAAAAAAAACTATGGACCCATTTCTTTGATGAAAATTGATGCAAAATTTCTCAACAAAATTTTGGCCAATCGACCTCAACAATTCATCCAAAAAATCATATACCACGATCAAACAGGATTCATTTCAGGGATGCAAAGCTGGTTCAATATACGTAAAACACTTAATGTAATTCATCACACCAACAAGCGCAAGGAAAAGAACCATATGGTTATCTCAATAGATGCAGAAAAAGCATTTGACAAGATTCAACACTCCTTTATGATGAAGGTTCTGGAAAAAATAGAAATTCATGGATTTCTATATGACAAAACTACAACCAGCATTATACTCAAAGATGCAAAACTAAAGCCATTTCCTCTTAAGTCAAGAATGAGACCAGAATGTCCACTCTCTCTACTGCTCAATCTAGTATTAGAATGCCTAGCTACAGCAATAAGACAAGACACAAACCTAAAAGGGTTCCAAATTGGGAAAGATGAAGTAAAATTCTACTTCTTTGCCGATGACATTTTATGTTTAAAAATCCCACGAACTCCGCTCCCAAATTACTCAGCTGATTAAAGTCTTTGGCAAAGTAGCAGGGTATAAAATTAATCGTCAAAAATCAATGGCTCTTCTGTGTGCCAACAATGAGAAATGCGTGGCTGAAATAATGAAACTCCATTTAATAACCCCACAAAAAATAAAATACCTAGGAATTAACTTAACCAAAGACGTGAAGAACCTCTAAGAAGAAAACTTTAAAAACCTGAAAAGGAAATCAAAACAGAACTTAGAAAGTGGAAAAAATCCCATGGTTCTGAATTGGAAGAATCCACATTGTGAAAATGTCAATACTTCCCAAGGCTATCTACAAATGCAATTAGATACCAATCAATATTACAAGGAAATAGAAGAGGCAAAACAAAGATTCATATGGACCAATAGAAAACCATGAATAGCAAAAATAATCCTTAACAGAAAGAACAGTTCTGAATATTAATACCAAATTTCAAATTCTATTATAAACCCCTTGTAAACAAAACAACTTGGTACTGGCACAAGAACCGACCTCAGGACCAGTAGAATAGAATTAAAAATTCAGAAATGAACCTACAAACCTATAGCCATTTAAACATCTATAAGGGAGCTAAAAATATAGAATGAAAGGAAGACAGCCTCTTCAGTAATTGGTACTGGCAAAATTGGTCAATCACTTGTAGAAAACTAAAGCTAAATTCTTATATATCACCATGCAACAGAATCAACTCCAAATTGAACAAAGACCTCGGAGTCATAGCAGACACTGAATACATTAAAGGATGGAATAGGAGAACCCCTAGGTCTCCTTGGCACAGGTCCAAATTTTTGTAATAGACACCAGAAACACAGCAAATCAAAGAAACTCAGACACACAGGATTGCATGAAATTGTAGAACTTCTGCATAACAAAGGAGATAGCTTGCAAGATCAATAGAAAGTCCACGATTGGGAGAATATCTGCAATATAGAGTGGACAAAGGTTTCATATCTAAAATACATCTGGAATCCAAAAATTAAATCCCCCAAAAACAAATCCTCAAAGAAACAAGTGCCCAATAAATAAGTTGGCTAAAGACTTAAAAACAATCTTCTCTGAAGAGGAAAGAAGGATCGCCAATAGACACATGAAGAAATGCTCAACCTCTCTAGCCATAAAAGAAATGCAAATCAAAACAACATTGAGATACCACCTCAGCCCAGTTAGAATGGCTAAAATCAAGAACTCCAATAACAGCAGATGCTAGAGGGGATGTGGACAGGAGGGAACCTTACTGCATTGTTGGTGGGCGTGTAAACTTGTTCAACCACTTTGGAAAAATAGTATGGAGGTTCTTCAAAAGATTCCACATAGATCTCCCCTATTACCCAGCAATAACACTTTTGGGCATTTATCCGAATGATCACAAGCAAGACCACACCAAAGCTACCACCACAACTATGTTTATTGCAGCATTATATACCATAGATAAGATATGGTATATATCTTATATACCATATAAGGGGTAGATGCCCCTCAGTAGATGAATGGATCAGAAAAATGTGGCATGTACAGACAATGCAATTCTATGACTCCATCAGAAAGAATGACATTGCCCCATTTGTTAGGAAATGGAAAGACTTGGAAAAAATTATATGAAGTGAAGTAAGCCAGACCCCAAACAACATAGGTCCCATGGTTTCCCTTCTTCGCAATGAGTAATATATTTCTCAGACAAGCAGAAAAGGTTAGATAAATTGATGTTATATGAAATGAACCCCAAGTTAAGTATTCATTTTTTTTTCTTTCATGTGATTGTTTCTAACATAAAATAAGATGATTTCTTTGTTGCTTTTTATGTCCCTCCTCCATGGTATAACCCCTGCTCTCAATGTATTTGATATTGGTATAATTTATAGAGGGGAAGGGAAATAACAAATCGTTTAAATAGGGATACAGATGGGCCCATTGCAGCAATGGGAGATACCAGTCGTTCCAATGACAATCGAACTTCACTACTGGCCTGGGGAGGGGATGAGGTGGGGAGGCGGGGGAAGGTAGGAGGGAGTGGGGGAAAATGGGAAGAGAGGGGAAGGGGAAACAAAGGAGAATACAACAACTCGTGATAAGAATAGTACTCATTACTTTGCTCATGTAATTGTAACCACTCTATACGGTATTTTCACAACAACAACAAAAAAGAGCATAGGATGACCCACTGGAATAATGATATTCACAAGACACTATGTGAGAAATAAACTATGTAGCTTTGGGGTGTAAGAAGAGTGGTGAAGATGGAGGAGGGAAAGAATAGTAACAAAAAGAAAAAAGGGATAACAGTGCTTGACAGAAATGCACTCATTACTGACATGAAGGTAGAAACAATAAACAAACTGATTATGGTATTCAAATGCCCTATTAATCTATATGAGGTAGAGATAATTTTATCACATGTGACTATCATTGCACTGTGAGATTTTTGTTCTTTTTAAGTTCTACAAGGAAATTAGAGTTTCCTGAAGGATACTGAAAATCTGAGCAGGAAGTAAAATTGATATGGACAATATACTGTTTGACATTATGCTGTATTACTTACTAAATGCTAAGTCAACCAAACTGTGTTAAAGAATATGATCTTTTCTTTATATTCTCAAGGGTGAAATTTGATTTATGAGGAAAGTGAAAAGCAATTAAGTCAAATATAATGTTAACTTCACCTGAATGACTTAATCCCGGAAAATTCTAATCAAATGCATTCTGACTTGAAATAAAAAATCAAACAAATGTTATGAAATGAGATTACATTGAGGTTTGGAAACAAAAGTGCCCTAAGGCAAAAAGAAAAAAAAATAATACTAATAACAACACACTTTTATTATAGTGGAATGTTCATCCAAAAGTTGTTATAGCTTATCAGCTTTAATATAAGCAGTAATTCATTCAAGTTACAATAAAATGAGAGAAAGTAAAAGAGATAGTTTTAAAATTGTGATACATCCATGGCTAAAGAACTTCTCAGGAACCTTGCTTTATATACCTTTTTTTTTTTTTTTTTTTTTTTTGGTGGTGTGTGTGGGTTGAAGTTCAACTTGGCCATAGTTGTATTGAGCTGTAGAATATTTTCTAAAATTTACGAATTTCAGCACATAGTATAATTATATGTATTGCTAGGTTCAATAGAGGTTTTGACAAATCACGTTCTTAAACTATTTGACATGTGTTCTCTATTTGTAGCTCATATTTTACTATGAGTAACTAATGCAATCTAAAGCAATCATACAATTTTCACGCATTTACTCAGTGATCACCTGTAATAGAATGATTCTGTCAAAACTCTGGCAGTTTATTCAAGGCTAAAAATTGTGTAGAAAGTTCTCATTCCATTATGAGTGCGCATCGTGAGTGGAGCACACATATCCACATGAAATTTTGTAATGATTTAATTGGTAATAAAAAGTAATACCTAAATGGAAGAATACTATTCCCTGTTAACAAAACCATATTTATATATTTTCTGTGCAAAAGACCTTACCATACCTTCTGTAATCAGGAAATAACTGACAAGGATATTCATAGAGATTGTTATATACTACAAGAATTCTAAAAATAACAGTGGTCTAATTAGCCTAAAATTCTTTTCTCCTCTGTTCATTTTGTATATGAAAAAGAAGCTAATTGCAAAATTAGAATTGAAAGCATTGATCTATATCTCATAATCATCTCTTTCAAAGTGTGAAGATGTGATATGTAACACTAGTGTTCCCATCAGTTCTGTTATTTACATTGAATTTTTCTTTCTTATTTAAATTTTATTGTCATAGTGACCTAGGTTGAGGTATAGTTACACAAGTAATGAGTCCAATCCTTCTTGAAATTGTTAGTCCCTTCCTCATTTTTCTCTCTCTTTCCCATTAACCTCCAATGTTGCACAGATCCTATCCAAAATATTGTCTTGTGAGTATTGCTGTTACACAGGATCCCCCATTTTTATTTGTCATACAATATTATTTTCACACTAGTCATTGCATAAGTTGTATATTTTAGGTCGAACTTTTTACACTAGTATCATGGTGAACAGACAAGCCTCCACAGAGTTTTATAAAACTTATGGAAATAAATACATTGATAAAACCGAGTGTACTATCAGGAATTACAGACTTTCAAAAATCAGGATGTGTTGAAGTAATACAATACAACTTTACTAACTTTGGAAGTACTTTATTCATGATTTTATCTGACTTCTGTATTCATTTGCTCATTTCCTAAGCTCTTGCACATCACAGTGTGAAGCGATCTGTGTTCTTTGATGAGAAGGCTAAGATGAATTCATTCAAGAATTATATCAATATTCAAAATATTTTGAAATAATAATATCCAAAATCTTTAACATACTTCCAAGAGATGTGTCATGCTGCCCCTATATTTAATCATTATAAGTGTGAAACATGCAAATTTTTGTAAAGTATTAACTGTCACAGTACGTAGTGATAATAGGGAAAGGTATAGAATGCTGCAGAATGTTTTCTTTTCATAAATACATTAATATCTGTCGATGTGAATATTGCAATTGAACAGTGAAACATTAGGAGTTCCTAAAGTCTGACTTGTGTTAACAATTGATTTTAAATTCCCTGTATCATCAGAACCCTAGTGAAATGGAATATGAATATTTGTAAGCTCTCTATATGTTAGAGAAATTAATGGTTATCCTAATTGCATGATAAGAAGTAAGGAGTATAAGCATCAGTCATGCAAAAAATGATTTATTATAAACATATGGCAAGGTGCCAAATTGTACATAGGTATGTTTAGGATGATCACATTAATATAATGGCCATATTGATGCTTCCCCAATTAATGTAACAAAAATTATGTTTTTACAACCAAGGAGGCATAAATTGAAACAAGACTGCACCAAGTCCAACCAAATACTTCGGAAACATGCATAAGAGAGAATTACGTGAAGAAACTGACACATAGAAAGGTTTGAATATATACACATTAACACAGTTCATCACAAAGAAGCAAATCAATGATTTAAAAAATATTTGATAAAAACCAGAAAACATTAATTTGCACTTTATATTTTCACATGATCTCTCAACACAACTATCTGGACTATTGGTATCCTTCTCCCCACCAAAAAATTATAATTTAAGCTGCCAATTATATTTGGCAGCAGGTAAAATATTTAAATTATCATGGAGTCATATTAAATGGTATTGCTTTAGTTGATCATTGGGAAATTTTATGAAAACAATATATATCCCCAAACTGCCTTTGGGGATTTTCTCTCAAGGAAATTAAGAGATATATTATTTCAGATTTGGCAAATGTGGTGCTGCCTCAAATTGAACAACTCTTTGAAGTTTGAATAAAGTTTCATGATTAAATTTACTTTGATCTGATAATAAAAGCCGCTGGTGATTTTGTATCCACTCATATTGTTATTCTTGTTAGGTCAGATGCACGTAACACATACACCTAAAAGAGCATATGTAAATATAATGCCTATTGACTGCATGAAATGTTCATCCTATGGAGGACATACAGTTAATCATTACCCATTCTCAGGGAAGAAATTAATTGAAAGAATAAATTACTCAATTCAAACAATAGTACAGTTAATGTAAAATGGCACTAATTTTCCAAAATTTTTTGTGGAGTTGTTTTTTATCCTGTTTATACTTGAAATACGTTTTCTTTTTCAGAATTGACAATGACTATTTGGTTATTGATGATTATGTAGTTTTTAACAAATTAGGTGATTGTGAATCCTTAGTCAGATTCAACCCTAATTGATTATTTTTCATTACTCTTTCTTGTATCCTAATTTTAGTTTTCCACTTTATTTCCCACATGATTGCCAGAAAATGTGTTTGCCTTCTGTAGTCCAATTCCCAGAGTTGTTACAAGCATGGTAGGACTGATTATTGCAGAAGACGTTTAAATGCTTTCCTGTTTTCCTCAAATCAAAGGCCATGCTAAGTCTCTCCTAAGTCCAAATGATGACATGAAGAAATTTGAAATATTATCTTAGAACACAGTGCCTATATATAGGTGATTTTTTGAAATCCTATTTTTTTGAAATCTTGTTTTTTTTTTTTTTTTAGGGGGGGGGGGTCCGGTTGTGGGGCCTGAACTCTGGGCCTGGGCGCTGTCCCTCAGCTCTTCAGCTCAAGGCTAGCGCTCTACCACTTGAGCCACAGCGCCACTTCCGGCTTTTTTCTTTTTGCTTATATGGTGCTGAGGAATCGAACCCAGGGCCTCAGGCTTGCAAGGCAAGCGCTCTACCACTGAGCCACCTTCCCAGCCCTGACATCTTGTTTTAAACATGAAGATTTCCCAATATAGCTTCAGTATACATTTTGACCTTAAAATTTAGTAAAATTTAGTAATATTTAGTAATATTTGCTCAATCAAGTTATATTAATTGGTGCATAGCATATGAATGATAAGCAGCCAAATTCACTAAAATATGAAGATGACTGTCAATTTATTAATAAAAGATGGTTTTAATTGTATATTTTCTTTAGTGAATTTGGTAGAACATTTGTATATTGTGGAACATAGTAGGAATTATACCTGAAAACTTTCAGGAGTTTACTGAAAATGCATAGTTATATGAAACTTCATGTGCCTGGATAATATTATTTTTCCAAAGGATAATTTGATGTTTATCTGCCTACTATACATAAAAGATAGGAAATATTTCTCTTTTTTTTGGGGGGGAGTCCAGTCGCGGGGTCTGAAATCTGGGCCTGGGCACTGTCCCTCTGCTATTCAGTTCAAGGCTAGCACTCTACCACTTGAGCCACAGTGCCACTTCCGTTTTTTTTTCTTTTTGCTTATGTGGTGCTGAGGAATCGAACTCAGGGCCTTATGCATGCACGGCAAGCACTCTACCACTGAGCCACCTTCCCAACCCTGCTAGGAAATATTTCTAAAGAGCTTTTTAGCAAAGATTAATGTTGACAAGAGCTTACAGAAAATTTGAATAGAAATTGTTATAATTCCATGATAAAATCAGTACTATACTTCAGAGTATAGTGACCTGGTCTTTCAATCAAACTAGAATATAGGATCTGAGAATGAACTTCTAGGAGATAACAGCTGATGTTCAGAAAACCTCTGAATATGTTCAATGTTTAGATCCAAGAGTAAAGTGAATAACATAAATGAGTACACCTGGGAAGATTGATAACTGATGTGGGCACAGTAAGGTGTTTGTGAAATATAAACACTGCAAAGGTAGCAGGAAGCCTTCCATCAAATAGACATGTTATTTGCACTGGTCACATCCACTGTCTTCTTTATGTGGGGTGTTAATTATTGTCATACTGACAAATCATTTTCCTTTTCATGATCTCAGGTATTTCATCAGCAAGCCAGCCTATGTCAAGTGAAATGACTCCTTCTGAACCAAAGAAAGAAGGGAAGATTCCACTTCTGAGTACTATGATTTTCATCACAAAGTTCACTGGAATTCTGCTATAGTTCAACAAAAGGGTGCTGTTTTGTTTTCTTTACCTCTAACTCATGTGAACTGGGACCTTTGTGTTTATACCAACGTAGAAGTGCTTTACATCATTCTTATTTGGAAGGTTTCTTTGTTCTTGAGAATTAATTATTCTCTTTCCTGCATATATTCCCAGCCCCCCCCCGAAAATTCCTGGATTGTAACATTTCAGCCACTGAAGCAGGGTGATTGTAGCGCAGAATATTTTTATATCTTTATACGTGAGTGTATATCTTAATAAATATATCTTTAATTGGGATATATATATATATATATATATATATATATATGAATGAAGTATCTATAGTTTGGAAATATTTTTTGATGTATAAAAGTATGTGAAAACCTGTGCCTTAGTCTATGACATCGAGGAATATAATATACTGTGTAAAATGTTTTCAGAAATTAAGAATTGTGAATGGAAAATGATATCATGTTCTCATATAACGCTAAACCTCTTATGGTTTTGTCAAACTACTACTGAGTAAGAGTAAGACAGAGGGAAGTACTCAATATATGTATTTATTGTGTAATAAATCAAACAAAAAGAGATATAAAGTGGCAGTTACTTCTTATCACTTTCTATGTCTTGATTGTATTACCCATATTTTGTAGACCTTTTCCTGATAATAGCTGAAAGAAGAAAACAATTCACATGCATATTTGAAATTGCCAAACTGTGAAATGCTTACTGGTGTGTAATAATCACTAGCCTCAAATTCAAGTCCCAGGCCTTAAGTTCAAGACCTATGACCCAGTTCTAGTGTGAAGATGAAAGTTCAAGGCCAGGCCCCAAGTTCAAGGCTCGGGCTGCAATACAATTCCCAGACATGGATTTCAAACTCAGGGTGCATGTTTAAGGCCCAGGCTATGAGTTTAAGTCCTAGGCTCCATGTTGGAGCTCTGTTCCTGGGACTTGAACTCATAGTCTGGTCCTAACAAGCTGGACTTGGATAATGAACTCTTTCTGTAGTTCAACATTTTGGGATCAAGGTCCAAACTGTGAGTCCAAGGACTACTCTGTGAGTTCACGACCCAGGCCCAGAGTTTCAGGCCCAGGCTATGAGTTCAAGTTCCAGGTCCCAGTTCAAGGCTGAGGCATACAATTCATCACGCCTGTTACAAATTGAAGGTCAAGACATTGAATTCAAGGCCCAGGCCCAGAGATCAAATCCCAGGGTTCCAGTTCAAGGCTCAGACCATGAGACTAAGGCCCAGACTATGAGTTAAAAGCCTAGGCCCCAAAATGAAGTCTCAGTACCCACTTCTTGTCGAGTTCAAGGTCCAGGGACCCATATCAAGAACCAGGAAATAAGATCAAGGGCCAGGCTGTGAGTTGAAGACATAAGCCAGGAGTTTAAGGCATGGGTTGTGAGTTCAAGGCCCAGGGTGTGAATGCAAGGCCCAGTTTGTGAGTTCAAGGCCCTGGCCTAAAGTTTTAGCCCCTAATATGAGTTCTATTCCCAGGCTTCAAGTTCACAGCCCCGGCACCCAGTTCAGGACCTGGTTTGTGAATTCAAAACCCACACTGTGAATTCAAACACCATGCTCACAGTTCAAGGTCCAGGTTAACATTTTACATACCACCCCATGTATTCCAGCACCAGACTGTGAGTTCGAGTTACAGGCTCTGAGTTTAAGCCTGGACCATGAGGTCAAGTGTCAGATCCTGAGTTCAAAGCCCAGGCCAAGTTCATGTTCCAGGCTTTTAATATCCCTGGCTCCATGTTCAACTGTTCAACTTACACACTATGAGTTCAAGGCCTGGACACTAAGGACCAGGGACCAATTCAAATCCCAATTTGTGAGTTCAAGGCCCAGCATGCAAGTTCCAGACCCAAGTTTGAGTTCAACTCTCAAATTCCAGTTGCAACTTCCAGGCAGAATTTATGTCCCAGGCTGTGTTAACATCCCTGGACACATTTAAAAATTGAACACTGTGAGTTCAAGACCCAACACTGAGTACAAAGTCCAGACACCTAGTTCAAGTCCAAGGTTGTGAATTCAAGGCCCAGGATGTGAGTACCAGCCTCAAGCCTTAGTTCAAGTCCCAAGCTCAAATTCAAATTCCAGGTCCCAATTTCAAGGCTCAGGCCACAAATTAAATGCCAGAGATGTAACTTTAAGTTCCAGGCCCCAAATTCAAGTCCCAGGCCTAAACCCCAAGTTCAAATTTCATGCTGAAAATTAATTCCCAGGTCCTGAGTTCAAGGACCAGGTCACAGGTTCAAGGTTCTGGTCCTGAGTTAAAGGCTAAGACTGGGAATTCAAGTCCCAAGCACCGAGTTCAAGGCTCAGACCCTGAGTTCAAGTCCCATGCTGAAAGTCCAAATCCTAATCCTAAATTCAAAGCCAGGCAAAAAGTTGAAAGCCTAGATGCTGAGTTCAAAGCTCAGGCTGGGAATTCATTTCCAAGGACTGAATTCAAGGCTGAGGCCAAGAGTTCAAGGACTAGGGGAAAAAGTTTAAGTTCCAGTCCCTGAGTTGAAAGTTCTTACTACATTCCAAATCCCAGGCCTTGATTTCAGGGCCCGAGCACAAGTTCAAGGGTGTGAATATAAGTCCTAGGTCCTCACTTATTCCTGTAATTCAAAGTCCAGGGCCCCAGTTCAAATACCACATTTTGAGATGAAGTTCCATGTTATGAGTTCAAGGTTCAGTGTTTGAATTCAATGTTCAAGTCTATAGTTTCATGCCCACACTACGTTTTTAAGTCCCAGGCCCCAGTTTAAGGCCCAGGATCCCAGTTCAAACACCAGTTTTGACTGCTAGGCAAGGCCTTGAATATAGGCCCAGGCCCAAGTCCCAAGTCATGAGTAAAAATCCCTGGTCCCAAATTGGAATTGTAGGCTCAGAGTTCAAGGTCAAGACCACAACTTGAATTCCCAGACCGTAGTTCAAGGTCTAGGGGCCCAGTTCAAATGCCAGGTGTTCAAGTACCAAGCTTTGAGTTCAGAGCCATGGCCAAGATATGAGCTCAAGTCCCAGGACAGCAGTTCATGTCCCAGGCACCGCGTTCAACATCCAGGGCCTCAGTTCAACTCCTAAGTCCTGAGTTTAAGGCCCAGTACAAGTTTTAGGCCCTGCTGTGATTTCAATTTCTGGGAGGTGAATTCAAGACCCAGGCCCTATTTTCAACTCCCATCCTGAGTTCAAGAACCTGGCCATTGTTTGAAGGCCTAGGCAATGAGTTCTGGTCCCAGGCCTTGAATACATGTCCCAAATCATGAGTTCTTTTCCCAGGACTTCATTTCACGGACTGGTCCTCACGTTAATTGTCCAAGCTTCATATTCAAGGACTATTTGTTATTTCTCCTGCCTATACAGCATTATACATTGTATGGTCCATATGCCCACAATTAATCAAATTTTACATATAATTTTCTTCACTTCCTTAATTCTCAATTTTCCTACTGAGAACTATGAAAAGTTGAAAATGTTATCTTTGGTAAGCAAACAAGGTGAATCATTTGAGTTTAGGAAAATTCTTATGGTCATAAATGGGACCTGAGAAACAAATAAATAAATCTTCTGGTGCAAAGTTACTAAAGCCAATTGATTAACGTTAAATTTGAATGCTGTTTATACATACATAAAACCTTTCCAGGTGATTCGTGTTCTGTGTTTCCATTCTGACATGAAGTTGACAATATTGTTGTAAGGATAGAGTTTTTCTCAGAATGACAGTGTCTATTTTGATAAACTGGAATGCCAATTATCAATATGTTTACTAGAAGGTTGTTTCAAAACAAGACATATTCAGAATGTATTCAAATTATGCCAAAACAGTCCTCTGCCTTCCTTAATGTGCTTCAACTTTCTATATACCTTTTAAATTCACATCATAAATTCATACTCATGTGAAGTACAAGTAAAATGTGCTCAGAGTTCTGAAAGCAACTAACTCCAAATGTAAAATTAAAAGAGCAATAAAAGAAGTTCCATAAATATTTCTCTCATATATATATGTATAAACATACATACATATTTATATTTATATACTTATATATGTGTACATATACACAAATATACATATATATTTGGGGGGGGGGGTCTTGTCGTCAGTCTGAACTCTGGGCCTGGGTACTGTACCTCAGCTCTTCAGCTCAAGGCTTGCGCTCTACCACTTGAGCCACAGCGCCACTATCAGCTTTTTTTCTTTTTTCTTATGTTGTGCTGAGGAATTGAACCCAGGGCCTCATGCATGCAAGGCAAGCACTCTACCACTGAGCCACCTTCCCAGACCCATACATATATATTTATATATATTACAGTTTAGATTGTAATATAAAGCAAAAACCTTGTGATAGAAAGTATTTGGAAATTTCCTGGAATATAACTTTAGGTTGTAGAATTTTCACTTAAAGCCTCGGTTGACAGGCTTATACAGAACACATGAAATTCAATTAGGTATTAATAAAAATAGCTATTATTCAAAGATCTAAAAAATAGAATTAACATTTGTAATGACACATAGCAGGTGGTCCATTATGTACATATCACTCATCTAGTGTTAGGTAGATTACCTAGCCATAGTTTTCATGAATACCAGTAATTTTATTTTAAAAATCTCCTACCAAATGTTTTTGGGTTAATATTCAGAAAAGTTTGAGAGTATAAAAACTTAAGGATATTGGTAGTATGCATGTATTACTCAGTGTCAAGTTTCTTCATTAAATACCTAGTGTACCCGAAAAAAGTACTGGAAATATAAGTAGTTGGTATGAAAATAATAAGGAAAGGAAAATGTTGGTTTTCTTTTTTTAATTTTAATTTTAATTTTTTGTGAACATACTGTACAGAGTGGTTACAATTACATGGGCCAGATAATGAGTACATTTCTTATCAAGTATTGCAGCCTCCTCCTTTGTTTACCCTTCACATCCCTTCCCAGCCTCCCCAGAAAATGTTGGTTTTCAAATCTCTTTCTTTGGATTGCTGTTTTGTGAACCTGAAGAACTGAAGAATTTAAATATTGCTATGTATAGAACAACATTTTTGAGACAATTCTAACAAAACCACGAAGGGAGAAAAGTATTACAAAGCCATGATTTGACTTTAAATGTAGAAACTGGCAACACCCTAAGCAAAAACAAAACAAACAAACAAACAAAAAACACATGGACCCTTAGGAACTGATAAAAGAAAGGATCATATGGAAGTGCTTGCTTTCTCATGAAGCAGAACATGAGAACTCTCTGAAGTAGAGAGAAACGATTCCCATCAAATGGTGTCTCAAGAGAAAGATGAGGTTTATTGTGGGTGTGATCATCATTCTTGTGAATAGAGAACTCAAGCTCATGTAAGAATCAGGACCTCCAGACTTCCAACCCAACATGGGCTTCTCTCAATTGCGTCAATGTGTAAGAAAACATTCAACTTTTTTTTTAATGCTTCAATGAAATACAATTTATTTCAACGGTATTAAAATTAAGGACTTTGATCTGTAGATGCATTCCTCACTGTTATTGAACAGCCTGCAATCTGATCCTCAATCCAATTCCTTCTAAGGAAGTGCTGTTTCTTCTGTCTCTATTGTGTAGGCTACTGCATTGTAGGCTACTGCATACAACATAATTTTGTTAACACCATTTTCAATGAAAATAATAGAGATGAATTTAGACACTTCATTTGAAATAACTAAGCACTATGCACATATGGGATAGGCTTCAACTGGCTTTCTTCATAAAAGTAATCTGATCGTGACTAATAGCGCACATTGTATATGTTGGTAAAAGATAATAGTACAATGTGACTCATGAAGAAATAGATAAAAATCACTGAAGTTGTATTCTAGTCAGTATGATTCCAGGGTTTATGAACATTAGGAATTTGTTCTAAGAACATTGGGGAAAAGGGGGATACAGGATAAGTAACAAGGAAAATGATTCTAATAACTTTCATTCATGGCAATATTATAGTTGGAATGGTAAGAAACAATCTCAAAAACTATCCCAAAATGTATTCTCACAAATCACAGTGTTCTGAGGTAATGAATTGATTGATTATAGAGAAATTATGGTACCTCTAAAATTGAGGAGTTTATGCAATTCTTCATGACTATCGTGGCTTTAATTGGTTTCCCAGGTGATTCATGACTGGAAAACAGTTAACACAGAATCAGAAAATGAAAACATTAATAATTGTTCTGCTCAGCACAAACAGGGTTCCATTTTCCTGATCTGAACACTTATGGAAATGCATAGAAATATATAGAAAATGATTTATTTCTTGGTTTGTGTTGGCCACGGTCTGGAAAAGCAGAATTACTCAATCTCTTTCTATTCTCACATTTTTCCATTTTTATATGCCATGTGATAGGTTTCTTCTTTATTGATTCCTTGATACTTCTACAGCCTCTACACTATCCAATAAAAATAGAAAATGCTTAAAGTTACCCATAAACTCTCTTTTCCAGGATTTCAAGTAAGTATTATTTTTTAATCAATGATAAGAATCGTACTCATGTTCAAAATATCTGCAGATTGCAGTCAATATTTTTTTTTTGGTCCATTTGTGGGGCCTGATCTCTGGGCCTGAGTACTGTCCCTCAGCTCTTCAGCTCAAGGCTAGCACTCTACCACTTGAGCCACAGCGCCACTTCCGGCTTTTTTTTTCTTTTTGCTTATATGGTGCTGAGGAATCAAACCCAGGGCCCAAGGCATGCAAGGCAAGCGCTCTACCAATGAGCAAACTTCCCAGCCCTGCAGTCAATATTTTATATTATTCAATAGGAAATATACTGCTGACTATTATGCACAACACCAGAAATAACCTGTTTTCAAAACCACCATATCTGGTGATCATATTCTGAATTCACATATCTAATCTATACCCTAACTACGAAATTCCAATTTCTTTCACAAGTAGAACTTCATAAAATATGCTTGAAGGACCAGTCCAATTAGCCAGAGGATTGTATCCACTGTATTATTTATTCATGGGAAATACTGTCTGAAATCTGAAAATTGTAACTCCAGAAAAAAATGATAGGCATAACACCGGTTAGTATGAGCAATGAAATACTTTATATGGAAAACATGTAGTAACTAGTGGTTCATCCCATGTGAAAATTGCTAAACTTTGTCTGAAATGTGGTAGCATGTTCTTCTGGCACTTCAGTACTTTCAAAATGTGCAGGTAATGGAATTCTTAGTGTTTATCCTAATTGTATATTAGAAGCCTGTAATTTTTCAGGGACTTGAGTAAGAAATAATGATGGAAATATTTTTTTTTCTGAAATGCCAATGAAGACATATTTTGAAAAACCAAGATTGCATTGATCTCAAGCAAAATGTTACTGGATATTTATTTGTCCCATTGCTCTATGACAGAGATAGAAAGATAAAGAACCTTCCTTGTTTACCTTTTTTCTTCATATTTCATGTGTTTTGTTGGTTGGCATATTTTGTTATTATTCTATAAGTGAATTCCATCTGTAGTTTTTGCATTTATTACTAGGGAACTGGAAATCTCAGAGTATTGACACTGATAACTACCTCGTGAAATAAAGCAAGGCGAAGTGTATTTGAAATGAGACATTAAACTTTTAATATAGATTTGACTTCCTGACAGTTTGCAATCCATCAGTCAAAAAATGTTTGTGTCCTTTCAACTTTTGAACACAAGTACAGGTCTCCATTTTTAATCATCCCAAAAGGACAGGAAAAATTGATATCAAAATTAATGAAAATATGTCAAAATGTATGATTTTGCAATCTTCAACCACATTGTATGAGTTTGTATTTGGACAGATAATAATTTATATCACTGTTCCTGAGCAGAATCTACTGAATATTTTATGAGACAAGTTTTATCTCTTCTTGATGTGACTGCTATAGTAAGTTTCAAAATCTTATTACAGTCACTTCTGTTCATATTTATTTGGATTATCCCTTCCAAAGGATCAAAACAAACTGATCATTTATTTGCAATAAGTAGAATATGTCTATGCTAATTTTATCAGATGATCAGAAAAGCTTAAAACTGACATAGATTGATACATACAGACAGACAGACAGACAGATAGACAAACTAAATATAATTACTTTATTTTTATATAAAGTGATGTTATGTGAAATGAGCCACAAGATATGGACAGAAGAGGGTTTTTTTTTGTTTTTTTTTCTTGATTTTATTATACCATGTGATATTTTTGTTTCTACTTTATTTTTCCTCCTATGGTCTATTCCTGTTAACACTCTATTTGATTTTGGTATGTATTTTGTATATAAATTTGTCTAATTTGGGATGGGAAGATGATGACAAAATAATGAAACAAGAACAAAGGATGACCTATTTGAATAACGATACTCAGAGGACACTATGTCAAAAATGAACTTTGCTACTTTGGCATGGAGGAGGAGTAGAGGAGATGGAGAAGGGAAAGTCTAGTAAGAGAAAACAAAGGAAAGGGTAACAGTGCTCCAAAAAAATGTACCCTTTACCGACATAACTATAACCACTCTGCACAGTATCTTTACAAGAAAATATTTTTGAAAAAAAAAGATAAAAAGAATGAACAGCAAATATAAACAAAATGATTATTCTATCCAAATGCCCAATTACTCTGTATGTGGTAGAGGTAGCTGTATCACATGTGACAACTATTGGGTTGTGAAATTTTTGCTTTTTTTGAGTTTTCAAAGGAAAAGAGCATTTAATGAAATGTCCTTAAAATTTGATCAAGATGTGAGTTTGTTATAGACAATATACCATTTGACATTAAACTGTATTATTCCCTAAGTGCTGAATTGGATTGATTTAGGCAGAAAAGTGAAACCAATTAAACTAAAATGAAATATAATGTTCACCTCATATTTATTGATATTCAGAGTGACTTAAACCTCCAAAAATTCTTGTCAAATATATTGTAATTTGAAATAAGAGTACAAACGTCATGAAATAAGAAGTATACATTGTGGTTTGGAAATGAAAGGTTTCAAAAATAAGAGAAAAAAAACAAAATGAAAACTAAATAACAACAACAATAAAAACACCACACTTTTATTATAGTACAATGTCCAATCAAGAGACGGGATAGTTCATCAACTTTATTATAAGTAGCAATTCATTCAACTGACGAGAAAATGAGAAGAAGTAACTTAGAGTTAAAAGTGGGATTCCTACTTGGCTAAATGAATTTCTCAGCAACTTGACTTTGTATAACATTTTTGGCGGGTCCTGTATGTGTTTGTGTGTGTGTGTGTGTAGGTGTAACTTGTCAATATTTGTAACATTCTAAGATTACTTAAAATTTATAAATTTCACCATATCAACATGTAGTATAAATTTACATATTGCTTGGTTCAATGAAGTTTTTGACAAATCACATTCTCAAAATATTCTGCATCTGTTCTTTCTCTTTGTAGTTCCTTCTTCAATAGCAGTAACTACTGTAATCCAAAGACTTCATACTACATTAATCATTTTACTCAGTGATCACCTGTGATAGAATGATTCTGTCAAACTCTGGCAGTAGTCAGTTCTTGTCTATAAGTTCTCTTGAAAGTTCTCATTCCAATGTCTGTGTACATTCCTGTGTATGGAGCATACATATCCTTATGAAATTTCTAGAGAACATCAGATTTTGTGATTTATTTGGTACTAAAAAAAATCAATACCTGAATTGGAGCATACTATTCACTGGTAACAACACCATATTTATATATTTTCAGTGCAAAACACCTTCATATACATTCTGTAATCTGGACATAACTGGCATGTATATTCATAGAGATTGTTATAGATACCTGAATTCTGAAAATAGAACTTGTCTTGGACTGGGAAGTTGGCTCAGTGATAGAATTCTTGCTTTGCATGCATCAGGCCCTGGGTTCGATTTCTCAGCATCACATAAGCAGAAAAATGTAGAAGGTGTGCTGTGGGTGAAGAAGTAGAGCACTGCCTTGAGCTGAAAATGTGAGAGATAATGTTGAGACCCAGATTTCAGGAACCACTGAAAAAACAAAAACAAAAATCTCTTGCCCATCACAGTGTGAAGGGATGTATATTCTATCATGAGGAGACTAATATTAATTGACTCAAGAATTGTATCAACTTAAAAAAATTGTCAAGTGATATGATAAAAAATCTTGAATATAATTTAAAAAGGCCTGTTATGTATAATGTTGCCCCCATGTTTAAAGAGAATCAGTTTGTTTCCCTTAAGAAATGTGCAATGTCAGTAAAATAATCACAGTCATAGAATGTAGTTATAATAAGGAAATATATAGAATGATGTAGAAGTAATTATATTTTCATAAACATATGAATGTCACCTGTTCATGTGAATATGGTAATTCAATGACACAATATGAGTTTCTAAAGAATGACTTCTGTTTAAAAATGTCTTAACATATATATATAGAGAGAGATAGATAGATAGATATAGATATAGTTATATATATATGCTCAAAATTCTACTGAAGGGAATATCAATATCTTTAAACCCTGTAGATATTAGTCAACTCAGTGGTTATCTTAATTGAGTGATGCGAAGAGTAGTTCAATCAGAAGACAGGTAAAAAACAATTTATGTTCAATATTATTTCAAGGTGCCATTTGCCCATAGTTATATTTGGATTAATTCTCTGACAAGAATGGGAATATCCCCACTTGCCTAATTAATGTAAGATAATTTTTGTTTTTGCAACTGAGACGGTATAAGTTGACAGAAGATTGCACCATGTCAAACCAAATATGCCAGAAACATGCATGTGAGAATTACACAAAGTAATTGACACAAAATTAAACCGGGTTGAGATACACACATTAACATAGTTAATCACAAAGAAGCAAAACTAATGATGGGAAAAACCAAAATATTAATTCGGCCACTATATTTTCATATGTTCTCTTTACCCAAAATCTAGATTTTGTTAGTCTGCCCTCCTACTCTCTTCCCCCTACTCTAAGGAAATGTGTTTGCCTTTTGAATTTCTCTCTCCAGAGTCGCTCTAAGCTGGGTAGGACTTAATATTGCAGAAGATGTTTAAATACTTTCCAGCATTGCTGTCTCCTCTAGGTACATGTTTAGAAACTATGTTGACATGAAAAACTAGAAATATTATTTTAGGACATAATGGATATTAATAAGTACTAAATTCATCTGAAGTCCCCTTTTAGATATGATTTCTCAATATTTATTCAACACATTTGAGTTTAAATTTTAGAAATCTTTGTGGAATTAATCCTGTGCTATTAATTGGTGCATAGCATATGAAGGATAAGCAGCCAAACCCATAGAAGTATTCAGATGACTTTAAAAATTTCTAATAAAATTTTATTTTAAAATCTATATTTTGTTTAGTGAATTTCATAGAACCTGTCTACATTGTGGACTACAGTTTGAATTATGCTGGAAAATTCTTCAGGAAGCTACTGAAAAATGTATAGTCATAAAATTCAGGCACATGGGTAATATTTTTTGAAAGTATATTTTTATTCTTATCTGTGTGCTATTAATAACTGTTAGGAAATTATGCTAAAAAGATTTCTAGCAAAAATATAGGTTTAAATTTTGGGAGTTGATACAATATGGGCCAGGTATTTAGAGAGAGGTTCATAATTATGAGATAGAAATAATACTGCAATTCAGTGTAGTGTCTTGGCATGTATGTCAACCAAACTTCCAGAATCCAACCTGACAATGAACTTGTAGGAAGACAACTGATATTCAGAAAAGCTCTGAATATGAGTAATGTTTAGAATTGAAAGTAAAAGGAAAAATGCAAATGGTTAACACAGGAGATTTTTTTTTAGGTCGTGGGGCTTGAACTCTGGACTTGGGCGCTCTCCCTGGCGCTCTTCAGCTCAAGGAGAGCACTCTACCGCTTGAGCCACAGTGCCACTTCAGGTTTTCTATTCGTTTATTGGAGATAAGAGTCTCACAGACTTTCCAGCTAGAGCTGTCTTTGAACCGTGATCCTCAGATCTCAGCCTTTTTAGTAGCTAGGATTATAGGTGTGAACCACCGGCGCCCGGGTACATGGGAGATTATTAACTGATGTAGGCGCATTAAGGTGTTTGCTACTTATCTAAGAATAAGTGGACTGGCAAAAGACAGCCTGAAGCCCTTCAATCAAGTGGACATTTCATTTGCAGTGGTCAATTCCAGTCTGCTGTATGGGACCCCAATTACTGACATAATAATGTTCCCATTTATGATTTCAGGTCCATACTCATCAAGCCAGCCTATGTCAATTGAAATGCTCCCTTCTGGCCCAGAAACCAAAGGGAAGATTTCGTTTTTAAGTGTTAGATTTTTCAATATAAAATTCACTGGATTGTTTCTAGGCTTCAATACTGCTGCTAGTGTTCTTAATCGCTAACGCATCTGAACTATGATCTTACTGTTTATACCCACATAGAAGTGCTTTTACATCACTCTTGTTTCGACAGTCTGTTTGATCTAGAGATTTATTCTGTTCCCTAAAAATATTCCCAGATTTATAACTGGATTGTTATATTTTAGCCCCTGAATCAGGGTGTCTCCTTAATGAAGTTTACCCAGCAAGGACTGAAGTAATTTCTTTCAAATATAAATATCTTAAGAAAGGTTTCTTAGAAAATATTTTACAACATGTAACATATTTTAAAACAATGTAAATCCTGGACCTTAAAATGTGACATGGAGCAGGACGCTGGTGGGTCATGCCTGTAATCATAGCTAGTAAGGAGGCTGAGAACTGAGTATCAATGTTCAAAGCCAGTCCAGGCAGAACTTACTGTGTGACTCTTATTTCCAACAAACCACTAGAAAAGCACAAGTGGCATTGTGGCTCAAGTGAGAAAGCACTTGTTTGAGCTGAAGAGTGCAAGGACAGCACCCTAGCCCAGAGTTCAAAGCCCACCACCAAACAACAACAACAAAAAAAAGGTAGAAAGAAAAAAGAATGTGACATGGAGTTAAATGATCTAATACATTTTGATTTAAAATTTTCTCAAAAAATTAAAGAAGTAATGTGAAGGGATAATCATGTCAATTTCTAATATAATGCTAACACACACACACACACACACACAAACACACACACTAGGTTTTCTCACAGCTACTGATGAATAAGAGGTAAAATATTCAATATAGGTATCAAATAAAGATATGTAGTGGCAGTTAGTCCTTATAACTTTGCAGGCCTATACTGTATTATCCATATTTTTGGAACTTTTCTTGATAATAAATGAAAGAAGAAACAATTCACAATCATATTTCAAATTGTGTGAAACTTTTGTGAAATGTTTACTGATGTGTAATAGCCATTAGCACTAATGTCATTTTTTAAAATTTCCTCTTTTTGCAACTGGCACATTCTAATACATAACATATAGGCTTTTATATAGGTCATTGCGCCTGACCTCAGGGCCCTTTCATATCTCTAAGGTCTTCTTATTTAGTCCAACATTCTATTATTTTGAACCAATGTGATGCTTCCTGTGTTCTGCTGTTTCATTCAAAATAAGACTCTAATATACTCTCCTGCTCTGGTGGCTTTGACCCTTCATCCTCCTGAGTATGTTAGGATTGGAGGCATGAACCACAAGGACTCAGATACAAAACTATCGTTTTTTTGGTTTTATTTGTTTTTTGTTGTTTGTTTGTTTGTTTGCCTGTCATTGGGCATAAAGTCTGGGCAAGAATGCTGTCCCTCAGCTCTTCAGCTCAAGGTTATCTCTCTACAACTTGAGCCACTGTGCCACTTCCCGATTTCGGAGTGGTTTATTGGAGATAAAAGCCTCAGGGACTTTCCTGCCCAAGCTCGCTTTGCACCAGGATCCTGAGATCTCAGCCTCCTGATTACCTAGAATTACAGACATGAGACACCTGAGTTCCGCACACAAGAATATCTTAATGGTGACTGTTAACTGAAGGAAAAGTAAAATTTGGGAATTGGGACAATCAAAAGCTGTTTTTGGACCGCTCTTTTAAATGGTAGCAAACTTCTTACTCATACACTCATACAACCACTTTGGAAAGCAGTCTGGAGGGTCCTTAGAAAGCTAAAGATTGACCTCCCTTACGACCCAGTCATACCACTTCTAGGCATCTACCCTGAACAACAGGAACCAATATACAAGGACACGTGCACCTCCATGTTTATTGCAGCACTGTTCGCAATAGCTAGGATATGGAAACAACCTAGATGCCCCACCACAGATGAATGGATCCAAAAATTGTGGTATCTATACACAATGGAATATTATGCAGCCATTAGAAATGACAAAATAATGGCATTTGCAGGGAAATGGATGGAGCTAGAAGGAATCATGTTGAGCGAGGTAAGCCAAGAACGAAGAGACAAACAGTACATGGTCTCCCTGATAAGTGGATGATGAATCCAAAATGTTAGGTGATATGACAAAACTAACAGGACTTAAGAAACAAAGAACTCCCACTCATCTGGTTGAACCACTACTAAATATCCCCATGCTGCTGATCACATATATGGTATATAACATATGAGCACCGTTATATATTACAGACTGTGATAGACAATTTGCTCCAGGAAAGTTAGAATGAACTTGTGACTTTAAATGAGCATCATTATTCCACAATACTGTGAATTTCCGGAAATTAAGTAATCACTTAATCACGATAAAAAAAAAAAAAAAAAAGAACCTTGGGGAAGGGAGGGAGGGAGGGGATGGTAGGGGGAAAACAATGGAGGGGGTAACAATGTTCAAGAGGAAGTGGAAGTGTACTCATTACCTCACTCATGTAACTGTAACCCTCTGTATAGTATCTCTACAATAAAAAAAATTAAAAAAAAAAAAAAAGAATATCTTAATGGTGACTGTTAACTGAAGGAAAAGTAAAATTTGGGAATTGGGACAATCAAAAGCTGTTTTTGGACCGCTCTTTTAAATGGTAGCAAACTTCTTAATATGCAAGTGATGTGACTGAACTACACAAGAGAAGAAATATGAATATCGTCTTGTTTTTAAAACTGTAACATGAATATCAGTGACATTTCCATTTATACAAGTTTCAAAGGCAATTTTCTAAACTGATAGAAACAGAAGCATTGTGGTTCTGCTGCACGTACGACAAAACCTGCAATTTTTAGCAACTGCCATCAAACCACACATGGGAAAGTGGAAATAGAAAGATATCATTATTTGATAATGTAGAAACAACTACGAGCCAAATGACCTGTGGAAATAGTATTTGGAAGGTGCACAAGTGATACATTTTCGTTAATATCACCTTAAATAAGTCGGATTAAGTAAAGCAGGATCCTCCAAAAAGAAGGAAGAAAACATCCCCATTGTTTTGTTTTTACAAACAATTGTAACCTTTTTGACTATATCCATGAGAATTGACTTTTTCATTGTGATAGGGAAAAGACTGGTCATTTCCTTTTCATGACCTCAGGACTCTCAGATCAACTTGTGCTTCAGTCAACTGAAACATAAAACAAACTGACAAGGTGTAAATTATGGTCACTATTCTTTTCTATATTGAATTTCATGGAAACTGCTATTTTTAGGAGACATGTGTCTTGTTTGAATTTTCTGTATTTTCCACGATTCTCCAAGCAGATATTACACCTTTCCATGGATTATTTATTGCTTATGCACGCACAACACCACTTTATTCTCTTCCACTTTTGTCTAGAAATAAAATTGGAAGAAATTTTACGGTTATGTTATAGCATTTATCACAGAAAAAAAAATACAAAATAAGCTTGACGAGTATAGTTTGGAATCCTAAAGTGAGTGTGGAGACAGACAATCTGAATACTGGTCTTTTCATGAAAGTCGCCAATCAACTGTGTGATACTTGAAAGCCTCAAATTCTCGAATGTGGCTGGAAGAGAAAGGGAAAAAAGAAAAATCATGACACTGCCTGGATGAAAATGGCCACCATATAATGTTGTGTACATATTTCATACTGCATATATGTCATTGTTCTTTCCAATAAAGACCTAATTTACTTCAAGAAGTAAACGTGAGCTCTCAACACCTTACATCATTTTATTGCTCATCATAATTATCTTGGAATTAATTATATACTTGAGTGTGTATCAATCAATACTCTGATATACTTAACCATACTTTTTTTTCTTATTTTTTATTTCTCACCCCCAACCCCTCACCCAATCCTCCCCGCCTCACCCCCTCCCTGCACCAACATTGTAAAGCTCGTTTTCAACATGACAACTTGTACTTTTCATTGTTGCAACAGGTCCACCTGTATCCTTAAACGACTTGTTTTTCCCATCTCTTCTACAAGTTATACTGATATCAAATATAGTGAAAGCAGGGGTTATACTGTGGGGGAGGGTCTTTGATCCATTTGGAGTTGATTCTGGTGCAGGGTGATATATAAGGATCTAGCTTTAGTTTTCTACATGTAGTTAACCAATTTTGCCAGCACCATTTACTGAAGAGGCTGTCTTTCTTCCATTCTATTGTTTTAGCTTCCTTCTCGAAGATTAGATGGCTATAGGTGTGTAGGTGCATTTCTGGGTTTTCAATTCTATTCCATTGGTCCTGAGGTCTGTTCTTATGCCAATACCAAGCTGTTTTGATTACTATGGCTTTATAGTAGAGTTTAAAATTTGGTATTGATATTCCTCCAGCAGTGTTCTTTCCGTTGAGGAGCGTTTTTGCTATTCGGGGTCTTTTATTGTTCCATATGAATTTTTGGATTGCCTCTTCTATTTCCTTGAAGAATGAGGGTGGAATTTTGATAGGTATTGCGTTGAATTTGTAGATAGCCTTGGGAAGTATTGCCATTTTCACGATGTTAATCTTGCCAATTCAGGAGCATGGGAGGTTTTGCCATTTTTTAAGTTCTGTGTTGATTTCCTGTTTCAAGATTTTAAAGTTTTCATCATAGAGGTCCTTCACTTTTTTGGTTAAGTTAATTTTTAGGTATTTTATTTTTTGTGGGGCTATTACAAATGGAGTTGCTTTCCTAATTTCAGCCACACTTTTCTCATTGTTGGCATACAGAAAAGCCATTGATTTTGGGGGGTTAATTTTATAACCTGCTACTTTGCCAAAGTTTTGAATCAGCTTGAGTAATTTGGGAGTGGAGTCTATGGGATTCTTTAAATACAAGATCATGCCATCTGCAAAGAGCGAGAGTTTTATTTCTTCTTTCCCTATTTGGATCCCCTTTATGTCTGCATCTTATTGCTGTAGCTAGGCATTCTAATACTAGATTGAAGAGAAGTGGAGAGAGTGGGCATCCTTGACTTGTTCCTGAGTTAAGAAGAAATGGCTTTAGTTTTTCACCATTAAGTATAATGTTGGCTGTAGGTTTGTCATATACAGCCTTTATTGTATTGAGGAATGATCCATGGATTCCTGATTTTTCCAGAACCTTCATCATAAAGGGATGTTGGATCATGTCAAATGCTTTTTCTGCATCTATTGAGTTAACCATATGGTTCTTATTCTTGCTCCTGTAGATGTGATGAATAATATTAATTGATTTGCGTATATTGAACCAGCTTTGTATCCCTGAAATGAATCCTGTTTGATCGTGGTGTATGATTTTTTGGATGAATTGTTGAAGTCGATCGGCCAAAATTTTGTTGAGAAGTTTTGCATCAATGTTCATCAAAGAAATGGGTCTATAGTTCTCTTTTTTGATGAGTCCCTGCCTGGTTTTGGGATGAGGGTTATGATGGCTTCATAGAATGTGTTCGGTAGTGAGCTTTCTCTTTCAATTTCATTGAAGAGTTGGAGGAGTATTGGTGTGAGCTCTGCTTTGAAGGCCTTGTAAAATTCCGCTGTAAAACTATCTGGTCCTGGACTTTTCTTAGTTAGGAGGTCTCTTATTGCTGTTTCTATTTCAATGCTTGATATGGGCCTGTTAAGCTTGTTTAACTCATCTTGGTTTAGTTTTGGCATATCAATATTTGCTAGGAAAAGGTCCATTTCTGTCAAGTTCTCAAACTTATTAGCATTAAGTTTTGAGAAGTATTCCCTTATAATGTTCTGAATCTTGGTTGTTTATGTGGTGATGTTTCCATTCTCATCTCTGAGTTTATTAATTTGGGTGTGTTCTCTCCTTTTTCTGATAAGGTTTGCTAAGGGTCTGTCAATTTTGTTAAGTTTTTCGAAGAACCAACTCTTTGTTTTGTTGATTCTTTCTATAGTTTTTTTTGGATTCTAATTCATTTAATTCTGATTTAATTTTGATTATTTCTTTCCGTCTACTGGATTGGGGTTTATCTTGCTGCTCTTTTTCAAGGAGGTTTAGATATGTCATTAAATTGTTAGTTTCCGATCTCTCCAATTTGTTGATGTAGGAGCTAAGAGCTATAAACTTTCCTCTGAGTACTGCCTTTGCTGTGTCCCAGAGGAGCTGGTAATTTGTGTGTTCATATTTGTTGAACAGCATGAACATTTGAATTTCCTTTCTAATCTCTTCCATGACCCACTCATGATTCAGCAGTGTGTTCTTCAGCCTCCATGTGATACCGGATTTTCTTTGGTGGCTTTTGGTGTTGAGTTCTAATTTTATTCCCTTGTGGTCAGAGAGAATGCAAGGTATAACTTCAATGTTTCTGAATGTACACAAGTTTGCTTTGTGGCCTAAAATGTGGTCTATTTTAGAAAACGTTCCATGTGCTGCTGAGAAGAACGTGGATTCTGATGCTGCGGGGTGAAATGTTCGGTAAATGTCTGTTTAGTCTAGTTGATCTATGCAGCTGTTTAGATCTGCGGTTTCTCTGTTGAGTTTTTGCCGAGTTGATCTATCTAGTGGGGAGAGTAGTGTGTTAAAATCCCCAACAATTAATGTCTTTGGATCTATATGGGATTTGAGGGAAAGTAGTGTTTCTTTGATAAATTTGGGTGCTGCATTGTTTGGCAAATAGATATTTAGAATTGTAATATCCTCCTGAAGGAGAGTTCCTTTAATTAGCATGTAGTGACCTTCTTTATCTCTTCTCACGAATTTTAATTTGAAGTCTATTTTATCTGATATTATGATTGCAACTCCCGCCTGTTTATGAGGGCCGTTTGCTTTGTCGATTTTGTTCCAGCCTTTAACCTTGAAGATGTGTTTGTTTTTGTGGGCAAGATGTGACTCCTGCAGGCAGCAGATAGAAGGGTCTTGTTTTTTAATCCAAGTAGACAGTCTATGTCGCTTAATTGGTGAGTTCAGTCCGTTAACGTTAAGAGATAGGACTGAGAGGTATTTGGGAGTTCCTGCCATGTTATCCACCTTCTTGGGGGCTGTGAAAACTGGGTTCTTCCTAAGGTTCTTGGATTCTCAGTTTGGGTGCAGTTTCTTGGCCTTTGTTGCGGTCTTGTTGGTTTTCTATGTGTAGGACATCTTTAAGAATCTTTTTTAGGGCTGGTTTGGTGGAGATGTATTGTTTCAATTTTTCTTTTCTTTGGAAGGTTTTTATTAGGCCTTCCGTTATGAAGGAGTGTTTAGCTGGGTACAGTATTCTTGGTTGATAGTTGTTTGTTTTTAGGGCATGGCATACGTCATCCCAGGCTCTTCTTGCTTTGATTGTCTCTGCTGAGAAATCTGAGGTAATTCTAATTGGTTTCCCTTTATAGGTGATTACCCTTTTCTCCTTGACAGCTTTAAGGATCTTTTCCTTGGTCTGGGTTGATCCTGTGTGGATTATAATGTGACTGTGGGATGTCCTATTCTGGTCTGGTCTATTTGGGGTTCTAAAAGCTTCTTGTATCTGAATAGGCCTATCTTTTTGTATGTTTGGGAAGTTCTCTGCTAGGATTAGTTATTATTATTATTATTATTGATTAGTTATTAATCTAATTTATTTCTACACATTCCTAGTATGATAGTTTATGATATATATCTTTGTTATGCCATCTGAAATGCCATCTGTTACCTAATCTTTCTCCCATAATACATATTAAATACAACAACCAGATTTAATTTTTTGAATCACAGATGTCACTATATCACAAAAAATTTCAAATATTTGGTTGCAAATTAGGCAAATAACATAACTTTTCAATATTATGAAAAATTTTTAAGTAGCATCTATTTTCAAAGTATTTAATAACACTCAAAAATTACCTGTGTATCTTAGCCATTCAATGTCTAAGAGGAATTTACTGTGCCTTTGAGGATATGTAATTCTGATATGCAAGGTAAGATCTATAAGTAGGGCATGGAGTTAAAGGGATGAAAGTAAAATTCACAGGATATGTTAGGCATACTGATCAGGAGGAATAGATAATTTGACATAGAGAATTAAGATGGGTGAATAAATAATCCTGTAAATCGTATAACCATGAAAAAGTAAGAAGGAACAAATGGAAAGAATGTAAATTAAAATTCAAATGATAATCAAAGGACAGTAATCAAAGGATAATCATTCAAAGGTTAAGAAGTGTGACTCAGTATCATGTGACATCTGATCAAATACTATATCCCCTCTTAGTTTGCCTTGTGATGCTTATTGTGGACTGAATAAATATAAGATGCCTGAAAGACAATTTAGCAGCATGTCATAACAGCCTCCTACAGAAACATCATAATTTTCAGATAAGTAGATTAACTGGTCTCCTAGATAAGCATTTCCCTTACACAATATCTAGCATGGTAAATTAAAAAAAAAAAAAAAAAAAAAAAAAACATATCTTTTGGAACTCGTGGAGAGTTAAAATCCTGAACTTTCCTTCTTCCTGATAACTTCTCCCTTCTCATTAATCAAAAAAACTTACTAAAATTGAGGATTTACCTTTGGGAAGTTCAGGCAAGAAGAAAACAGCTTGGCTTTTCAATCATTATCAGACCTCATGAGAATCTTAGTCAAGCCCATATGGGCTTGACTAAGAAAATTGTCTGACTCAAATTTCAGGCTGAACAGAGCCCCTTGGTACTTCCCTGTTACTTTCAATTAAGAGTTTAATTCTCTATTCAGTGTTGTAAATCCTAGCTAGTCACTGAGAGGTATTCTTAACCAGAGCCCCTACAACATAAGTACCCAAAACAATAACATTTCACAGCATGGTCATAAAGCGCTGACAGGTTTGTACAATAAAATGTGACCTCTACTGTTAAAACTGTTATATGACATCGGCCAAACCATTTTCTTAATATGAAGATATAGATCATCTTGATGATTTAAAATACAGCCTAAGTTTTTGAATACATGAACCACAATATGTTCCAAAGAGGAAAATATTATTTATGCATTTAGAAATAATGATAAATCATAATTATCAAAATATTATTCACACCAACACCATCCTCAATAAAAATGCCAGGCAGTCTTATCCATATAGAGGAATTTTCTACATCCTCTAGAAACATTCATGAATTAAGAATACTGAAATCTTAATATTGCATGCTAAGACAAATTTTCTTAATATGAAGATATATATCATCTTGATGATTTAAAATACAGCCTAAGATTTTGAATACATGAACCACAATATGTTCCAAAGAGGAAAATATTATTTATGCATTTAGAAATAATGATAAATAATAATTATCAAAATACTATTCACACCAACACCATCCTCAAAGAAAATGCCAGGCAGTCTTATCCATATAGAGGAATTTTCTACATCCTCTAGAAAACTGGGTTCTTTCTATGGTTCTTGGATTCTCAGTTTGGGTGCAGTTTCCTGGACTTTATTGTGGTCTTGTTGGTTTTCTATGTGTAGGACATCTTTAAGAATCTTTTGTAGGGCTGGTTTGCTGGAGCTGTATTTTTTCCATTTTTCTTTGCTATGGAAGGTTTTTATTTGGCCTTCAGTTATGAAGGAGAGTTTAGCTGGGTACAGTATTCTTAGTTCGTAGTTGTTTGTTTTTAGGGCAGGCTCTTCTTGCTGATTGTCTCTGCTGAAAAATCTGAGGTGATTCTAATTGGTTTCACTTTATAGGTGATTAATCTTTTCTCCTTGACAACTTTAAGGATCTTTCCTTTGGTCTGAGTTGATCCTGTGTGGATTACAATGTGAAGGTGGGATGTCCTATTCTGGTCTGGTCTTTTTGGAGTTCTAAAAGCTTCTTGTATCTGAATAGGCCTATCTTTTTGCATGTTTGGGAAGTTCTCTGCTATGATCCTGTTTAACAAATTTCCTAGGCCATTAACTTCTGTTTCTAGGTGCTCCTCTACACCCATTAGCCTTAGATTAGGCCTAATGATGGTGTCTTCCAAGTGTTGGATAGATCTATCATATTTCTTGGGTTTGTCTTGGATGGTTGTATGTTCTTTCTTTATAATATCTAGGCTGTCTTCAATCCCTGAGATTCGATCTTCTGCATGGTCTAACCTGCTGTCAAGACTTTCTACTTTATTTTTTATCTCTTTTCCTTCTAATTGGTCAGCTTTGATGGCTTCAAATTCGTTGTTGAAGCTTTGTTTTAGATCTTGTATGAACTTCTTTACTTCCTTAATTTGGTGTTCAGTGTTTATTCTCAAATCACTTAGTTGATTGGTTATGGTATCCTTGGACTCCCATTGCTTCTGTTGGGTTCCATTCAGCATTCCCTTTGTGGTCTCCCTGACTTCCTTCAGCTCTTTGTTAATGGATTCCATGAATGCCTTTAGTGATCATTGTGTATTCTCTTCCTGCTCTCTCAATTCCTGTATTACTCTTTGATTAGCTTCCTCCCTTTCATGAGATTCCTGTAGTTTTCTTTTTAAGCATACTTTTTCGTGTGAAATGATGTCAAAATTTTTTAGAGTTATTAAGGCAGATGAATGTCTGAGTTGCATTTTTCTGAAGCCATATTATGATGTAATAATAATCAAAAATAATATCACTCATTGATGTATATAAAATATATGGCATTCTTTGTATAATTTCATGAAACTCTAGGAACACATCTAAAATATTGAGCTACATTCTTTTAACTAGAATATGTAACTCCTTCATCCAGAATAGAAAAGAATGTTACAGAATTGAAAATTAGTCAATAAAATCTGAAAGCCTATTGTGAATGTGTTCTACTAGGTAAGAGGACTTGTCAGTTTGAGGCCACTATTCTTTCTATATCTTTCTTTCTTCCCATGATTGAGAAATTGCAAGGAATTATATAAGTGTTAATTGCAGAGAATTTTCATCAAAAACATTGAGTGTATTTTGAATTCATAGAAGTTAAAATGTTGACAATGGAACTCTATTTCAATTTTCAGAAACCTTCTTATTGGAGAAATATGAATACCTTGTTTTGTACTATGACAGCTTATATTCTAGGAATTTCTATGACCAAACAATTTTGAAATTCCTATATCATGAATTTAGAAAAATCTGTCAATTAGTTAATGTACCAATTGGAGAATTGCAGCACTGTTCAGCGAGTCATGCAAAAGAAATGAAATTGCATGATTTGGAAGGTCACAGCTCTTCTGTAGAACGTTGGCTTACTGTCTGTTTAGAAAAACTTAGTAAGGTTTACTGACCAGATATCAAAATAAATTTTAGAATGATCCTTGTTTCTATTTCCTCAACTTCTCTGGTTTTAACTCAATAGACCTGGAAGAGGAAATAAATACATCACAGGAATACATGGATAGAAGTTATGATAATTAAAGTGAAATTAAAAATGACAATTGTCAAAACCATAACAAAGACTGAAAAAAAATTAACAAAACTGATAAACCCTTAGCAAATCGGAGAGATGAGAGAGTGTGAAAGAAGAGTGACAGAGAGAGAGAATGTACCCAAATGAGTGAAACCAGAGATGAGATATTTATCCTCATGACAGAGTCAAGATACAGAAGAGGATAAGAGAATATTGGGAAAAGCCAGTAAAATAAAACACTGGACAAAAATGTTTACAGGTTATTTCTGGAAGTCCTTCAAAGGACAACCCACTATATTCCTCTTAAAATCTTTCATGAAACAGTGAATGTTCACAATGAACTTGCTGTATGATGCCAGCATACTGCTTAACCAAAAACCTGATATGGATTCATTAATAAAAGAACTGTAGAAACATTTCTTGCTTGAATTTCAGTGCAAACTTTCTCAATAAACTTTGGGAGAGCTGATATGAAGAACTGATATAAACCATGAACTCTGGCCAAAGGGTAATCATGCCAGAGGGGAAAGTTGCTTCGATATATGCAAGCAAATCCATGTAATTCAGTACATCAGTTGGAAGTAGCACACGAATCACAAGATCATGCGTATAGCTGTACAAAGGCATTTGTTATGATCCCATGCCACATTATTATGACAACTATGGAGAAAATAGAAACCAATGGAATATTCCTCAATATAATAAAGACTGCCTATGACAATCTGAATGTTCCCTTACACTAAATGTTGAAAGGAAAATACATTTCCACAAAAATTAGGAATGAGAGAATGAATCCCTGCTCCCTAAAGCTCTTCAGTATACAATAGGAATTCCTAGCTGAACTAATACTTTATTAGTTGAGGAGGGGAAGGGAAAAAACAAATTATTTAAATAGGGAACCCATTGTAACAATGAGATGTACAAGACGTTATGTTGGAAAACAAACTTTACAACTTTGAGGGTGGCAGAGGGGAGGAAAGGGATGGTAAGGGGAAACAAAAGGAGAAAGCAGCTATGCTTGATAATACCTTGCTCATGTTATTGTAACCCCTCTGTATTGTATTTTCACACACACATATGTGTGTGCGTGTGTGTGTTTGTGTGTGTGTGTGTGTGTGTGTGTGTGTGTGTGTGCATTCAACTGGAGAACTTTTGCATCGCAATAGTCAGAGGTAGCAAGATAAATACGAGTACAAATACCACCATTTGGGAGACAATCTATTCAACTCTAATTGTATGCAAGGGTGACAGAGTTCATAAAATTAAATTTCCTCAATAATAAATTCACGAATCCTCAAAGAGAGAACTGCCTGAAAAATAAGTGGGCTAAAGAAATTTCTCTGAAGAGGAAATAAGAATGACCAGTCGACACATGAAAAAATGTTCAACCTCCATAGCCATAATATAAATTCAAATCAAAACAACATTGAAATTCCACCTCACCCCAGTTGGAATGGCTATAATCAAGAACTCTAGTAACAACAAATGCCGAAAGGGTTGTGGCAAAAGTAAACCCTACTGTATTGTTGGTGGGAGTGTATACTTTTTCAACCACTTTTGAAAGCAGTATGGAGGATCCTAAAAAGAATCCACATAGAGCTGCCCTATAACCCAGCAAATGATCACAAACACGACGATACTAATCCTACAAGAACAAATTTAATGCAGCATTATTTACCATAGATAAGAAATGAAACCAACACAGATCCTCCTCTGTAGATGAAAGGATCAGGAAAATGTTGTATATCTATCTATCTATCTATCTATCTATCTATCTATCTATCTATCTATCTATCTATCTATCTATCTATCTATCTATCTATCTATCTATCTATCTATCTATCTATCTATCTGTCTGTCTGTCTGTCTGTCTGTCTGTCTGTCTGTCTCTCTGTCTGTCTGTCTGTCTCTCTGTCTGTCTGTCTGTCTGTCTATCTATCTAATGTATACACACACACAATGGAATTATATTCCTCCATCAGAAAGCATTTGTTAGGAAATCGAAAGGCATTGGAAAATTATATTAAGTGAAGTAAGCCAGGCTCAAATAAAAATATGTCCCATGTTTTCTCTTATTTGCTATTACTAGTATATGTCTGGGACACGCAAAAAAGTTCAAAAGCTATATACATTTGACAAGATAAAATGATGTTAAGTGAATTGAACCCCAAGATAGGGACACAAATGTATTTTTTTTTCCTACTTGGTAGTGTTTCTAACACATTGCAATGTACCATGTGATTTTTTATGTTCCTCTCCCACAGTTTAACCTATGTTTTCACTGTGTTTAATGTTGGTGTCCTGCATCTTCTTTGATTTGGAGAGGGGAAGGGAAAAAACAAAATTTTTAAATACAGCTACAAGATGGTACATTCTAAGAATGAGGTGTACAAGAATGTTGAAAAACAATCTTTACAATTTAGGCTGGAGGTGGGAGGGACGAGGGTAGATGGGGGGTTATGTGTGGATGTGGGAGGGAAGTAATGGTAGGGTAAAAACAAATGAAGCAAGATCAATGCTTAATAGGAAATGTACACATTACTCTGTCATGTAACTGTAACTCCTCTGTACAGTATTTTTAAAATAAAAATCTAAAAAAACCCAAATTCATTAATATGTTGTCTAGATTATCCAAGAGATTCTTCTGGGTATGAAATAAAAATAACCAATAGATGCATGCAGTAATATTTAATATCGTTGGCCAAAACTGAAATGCAAATAACTCCACTGTACATCAAAAATATTGTGTTTATCATTAGCATGAATTTATTTTTATATATCTTTTATTGTAAAAGTATTGTACGAAGAGGTTACAGTTACATGAGTAAGATAATGAGTACATTTTATCACGCATTATTGCCCCCTCCTTTGTTTTTCCCTACCATCACTTCATTCCCCAATTCCCCATCCATTCCCCCCACCGAATTTGTAAAGTTCATTTTCAACATAGAGCCCTGGAAATCTCCTTGTTACATTGGGTCAACCTGTATACCTACTTAAGTATTCTGTTTTTTCGCTTCCCCTTCCCAAATTAGAAAAATGTATATACAAGAGGCAGGACACTGGAATGAAATACAGTGAAAACAGGAGATATACCATTTGTCTGTGTTGGGGGGGAACATACCAAAGAAACAAAAAACACATATTACATTTTAAATACTTTAAATACAATAGCGCGGAAAAAAAAAACAAAAAAACTGTCTATCTTCGTGTTCATTTCTTTTAACATTTATATATGTATACATATATTCACCTATATATGTATAAATATGTTTATTTATTTATTTAGCTTCTGACTTTTTTGCTTGTCCTAACTTTATACTAGTTATTTCAAATAAAGGATACGATGGGACCTGTGCTTCTTTAGACCTGGCTTACTTTAATAAATATAATTTTTTCCAAGTCTTTCCATTTTCTAACTAATGGGGTGGTCATTCTTTCTGATGAAGGCATAGAATTCATATAGGTATATATATATATACATATACATATATATGTATATATATACATATATATATACACATATATGTGTATATATATATGTATATATATACATATATATGCCACATTTTCTCTATCCATTCATTTGCCGAGTGGCTTCTGGCGTTGTTGCATATATAAATTATGGTGAATAATTCTATGATATATACAGTTTTGTGATAGGCATAGTACGATCTTGTTTGTAATCATTTAAGTAAATTACCAAAAGTGGAATTGATGGGTCATAGAGGAACTCTATTTGCAATCTTTTCAGGAAACTCCATATTACTTTCCAAAATGGTTGAACAAGTTTACATTCCCACCAACAATGAAGTAGGGTTCCCTTTTTTCCACATCCCCTCCAGATTATTTTTTTTTAATTATACTCATTCTAAACGGGGTGAGGTGGATCTCAATGTTGTTTTGATTTGCACTTCTTTTATGGCTAGTGAAGTTGTGCATTTCTTTATATGTATATTGGCCTTTCTAATTTATACTTCAGTGAAGTTTCTCTTTAAGTCTTTGGCCTACTTATTGACCATGCCATTCTTTCTTTCTTTCTTTCTTTCTTTCTTTCTTTCTTTCTTTCTTTCTTTCTTTCTTTCTTTCTTTCTTTCTTCCTTCCTTCCTTCCTTCCTTCCTTCCTTCCTTCCTTCCTTTCTTTCTTTCTTTCTTTCTTTCTTTCTTTCTTTCTTTCTTTCTTTCTTTCTTTCTTTCTTTCTTTCTTTCTTTCTTTCTTTCTTTCTTTCTTCCTTTCTTTTTAATTTTTATTATGAAAATACCATACAGATGGGTAACAATTACATGGGCAAGGTAATGACTACATTTCTTATCAAGCATTGTTGCCTCCTCCTTTGTTTCAACTTTCCAGCCCTTCCCATTACCCCCCTGACCTCCCCCCAACCGTCAAACTCATAAAGTTCTTATTTCAACATAACGACTTGTACATCTCATTGCTGCAATGGGTCCACCTCTATTCCTATTTAAACGGTTTGCTTTTGCCCTTCTCCTTCACAAATTACACCAATATCAAATATAATGAAAGCGGGGTTCATACTGTGGGGGAGGCACATACAAAGCAACATAAAAATCATCTTATAAATATTTTAGAAAAAATCGCAAGAAAGAGAAAAATATTGAATACTTAGCTTGGGGTTCATTTCAACTAACATCAACTTATTTGACCTTTTCTGCTTATCACAGAGATATACAATATTGCAAATAAGGGAAATCAGAGGACCTTTGTTTATTTGGGCCTGGCTTGCTTCCCTTCATATAATCTTTTCCAAGTCTTTCCATTTCCTAATAAATGGAACAATGTCATTCCTTCTGATGGAGACATAGAATTCCATTGTGTATTATATATACCACATTTTCTTGATCCATTCATCTTCTGAGGGGCATCTGTGTTGGTTCCCTGTGTTAGCTATGATAAATAATGCTGCAATAAACATAGGTATGCTGGTAGATTACTATGATCTTGTTTGTGATCATGTGGGTAAATGCTCAAAAGTGGGATTTCTCAGTAATAGGGGAGCTCTATGTGTAGTCTGTTGAGGATCCTCCATACTACTTTCGAAACAACTGCGCAATAAATAAGTGGGCTAAATATTTAGAGAGAAACTTCTCCGAAGAGGAAAGAAGGATGGCCAATAGACACATGAAGAACTGCTCAACCTCTCTAGCCATAAAAGATATGCAAATCAAAACAACACTGAGATTCCACCTCACCCCAGTTAGAATGGCTATAATCAAGATGTATAATAACAACAGATGCTGGAGGGGATGTGGACAGAAGGGAACCCTACAGCATTGTTGTTGGAATGTAACTTTGTTCAACGACGTTGGTAAGACAGTTGTTTCTTTGAGGACTTGTTGTTGGAGTATTTAGTTTCTTGAGTTCTAAGTATATTTAGATATGAGACCCTTGTCCATTGAATGGCTAGTAAAGAGCTTCTCACTATCTGTAGGCCTTCTATTGATCTTGCTCTCTATGTCCTTTGCCATGCAGAAGCTCTGAAGTTTCAATCACCATGAAGTTGTATACATGAAATCTGATAAGAAATATGAGTTTGTTTTATGGTTGTAAGACACATTACTATAGTGACACATCTTCAAGTCTCTTTGGATTATTTTCTTTAAATTTGGTAAGATATTTGTTCAACCCAAAATTCAAGTGTATTGTTTTGAATACAATGGCTAATAATTATTCTTTCCTCACAGTTGAGTTTTGTGAATGTAACCTTAACTTCTTTATCCTCTTTGATGTAACTTGTATTTAATTTAGTATGTTTCATATTAGTGATGTCTCTTTTAAGATTTTAATCTATTATCCTACCTGTTATGATCATCTGTTTTTCTTGAATGTGGCTAGTAATATACAAATACCTACTAAGGAAAAAAGAATCGATGTTTCTAATAGTAATGGTTAGATATTAGCTATCTCAGGTAGCAAATGCATCCTTCCTACCCTACAAGTTTGCTAATATAAAGCAAAGGAACTTCCTTGCATTAACATCAATTTTGACTACAAATTTGAAACAACTTTCAGGAATAAAAGAATGTAAATGAAAACTACACTAAGATTCGTAGTGATTCCTGTTTACAAAAAAAGGAAATCATATCAGAGCAGCACATATGTGACCAAATGGAAATGCTGCTAGTCTGTTGTATTAATGTAGACAGGTTCAACAACCTTGGAAAGAATTCTGGAGGTTCCTAATATATTAAAAACAGAGCTCCTCTATAAATCAGCAATCCTATTTCTTTGCATGAACCCAAAGAATCACATACTAGGACACAATAAACATACCAAAATGACTATGAATATTGCTATAATTACTTAATAAAGCTAAGGTCTGAAGCAAACACTGGTAGAACAGTCCCCTTTGGGATATTGCATATACCATTTCTTGAAATGTTTAGTTATTAGAGGTCAAATGGGTTGGTGTAGATTATGGTAATGAGGAAGATGTTACAAAAGACTGCTACTTATTGCTCGAATTTGTCAGCTTTTTTCTTCTTATAAAAATCGAATTATTTTGTCTGTCTTTGGGCCTGAACTCTGGGCCTCGGCACTGTCCTTCAATACTTCAGCTCAAGGCTAGCTCTCTATGAGTTGAGCCACAACACGACTTCCTATATTTTCACCTATTGTGGTGCTACGCAATCAAGCCCAGAGCCTCATGCATGCTTGGCAAAAACTCTAAAATTAAGCCACTTTCCCAGCCTAAATAATTTATTCTTCATTCCGACATATAACAATTTTTCCAAATGATCAATTATGCTGTTCACATATTTTAGTTTGATTTCACAACCTAGTGTCTGATTAAAGCAATTTAGTTATACTCTCTCTCTCTCTCTCTCTCTCTCACACACACACACACACACAAACACAAGAAACACACATTGCCCCACCAAAAATTCACACTGAGAGAATGAATAGTGGGACATACACAGCAACAAAGGAATGTTTTTTTTGTCTTTCATGCTAATGTTTCTAACATATTTATAAGATGATTTCTTTGTTGCTTTGTATGTCTTTCTCCCATTAAAAACCCTGCTTTCACTGTATTTGATGTCAGTATAATTTGTGGAGGGGAAGGGAATCAACAAATCATTTAAATAGGGATACAAGAGGACCCATTGCAACAATGAGATGTACAACTTTTGTGGGAGGAAGGTGAATCGGGTGAGGAGAGAGGAGGGTATGAGAAGGGAAGTGAAGGGGAAACAAAGGCGGAGGCAAAAATGCTTGATAAGAAATATACTCGTTATCTTGCCCATGTAATTGAAACGGTATTTTGACAATTAAAAAAATGCCTAGAGGGGTGACATTGTCCAAAGAGTAATGCAATCATTACCTGAATTATATAACTGTAACATCCCTGTCCATCACTTTTATAATAACAATAAAAATAATGTTAAAAACATAATCAAATGCTAGTGGGGATATAAATTTTAAAAAAATGAATAGAATATGCATCATGTTACTAACACAAGTTGCTCCATGAAGGAATCGCAGCCTCAAAAATATTTCATTCATTCCTCACATCTTCCTGTGCCTTGAATGATTTACACCAAACTCATTCAACTATAGAAGACCAATTAATACGAATGAACACTGAAAAATAACAAAAGACGATACACTTTAATTACATTTGAGCTATTGTAAGATTTAGAACTAATAGATTTGTGCATATACTTGAAGCAACACAGTCCAATGAAGACTGATGCTGACTTTTGACAATTTTTCCATTGAAGGAATTTGGATTTAGGTTGTGGCTGGGTTTCACAGTAGTTCATTGTCTAATTGGACAGTGTATACACAACCATTACGAAAAAAATACTTGATTGCTCTCATCATTTTGAACATTAGATTATTTATGTACAAAGAACATGATTTGAAAATTATCATACCACCGCCACTGTGCAACACTCTGTATGGAACATGTGAAATTACATTGAGATATCAAATATCCTAATTTGGTGTTTCATAGTGTAAGAAGTACACAGAAAAGGAAGCATCCTCTTCATGGGCAAAACTTAATAAAATGAATGGAATAGTGTTTACCATAAAGCAAAGCATGCATACATTTTGATAATTTTCTTAACAATTCCTAATATAATAATATATTCTTGCTAAGTTGAAATATATGATTTTAACCAAGTCAGAAATATCCGCTGGTGTTTGTGTCTTCAAAAACTATTTAAGAATAATTATCTGTATACTTACATATAAAATCATATATATTCATAGTAAATTGGATAGACTTAGTAGAGAAAATAAAAAAAAAGATTCCTCTGATTCCATTCAGCATATAGTTATTTAAATTGCAGTTGAGTCAATGAAAATCAGGTTAAAATCATGGGTTAAATGTTCAAATGGGTGTATTTTGACAAATTCAATTAAGTCCTATATACATGCTGGGCATTTATTTAAAAATAAAATAATATCAAATGTATTTCTCTAGTTTGGAAATAAATAACCTGATTTTGAATGGGTAGATCTAAAGGTACATTAAATTAGAAAATGACACTGGCAAATATATTCAAATAATTAGGTGCTCTGTTCAACTTATTGATCCATGAAAAGTTTATAATTGTCAAATGAGAAAATGAAGAGTAATTCTCAGACAGTGTCTTCCTCAACGAGTCACCAGGGGTTTCCTCCCTTTGTTTCTATGATATAGTTCCACTTAGAATCTTTTTCTCACACTACAAAATTATAAATATTATACTTCTGTAAGGTGATAATGATCATGTGAATATTCTTCACTCAAGACAATTTTGTTTATCTTTTATAAAGTATAGATATTTATTTAAAATACAGAGTAATTTTTTCAAAAATATATGAAAAATATTTCATTGATTCTAATAGGATATAAGGATTGATCAGAGAAAACCAGAAAAATATTTCCATGTTTACTTGGACATTCCCATTGAGTTGATGAGTAAATTTGAAAAGTGTAAAGAGTTTAAAATGTAGGAATATGTAGATATTCCCTCTTGAAAATAGAAATTGTTCAACCAAGAATGAGAAGAATTTTTGTTATACTCATTGCATTTAAAATCTTCTGGTGATAGTGGTCATCACCCCACATGGATTGTTTGTCTTTAATTAGAGAATCAGGGGTCAGTACAAAAAGGTGCTGATCATTAGGAAGGAAGAAGTTTATTGAGAACAGCACACTTGTTAGACATTTTATATAGTTTGTTTATTTTCTTCTGACCCAGGTACATGAGATCCTGATGAAAACTGCATTTCAGTTGCCTGTTGTGACAGTATTTCGTTGTGTTCCCAAATTTTGGCGCTACAATATACCCAACCATAATACTATGTAAGATACAGATATTCATTTTAGATGCTAAATGAGGCTTGAGTTCAGGCACTTTGCTGTCCTATGTTACTTTGGGAAGGATATAAACAGGTGTATTGAAGAAACTAAACTATTACCATGAAACAGCGAACTAAAAAGTAATTACAAATAGTTGTAAAGCTTCAAGAAGAAAATTTAAAAAATGCCTCTTTTAGAAATTTTTTGTTCACTTTGGTTAGAATTGCTAGACATCAAGTGATAGGATGATAGGATTTAAAGATTTACACTTGTAAGGATAAAATTATAGAGCAAAATATTCAATGCATGAACATGGAAGATAAAGGTATCATCATTATTTAAAGAGAGGTTTATGCATGAAACAAATTGTTTAAATAGGATACAGGTGGAACCACTGCAAAAATGAGATTGTTGTACAAGATTTTATGTCAAAAAACGAACTTTACAACTTTGGCCCCTGGGATGGGGGGTGGTGGTCGGGGGCTAGCAAGGAGCAGAAGGGAGATGGGAAGGGATGGAATGGAAAACAAAGGAGGAGGCAACAATGCTTAATAAGAAATGTACCATTACCTTGCTCATGTAATAGTAACCCATCTGTACAGTATTTTCCCAATAAAAAAATGGAAAACTAAAGTAGCTTCTTATATTAAACTCCGTCATCCTAGGAGAAAGGACATTGCCATGTTACCAAGTGTTGATTACACGAGCGGGGAAATAATCATCAAAGATTGCAAAGGTCTAAAGGGGCTATGTTATTGTAGGACTTGTACTAGAAATGAAGCTTAAATATACTTTCATTTTTAAACTTTTGTTCCATTGAACATAGTATATGCTTATTGGTTTAATTCCATGGAACTCCATGGTGAACATTGAGAGGACACAGCCAAATTTGCAGAAATGTCAACATGATTCTCTGAAACCAATTTTCTCATATAGAGAAATTGAACATTTTATAATTTGATGACTGGTTTGTTTCTAGATTGTGTATTACAGCATTAAAAAATTGAAACTTACTCCACAAAATTCTGAATCACACACTGTGGACCAGTAGATCTATGAAGGTCCCTTTACCAGTATCATGTCGTTTACCCAAAGTATAGCACAGTCTAGAAATTTGAATAACAGCAGGAAGTCTGACTTATCAAGTCCTTATGAAAGAATTAATGTGTAAATGAGGGGAAAGTGAGGGAATATTTAGACTCACTTTCAAAGCTTTCAAATGTACTTCCACAGGGAGAAAACATTTTAATTATGTCGTTAGTTGCTTGGCGTTACAGAAAAATATAGGGAATAGAATAGGACACTGAACCTGTGAGAAACCAAGCCACTGACTTTCAAGATCCTTAAGACCAAGTATGTTTTTTTTTAATGTATGAGACGTTAGTGAAAAATATTAGCTAGAACACACTAGGAGATTGAAAATAAATCGAACCTATCTATGTGTGTCAATGTAAACAGCCAAGTAGAGCAGGAAACCTTAAGCTTCATTTCTAGCACAAGTCCTACAATAACATAGCCCCTTTAGACCTTTGCAATCTTTGATGATTATTTCCCTGCTCGTGTAATCAACACTTGGTAACATAGCAATGTCCTTTCTCCTAGGATAACGGAGTTTAATATAAGAAGCTACTTCAGTTTTCCATTTTTTTATTGGGAAGTAGATGAGTAGGTGTCACAACAGCAGCAGTGGTCACTTGCTTGCAGTATGCCTTCAGGATGGGGCTACAGTTACTATATCATAGATAGAACCATAATATCTTTGTCATGATTACTCAGTTTATTGAATATCATCTAACCAAGTCAATATCTAAGCAAGTCAATGCTCCCCTGCAGGTACAAATGATAAAAACAAAGGTCGCACAGCATGCTCTTTTTTTCCCTTTTAGAGTTTCTGAGAACTCTGCTATTGTTAAGTAGAATTGTACATGCAGTGGCTTTCCTACACTTTCGAACTCACATATAAAAAGATTGCACTGCTTATATCTATTTGATGCATCTACCCTTCTGTCTGATTTGATTGGTGCACTAATTGCCAGTGCAGGTTTTATTTTTATGGCAGTTTTCATAAGAAGAGTAAATCTGAAATTCATATATTATAAATTAGACCTAAAACTGTGTGCATATAGGGCAATAGAAGACTACTTCATAGTGACCCCTCAAATTTCTTGATCACCTACTGAAGACATGTACTCATATGCAGAAGGTTTTATCACTATCATGTCATTTATCCAATACTTAAGATGCTCTTCCACTGGACTAAGAGGCAGCAGAAACTACTTCAGTTCCTTTAAAAAAATTAATGTAAAAATAGTGTACAGAGGCGTTACAATTACATGAGTAAGCTAACGAGTACATTTCCTGTCGAGCATTTTCACCTCCTCCTTTGTTTTTCCACTAAATCCCTTGGCTCCCCACTTCCTCAGCTCCCCCACACCCCTAAATTGTAAAGTTGCTTTTCAATATAATGTCTTATACATCTCATTGTTACAATGCATCAACCAGTATCCTGTTCCAGCATTTGTTATATCTCTTCCCTACACAAATTAGAAAAATGTATATAAAAGACGCAGGGCACTGTAATCAAATACAGTGAAAACAGGGGTTATAACTTGAGGGGAAGAACATACAAGAGAAACAAATAAATCACCTAGAACAATTTAGAATTATTAAAAACAATAACAAGAACGTAGAAACAAGTTGTGTCCCTATCTAGGGATTCATTTCATTTATCATCTTCTTGTATGGTCATATGTACATAGCTTTTGCACTTTTCTGCCTCTCCTCGATTTATACAATTTATCGTAAATAAGGGAAACCATGGGACCCATGTTTCTTTGGGCCAGGCTTACTTCACTTAATACATAATTATTTTTCTAAGTCTTTCCATTTCCTAACAAATGGGGTGATGTCATTCTTTCTGATGCAGGTATTGAATTCATTTCTAAATGAGGATTAGAAGGATATATGTGGGGAGTGTGAGGAATAGTGACTGTTGTGAATTAACGAGTTTTGTCCAGTCTTGAATAAAAGTAATTGTTTACAACGTAAGTGTCTTCAGAAAGGGACTATTAGATGAGAAATATATTTCACTGTGTAGATAGTAAATATAGTGTAGAAACTGTGTCTAATCTTATTACAAAGAGGTAAATTTTAGCACCCTTTTAGAGGTATATCTTTTCTCATAATACAATGGTTAAAAATGAAAAACACTGGCTATCAATGTAATCTCACTTAAATTAATGCTGTCCAAATGAAAGATGATTTTCCTACACTATCTTCAATATTTTGTGAATATGGTTATTGATTTTACATCTACATGTCTCTGATAATATTCCTTTTCCTTCCTCATTTATATCTAGATTTCATCTTCAGGAGGAAGCAACATCAAAGTGGACTGGAACACTTCATTGCAAATTTTCTCTTTGGAGATGCTGTGAAATTTCTTCGATGTTGTTTAAATACCTGTGCATAAATTTTAAGTTACTACTATGGTATATTATTAGAGAAGTGTAAGAACAGCTGAGCGCCAGTGGCTCAGGCCTGTAAGCCTAAGTACTCAGGAATGTGAGATCTGAGGACAAGGTTCAAAGCCAGCATGTGCAGTAAAGTCCATGAGAGTTTTTCTTTAAATGACCACCAGAAAACTGAAAATGGTGATCTCTCTCAAGGGGCAGAGTTCAAGCCTTGAGCTAAAGTGTGCAGAGACAATACCCAAGTTCACAGTACAAACTCCAAGACAGACAAAAAAAAAGACAGAAGGGAAGCATTTGCAATATTTCTATGTAACATGGAAGGTCTAGGAAGCATAGTGTTTGGCAGAAGTGTTTCAAATTACTCACTGCCTTGTGATGAGATGACAATTTTGCAGGAATTGTATAGAGAGCTTTGCAGAAGTTCAGAATCTATTAATTCAAAATTTTCCTTCAAAAACATCTCAATCTCATTACAAGTTTCAATGTGAGGCAGAATGTGTGATATTAATGGCCTTTTCTTATATATACGTTGATTCTTAACAATGTGCATGTACTATCAAGAGTCTTCCATGAACATCTTACTGACAGTAGATATTTAACAATGTACAAAGTAATCTTTGGGAATATTGAGATACCAACATGGAATTTGGTTAAATTAAGTCTCTCCTGAGAATGCAAAAGTTATATCCCTGTTTGTCCCGCAATGACTGGGACATGAGTTACAAAGAATTGTCAAGGCAGCTATAAAAGAATCAGCTTTTTTCTGATCTTAGTGGGAATCAAGAACCTTGACTATTTTACACAATGTATAATTGTGCCTAATTGGAGATTTTCAATCAAAAACAATGTGGGATTGAAGGGAAAACAAGCTATAAGCGAGTCTTTCAGGAACACCTTGGATTTAGCCAAGTGCTAATGATTTAGGACACCTAGGTTGTTGGATGAAGAAAGCAACCTGAGGAAAGGACTGTTTCCTAAATTCTAAATGTAGGTTGACCCCTCACAATAGTTACATTTGTCTGGGAAAAATATGTTCCATTTCACTTATCAATAATCTAGAATATAATAAAAATATAAGAAAACTAAAATAATATGTGGTTCCTACTACAAATTCCCCATTAATTTCTGTGTTCCAAAAAAGAATGGGTAGGAAAATTTTACAGATTTTTTAAACCACCTAATTTTGCAACGTATTTTTCAAGACACAAGATTCTGAATCATCTCCATATTTTTCATGTGTCATCTAATGTGCAGAAGAAATCTGTAACTTCTTCCCATTGTCTGTGAAAGGGAAAAGAATAGATTCTTGTAGGAGTATAAACAACCGATGTTTATTAGTTTTGGAGGACATATTTTGTACAGAGAATCTGTACATCGTTTAAGAAATTTTCCGCTATATTACTAAAATTTTCTGGGAAGATTAATCTGTAATTATGGATTGTAACTCAAGATCAGTTCATGAAACGATATCCAATGAATGTTTTTTTCGACTTGTGTATAAATTGTCACAAATATTTTTGTACCCTCCACCAATTTTTAGTTCATTTGACATTCCTCGTCCACAACATTCCTATTGCTAAGTAGAATAAACTTTCGAGTATATTTTAGGAAGATCTCCCTTGCCAAATAATATTTATTACTGGTTAGATTCCTATGTAATCAAAAGAGTTGAAGTATTTGACTACAGATGAGGAAGTTTCACATAGGAGAGTCTTGCTTACATTTATGATATGTGTAAAAATGTTAGGGTTTCATCGGAGCATATTTGAGCACCAGGACGTCCTGGTTTGCAATTTCAAATGACTCTTTGGATTCCTACACAAATATTTGAACAAAAACGATTACAACATTAATTTGTCAATGTTGCTTGGAAACCTGGTGACCTAGGGAAACCTGTGAGCTTTTAGGAACGTCAAAAAATCAGAACTATTTTCACGTGTATGTTTATGTAATACAAACCCATCGACTTTAGTATCTACATGTAAACTTATGAGAATTGAGAAGAGTGTATGCATCAATACTCTTCTTCCTAATGGAATCTTGTCATGGTAATGTACAGAGGGGTTTGAATTACATATGTAAGCAATAAATGAGTATTTGTCTCATCATGTTTTTACCCATCATTCACTTTTACTGTTTTTTGGCTTAAAATCTCTATCCTCTCCCAGCAGGTGTAATGTTTATTCCCAACATGTAGTTTTGTTGGAATTGTTCTTGTATTGCTCACCCATTATCCTTTTTCTCAGATTTGGTAGTTGCCCATCCCATGCCTAATTCTCATTAACTTACATGGAATACAGTGTGTACCAAAATAAAATACAGTGACAACATTGTAGAAAGCATAGGAAAATAAAGGAAAAAGGCAAGTACAGAGAAATACCTTCACATAGAACATTTATAAAAATCAAGAAAGAGAAACCAACTGATTTTGTATTTCAGTCTTTTTTATTTAACTAATATTGTATGGTCATATGTATATTACTATTAAGCAATTGTAATCCTCTGCTAGGATTAAAATGGACATATACCATTTCTTAGAAATAAGAGATACCATAGAGCCTCTTTGTTTGGTTCTAGCCCCTTTACTTTATGTTATATATTTAAGTTTCTCCATTTCCTTACAAATGGCACTATGCCATTATTTCTAATAGAAAATAGAATTCCATTGTGTTTAGGAGCTGGGAAGGTGGCTCAGTGGTAGAGAGCTTGCCTTGCATGCCGGAGGCCCTGGGTTTGATTCCTCAGCACCACATAAGCAAAATAAATAAATAAATAAATAAAAGAAAGAAAGAAAAAAAAAAGAATTCCATTGTGTTTATACCCCACATTTTCTGATCCAATAATCTACTCTCAGTCACTTTGCCATTCTAATGGAATGTGGTTAAATTTCAGTGTTGACTTTATTTGGCTTGGTTTTATTGTCAGACACATTGAGCATTTCTTCATATGTCCTTTGGCCATTGTCAATTAGCCATCAGAGAAGTCTCTCTTTAAATATTTAACTTCTTTTCATAGAGTGGGGTTATTGTTCAGGGTTTTTTTGGGGGGATATTTGACTCGTTGAATTTTGATTATATTTCAGCTCTAAGACCCTTTTTATCTTTCTTGGCTAGTGAAGATCTTCTCCCAGTCTTTTGGCTTTTTATTTACCTACTTACTTATGTCCTTTGTTATAAAGAATCTGTTCAGGTTCAAGAAATATAGTTGGTCTAACGTTTCTTTGACTTGATGCATTAGTGCATTTGCAATGAGAAAGTTTCAATCTGTTCTACGAGACCTAGTATCTCTCTATTTCTTCCATTCTGAGTGATTTGTTTAAACTCGAGGTCTGACTCATTAGGAACATGTTCTGATACAGGGTGATGTATAATCTAACTTTCAGCTTTTATACGAATTTATTGAGTATTACAACACTATTTATTGAATATTGTTTTTGTCTTACTGCATTTAACCTGCTTATATTTAACTTACCTTATGAAGAGTCACAATTTTTTTCCTTTGTACTGGCATTTAAAATTGTTATGTATCCAGGTCATCCAAAGAGGATTGCAAGAGCTAAATTGCTATGTATATCTGAACAAGAGGATTAGGGTAGAAAAATTAGGGTAAAAAGAACCCCATGAAACATGAGGTTTATCATGGTTGGTAATTTAAAAAAATACTATGTAGGGGCTGGGAAGGTGGCTCAGTGGTAGAGCACTTGCCTTGCATGCATGAGGCCCTGGGTTCAATTCCCCAGCACCACATAAGCAAAAAGAAAAAAGCCAGAAGTGGCACTGTGGCTCAAGTGGTAGAGCGCTAGCGTTGAGCTGAAGAGCTGAGGGACAGTGCCCAGGCCCAGAGTTCAGGCTCCTCGACTGGATCCAAAACAAACAAACAAACAAAAAAATACTATGTAAAACTGATTCTTTTTACTTGCCTTTTTCCTTTATTTTTCATAGGGTTTCCCCCTTCTTGTCTTTATATTTGAATTTGGTAGCCTATGGACTATATAAACTTTAATGTGATTAGGGCAAAGAAGAGGAATCAAAAATTTTTGAGATAGAGGACAACGGGTGAACCAATGCCACAAAATTCCTCACAAGACAATATGTTGGAAATAGCATTTCCAACAAGGGCGGTGGAGTTTTGAAGTAGGATAAAGTGTAAGAAAAATGAGGGCTAAGGTAACACGTGACAAGAAAACGAGTCACTGCCGTACATACGTAATTATAATCACTCTGTACACTCAGGTTTTCCTGAGTCTACAGATTCTAAACTATCCTTCCCAAATTAATGTTGAATTCATTCTTGCTCACAATTTCTGAATAAAAACCAAGAAACACTTGCAATTATACAATAGGTGCACAAATAAGCCCATACAAAGGAACCCTCCCATTTCAACACGAATAATAAATATGAGCCACATTCTCACATCTTTAACTTCCTCATCTGTACCCAAAAGATTCAACTCTATGTCTTGCATAGGAGTCTTAACAACAATTTTTACAAAGTGGATCTTCCTAAAATATCCTTCAAAAATTATTCCATTTTGCATGAGGAATGTTTTGGACCACAGTGCCAAGTCTACTATAAGTATGTGGAGGCATATATATGTGGGGAAAATTACACACGAATTGAATATGAACATAGTAATGAAATATGGTTCCAGAAAAGTGTTTTTATTACACTCTACAGATACAGTCCACTCTTTCTTGGAACATTTTAGAATGCCAAAGTTGCATATCCTCATGCCGTAAAAAACAAAACAAAAACACATTTTTAGCACAAAATCATGCTAGCTTCACAAACTGCACTTTGCCCCCTCAAAAGAATAAGTTTTGAATGGTATTTTGTGTTCACATACATTATCTGTTCTTTTCTGCCACATATTTGGAAAGAACTCCCAGAATCCTTGTTTAGATGAGATTATACTTGGAAATCAATGAGATGGATGAGAAGCTTTATAGTAAGAATTATACTTTAGAATGTTGATTGAAAAATCCCTTTGAAATTTTAATGGCCATTTTATATGGGAATACATATTTGGTATAAGATTTTTATAAGAGGACTAATACCATTACAGTTTTTATGTATTCATTATACAATATATCCAATTATATCAATATATGAATTGGAAGATGATATTCACAGGCAAACGTAAAAACAATGAATTATGATTTGTTCTCTATTGGGAAACAAATGTAGATTTTGATGTAATTATTGGAGTTTCTATATTCCAACATTACCATGTCTATGTGGATAGTGACATGGTGAAATCCAATAAGGACATAAACACCCGGCTTTGCTTCTGTATTCAAGATAAGGGTGAATAGAGATTTAATTGGTAGTAGACGTTAAAATGAATTCATTTGGTTGAGTGAGCATCACAATATATTAATAAATGTAAAATGTAAATGAAACAATGAGAAATGGTTTGAACTCATGGTTTGTTCATAGAATGTTTCCTGCAAAGAAATAGAAAAAACATTATTTTACTTTCTGTGGAGAACACTAGAATATATATAGTTGTACTTTGTATATAAACAAGAACTTCACTTGCAGTTCGAGAGATATTCAAAAACTAATGAGAGCACATCATCAGCTATTTTCAAAAAATTTCTTACTTACTTCCACTTCCCTTTCCATTGAAATTTGATCGTTGAATACAAACCTCACAAATTACACTTGGACACTCTCTGCCTCAACACATTCAAACTTCATTGCACATTTGAAATATGACGCTAGCCAATCTGATACTTCAGCGATTATTTTCCAGTTCTTCAAAATTTACTCTGTCACCCATTCAGGCTCAGCCATATCTTGGCACAGTTTCTGAACGAGATTTCTTGTAATATAACCATGGATGTATCATGCATCCAGAAAAATAGGAAGAAAATCCATAGTGGTTTTACTATATAATGTTATTGCAATGAACTTACCACTCAATTTCAATATTTGTGAATGGATGCATAAAAACAAACCACAAAGAGGGATTGTTTTATGAGATCTATCCTACCAAAAGATACATGCTTTATGGTAGGTTAGTAAAATATGAAGGGATACAATACAAATACCTTCAGGTACAGTTACAAGACATATTCTATGCCTCAAACAAATAAACGGCTTTTCCATTCTTATGTGTGGACAAAACAAATGCTATTGTGAAGTCACAAGGACATTTTGGAGTGGTATCAGGTAAATATATCCAGCAGATCAGAAAAATAATTAGCCTTTAAGACAAATATGCATGTCACCTTTCAGTATGAACATTGAAACATTGGACTTTAAAATGAACATAGAAAATTTCCATTAACTAAGGGTAACGTTCCTACATTAACACTGCTTTCTCAAATATGTATGGTTATGAGAATTATATGCCAGGGACATACCAACGTTTGGAAAATATCACTTGGATCGAGCTTAGGGATCAATCGAAGACACATGAAAAAATCCATGATAACCTGTTATTAATTTTTGTCATGACTGAGCAAAATCAAGAATTGAAGGCAGGAAAAATACCCTCACTTTTCAATTACACAAAACATAGTAATGTGCCCAGCATCGACTTATAGGTGTTGAAACAGAGTAGGAAAAAATGTACAACATTTTAGTTTGCACACACACAGACACAAAATTTGCATCTACAAATGGACAGGTAAAAGAAATATCTGATTACAGACATAAATCAGCTCACACACACATATAAATATATATAAATGTACATATATATTTGCATATGTGTGTGTGTGTGTGTGTGTGTGTGTGTGCCTATAATGGCAAAGCTAGGGTTGTATAAATCTTGAAGAGACAAATCAACAAGTAGCCTGGTCTCCTACACTGTCACAGATTCTCATGAATTTTCAGGTTCTTTACTCTTATCTACTGTTTAGATCCAGAGAAATTATAATTCCATAAGTAAGACATTTTTGCATGAGGGAAGAGAATTAGTAATCCCATTGGGTCACATTATGTGTTCTAATAACCAATGAAGTAAGGAAATATCACTGCCCCATTAAACATTACTCTAAAATTCATAGAGAAAATACATGATATTATGAGTAGGGAGTGAATAAAATCTAACTGGCTCTTATGTGGAAGGAAAAAATTCAGAGATTTTGGAAATACCAGGCAGTATGGGACATTGTTGATGCATATTACATTACATTCCTGTCTTTGGTTATTGTTCTTGTTGGTCATTGGGATTGAACTTTGGGCTTGGGCATGGTCCCTGAGCTCTTCAGAGCTCAAATGTTCTACCACTTGAGCTAGAGAGACACTCCCAGTTTTTAGATGGTTAATTGTTGATGAGAGTTTGACAAATATTCCTGAGATCTGATCCTCAGATTTCAGCCTCTTATAGGTCCCTAAGCAACCTGTAACAGGTTTCTTTTCTCTGTAATCCAGAGTGCGCTGAAGACTTTTGAGCGTCTTTGTTCCCAATATTCATGCACACGGCAGGTCTATGAGTAACCATGGTTTTCCTTAAGGAGAATGCTCTCTATACTATCGAATTCGAAGGAATTAATTCCAGAAATGAATCTGAAAAAAAATTTTCACTTCATTAATCTATAATTACATCCTTATGTGTCAGACACGCGAGATGCAAGAATTAACATTATCACCTGGCCTGGCTCAAGTGTGGTTTTCTACCTCAGAATTGTTTCCCAAGACATATTCATTTTCCTCTGCATGAGAGAGGATGAGAAACACCCTAACCCAAAGAATAAATATATTCTGTTGATCAAACACTAAATTAATAGGTTCAGTTTGTAAACAGGATGAGTTTTAGTCCTCGCTATAATCTTCATGAATTAGCAAATTATCATCAGATAAAAGGGTGAATTTATCTATTACTATTACTCATCCTCAGCAAAATCTTTACCATATAAACTGCCAATTCATCCTTCACATAATATTATAATATGTTTGACATACAACAGACAATTGAAGACAAATATTTAGTATGCTTACTACCTTTCCACAGGAAGAATATATGAGGCCTGACTGTGATGACAGGCTCACATAAATTCTCCTTGGTCTTACGTTGAATGCGTTTTTTTTCTTAATTTTACTAGACTGATCAGATGAGAAAATTCTTAACATTATCAATACATCTAGAATCTATTGTCTCAGTTATAAAAAGAAAGAGGTCTCATATCGGCAAGCAAGACTAATTACATGATTCAAAATTAAATAAAGGCTCATGAAGAATTCCAAGAAAAGCCAATTACTCTTCACTTTTTAATGTGTTTGCCATCTTACCATGTCAGAGAGCCTTGATGTTTTCAAATTCCAGAAAATCAAAAATATAATCTATTTTGTGACTCTAGAAGGACAAGTTCATTCTAGCAATTAAAATTCTTTCAACAATGTCATAACTAATCACAAAGAGATAGCATAACTTTTGTAGTTGCACAGCTCATTTTGAATATCCAATCTATACCATACCAATGTATATTTATACTTCATACAGGAATGTGAAAGATGAAATCATGTATGAGTTGCTGCTAAAATATACTTCTAAATACATTTTATTAATATGTATCTTTGCAAAGTGCAAATTGTAAATCATCTCAAGAATCTCCTCAAATATTTTATACTAATTTGTGGAGAAAATTTAAATCAGATAGACATTCGTATAATATTCTTTAATGAATTTCAGAAGGAAGACATGGTAACCCACCCATAAGTCTGTACATTTATCAATTACCAGTGGAAGATACTTCCATTTACATTATCATAATTGATGTGATGAGTGAATCCTGAATTCATGAAAATGGTTATAAAAATGTTGGCCCAACATAATACTGTTATGTATGGCTTCCCGTATTTAAATTGATTATAACAGAATGAGAAGAACATTCAGATAAGCTAATTCTGATTTAAAGTAATTTGGGTGATTACAATCTTATTGGTCCTAGTGAAACTATACTTGACTTTTGCCACCAATTACAGAGAGCAATCCAAACTTCATTTGTAGTGAGCACAATATATGGGTATATGGAACAGAGTTTGTTATTCATTTATTCATTTATCCTATTTCTTTACTTTGAATTTTATCAGAAAATAGGACATCACAAGGAAATTATTTTCTTTACCTGTTGTTGCCAGATGATTTGCTTGTGCCCCAAACAAAACTTGGGCTAGGATCTTCCAAGGATTCTGCCAAAGGGAGAATTACATACTTGATCGAGGTGCTAGCTTAGATTGGCTCTAACATTATACATCGATAAAGAAAAACAGCAAGGTTGATGGCCTTAAGAGCCTTCCAAGAAACTTTTAGCTGGATAATAAAGGTTGAAAAGAATGAGTCCTTAGCCATGTGCAAAAACATATCATTTAAATGTTTCACATGGTTTTTAATCAGTTAAGAATGCATATTATCATATATGTTATTGATATTAGCATACAAGACAATCCAAGTTGAACAAAGATTTTTAATTTCACTGCTAAAGGAAGAAAGCATACAACAGCACAAAGTAAGTTGAGATTCAATAATGGAAATTACAGAAAGTTCAACAAGCTTTTTACCTTTATCCCAGTCTTCCTCAGAGGAAACATATTGCCATGTACTTTCAGAACTCTTGTATTGTTTCTCGTTCCATATGATGTTATCTACAAACAAAGAGATAACTAACATCACAGAAGTATACAGGTGCAAAGGGCCTACATTGAGTTGGATTGTGTTTTATTATCAGGCTTACCTACATCATCTTCAAGAGAAATTTTGTCCATACAAGTTGCAATATGTTCAGTGAGTTGATCTCGTGGTACCAGGTGGCGAGCATTAAAGGGACAAGTAGCCAATTTGGCAGCAATATCAGGATGATTCTGTATGACAAAAGTTTAAATATGAAGAAACATTTTCAAATTTTCTCTTTTTAGATTACTTTGTGCAGGATATCAACCACGGGCTTGACAACACAGTATAAGTACTGTGCTAGTACTTCCTTTATTAATACACATTTTTTATTGTAAAGTTATTTTACACAGGGATTACAGTTATATGAATAAGGTAATGAGTTCATTTCCTATAGGGCAGTGTTACTCCCTCCTGTGTTTTTCCCCTAAGACCTCTTACCTCCCCATCTACCCAACTCCTTCCTTCTACTGCTACTTGCCACGCACCAAATTTGTAAAGTTCATTTTCAACATAGTGTCTCATATATTTCATTGTTAAAATGGATCAACCTGTATGCCAAAGCAGTATGGAGTTCCTCAAAAGACTCCACATAAAGCTCCTGTATTACCCAACAATCCCACTTTTGTGCATTTACCCAAATGATCACTTACAAGACCAGACCAAAACTACCACCATTATTTTCCATAGCTAAGGTTTGGAACAACCCCAGAAGCTCCTCAGTAGATGAATGGATTAAGAAAATGTGGTGAATATATACAAAATGGAATTGTATACCTCCATCAGAAAGAATGATATTGCTCAATATTTTGGAAATGGAAAGACTCAGAAAATATTATATTGATTGAAGTAAGCCAGGCCCAAAGAAACATAGGTCCATTGTTTCCCTTATTTCGAATAACTAGTGTATATTTAGGACAAGCAGAAATGTTCAAAAGCGATGTACATAGGATCATAAAAAATGAACTTTACAATTAAAAAGGAGGGTTAAGGCAAGGGTGGTGTGTAGTTGCGGAGGTGGAAAGGAGGGGATGGTATTGATAAAATAAAGTAGGAGGCAAAACTGCTCGATGACACCATCAGAAAAATGAAATACCCTTGTTAGGAAATGGAAAGACAAAAAAATTATATTAAGTGAGTAAGACAGGCCCCAAGAAAGATAAGTCCCATAGTTTCTTTTTTCTAATAAATAGTATATGTCTGAGACAAGCAGAAAAGTTCAGAGAAGATGATAAGAGAAATGAAACCCAAGATAACTACAGAAGTGTTTTTTTCTGTCCTGCTATTGTTGTAATATATTTGTAAGGTACTGCATGATTTTTTTTGTTTCTTTTTATGTACCTACCCTCCACCCCCCGTTATAATCTCTATGTCAGAAGACCTGAGGAAGATGGTGGAAGAGAAGCTGGAGGATAAACAAGTTCTCACACAGAAAGCAGTTTTAGTGTTCCAGTGACCAGTCCTAGGCTACAGAATCACACCTATTGTGCCATCACAGTACAGAGAGTTTGGCCAGAGAGGGAAAGTCCAGCCAGGAGACAGATCTGAGCACTTGCTGGTAGCTGCAGATGCAGTGGCTGCGGTGGAGATGGTGGCCGTGGCCTTCATACCAATAGACAAGTTCTGGAATATGGGCACCAGATGCTTTGGGCCAGTGGATTCTACTCACCACCAGTAAGAACCGAAAAGGAGCAGAAATCTTCATCCTGAAGATCACAGACCAAGGACTGCACAGGAACCAAGAGTCTCCCATGAAGACAACCATGACATCATCCTCACTCCTCTCAGAGAACCTGTGAGAAGGCTGTCACTCCCCCCCACACCAGAGATCTCCCATCTTTGATACTGACAAAGGCCTTGCCAAACAGCTAGCTCCAACTCAGGTCTTATAAGAATACAAAAACTGCCATTTAGCAGGTCCCAGGAACCGATCCATAAACTAACAACTGAAGGATTGCAGGCAGACTACAAAGGGAACACTAAATGAAGCTCGACAGGATGAATGTAAGTCCAAGAAAACCATAACCAATCAACTAAGTGTTTTGAGTATAAACAGTGTCCCCAAATTAAGAAAGTAAAGAAGTTCATACAGGATCGAAAATTTAACTGCAACAGAGAATTGGAAGCCACCAAAATCGACCAATTAGAAGAAAAGTCAATATAAACAGAGTAGAAAAACTGGACAGTAGGTTACACCATGCAGAAGAATGAATCTCAGGGATTGAAGACAGCCTAGATAACAGAGAGAAAAACACACAACTAACCAAGACGAATCCAAGAAACATGATAGATCTATTCCGTATTTGGAAGACACCACCAGAAGGTTTAATCTGAGGACAATAGGTGTAGAGGAACACCTAGAGACAGAAGTTAATGGTCTAAGAAATTTGTTTAACAGGATCCTAGCAGAGAACTTCCCTAACATGAAAAAAGATAGGCCTATTTAGATACAAGAAACTTAGAACCTCAAATGGACCAGACCAGAACAGGATATCCCACTGTCACATTATAATCTGCACAGACCAAGGAGACCAAGGAGAAAATTCAGACTAAGGAGAAAATCCTTGAAGATATCAAGGAGAAAAGATAAATCACCCATAAAGGGACCCAATTAGAATAACCTCAGCTTTCTCAGCAGAGACAATTAAACCAAGAGGAGCCTGGAATTATGTATTCCATGCCCTAAAATTAAAGAACTACCAACCAAGAATACTGTACCCAGTCAAACTCTCCTTCATAACCAAAGGTCAATTAAAAATCTCCCATAGCAAAGAAAAAGTGAAACAATAGATCTCAACCAAACCATCCCTACAAAAGATACTTAAAGATGTACTACCCATAGAAAACCAACAAGACCAAAATGAAGTCTAAAGAAACTGCACCCAAACTGAGAATCCAAGAACCATAAGAAGAACCCAGTTATTGCAGCCCCCAAGAAGGTGGAAAGTTTGGCAGGAACTACCAAACACCTTTTAGTCCTAACTCTCAATATCAATGGACTTAACTCTCCAATTAAGGGACATAAACTAAGTAGTTGAATTAAAGAAAATTATTTATTTATTTTTGCTAATCCTGGGGCTTGAACTCAGAGCCCAGACACTGTTCCTGAGCTGTTTTGCTAAAGGTTATCTCTCTACCGTTTGAGCCACAGCACGATTTCTGGCATTTACAGGTATGTGGTACTGAAGAATTGAACCCAGGGCTTCATGCATTCTAGGCAAGTACTTCAACACGTAGCCACAGTGCCAGGAGTAGTTGAATTAAAAAGCAGGAATCTTGTATCTGTTGCCTTCAGGAGTCACAACTTGCCCATAAGTCCAAACATATTTTGAAAGTGAAAGGCTGGAATAAAATCTACCAAGCAAAGAGCCCCCATTAACAGGTGGAAATTTCAATACTTGTATTGATGAAATAGATTTCAAATTAAAATTAGTGAGGATCAATAAAGAAGGTTCTACATACTAATTAAGAGATCTCTCCTTCAGGTGGATATTAACATTCTAAATACCTATTCGTTAAATAACAGAGCACCAAATTTATCCAAGAAACACTACTTTCCCTCAAGTCTCATATAGATCCAAAGACATTAATTCCTGGGGACTTTAACACAGCACTATCCCCACTATCTATCCATCTATCTATCTATCTATCTATCTATCTATCTATCTATCTATCTATCTATCTATCTATCTATCATCAACTTGGCAAAAACTCAACAGAGAAACTGCCAATCTAAAGAACTGCATAGATCAACTAAATTTAAAAGGTATCTACTGAATATTTCACCCACCAGCACTAGAATTCACATTTTTCTCAAGCACATGGGGCTTTTTCAAAAACAGACTCCATTTTAGGTCACAAAGCAAACTTCTCCAGATTCAGAAACACTGAAATTATGCCCTGCATTCTCTCAGACCACAAGAACTCAACACCAAAAGCCACCAAAGAAAGTCCGGTAATACATGGGGGCTGAACAACACACTCTTGAACCACCCGTGGCTCATGGACGAGATTAGAAAGGAAATTCAAATGTTCATGATTATAGCTCTGAGTTCTTACATCAACAAATTGGAGAGATCTAAAACCAATAATTGAATGAGACATATGAACCTCCTTGAAAAAGAGCAGAAAGATAAACCCCAATCCAGTAGATAGAAAAAAACTTAAATTAAATCAGAATTAAATGAATTAGAATCCAAAAATAACAAAACAAAACAATAGAAACACTCCATAAAACAATCAGTTGTTTCTTCGGAAAAAATTAACAAAACTGACAGACCCTTTGCAAATCTCAGAAAAAGAAGATAACACACCTAAATAAATAAACTCAGAGTTGAGAATGGAAATATCACCACAGAAACAATCACGATTCAGAACATTATAAGGGAATACTTCTCAAACTGTTATGCTACTATCTTTGAGAACTTGGCAGAAATGGACCTTCTCCTAGCAAATATCGACATACTGGAACTAAAACAACATGAGTTAAAACATGTTAACCTGCCCATATCAAGCACTGAAATAGAAACAGCAATAAGAGACCTCCCATGTAGGAACATCCCAGGACTGAATATATTTCCAGCAGAATTCTACAAGGCCTTCAAAGGACTATTTACACAAATACTCCTCCAATTCTTCAATGAATTTGGAAGGGAATGTACACTACCAAACTCTTTCTATGAAGCCATCATAAACCTCATCTCAAAACCAGGCAGGAACTCATCAAAGAAAGAGAACTAGGGACCCATTTCTTTGATGAATATCGATGCAAAATTTCTCAACAAAATTTTGGTCAATCAACTTCAACAATTCATCCAAAAATCATACACGATGATCAATCAGCATTCATTTCAGGAATAATTAGCTGGTTCAATATATGCCAATCAATTAATATAATTCATCACATAAAAAAGACCAAGGATAAGGATGGTTATCTCAATAGATCCACAAATAGCATTTGACAAGATCCAACACTCCTTTATAATGAAGGCTCTGGAAATCTAGGAATCCATGGAACATTCCTCAAAACAATAAAGGCTCATTATTGTACTCAATGGTGAAAAATTAAAGCCATTTCTTCTAACTTCAGGAAGGAGACAAGGATGCCCACTCTCTCCACTTTTCTTCAATTTAATGCTAGAATGACTAACTATAGCAATAAGACAAGATGCAAATACTAAGGGGATCCAAATTGGATACAATGAAGTAAAACTCTCCTTCTTTGCAGAAGACATGATCTTGTATTTTAAAAAAATCACATGGACTCCACTCCCAAATTACTTGAGCTGATTCAAACTTTGGCAAAGTAGCAGATTATAAAATTAAACTTTAAAATCAATGACTTTTCTGTATGGCAACAATGAGAAGAAAGCAGCTGAAATAAGGAAAGCAACTCCATTCTTAGTAGCCACACAAAAAATAAAATATCTAGGAATTAACCAAAGAAGTGAAAGAAATCTATGATGAAAACATTAAAAATCTGAAAGAGAAAATCAAAATAGATCTTAGAATGGGGAAAATCCTCCCATGTTCCTGGATTGGAAGGATCAACGTCGTGGAAATGGGAATACTTCCCAAACCTACCTATAAATTCAATGGGATAGCTATCAATATTCCAGCCTCATTCATTAAGGAATTAGAAGAAGTATCCAATATTTTATATGGAACAATAAGAAACCATGAATAGCAAAAACAATTCTTAACAGAACAGTGCTGGAGGAGTATCAATACCAAATTTGAAACTCTACTACAAAGCCATGGTAGTCAAAACAGCTTGATAGTGGCACAAAAAGAGGACCAATGGAATAGAATTGAATACCCAAAAACCACAGACCAATTGCCACAGAATCTTTGATAAGGGACCTAAAAAAATGAAAGGGAAGGATAGCTTTTTCAGTAAATGGTTCTGGCAAAATTGGTTAATCACCTGTAGAAAACTAAAGCTAGACCTTGGAGTAAAAGCAGACACCCTGCGAACATTACAGGATGTAATAGGAGAAACCTTTGGTCACCTTGGCCCAGGCCGAAATTTTTTTAATAGAGACTCAGAAACACAAGAATTCAAAGAAAGTTTGGACAAATGGGGTTGCATGAAGCTGCACTGTTCTGCAAGGCAAAGGACATACAAAGCAAGATCAATAGAAAGCCCAAGCATTGGGAAAATATCTTCATTAAGAGTCTCATATATATAATATACTTGAAACTGTAAAAATGAAATCCCACAACAAATAATCCTCAAAGAAACAACTGCCAATTAAGTAAGTGCACTAAAGACTGAAAAAGAAACTTCTCTGAAGGAAAAAAAAAATAATGGCAAATAGACACATGAAGATATACTCAACCTCTCTAGCCATAAAAGAAATGCAAATCAAAACAACATTGAGATTCCCCCTCACCCCAGACTCCACACAGAGTTCCCCTATGACCCAGCAATCCCACTTTTGGGCATTTACCCACATGATCACAAAAGAGACCATACTAAAACTACAAGTACAACTATGTTCATTGCAGCATTATTTATCATAACTAAGATATGGAACCCACCCAGATGCCCCTCAGTAGATGAATGGATCAAAAAAAATGTAGTATATATACACAATGGAATTCTATGCCTCCATCATAAAGAATGGCATGGCCCCATTTGTTAGCAAATGGAAAGACTTGGAAAAAATTACATTAAGTGAAGTATGCCAGGCCCAAAGAAACATAGGTCTCATAGTTTCCTTTATTACCAATAACTGGTATATATCTGGGACAAGCAGCAAAGGTCAGATAAGATGATAAATTGAAATGAACCCAAGATAGTGACATAGGTGTTGTTTTTTTCTTCCTTGCTATTGTTTCTAGCATATTTATAAGGGACCATGGGATTTTTGTTTTTGTTTTGTATGTCCCTCCCCCATGGCATAACCCCTGTTTGCACTGTATTTGGTGTTAGTATGATTTAGGGAGGGGAAGGGAAATAACAAAATGTTTAAATAGGGATACAAATCGATCTATTGCAACAATGAGATGTACAAGACGTTATTTTGAAAAACGAACTTTACAATTTAGGCAGAGGTGAGGATTGGGGTAAGGGAGTGTAGTTGAAGAGTTGGGAGGGACAGGATGGTAGGGGAAAAACAAAGGACGAGGCAACAATTTTGGATAAAAATACACTCATTAATTGTAATCCCTCTGTACATATTTTCACAGTAAAATTTATTTTAAAAGTACGCTATGTCAAAAATGAACATTATAATTTAAGCAGTGTAGGAGGGGAATGTAGTTCTCAAGACGGGGGCAGGGATGGCAGGGGAAAGTCAAAGGTGGAGGCAAAAATGCTTGATAAGAATAGTACTCATTATCTTCCTCCTGTAACTGTAACCACTGTACAGTATTTTATAATAAAAACCTTATTTAAAAAGATGTTAAATGAAATAAACAATAAGATAGGGATACAAGTGTTTTTTTTGTTTTTGTTTTTCATTCTTGTTATAATTTTTAAGGTATTTGTTATGAACAATGTGATTTTTTTTCCTTTGGTGTGTTCTTCCCCCTGGTCTAACCCCTGTGTTCACTGCATTTGATTCTAGTCCACTGCATCATGTATATACATTTATCTAATTTGGGGAGGGGAAGGAAAAAAAAAACTAGTGCATCCTTTTGCACAGGCTAGACTTCTACAATTTTCACCATAGCACTTCTTCTACTCTCATTTGATCGGGGAGATAAGAAGGTTTATGACTCTCCTGCCTGGGATGGCATTAAAAAATGATACAGTGATATCAAACTCTCACGTTAATAGTATTTCTTTCATGAGGAAACTGTGCCAAGATCCATAAATTGTATATGGAAGTTTAGAAGCGTACATATGTGCTCAATTTTGCCCTATGTTTACTCAAATATAGGTTATTTATATGCAATTTACAAATGCATAGATAAAGTGATTCACAATATATTTGAAAATATCCAAAATGGAGGGTCATCACATGTGTCTTCTTTGCAAACAAAATAGCAGAAACTATGCCTCTCCTACAGCTCTGGAACTTATTGTAGCATTTCATATTAAGAAATTTTTGGTGAAAAGAAATTTTGTAATAAATACCCTCAATATAGAAAAGAGACACAACGCATCTCCCATGTTTTGTTTATAACCATGGCATGAAAAGTACAGTATACAAACTGAATTCTAGGCCATATGATAATACAGTGGGTGTTTTAATGAAATAATGTTTAAGAATACCATTAATTTACATTTTGGCCATTAGGCAATGGGGAGGAAAAGGCAACCACCTCTAATGTTTGTGAAATATGGCACACACGGTTTGACATAATTGCCCACACAAAAGATCTTGCCTTTGTTCTGCTTTGAATAGGGATCTAGAAATACGTCTCTAGAAATAAACAAGTTGGACTATAATTGTCTTCCTTTCCATTACATGCTGCAGAGGTTTCAGAAGAAATACAAAAATCTCACTATGACATTTATGCCCACAGTCTCTCTCATATTTTCTCATACATTTCCCACAATTTATTATAAAAAATACTCAAATTTATCCATGAACTAAAGAAATTACGTAATATCAACATGTTCCAATGAAACATTACCTCTTTACATTTCACAAGATGGTATGGGAACCTGCATGATCTGATTTTGTGATTTTTATCATAGGGACACTGCAATAACCTCTCAGGATCCACCGATTCCTCTGAAAGAGACCAAATACCTCGGGAAAATCAATATATTGGGGAACATGCAAGTCTTCAATGTTGTTTCCATTATTAACTCTATCTTAACTCTGGAATACCTATTTGGGGAATTCAAAATATGACAAAGAGTATCACTCTGGAATTTAACTTCTGATGTACTGTCAGTTCCTATTAGGTAGTTCTTAATTTTTTTATGAAAAATATTTATTCTAGTTATTGATTCTATAATTTATTCTAAGTATTGATTGGAGTCAAATGGAACTCTTAGCTTGTTTTATCTTCTGAAATCATACATCCATTGAGCATCCCTGATTTAATTGCTGTCTTACATTTAAATCTAGAATGTGCAAATATTTTACATTCTTTTTCACCTTTCAATCTAGCACATCAAAATTCAAAGTTATAATTATCAAAATGTCTAAAGTTTCAGATTCAATCAGGACGAATCCTACTATCCTATTCTCTCAGTTCCTGTCAATATACTTTCTGTGATTCCAAACAAGAAAAAAAATAATTTCCCCAAATAAATGCGTAAACATGTTTACCTTTTTCCATTGTGACAGTCAGATAAATATCAGCAAGTCCTGAGGATGAGAAAAATTCTCTGAGAGAAAACATGACTAAATACTTCAAAACCACAAGTATTAAATGTTGGGATTTTGTCAGCGATATGAGAAACTCGGTACAACCTATTTATCTCTAATAAATTTTGTTGCTAGACACACTTGAAATATATTGATATCTGTCTACTTCACAAAACATGGTCACTTATAACAAGCTATAGAAATGTGTAACTTTTATGGCGGGGGGGGGGGACGAGATGAAGGCGGGGGATGTCCTGACATGGGGCCTGTACTCTGGGTCTGGGCGCTGTCGCTCAGCTCTACAGCTCAAGGCTAGCGCTCTACCACTTGAACCACAGCGCCACTTCTAGCTTTTTTCTTTCTTTTTGCACATGTGGTGCTGAGGAATCAAAGCCAGGGCCTTAATGCATGCAAGGCAAGCACTCTACCACTAAACCACCTTCTCAGCCCCAGAAATGTGTAACTTTTGAACTCAAAAAAGTTCGTATTTTTCAGGCATTTTTCTTCATTATACCAAAACGGAGGTGATGCATCATGACAACTTTTAAGCGAATGTGGAAAAGGTTTTCTAAATTATTGATGTCTGAATTAACAAATTCCATATTCCATCTTTCAAATATCTAATACCTATTGAAAATATGCACTTATATAGATATAGATATATCGTTATTCCTATTCAGATTGTAAGATCAGTATGGACTATTATTCAGATAACTGCTTCTTAGAGAGGTTACATATCACAAAGCAAAGAAATCATTGAGACACGTTAGAGTCAAAGTTAGAGATGGGTGCTGTCGTTCAAGAGGTAGTAAATTTCTGGAGTACAGTGTCTAGTGGCCATGAAGCAGAGCCAGAAGACATTAAACCTCTGATTACTTTGACGCACATAAAAGTGACGGGAATAAAAGTAAATTTCAAATTCCCAGAATGAAAATAGGTATTTTCTGAAGTCTAAGGAAGTAAAGAATTTTCATTATTTTACCAATGAAACAATACTGCTTGAATTGCACTGTAGTGTGTCTGATCGACTAAAAAGTCTCAGCCACCTCGGATTGGAGGTCTGAGACACCAGCATTCAGGTATGAAATTTTGTACAAGAATACCATAATGAAATTTGCTAAAGAAACAAAAAGGAAACTTCGGGGAAAATAACCCTAAAATCTGTTCTTAGAACTCAGCTTTAATTGGAAGTAAATTCCTAATACACATGATCAGTGATTCAGAACCACAAAAGAGAAGAATTATAAATATTTTCTGGTGTTCCAATCCATAACACGAATATCAGTAACTTTTGCATTTATGCTTACTTGATACTGTAGTTTTCTAAACTGATAGGAAGAGAAGCATTCGGATGCCATTGCACAATACCACAAATATTTGTGGAAATACGATGAAAATAGGCATGGGAAACTGGAGATAGAATGGTATTATCTGTTCATTATTGCATAATCTAGAAACATCCAAGAACCAAACCTACAGAAAGGGTTAGGAAGGTGGACAAACATGGTATATCTTGTGTAACTTCTAAAGTAAATCAGAGTCGGTAAAATAAAGCAAGATACCTTTCATAAGAAGGAAGAAAATATCCACACTACTAGGGTTTTTAACCAACATTTTTCACCTTTTAGTATGTATCCCTTGATATAGGTCTCTGTTAAGGTGATAGGGCAAAAATTGCTCTATTTCTGTTACTGATGTAAGGAGTCTCAACTTGTGCTTGTGTCAAGTTAAACAGATAATAATGGCACACAGTACCCAGTAGGTTTAAAAACCTTCTACTTTTCTTTTATATAAGAAATTTCCTGATAATTATCATTATAGTAGTAACATTTCTCAGAGCAAGAAATACAAAAAAAAAAGTAGAACATAGTTTAGAGTCCAGAAGAATGCATGGATGTAAACATTCAATAGACAGTCCTTTTTATGAGAATTGTCAAATAATAGTATCAAAATATAATAGTGCCTAAATTTTATTTACCCGATGCTACTTGAAGTCATGAAATTCTTTAATGTGGATTGACATCTGTTTGGTTCAAAATAAATTGACAAATGGCACACAAACGTTGTTTGACTGATTATAGAATGAAATAATGAATTCGACAATGTAATAACAGGAACGATTTTGAATCTAAACATCTATATTAATATTTCAAATTTTCCTTTCAGATATTCTCTATGCTTCATATGATGTGAGAGTCATAAGTGCCTATACGCTGATATTTATACAACCAGAGTAATAAAAGCAAAACTAACAAATAGAAATTGCTTGTTGAACATTAACAAAACATGCCAACACAAACAAATGGCAAGAAATATGAAGGAGAAAGGGAGTCATGAAAAGCTATCATTCTATGTCTTTCAGAATGTCACCGGACATATGATATTATTTTGTAAGGATGCATTTTCAAAAATGCTTCTTCCTGAGAGTATTTTTTTGTTGGTTTTGCATATTGAATTCTACACCTACACTCTTCAGCTAAAGGTGATCCTTTCCCTATTTGAGGCATAGTGCCACTTTGGGTATTCTAGAGGGTAATTGGAGTTGAGTAACATGGGTTTTCCTGCATTGGATGGTTTTGGACTGCAATCCTCCACGAGGTATGAAGGAATTAAGCACATTGTACAGATGGGGTAGACTTTGATTGGTTTTGTTCATAGAATTTGCCTAATGAAAATGACAATTACAAATAGTACATGTTGCATGCATTTGTACAATATTACTTGATACCCTAGTATGGCTATTGAAGAAATAGTAAAAAGTCACTGAATATTTTTGTAGTGGTTGACATTTAAGCATTTATGAACATTTCAATTTGAATGAAAACATTTGGACCAAAAGTGCACACAGACTTAGTTACAGGGAAAATGAATTAATGAACCTTTTCCTTTGTGACAATACTAGAATCACGATGACAGGGAGCTACGTGATACACTGTCCCAAACTGGATTCTCACCAATCACAATATTCTGAGGTAAACATTCATGAATTAATTTATGTTAGAGAACTTATGGTCTCTCTAGAATGGAGACATGCAAATATTTCAGAAAGTGTTTCCAACAACTTGAAATAGAATTGTGAGTTGAACCTTCATGTCATATGTTATCAAGGCAATTACTAAAACTACAGATAACACATTCAAGGCTGGAAATAAAAAGTAATGGCTACTTCATATCTAGTTCTGTTTGACTTAATATTTTTTTTCGGGGTCCGGTAGTGGGTCCTGAACTCTGGGCCTGGGTGCTGTCCCTCAGCTCTTCAGCTCAAGGCTAGCACTCTACCACTTGAGCCATAGCGCCACTTCCGGATTTTTTCTTCTTGTTTATGTGGTGCTGAGGAATCGAACCTCAGGCAAGTGAGGCAAGCACTCTAGCCACCTTCCCAGCCCCTGACTTACTATTTTATAAAAACCTATATTGAGTGCTGCCTTCTTTCCTGCTCTTTTAAATACTTATTCAGTAGTAGCTGTGAGAAAACCCCAGAGCACAGGTCTTGTAATTTTTTTCCCCTCATATCACATTCTAAGACACAGGTTTCACTACTTGTTTAATACATCACACAGTGTAACATATTTCCTTGGTAAAGTTAACTTTAAGGTATTTATATGTGCAAGCAGTTACTTTATTTCTTGCTGGATAAAGTTTATTGAGGAGAAAAGTACACTGTCCTTTCAGTGGCTGAAAGATAATGCAGTTATTATTTTTTGCTGGGAGTAATTTTAGGGCAGGGATATATACTTCCCTGTATCAAACAGACCATTGCAACAAGTGCCATATAAAGTAACCTTCTATGTAGTTATAAAAAATACGATCACAGTTGTGGTGAGTTAGAAGTTAAGAAGACACCAGCCGCACACTTTTATCAAAGCTTAACACAATTCCTGTGAATTCTATGATGAAAATCACAGCACTCAGAAATGGAATCTACTCTTCGGGCTTTGGGCCAGAAGGGAGCATTACAATTGAGACAGATGGCGCAATGATGAAGGACCTGAAATCCTCAACGTGAAATTTTTACGTCATTGTTACATTAAGTATGGGACCAAACAGAGGAAGTGACCACTGCAAATGGTACATCTATGTGATGGAAGGGATTCCTGTTGTCTTTTGTGGATCTACTTATCTTTAGCCGCTTCCTTAATATGCACAGAATTCTTTTCATTCTTCCCGTTTATGTGACTGCTTTTATTCTTAGATCTAAATATTACTCATATTCAGAGCTTTTCTGAATATCAGCTATTGTCTTCCTACAAGTTCCGTGTCATGTCTAGTTTACTAGGTTTCATTGAAATGCCAGGACACTACTCTCTGAAGCATTTTTTGTATCATGGAATGATAGCACCAATCACTAAATTCTGTCCGAATATTCTATCAACTCTAAACATTTATGCTGTAGTCTTTGATAGGATGCTCTTCAGCAATATTTACTAGCAGTACTTAATAGAGGGCAGGTAAGTATTAAAATATACTTTGGCAAAATGGCGTTATGCGGCCCAATCAACTTCCTTATGAAAATATATATTCAGTAGCTTCCAGAGAATTTTCAGGCATAATTTTGAACTGTGATCCACAATGTATAAAAGCATTGTGAAATTCAGTAAACAAAATACATATATTGAAATAAACTTTATACAAAATTTGCTTGCAAACACCATGTTAATATTTCTGTGAATTTGTCTGCTTATCCTTCTTAAACATAATACCACTGTGGTAAATCTGGAAACACTACTCACTTTTAAGGTCAAAATATATACTGAGGAAATTCTGTGAATTCTTCATATCTAAAATAGGAAATCAAACAAATTTAGTAGTTTTACTTATGTACTATATCCTGAGATATCATTGTACTTTTCTTCATGTCAACATAGGATATTTCCAAGTTATAAACTTAGGCAACACCATTTATTTACTCCATGCTAACTCAAAGCTTTAAACCTCATACTGAATATGATTTGCTGTTTAAATTACAATTCTTCTGGGAAGGAAAATTACAAAACTGTAGAGATTTGTCTTGAGAGAACATTTGAAAATATTGAGGTCAAATCAATACTTTCTGTTTTGTCTCCAAATATTGTTTTGCATTTTTTTAAAAATTAATTTATTTTTTTTATTGTGAGAATACCGCACAAAGGAGTTACAATTACATAGGCAAGAAAATGAGTACATTTATCAATTATTGTAGCCTCCTCTTTGTTTCTCCTTTCCCTACCACTTCCCATCCCTTCCCATACTTCCCTCACCTGATCCACCCCCCACAACCAAGTTGTAAGTTTGTTTGACATAATGACTTGTACATCTCATTGTTGCAATGGGTCCATCTGTACCTCTAGTTAAACAATTTTGTTTTTGCCCTTCCCCTCCACAAATTATACCAACTACTTTCCAAATACTGTTTGAATTATTGTTTGCTACTTAGTGATGAACTGTGTTAATATGTGGAGGCTTAAGCCTTTCTATGTACATGTCAAATTATTTGTGTCTCATATTCATGCGTTTGAAATATTTGGCTTGACATGGTGAAGTCTTGTTTCACCTTATTCTTCCACACTTGCAAAAACAAAAATCGTTTTATATTAATTAGGGAATCATTGGTGGTCCCATTATCTTAATGGGATTAACCTAAACACAGATAAGTGCAATTTGGCACCTGGCAATAGTATTTAAAATAAATTATTTTTATGCAATGCCATCCTACACTATTGCTTTCCTATCACCTAATTTGGATAACCACTAAGTGCTCTATCATCTGAACGGATTGCAAATATTGCTTTCCCCCAACACTAGAGTTCTCAAGATTCAGATATGATAAATCAATTTTTAATGGGAGTCAGTCTTTAGAATCTCCTACTATTGATGTGTAGAATTGAACTATTCAAACAGACATTAATTATTCATGTAGTTATGAAGAGATAGCTAATTATTCCACATCATTCTGAATCTGTCCCTAATAACACTAACTACTGTGACTGTTATGTTACAAATATTTGCATATTTCACACTTCCTAATGGAATCAGAACTATTCTTTTGAAACATAGTTGAAGTTTTATCTATGACAGTTCTTTTGTAATTGTATGGAATATTATTTATTATATCGCTATGATCTTTTGCATATATGGCTATAATTTTTGAGTCAATTCATGTTAATCTTTGCAACAGAACAAGGCATATTGCATCACACTGTGAGATGCAAGAGTTTAGGAAAACGGCAACTGAAAACAGAATGGGTAATGAATTCATATAAAATTATGAATAAACTACATCCAAAGTTAGTAAATTTTATTGTACTTTATTTTTCTTTATGTCCGGTGGTGGGTCCTGAACTCTGGGCCTGGGTGCTGTCCCTCAGCTCTTCAGCTCAAGGCTAGCGTTCTACCACTTGAACCACAGCGCCACTTCCAGCTTTTTTCTTTTTCCTTATGTGGTGCTGAGGAATCCAACCCAGGGCCTCATGCACACAAGGCAAGCGCTCTACCACTGAGCCACCGTACCAGCCCTTTATTGTATTTTTATATCACATCCTGCGATAGTTTTTGAATATCTGTAATTCTCCATTGTACATGAGTTAATAAATGAGATGTATTTCCAAAAGTGTTACACAAATTTGCGGAGATTAGGTATTTGCCGTAACATTAAATTGAAAAAAGTAAACTGAAACTATAGAACTTGTGCAATGATTCACATAACAAGAAAATGGTAAGAAATGACATATGTATTAGAAATACAAAAAAGAAAATATGTTGGAGATGACCATTAAAATCTGGGGAGGTGATTATGGATTGGAAAGGGAGAGATAAATGAGGAAAGGGGTAACATGTTCACCAAGAGTTGTGTTCATTAACTTCCTTATGTAACTATACCCCTTCTCTACCTCACCATAACAATAAAATTAAAATAAAAAAGAAAAAGACTTAAATCCTACAACAGATGGGATGACTACTGGTAATATCCCATATTCAACTCCCTTTGAAACAGGAATGATAATATCTATTAGTAATTCTTTGAATACTACTGGTGCAATTAGCTTCTTTTTGGATATACAAGACAGAGACTAATTATCCAAGGCTGTCTTTAAAATTCTGATATCTAGATCAATCCTGAGTATCCATGTTAGTTATTTCCACATTACAGGATGTATGGTAAGATCTTTTGCTTAGGAAATATATAAATAGGATTTTGTCATAATCTTTTGCATCCTTTTCCAAATGGACTAGACATCCATTTCTCATTTCCAAAACTGACTTTTAATAAATAAATAGGTGATTTTTAAGATCAGAAGCGTTTTATTTTTCCCACCCATTCATTCTGAACAAGTTTTTTAAAGGGCATACTTCTCATTTGCAGACAGCCAGAAAGTGGTTCTTCGTAATTGCTTCAGAGCAAAAATCAAGTTTCTTTTTTTCTCACAATAAATTAATTCATTGTTCATAGGAATTGTAATGTAAGGGTAATGAATCTTCAATAAAATTACTGCAATGTATATATGCTTTGAGGTACAGTAAATATAATTGTGTCCTCACTAGTTTAGATTTACCAGTGATTATATGTTTCACTTAACATATAATTTTAATACTAAATAAATAATTACAAAATTTGGTATCATATAATATTTTCATAGAGATCTATATGCTCCATGCACAATATGCACAATGACAATTGAGTGAGCACATTCAAGAAAATTTTTAGACACGAATACACTACTGTCCAGAGTTGTGACAGAATCAATCTGTAAGAGGTGATCATTGAGGAAAGTGACTCAAGTAGTATGAAAGATTTATTTTCCAGTAGTTACTCTTATTGAAGGACCTATATAAAGAGGAAACGTATGCTGAACATTTTAAAACATGATTGTTCAAAATTCCATTGGAACTAGCAATACAAAAAATTATACTACATTGAGAAATGGTGAAATTCATCAATTTTATAAAATATTCTGCAGCCTGTTTCAGCTTTCTTTTGTTTTCATTTGATGCTTCTGGTGTGTGAATTTAGATCCTCACTCTTACTTGACAAGTTCTCTACCACTTTCCCTTAATATGTATGTGCTCAGTCACATCTCCAGCCTCTTTTTACACAGGTTGTTTTGAGGTAGATCTCACTGTTTGTTTTCCTATTTATTTTTGAGAGGATTCTGTTTCCTATCCAGGCACACACCTAGAGACCACAATTTTGTATTTGATAGGCTTCCTTTTGTTGCTGGGATGACAGGCACAGGTCATCACTTCCACTTTCCCTTGGTCAAGATAGTGTTTCAAGGACATTTCTCTCTGGACTGGCGTTGAACTTTGATTCTTCCATTCTACGCCTCCAAAGGAAGTTGGATTATAGGTAACAGTCAGGGGTATTCAGCTATAATTTTGGGGTAACAAGCTCTTCATTTCATATGCAAGGTTCATCTTGAACTTTTCCAGTTGCCCAGATTCATTTAAACCCAGTATTCTCCTGCCCGGATCCCAAATCCTAGGATTATAGGCAATCAAACTATGCTTGTTTTCTTAATATTTGTTGTTGTTATTTTAACTTTCACATAACATTTATTTGTAAGCAATCAACATCTGGATCTGGATCTCCTTGCTTCTTTTCTTTGTTCCTACCTTAATTTCTTCCTTAATTGCTTCCTTCCTTCTTGAATTCCTTCCTTTCTTCTTTCATTCTTTCTTACTTTCTTTCCTTCCTTCCTTTCTTCCTTCTTTCTTTTGATATACTTCAGTCTTTCTCTGAACTTGCAAGCTTCCTCCCACAGCCTGTTTAAGCTAGTGGCAAAGGTAACCCCACGCACACACCCACACTATCCAAAAAAATCTCACGTACAAATATAGTTACTGAGAAATATGATTAGCCAAGTACAAATCCCTCTTAAAAATTATATATATATATATGTATTTTATAATAAAAAAATTGTACAGAGAGGTTACAATTACATGAGTAAGGTAATGAGTACATTTCATATTGAGTGTTGTTACCTGCTCCTTTTCATGGGATAAATTCAATATTTCTGAATTTGGACAAATTTGCATTGTGACCTAAAATGTTGGCTATTATTGAACATGTTCCATGTACTGCTGAGAAGAATGTGTATTCTGGTGCTGTTGGGTGAAATATTTGGTAGAAATGTATTAAGTCTATTTGTTTTATACAGTTGCATAGATATGAGATTTCTCAGTTGAGTTTTGCTGGGATGATCTATCCAGGAGGGATTGTGATGTGTTAAATTCTCCAAGAATTATTATATTTGGATCTATATGAGACTTGAGGGAACATATTGTTTCTGAGATGAATGTGGATGCTCTGTTGTTTGGTGAATTAATATTAAGAATTGTAGTATCCCCCTGAAGGATGGATTCATTAATTTGTATGTAGCGACCCTCTTTGTCACTTCTTGCTTATTTTAATTTGAAATCTATTTTATCTGCTATTTATGATTGCAACTCTGGCCTGTTTATTCCAGCCTTTTACTTTCTGAATATGTTCGTTTTTGTGGGAAAGGTGTGTGTCTTGAAAGCAGCAGATAGAGGTATTTTGTTTTTTTTTTGATCTAACTAGACAATCTATGTTGCTTACTTGGAAAGTTCAGTCCACTAATATTGAGAATTAGAACTGAGATTTTTTGGGTAGTTCCTGCCATGTTATTCATTGTTTGGTGACCTGTGCCAACTGGATTCTTCTTATGACTTTTTAGTTTCTTTCTTTCAAATCTATTTCATTGCCTTTATCATGTTCTTATTTGATTTCTAGCTGTGGGATATTTCAAGAATAATTTGAGGGCTGGATTGGTAGACCTATATTGTTTGAATGCTTTATTGCTATGGAAGATAGTTCATTTGACCTTTTCTTTGAAGGAGACTTAGCTGGACACAGTATTCCTGGTTCCCAGTTGTTCACTGTAAGACATTGCATATATCATTACAGTCCCTTCTTGCTTTAATTAACTCTGGCTAGAAAACTGAAGTTATTCTGAATGTTTTCCCTTTATTGTGATTGATCTGTATTCTGTAACAACTTTAAGGATCTTTTCCTGGGTTTCATTTGATCCTGTGTAGATTAAAATGTGATAGTGGGATATTCTGTTCTAGACCATTCTATTTGTGGTTCTAAAAGCTTCTTGCATTGCTCTATCTTTTAGCAAATTGGAGAAATTCACTACTAGGATCCTGTTAAATAACTTTGTGGACCTTTTACTTCTGTCTATAATACTTTGTCTACAGCCATAAGCCATAAATTAGGCCTTGTGATGGTGTCTTCTCAATATGAAATAAATCTTTCACTTTTGTTGGATTTGTCTTGAATACTTGTCTGTTCTTTGTAATGTCTAGGCTCTTTCAATCCCAGAAATTTGGTCTTTTGCATTAGTTAACCTACTGTCAAGGCTTTTTTCTTTTTTTCTTTTTTTAATTTTCTTTCCTTCTAAATGTTCCTATTCCGTCACTTTGAACTCTTTGCAGGAGCTTCATTTAAAATCTTGTATGGACTCCTTTATTCCTTGATTTGTTTTTAGTGGTCAATCTCCAGTTCCTTAGTTGAGTTCTTATAGTTTCATTGGACTCCCTTTCCTTTTGTTGGACTTCATTCAGCATTCTCATTGTGGCCTCTATATATTTCCCTAGCCCTGTATTTGTGGATTCCATGAATGCCTCTTAATCTTTGTTTATTCTCATCCTTCTCATGCAATAACTGTATTTATCTTTGCTTAACTTCCTCATGTTTATGAAATTCTTTTATTAATATTTAGTTAGCCTTATCTCACTCCCACAATTCCTATAATAATCTTTGGTTAGGCTCATTATGCTCACACCATTTCCAAGCTTTCAATATTTTCATTCAGCATGTTTACGAGTAGTGATGGTAGAGCATTTTTGGAACTTTCGTCTGGATTACTCATTTACAATTCTGTTGCTGACTATCATCAGGGGAGTTGAGCTTCCTGGTCGACATATTTCTTGTGATCCTCTGACTCGTTCTTCACCTTTGGGTATGAAAAGAAAATCAGTTTGGTGCTGGTACACTATTTTAAGGCAAGTATCAACCATAAACCTGTAGTTGCCCAGATTTTCGATGCAGTAAATCTGAGTACAGATACAATCTATTTTAACAGATACAATCTAGTTCAACAAAAAAACAACTATGGATCAATGATCTAAGAAAGTCAAAGAAGGAGTCAGCAGACCAGAAATAGGTGTAGGGAGAATTGTGGTGAGAAAGTAAGATTAGAGGAATGTGGGAGGGAAAAGGAGTGAGGGATTCAGAGAGCAAAAATTATATAAGGAAAGGAGAAGAGAACGAAAAAAAAACGAAATGAAAAATACAAAACTTAAAAATTATATAAGTATAAAGTAATAATAGTACAATAAAAGAAGTTAAATCAGAGTTTTTGAATGGAGAGAGTGATATCTGAATTAAGTATGAACACAATAAAGGATAAGTCCTAATAATAGAAGTTGTGTATATATATATATATATATATATATATATATATATATATACATATATATATCTGTGGATGAACACAAATAAAAATAAGTGATGCTAAAAAAAAGTCCAAAAGAGAAAAGCATAAAAATAATTTTAAAAACACACACCAAACATAAAAATGATGAAAAGAAAAAAGAAAACAATAGTATTTTTTAAAAATTGGATAGAAAAGAGTTATTCGAATTTTTTAGTGTGGGGCGGGTAACATGTGTGTACCCTGTGTTTGTAAATTCTCTTGATGGAGTCTCTGGTGGAGTGACTGGTTTCTTAAATCAGTTTGAGCATACACAAAGAAGCTCTGCATTCTCAGAAATTATGACAGTCCTTCGAGAGTAGTTCCATGGGAGTTAAATATGCTTTGATCATCACAAAAGAGGGTGATGCCTGTTTTCTTTATCTTGGAGTTGTTGTGGTGGGGCTAGGTTGTAGGTAGGGTTGAGACCTTTCAACAAACAGTGGCTTTTCCCTGAGGTTGTAGCTCTTGAGACACTCACAAGGCCCAAGTTGGGGCCATTCTCAGGAATTTTGTTTCCTTAGTTTCAATGACCTTTCTTTTATGCCTTCTGCCACTGGGTTTGTTGCCTAAGCTGCAGGGCAGAGTGGTAATCTTTGGCTTTGTTTACCCAGTAAAGAGAGTCACTCTTCCAAGTGCTGAGCTCCCTCTGCCTGGGGCAAGCTGAGCATATAGTTGAAGTTACTTTGACGTGTTGAATGGCTCCTCATGTCTTCTTCCATAGGCTGAGTTATGTGCTGGCTGCTCTGGCCAGGTCTTTATCAGTATCAAAGATTGTGATCTTCTCCATTGATGGGTGATGAGCTACTTTCTTACCTGCTCTGTGAGGAGTTAGGAAGTCCTGGTGTTACACACATCTTTCCCTTAGTTTCAGAGTTGTCCCTCAATCTGCTACTGTCTATGGTCAGTAGGATGAAGATTTCGACTCCTTGTTGTTTCTTGATGGCAGTGAGTAGAATCCACTCCTAGACCGCTTCTAGAGCCTTCTTCCTGAGCTCTCTGTTGATATGTTGGCAGTGGTAGGAACTACCACCACCACTACACTACAAGTATTTAAATCTGGATATACGCAGTTGGATATTTCATCTCTGGACAAAGTCTGTGTAATGTGATGGCACAATTGGTGTGACTGTCTAAACTTGGACTTTTCACTAGAAACCTAAACCTGTTTTCTATTTGAGAGCTTGTTAATCCCCAGGTCATCATCCATCCTCTACCTCCATACCCCTAATTTCATGTTTTTTATCCTCACTATTCAAATCAGAGTGTATTTGATGAGGAATTTTTTTCTGGCACTAATAAGTATAGATATCAATTAACATGAGGTACACATTAAAATGTTATTTGTTTAATTGCTCTTCACTTTTCTGCGTGAATCAATGCAATTCTAGCCTTCACACAAGAAAAAAGGTGATAATTCTTTAATGCAGTGTGTTTGATTTAGCATTTATGAAGTTCCACTTGCTAATGTCCAGTGACATAGTCTATATATTGACACATATATCCTGCTCAAATTTTCAGTATATTTTTATTTGAGTACTTAAGGGAGCAAATAACTTGCAATGGAAAAATTGTTATATATGATAAAACTATCTCTACCATATACAGAGTCATCAGACATTTGTACATAATGGTCAGTTTTATTGAACATTCATTTGAAAGGAACAATTGCATAAACCTTAACAGAGGGGACAGGAATATGATTTTGTAACATACTACTTGAATTACACTTGAAGGGTTAAAACTTGCCTCAAGGAACATTTTCAGTAGATTTTGCTGAGGCATAGTTACTGCATATAAAATTACTACCTGCAAAAATACAACCATCATGCAATGTTCTTGAAGATTGTAAGATATTCATTTTGACATATTTTCATATGATTTCTTTCCTTATGTTGGATGAATAATATTGAAGACATGAAATTTCATTCAAATATGTTTGGTTCTAAACCACTCGACAAAAAGGACACAAATATTGTTTGACTGATTGATAGTAGTTTGAGATAATGAATTCTACATTGTAAAAACAGATATGAAATTGAATCGAAAGACATCTACTAATTGTTCCAATTCTTCTTTCAAATACTCTGTTATGCTTAATTTCAGATGAGAGTTATCATGGCCAATGCTTTGAGATTTCCCACCATAGTAACAAAGGATGAAGAAGGAATGGAAATTGCCAACAAACAAAATACATGAAATATGAAGACGAAAGGGCATAAAGGAAGGCTCTCTAACTTTCTATTTCTGTCACGCAGCAACGGGAACCATAAATATTTGACACCGGTTTAAGATCAGTGTAATGTTAGGTTTTGAAAAATGCTCCTTCATGATAATTTTAAAATTCTAATTTTGATCATTCTTTCTACCCTTTGTCAAAGATAAATTACAATCTTCTAATATACAATTAGGATAAAAACTAAGAACTCTATTACCTGCACATTTTGAAAGTAGTGATGTGCCATAAGGACCAATCGATTTCCAATTAATCGATTTTACAAATGAGGGATGTCATAGAATACTTGTTTTCTTCCCCATTAACTCTTTCATTGTGTTATTCATATCTTTTTTCTCAAAATGCAATTCATTTCTAGCCTGTATTGCACATGAAAGAATCATACACTGTAAACTTTCAGGCTACTATTTATACTGGTTTATAAGTAAAATATATGAAGATCTAACTTGTGAAAGAAAGTTGGAAACTATAATTAGAATATAAGTTAGACTGTGAACTCAGAAGGTGATCAACAGATATGGTCGTTTTGAAATCAGGTTGTTTATGATGATGTGCATATTACGACAGTGGTATTTATCCTGTTGTATTCTATAAAATATTGGGTGTGATTTTGCAGAAACATTTGAACGTGGTTACAATTCTTGAGATTAAATCAACAGTATCACTAACATGAATTCCTAGACACGAAGAAACTAGGGATAAAGCTAAGCATTTTCCATACATACTTGATTATGTAGAATTTATAGAAGCCTCAAGAAATCTATATAAGGAGAAACTTACGAAGAATGTGACAATGGAAATATGTGACAATATAAAGAGATTGATTATTTCTGCCCTTCCAGACAGCGACCAACACAAATAAAGAAACATATCTTTGGTTTAAATTTCTAGATTTTTCCATAAGTGTTCATGTCTGGAAAATGCAATCTTGTATGTGGTGAACAGAGCAATTATGAATAACATTTTCTTACTGTGCTAGGCTCTTGTCCAGGAACAAACTAATGGACAAGAAACTGAAAATGAGTACAATTTCTGAAAAATCTTTGTACTAATAGGTTTTTGAGAGTTCATAAATTTTCTATTGCCAATCGATATTTACTTCAGAAAACTGTGATTGGTGAAAATCCATTTTGAGACAGATATTCAGCTAAGTACCTGTCATTCTGACATGAAAGCAAAGGTTCATTAAATCATTTACCCTGTCACTAAAGCTGTGTGCAAATTTTGCTAGAATTTTCGTAGCACAAATTCTAAATAATCATAAATCTTTGAAGGTCACTGTCTAGCATAAAATTTCAGTGATTTTTTTCTATTTCTTCATGACTCACAATGTCATATAAAGTTCTAATTTCCAAATGCATACAATGTGCAGTATTTGTATTTGTCATTATCGTTAGGCAGCAACTATGAAGAAAAGCAATTGAAGTATTCTTCATCTGGACAATGTGCTTAATTCTTTCAAACCTGGTATCTATATTTATCTCTATTAGTTGCTCTGAAAAATGTTGTTAACAAAAATCACTTGTGTATCATTGCCTACTGGAAAAGACTGCAAGAAATAGAAAACACCAGTGGCTTATCAGAAAGGATAAGAATGAGGATGAGGTTACATGGTGTTCTGTAAGAGCTAGCATTCAATCTAGAGATCACATGTACTGAATTTAAGTACAATTGAAATAAAATGTAGTTCATTTAAATATAAGAAGTTGGATATTACAATGTCATAATAGTATTATGATATCACATATGAGTTGCTACATCGTACATCCAATAAGAATGTGTAACATGAATTTCTTTTATCTCAAATATGACGTGTCTTATCAGAAACATATTTTGACTGCATAACCATTGTGATATCACTAATCCATTGTGACATCACAAACTTATGTCCTCATAATTTTGGTAAAATGTTACCATTGTGTTATCTTAGGCCATTTTGAGCTCATAATGTGTTTTTGATTTCCTAATATTTCATGTATGACATGTGATATCAGAAAACTACTGTGACAGCATGACCACTGTAATATCACACTGCCAGACCTCATGAACATTGTGTCACATAGTGACATCATAAACCTCTTTGGACTTTATTGCATTTGTGTCAAGACATGCATTTGGAGACATCAAAATGAATTCATATATTCATTGTGAATAAATGACAATTGAGATCTACCATGCAATTTTGAGTTCAGCATCCCATTGTGACCTCACAAACCTGTTGTGATCTCATCACAATTTAATATTTATTAAAATAGATCTTTAGAAAGCAAAGTAGATCAGGTATGTAAGGATTTAAAATGCTAAATGCAATGACAATAAGCCTAGATGACTAAGACTAATTCTTCAATAGGCAAAAATGGCTCCATGGAACAGTTTCTGGTACACCTTACTTACTATCATTTATTCCTTCCATCTGGAGTTATTCCTTCTGTTTTTTCACAACTGTTAATTAGCCTCTGTGTTTTTGGTGCTGTGACTGACCATAAAGATTTCCAAATCTCACTAAGATTAACCTTATCATTGTGCTAAGACGTGACCACTCAAAAACCTGGAATCTTTGAATTTCTAGGATTAATCTTCACCTGTTATGTAAGCACATTCCTGGCATTAATTTCCATGAACTAATGAACAAAACTTTTTTTTCAACACAGTATACTACGTAAATAATATACTATTTTTTTCAACACAGTATATTAGGTAGATAGGTAAAGTATTGTCTACCTAACTATTGTCAGGTATCAGTATGAATGGAGCAATTATATATTTCTAGTATGGATTCTTTATTTTGCATTTACTAACTAAATGCCCTTTTTTTTGGCCAATCATGGGGATTTAATTCAAGGCTTTTTTCCCCTCAAGGGTAGCAATCTACCACTTAAGCCACAGCACCACTTCCAGTGTTCTTTTTCTATTTATGTGGTACTGAGGAATTGAACTCAGGGTTTCATGCATGCTAGGCAATCACTGTACCATGAAGCCACATTTCCTGAGCCCTAAATGACTTTCTTAAGATGGTATTACATTTTCATTGCATTCCAAAGTATCACAGTTTTGGCCAGGTGCTGAAAAGAATGTAGAAAACAATAGTTAGTCCAGTAAGCCTGACATTCCTCTTACATTACTAAGGAAGTACAGGTAAGACCTTCAGGACTCATAGAACTTGCATGTGACATTATTATGTAAAACAGCATAAACAGTCTGCTCCAACATCCATACCATTCTGTTCTACTTTCAAGGTCAAGAGCCAAATACCTAAGCCTTTTTTTCTTTGTTTGTTGGTTGTGGCTCTTGATCTCTGGGCCTAAGTGCTGTCCCTCAGCCTTCAGCTCAAGGCGAGCACTCTACCACTTGAGTTACAGCACCACTTCTGGTTTTCTAGTGGTTTATTGGAGATAGGAGTCTCACAGACTTTCCTGCCCAGGCTGGATTTGAACCGGGATTCTCAGATCTCAGACTCCTAAGTTGCTAGGATTACAGGCATGAGCCACTGGCGCCAAGTCTAAGCCTTTTGTTGATTGGATGTGTTTCCTAGGAATGAAGAAGGAGGATGTGGAAGGTGATGGTGGAAATATATGTGTATTTGCTTACTCTCCACATTTTTTGCATTTTTAAAAAGTGCTACTGATTAACTCCATTTATATCTAATTGACTATGCTATCTGCACAAGATGCAGATAAATGTAGACATTTATTCTGGTGGATAGTCACATATAATTAAAAATATTTTTATAGAAAAAGAAAAGATACTACATTACAAAATATAAAGTATTCTCTATAAAATGGTTTCTTCTAGTATTGAAAAGATTACTCCAGCTTTCTTTGAGATTTTATGCTGTCTCAGTATCAAAATATTCTCTAATTCCTGTAACATCTAAAGTATAAAAGCATGATTTGAAATTATCAGTAGTTTTTTAAATAAAGGTACATAATAGCTTCCTTCTTGCAAAGACATGTGATGGCAATTATTATTGATTATACTATAGTTTTCTTCTTTTTTTCTTTTTCTCTTGGCACATCATTGTATAACCTGCATCAGCTTCCTGTAAGTGAGATTTCCCTCTAATCTGCAATGTCAAGATAGGTCATGTGGCTTACTTCAGATTACAAAAATGAACCAGAAGTGGTGAAATACTATTTCTAGAGGAAGATTTCTATCCCATTATCTCTGCCTAACAGCTGATTGTTTTCCCTTACCTATAAAAATAGCATATTTCCAGAGGGAGTCTTCCTTCAAGTTACATTCTGGAAGAATAAAGCATGTTAAATAGAGGCAAAACACAAATACAGCCTCATACCTATAACACAGATAACACTAAGCTAATTTTAGAACATGATATTAAGATGTTAGTTTATTACCATCCTTGTATACCTTCATGAGAGTTGACTATAGTACACCAGAATTTAACAAATACTAATCAAGAAGTAAACAAATAGATACATGTCCTGTTTGAAGCTATTTAATTTTTTTCTATCAATAAGCATTCTGCATGTGATCACTTGCATATGGGGTTATCTTTTCTATAGATGAGTTTAAGCACTCTAGAGAGTGGTATCTCATAACCACAATCATTATCCAGACATTGTGATTGAGATGAGGAAGAACAAAATGTCTAGATTTCTCCTTCATTTACTCTTCTCCTTTTTCTAGTGTTAATTATCATCCTTTCTCCAAAATCTCGTATTAATAAAGGAAGAATGACACATTGTGGATATTAAACAAAAGGCATCCAAGCAAGAATTTTATTCTTTCAAAAATAGCTGAAATAAATCAGAGTGGCTCATGGAAGCATAAAGGCATTGTTTCTCCCCCCCCCTTCTCCGGTTTCCACTATAGTGACTGTACATGACTCTAAATATCTAATAACGCATTTGCTTTGGCTAAGTTTTTAAAAGATGAAATAAATAGTAATTTTTGTTTGCTTTTGAGAGTAATGAAATAAGATTACATTAATATTATGTGTTGAGAGGCTAAATTTTATCAAAATCTAAACATAATGAAAAATAGATGATTTTAGGATAAATAGCTTGTAGGTACATTTTTAACATGACATATACACAAAGACCAGAGACATCTTTTTTTCTATTCCATCTTTTATTCTTCTATTCCATCTTTTATTCTATTCCTCTCCACAGTGATTCAACTTCATGTAATTCAAATAGCTGTGTTTCTGAAAGAAAAAGTGAACCAGTATTGGTTGATGCATTCTTTAAAAATAGCAGTCAGATAAATATTAACCATATTACCAAAAATAGCTGTCAAATGCTCTGGAAAAGAGAAGCTTTTTAAAGAGTGTATAAAAAGTGACAGTACCAGAACTGTTTCAGGAGCTGCTCTTGGGATTTAAAGTTTCTAGGAGTTGACGTTATAATCAGGATTAATTACTTTCAGGGAACAATTTTTTTAGTTATATTTCATTGAAAAAATACACTGGTCAAATCTAATGAAATGATAACAGGATATAGTAGAAAGAATGCTACACATTCATTGTGGTAGCCATAAAAATTCCTTCGCAAAACATCTATTTCCCCAAATATGTAATTCCTCAAATGTAGATTTGGGTTATCAGTAAAATAATCACCTTTCATTACCAAGGAATGCAAATTTGAATAATTATCAGATGGAGGAACTATACTCAAATGGGTACTTAAAAGTCCCAGATTTAGTTGGAAAGGGCAATGATTGGGGACTAACCTCAGAAAGGTGTAAAGATAGTATGTTCCAAAGTAAAGGAAAAGACAATAACCAGATTGTAAAATCAAAAATAAAGGAAAAGACAATAACCAGATTGTGAAATTTCTGGAAAGTGGAAAAGAAAGTAAATGCCTTTTCCCCTGGAATCATCTGAATATATTTCAGCTCTGTTTCTGCCTAGACTTTAATCTAGTGAGACTACTTTTAGATTTCTGTCCTTTAGAACTGTAAAATGATAAAAACGGATAATTCAATCTACTAAACGTGTAGAAATTGGTTACAGCACTCTTAGTTTAGTAAACTAAGCTCAACAGCCAAGTTTTCTTGATGCAACTACAGGGACACCACATGTCTTAGTTTCTGAAAATAAGTATAAGTTGCCACAAACATGTCTTAGTTTCTGAAAATAAGTATAAGTTGCCACCACTTGTACTCATGTATAATGTACATACTAAAGGGCCTTGCATTAATGAAGTCTTGAAATTCTAAATAATATCTAAATAAGCAGCTCCCTATCTTTATTTTCCACATTTGGGGATCACTAATTACCAAAGCCTAGGGTAGGAATATGGAAATAAAATCTGTCTCCTGATATTATATATCATTTTGAGTTACAGTTCCTAAAATAATAAAAAATAAAGGAAAACAGAAACAGAACCTCAATTTTCTATCTTTCTGACCTTTAGAACAGAAATGAGAAAATCCAGTAAAGATACAGCAATCCCAAGATGATATTATAGCATCACCAGATGATAAGGGAGATAACAAAAATGGTCCTCTGAAACAATGGAAAACAAAATTTACACCTACAGACTGATACTGCTAGAAAATAGTTTCCTTTATGCTGTATTTTGTATTTTAGATTTCTTTACACAGCAACTTCCCTTTATTCGTATGCAAGTATTTGCACCCTATGCCCCAGGAACAAACAATGTTTCTAGATGTAAACAAGCATGATACTTAGAGTAACAAAGGCTACTTATGTTGCTATAGCTGATAAATAAGAATGATTTCGGGAAATAGTCAAAAAATCTTGAACTTCTTCATATCTTTTCTCTTCTCCAACATGAGAAGTCCTAGTCAAGGTATGTAAAATGTCAATAAAAGATTTTTTATTTTATTGTTTACATTAAAGCAAATACACTTTTCCTCTTTGTAAGCCTGACTTTGAAAGAGTCACACCCTCACAGTTATTTTATTGACAAAAGTTTACTGCTGTGATTTGTGTTTTCCTCCCCTTGGGTGTTGGGCTCTATTATGTTGGCAATTACACAGAATAACAAGATAAGTCCATTATGCTTATGTTAAAATTTCCAAAGTTATACTGTCTTCAAAAAGTTGTCTCTTCCGTTCTTCACTGCTAATTAAAGTTTATTTGTTGTTCTTTAAATGATAACAAAAGACTGATATTTTACCATGTACTGTCAGTGAAATAAGGAGGGTCTGGGATTGCTTTTTAATTGTTTTCAAGTATTTCCTTGGCTATTTTCATTAATGCCTTTCTTCCAGTCTTCTAACCAGGGACACAGGGTTACATAAAAAGATTATCCTAAGGAATAGGATGTTAGGGAGAAAAAAAATACATGTATAACTAAAGAGTTTCATCTCTTAAGAGATTAAAACACTCAGAAGACTTAATGCTAGAAGACTAGCGTTAAGATGACTTCAATGTTTTTAGGTCTTAAGGAAGTGAAATGCATGTAAAATGTCATAGTTTTTCCAAACAATGATTTTGGCTTATATTTTTCTATTCCAATGAGATAACTGACTTTACAGTCAATGAAAACCCTGACAAGGTTGGAGGGTATATTGATTTTAGGTTAGAAGGGTTAATGTTAGAAAGCCAAGGGAGATTCTTAAAACAGCATTGCCTATCACTTAGCAATTATACTTATGGCATATAAACATACAAATATGAATTGAGTGAGAATTGTTTTATTTACACAATTCATTGACAATTAAAACCAGAAAACACATCTCTACATTTATATGAACTAGTATATCTAGTGAGGATTTAATTATTTTACAATATTTTTTAACATTCATGTCAAAATATTAGTTTATTTGTAACTGTTTAAGTTTAATTTTTGTTAGTCAGGGGATTTGAAATCTGGGCCTGGATGCTCTCCCTCAACTCTTCAGCTCAAGACTCGTGCTCTACCACTTGAGCCACTGCCAGATTTTTTGGTGTTTCATTGGAGATAAGAGTCTAATGGACTTTCTGGCCTGGGCCTGCTTTGAACCATGATTTTCAGATTTCAACCTCTATAGTAGCTAGGCTTACAAGCATTAGCCACTGGCCCCTAGCTCATAATTATTTGTTACATATTTATGAAGAATTGAGTGGTAGTCCCATATATTTATATGTTGTGTAATGATTAAACTAGATCAGATCAAATAGTTGCTTTATGTAACATTACATTTTAGTGAGAGTGCTCAAAACTATCTTTTGGCTGTGTTGAAATATCTATTCTTAACTATGATCACTTTGGTTCTAGTAGTATAAAATTAATATATTTACTTTTAGTCATGGAAGTCTGCTAATTAAAGTTATATAAAACATGAATTGTAAAGTGAAAGAAATTCATGGTTCCATTACTTGTTTTAAGAAAACAAATATGCCTTTTGTTTTCAATTATATTTCTGTGGGAATGCGTAAAAATTGATAATAGTTAAGAGTTAAAATTGATAATAGTTACATTATAACAATTTGATTTAAACTTGTATTTGAAAATTGCATACTTAACACAAATATAATTCCATTTTCTTCTACCACATAATTTAAATAACAGTAGAACAAAGCCTGCAGTTAATGGCCTTTTGTGTAGAATCTACAAAAATCAGGAGGATACGACCTGAAGATTTTGGTTCAATGTAAGTCTAAACAAACAAAAATGTGAAAACATCTCCAATTATCCCACAAGAATTAGAAAGTGAAGATATGGCTCAAGAATAGAGTGTCATCATCCATGAGCAAAAATCTAAGGAGACCATGAAACACTGAGTTTAAGCCCCCAAAATGGTATATACACAAGACAGCAATAAAAAAAGTACTATGAACATCAACAATAAAGACAAAATAGTAGAAAAGATCATGAGAAATATTTTGTAAACGTCTGGAAGACAAATCATTTCACCAGAACTTTCATTCAGAGGAGGGAAAAGTCACAGTCTCATTTGTACAATCTCATTGTGGTTTTGTACAATCCCAGGTTTGTGTTGAAACCTGGCTATTGGGTTACACATGAATGAATAGATTGGATTACCTGACATCGCAGAGATTGCCAGTGACTATGCACCATCCCATTTCATAAAAATAAAAGTAATGCTTCTTAATTTAAGTAAAACATCATGTTAAAGACTGTTCAGTCCACATTGACAAGAGTCCTTATTTTGAGGCTTCAGACCAGTGCTTTTGTTGATAACCACTCCTACTTTACTGCCCTTCCCTTGTGTAGCTATACCTTACTTAGCTGGCATCTAGCAATGCTATGAATTATACCCCCTGACTGAATCTCTTTCTCCAGCTAGAAATCATTTCTTATGTTATCTATGTCTAGCATCAGTTGTTTTGTTACTAATCCCCACCAGAAAACTCTTACATTCATGTAAACCCACTATAAATATCCTAGTTATAAAAGGAAGTAAAGGAATAGCATTGGCTGAGGCTCTCATCTGTAAGCTTTCTCCTTAATAAATCTGTGCTACACAATCTCTTTTTTTCTCCACGCTTTTGAGCCTAACAAAAGATTGATTTATTTGATGTAATCCCATTTATCCAGACTTACTTTGAGTTGTTGTGATTCCTGATTTTTGGTAGTTTTCACATGTGCCTAGGAGACCTCGTGGTTCCCCTAACAATTCCGGTAATATTGTCAAGGCATCTGGTCTTAAATTACATTCTTTGATACAGAATTTTTCCTAAGTTTCCTATTCAGGGATCAATAGGATTAAATTGAGAGTTAGGTTTCTGGTAAGGTTTAGTTATCTAGTTAGGGTTAGGAAGTAGACTAGATTTTAAGGAAATCTGCAACGTTTTTGGAGATCTAGGAATTCAGTAAAAGTTAAGATCAGTGGAAACTATAGTATTTTTCACGATATGAGGATTTGAGGTTAATCATTCATAATAGGATAGAAATAGATTCAGGGTACAAGATAGATTCGGTGTCCAAGTCAAGGAATCCGTAGGACTTGGAGTAAACTGCAAATCAATTCAAAGACAATGAATATCTCTTAGTGTTAAGGTATTTCTAAACTCGAGTATTTTCCACTAATTTTAGGATTGGATTACTATTATAGTCAAGGTTACTCTTGGGGTTCTGACCAGGATTAAAATTAGGATTAGGGAAATGGAAGGTTGAGTATAAAATTGAAAAGTAAATCTGAGAACGACAGGCTGAAGAAGAGTTAGGACAAATGTTAAACACAGTATTGCTATTTACATGAGGATGATTCAGATACATTTAGGGTTAGGGTTCGTATTCCAATTAGGTTAGGCTTAGGGTTTGAAAAAGGATAAGATACTGGATCAACAAAATTCATGTTAAACTGGAGAACCCTCTTGAGATAGCTTTCTTAGAGTACGTGATATTATGAATTGATTCTGGACATCTAGCTCTCTTTCTTTCTTTTTATCTTTTCTTTTTCGGGTCCGGTCGTGGGGCCTGAACTCTGGGCCTAGTTGCTGTCCCTCAGCTCTTGAGCTCAAGGCTAGTGCTCTAACACTTGAGCCACCGCGACACTTCTGACTTCTTTTTTCTTTTTGCTTATGTGGTACTGAGGAATCGAACCCAGAGCCTCATGCATGCAAGGCAAGTGCTCTACCACGGAGCCACCTTCCCAATCCGCATCCATCTCTTTCTAATACTTTATTTGATACTTTCATAGCTTTGAGAGAATGTATTTCATATACAAAGTAATGCATATGCCATTATAAACAATATGCTTTATCAAAATATAATATCTAAATGTCTTACCTACATCATTCCAACTTATTTCAGAAAAAACTGTGCTATATTTCAGGGTAAAATTTTCATGTTCCTCCCTTTTATACTCTTTTCTCCATTCAGAGAGACCCACTACTGATAGATGGCTAATTAGAACCTAGATTTCAACATCCCTCACACAATGTTACCAAATTTTGAATTCGTGGGAGGACCCCACTGCAAACCTGCCAAACCTCTGCCTGATTAACCCATACCTGTTGACTCGGTACTCCCTCTACCTCTTGTTTTTACTATCCATCTCCCTCTGCTTTTTCTGCATTTCTTAATAACTTTACATCGACACTCATGAGTCTCCATCAGCAAAATAGATTTGAGAGAGGGAATGCAGGGTCCTTTTAATTGTAGACTCCTATATTTCCATTCAACTGTCTTTGTTTCATGAATGCCAAGAAAAAGGTAGGATAACTGGAATATTTGGAGGATATGATCAGTTAAATTGGGCCTTCATTGTTGACATCATAAGGAAGAATGCATTGGTCATGTAAAGATTATTTACTGACCACAATATTCCAGAAGAAAATGGTAGCTATCCAGAAAAAGGAAACAAGAACAGATTTTGCACAGATCTAATTCCATTTGGATGGGATAAGTAGAAAATAAAAATTGAAAGTGTTTTCATAAGGAATAATATACTGTTAAGTAAACAAGCAAATATAAACATAGTGGTCAATGTCTAATACTGCTGATACGTAAATACAAAACAATAAAAATATATTGTAAATTTACATCATTAGTTATTAGGTTTCTGTCTATTGGTAAGATGTTTGTTGTCTCAATCTCATTGTATGTTGTTGATATAATTTTTATTGTTTACTGATTTCCCAAATGTTCTAGATTACGTATTTTCAATTAAATGTACGTGGGTATAGATATTGTGTGGAATGCTTGCTTTGACTTGGAGAGTGCAGGGTCATCGCCCAAGCCCAGGGGTCAAGCCCCATGACTGACAAAGGAACAAAAATCATCCACCTGTTCCATTAGAATTTTATCTTTGGAAACAATGTCACCTATTTCTTATGATTAGATACTTCTCTATGCACTATGTATCTTGTCATTTAAATAAAGCATCTTTCATATTTTCATGTATCTTTAAAAATAGAGTAAGGAAATGAATGTATTTCCTGACATTATTACCCTTTCCCTAGTTTTCTCCTGCTTTACTTACCCTAGGTTCCCCTCTCCCTTTCTATTCACATAGATCCTATGCAGTATGATAGAAAGAATCCAAGAAAGGAGCCATTAAGAAACGACTTCCAGGATACACTCACAAACGGGCAAAGGATGCCTTCTCATTGAACTAGAAACAATTTGGTGACTTCAGCCACAAAGTACTTCAGAGGTATAAATTGTCATGTATACCAGACAAAATTTGAATCTGAAATATTTCAGGGTTTTGTTTTCTATATGAAGCAAAAATGCTTATTTTTTCAATCACAGTGAACCACAATGAGTTTAAACAGGATGTAAAAAAGGTCACATATGCAAATGAGGCAGAATTTTTTGTCAATTATGTAGAAAATTGATGTAAGAAGGCCAAATTTATTCTTTTAAAAGAAGCCAAATTAAGTAACTGTACGATAGGGGTTAAATGAAAAAAGTAGCAGATATTGTTTAAATTAGTTTGACACAGAGATTGAGATGAGAGAAACTTTATAGAGGTAAATTTGGTAGCGATTGATGAAACAGTTACAAAGAACATAGATATGCTTCTCAGTAAGTTATAGATACAAGTGTGAAAATGTGGGGGAAAGTCTAATTTGGGAAGAAAGGAACAAACAAACTAAACTAAAATTCATCCTTTCAGAGATGCAGCCTTGATAGTTCAGGAAGTTATGATGGAAAATAAGACTACACATGAGTGGAAGCAGCTAGGAAGGAAATGGAAACTTCCTGCCACAAAGAGTAAAAGGAAATAATGATTGAGGTAAGACAGAAGAGTAGGATTCATGAAGTCTGGAGAGAAATGGAAAATAGAAAAATATTTCCAAATAACAACATACTTTTTCTGGAAGACATTTCCCTCTGAACTCTTTATATCATATCCTTTTAATACACATTCAACAGAGATACCTTGTTTTTTGTCTTTCTCCCTCTTTTCCTCCCTCCTTTCTGTCCTTCCTTACTTCCTGTCCATTTCTGTTTCTTCATCTCTCTCTCCCTCTCTCTCTTTCTTTCTCTTTTTCCTTCTTTTTTGTGTCTATGGAGAACATGGTAGAGGGCCTGATCTAAGACATACTAAAGTGCTTGCTAGACAAGTTCTTTTTCGTGGATCAATCAAGAAGTTTTAAAATACTTAATGTTTTATATTTCTCACATTATCTCATTTTTTCCAATAATAGCATAACTAAGATATAAACCCATGATTTTGGTATTTTACATAATACATTTACCATGACTTGACTATCCCATTCAGTGTAAGATAAATGTAATAAATGAGTGACATTCTTTTCTGGCATCTCACAACTTTCCCTCATGCATCTCTACTAACCAGAAGATGCTTTTAAGAACTGACTCCAATATTAAGGTTGTTTGCCGCCAGACCCCTTCGGGCAAGAGGTTGAATTAGCCAGTGTTGATTTCCAAAGCAAGATATCCAAGCTAGTGATTTCTTTCCCTCATCTTCAGATTGACCGGGCTTCCTAATTTTGCATTTGCTGAACCACATATATAGACTGAATACATATTCCTTCTTAAGAACTTTTATACAGTAAAAAAATTGAGAAGCCGTATTTTGAGAGGTTAAATCTCAGTCTTTATTAAAAGGCCAGTGACTGAATAGTGGACTACTGTCTCAAAGACCAGCCAGCAAATATACTTAACACTGAGCCTTGAAGGCTGGAGAGGAACAAAAGAACAAAAACAATACCATTAAGCCAATTCAGGCTCCAACTGAGAGCTGAAGTGGGACTCCAGGGTGACCAGAAGGCTCCAACTGAGAGCTGAGGTGGGACTCCAGGGTGACCAGAGAATGCATGGAGCCAGAAACCAGTACATAGGACACAAACACAGAGGCACACGGAATGACCTGAGCTGGTCCAGGTCAAGGAGCAGAATCACAGGAACTCCTAGTTCCAGGGACTAGGGTGACAGGTTTAGTAACCTACAATTATGTCCCAGGCCCTGCATCCAGAAATTCAAGGTTGCACATCATCTAGGAGGCAGGGGCTTCTCCTTCTTCCACCATGAAGACAAGAAGCCAGACCCTACCATTCATCATGTGTCCAGGAGTTGTCTGGCCAGACCTACTCTCCTCACTTCAGAAAGAATTTAAAAAATTCCATCTTTCTCCTCAATAATACTACTTGTTGTAATATTTAGTAGGCTTTTTGGAAAAGAAAAGGAAAAGAAAAGCCATATTTTGCTGATCTTTTCTGTGATTATCACAGTAAAGTATGTCAGTGTATCATATATTATCCCTTAGTTCATAATAAAAAATTTCTGATATCATTAAGATACCACCTCAACCCAGTTAGAATGGCAAAAATCAAGAACTCTAATAACAACAGATGCTGGAGGGGATGTAGACAGAAGGGAACTTTACTGCATTGTTGGTGAGAGTGTAAACTTGTTCAACCACTTTGTAAAGTAGTATGGAGGTTCTTCAAAAGACTCCACATATAGCTTCCCTATGACCCAGCAATCCCACTTTTGGGCATGTACCCAAAGTTTTACAAACAAGAACACACTAAAGCTATCAGCACAACTATGTTTATTGAAGCATTATTTACTATAGATATGGAACTATTTACTATTTACTATAAGATATGGAACCAACCCAGATACCCCTCAGTAAATGAATGGATCAAGAAAATGTGGTTTATATACACAATGGAATTCTGTACCTCCATCAGAAAGAATGACATTGCCCCATTTGTTAGGAAATGGAAAGTCTTGGAAAAATTCTATTAAGTGAAGTTAGACAGACGCAAAGAAACATATCTTCCATGGTTTCCCTTATTTGCCATATCTAGTATATGTCTGAGTCAAGCAGAAAAGGTTACATAAGGTGATGTTAGGAAAATGAACCCTAGATATGTATTCAAATGTTTTTTTTTTCTTTCATGCGATTGTTTCAAAGGCATTTATAAGATTATTTCTTTGTTGTATTTTATGTCCCTCCCCCACAGTATAACCCCTGCTCTCACTGTATTTGATGGTATAATTTGTGGAGGGGAAGGGGAAAAACAAGTTGTTTAAATAAGGATACATGTGGACCCGTTGCAACAATGAGAAGTACAAGTCGTAATGTCGAAAACAAACTTTACAACTTTGGTGGGGGGGGCAGGGAGGATTGGGTGGAGGGCGGGGAGGTGTGGGAGGATGGAAAGGGATGGGAAGGGGAAACAAAGGAGGAGGCTACAATGCTTGATAAGAAATGTACTAATTATCTTGCCCAGTAATTGTAACCCCTCTGTACAGTATTTTCACAATAAAAAATAAATAAAATTTTAAAAAAATTGTTGAAATCCTAAATGCATTATAGTACTGGCACTCTCATATACCATCTTCCATATTACTTTATAAAAATCTTGCTGACTACGGAAAATATTTCAAAATGTACAGTTTCAAGGTGTATATTTCCAAAATGCATTTAAAAATTACAGTTATTTGTGACAAAAACAGATTACATTAATTGAAGCCTGAATGTGATTACTCTTTTGACAAAGAAGCATCTTATGGTGATTTATAGCAAGGATTCTAATTAGTCTACATATTAGATTTCAATTTATGTTTTCTGCAAAATTGTGCTCAAAATTGATTTGTTATAGAATTTGGAGGGTTTGGATTTCAAAAATATATTCTGTTAGCTTTATAAAACTGTCAGAATGAAAATAGATTATCTTTCAGTAGTAATCATAATTTTGAATTAAACAAATTTCTAATTTTCCCCAAAGTAGTAGACTCTCTGTACCGCTCCTTCTGAACTCTTTTCTTACTAATATCTTTGTCTCTTTTTCCTCGAACATCTCCCTTTTCTCTTTGTCTTTCTGTCTTTGTCTTTGTCATTATCCTTACCACTTTGATCCACAACAGATTCATGTGATGTCTTATTAACTGTAAAGTCTATGAGAGCACATACTATCTTGTGATTGTGTTTTATTTTCAGGAACACTCAAACTCTGGTATAACCTGGATGTATAGAAAACAGTTACATTGACATAAATAATATTTTCTCATATACCTAAAACATGTACATCCTGTTTTTGCTTATGTCTTGACTATGTCATAAAATACTTTCCCATTCTGGATTTTTGTTTGTTGTTGTTTCTTTTAAATAATAACAGGTCTTTAACCTATTGTGTGCTTTTTTGTAAATTTATGAATGGAAAAAAATTTGTATTCAATATAATTTTTCAATATTTTATTATGTTTATTACTTCCATTCCAAAATTTTGTGAATTTGGGCAGTATTGGCACTAGGGAAATTAATAAAGGAAAGTGCATACATTAATTAAGCTTCCCCAGTTAAGGACAAGCAATATTTTGAAGGCTTGATTCAGCATTCTCCCATCAACCAGTTTCTCTCTTTGATAGAGGAATGTCCTAGGTATTTTAGGCAGAGAATGCAACAGCAGCAAGCTTACCAATAATTTTAAATGTGGTTTATATTAGGTGTCAGCAACAACCAATTGTTTATCCATGCTAAAAAGGGTATTAAGAAATAGTATAGGTGAGTAAAATTAGAACAATAGAAGATCAAGTCAGCTCCCAGACCAACACAGATGTGTGAATAATAGCATAGAAGGGCATATTTTTATGGCAAGCATGTTTTACTTACTTTACTTTGTATTTTAAACAGAAAAGTGAATGCTTTTGCTAAATTTTTACTAAATTGGGTTGAGTTATTTCAAAAGTCATAATTTTTTGAATTTCATGTGTGAAAAAGTCATAAGCAAAGTCTTGATCTATTCTGGACTTTTGTTGATGAAGGTTCTAAGCAAAAACTCAAGGAATCATATACATAGAGACAAGAACCCTGCATTAAGTGGTTATTCTGGCATTACATGGTGTGAAAAGAAAAGAGAACAGAGTGCAGAGGCAATAAACTTTTCATAAAAGGAGGCAGATTGTAAAAATTCTAGGGTTTGCAGACACATAGTCTTTTATCTGCACCTCAGTCTCGAATATTGTGGTGCTAAAGCAGTTACAGACACCATGTAAGAGAATAAACCTGGTAGTGGTAAAATGTATTAAGAGATATAGATTGCCTATAGTTTACAATAATTAGTACTTTCGGTTATTTGTCTAATTTTTCCATTACTTATTCTTAGAAAAATATTCTTTGCTCCTGATCAAATCACAAAATAACGACCATAGGCTACTATTTGCAGATTCCTGGTCAAGAAAATTAACCTCTGAATAATAGAATCCAAACAGGGAAAGACAGGTGTTGTTTCTGAAAGAGGAAAAAGAATATTCTGAGCATTGCATAAAAAGTCATAATTTGAGCAAATTATCTCTGACATTCATGGGAGCTGGTTGACAAGAAGTTAAAATCTACACTGATTGAAATTTATAAGGTTTTTTGTAAAACATAGCCCTTTCATTATTATACAAGCAATAGAATATAGAGTTGCTTAAAAAAGAAGCTACCTCTTTCTACACATGATTCTTACACTTGCCCAACCCTCTCAACCTCAAAAAACTTGATTTTAGATGTTCTAGAAACCTATGTTTTATTCTTGGTCCTTTCATGATTTCCAGTTATTTAGCTTTTCTCATCTCAGTTTGCTGTTCCGTGAAATAAAGGAATCTTGGTGGATCAAGAAAAGAGGTGAGAGAGCAAGCCTTTATATGAAAGCATTTAGCAGAGTATGCAGAAGCTATTCAAATACTTTTTGAATTTTTCTCTCCTCAAAATGATTGCAATTTGATGTTCTATGTGCATTTCTGATTCTTGTCAATGGAATTATCTGTGTTCCTAATTTCAGAATTGATGAAATAGTATAGTCTGTAACACTATCAATCAGTATTTTCTGATTGAAGTATTGCTTGATCTTTTATATATATGCTTATATTGCATGGATTGTAGATGATCTGCAAATGTGTTAGACAATTCCCCTGTATCTCTCACCTGAATGCTAGGATGGTAGACATGAGACACCATACTCTCTTAATTGTCATGATGATATTGTTGGACATTGTACAGATGAGTCAAGGTATTAGGTGGATTTATGCCATTGTACATGTCTCAAATATCACTAATATGGGTAAATTTTCAGGCAGTTGAAAGGAAGAAAGGAAATGGTTTGTGAGCACCTCGTTTTACAATTCATATGACAAGAGAAGTTTAAAATAATCCTCAATAAATCTAGTTTTAATTTTCTTTTTTTTTCTTATACCATTTTTAAAAAAATTATTGTGAAAAAACTATACAGGGGGTTACAATTACATAGGCAAGATAATGAGTACATTTCTTATCAAGTATTGTAGCTTCCTCCTTTGTTTCCCCTTCCCATCCCTTCCAAGCTTTCCCCACACACAATCCTCACCCTATGCCCCACCAAAGTGAATAAAGAAACCTTTGTGATTTACCAATTAATTTATAAAAGAGGACTTGAGAAACTCAATGTAGAGACTGGTGTGTAGTATTTGTTCAATAACTTTTAGTTTCTCCCTTCTATTCCCATTATTAAAAATTCAATATTCTGCTTTATTCTATTTTATCTGAGACATTTGATTTAAAGAACAACCCTAAACTGAAAGACAGAAAAGAAGGATTTTATTCATATGTTTACAACTGGTATGCGAAATTTGTTAAACTTGAAATAAACAAACAATTGTGTATGAGTGTCATGCAAAACTAAGAATATATCTATAATTTGTTTTATTGAAAACATTAAATTATGATGACTTCCTAATAACTCCAAACTACTGAGCTAAACTTGAGCTCAGAAACAGTCTTAAAAATCACTGTTTGACATTTAATTCCTTCACAATTTGTTTTTATAAAGCACTCTAAAACAAATATGTTGATTAGCAAAAAAAAGTAATCATGATTGCTAAAATTTTAATCTGTTTAAATAAGCAAATTTGGCTACACACATTATTCTGTCCATTAGAACTCTTTATTTCTTAAAATGCTTGCAACTTTTTTCAACCCTGACCATCAGTAAAATTAAATTTTACATACAGATTCTTTTCCTGTGCCCAAATTGGAAGCACCTCAATTTTGTCATTTGAAATAGAACTTTCCATATGTTTGTCTCAGTGGAGAGTTAGGTTAACATTTAAGAACAGGAAATCACAGAATTAGATTAATAAAAAAGAAGACCAAATCAATGCATGAGTAAAACATGAAATATGTGAGGATCACAATAAGAGATAGCAGTATAATCTCAGGCTTATGGTGAGGGAAGAACAGAGATTTTTGCAGAAAAAACAGTTTTGGAGTTGTCACTGTTCTCAACTAGGTTCACTGTTTCAGTAAAACTACCGATGTGATATTCAATAGTACTGTGGTTAGGAAGATCCTTCTTCTAAAGTGAAATCAGAAAGAATACATGGTGAATAGATTCTACAAAAGCATGCAAGTTTATAATTACAACATTCTCAACATTTTTATCTCAATTCTTTTTAAACTGCAGCATATTATTGTCAATTTCAGTTAGCTTTGTTACTTGTAGCTAAATTAAGCACAGGTTGGGTGCACACAAAGACACATTTGATATTGGTGTGTACAAGTACGTTTTGAGATATGGTCTTAGCCTAGTGTAAAAAATAAAAGTAGAGGAGAAGGAAAGAAAGCGAATGTTAGGAATGAAAAAAGAAATACACAGGTGTAAGATCATTCTCTTATTATTATACTTATTAACAAAACTTCAGTAACATTCTCTTCATCAGGCATTGTAGGCACAAAAGGAATCAGAAAGCCCATGTGTGGAATGAGAGCTTTTATGGAGGACAAAGAGATATAAATAATTAAAAAATATAGTCAGAGTTATCATTAACAGGCCATTTTTTTAACAACGAGGAGCCTCTGTTTTGGCCTGTGCTGTTCAGGAAGGTCTGATGTATAGTTGCTGCAATTCAGGATGAACGTATGTGTTCGTGTGTGTGTGCGTGTGTGTGTGAGTGTTTGTGTGTGTGTTTGTGTGTGTGTGTGTGTGTGTGAGTGTTTGTACAATATCAAAAAGGAAATGGCTACAAAAAAGAATTCAGTTCAAATTAGTGTAAAATTCAGCATCAATATAAGGGGATGGACAAGACATCAAAGGAACATATATATGAATAGCCAACCCTTTTACACACAATTATTATCTCTATAACACAACTAGAATAAATGTAACTCGACAATTTTAAGGAATATATTTCTAGTTGTTGGACCAATATACAGTATTTTAGCATCAGAATTGTTGCTATTTGTTAGTCCCTGCTGAAGAAAGTAATAATAACTTGCTATCTCTAATGAAATACCAAAAGTCAGATAAACGAAAATGAAGTAAATGTACATGACTATAGATGATCTTCAGTGTAAGTGAAAATTATGACCACTTTTGAAATGAATTCCATATGCAAAAGTAGAAACTTAGATTTTACTGTATTCATTAAAGGACTTACTATGGAATAAACTTTAGTGAACTCTGTCATTATTTCTAGAAAATATACTGGAAACAAAAATCTTAAAATCTTTCCCTGAGAAGAAAACGATGAGCATAAATATGGAAACAATTACTTGAACTCAGTGTTCAAGGAACCAACTCCCAGGCTGCTAAGTCGCCTTTCATTCCCATTTATTTCATGTCTCTCCTTTTCCTTAGGAGGTACAATATTAAGAACAATTATATAGATAGACTTGTACAATCTCCATTTATTTTTCAATATTTCTATATTTTACAGGCAATAGGAGAATAACACTTTAGCACTTGATCTATATTACTTGTAATGCGGTCATGCAGAATCTTTCATCTTTCACTCTGACAAGTGGTATTGTACTCTGAAGGTTTTTAGTTGTGAGTCATTTCAGACTCTCATGCCATGCTTTAAGACAAAGAAACCCTGGTTTTATTTTGTAACATCACAAAATGTTAAAAAAAAAAAAAAAGAAAAGAAAAGAGAGACAGAATTTCAATCTTGGTAAAATGAATACAAAGTGAAAAATACAAATCACATACAAATTTCAGTAATAAATGCTATAGTTCACAATTTCATTCAGTTTTTGGAGTAGGGTAGATTTCTAATTATTCAGATGAGTTAGAGGATACATTATTATCCTCAGTCTTCCTTTTATTTCCCTTTCTATGAATAGAGTCTGTTCTCAATGTGAAGATATGTATGTAGTAATAAAAGTTATAGAAGACTGGAAGGTGGATCAGTGGTATAGTGCTATCTCTGCAGGCATGAGGCCCTGGGTTCAATTCTTCAGCATCATATAGGCAGAAAAAGTGGGAAGTGGCACTGTGGCTCAAGTGGTAGCATGAGCTGAAGAGCTGAGCGACAGCACCCAAGCACAGAGTTCAGGCACCATGACTGACAAAAAAAGTTATATAATTTAGATCATCTTGTTTCTAATGAAATTCAAGCCCTTAAAATATCGGATGAGTTCAATTAACTGATGGTTTTGAGGTTTGAACTGAGGTTATTGTGTTTGCCAAATAGTTATTCTACTACATGAGTCACAACATCAAGCTAAAGTCCATTATTCATTAAAATATATTGTAATTGTCTACTACAAAGGCAGGCAAAGATGTCTATGCATGACAGGAAAATAAAAATATGGTACCTAACTTGGCATAAAAATTATTATTTCAACTGTGAATAAGTTAAGGACTTTGATACAGAGAAATAACCCTGAATTGTCTATTTGAGGACAAGGTACTAAAACATACCCTTAGACATGTAAAGAGAGAAGACATATGATGTATTCTAGACTGCTCCAAATAGAAAGTAAAGAGCACAGAGGTCAAATCAATCCAAAATCTGAATTTGTTGAGCTGTTGAAAATGTTCAGTGCTGAAATAGCCTCTGATCAGATGTGATGTCTTCACTATAAACCACAGCTCTTTGTTTCTCCTTTCCCTACCACTTCCCATCCCTTCCCATACTTCCCTCACCTGATCCACCCCCCACAACCAAGTTGTAAGTTTGTTTGACATAATGACTTGTACATCTCATTGTTGCAATGGGTCCATCTGAACCTCTAGTTAAACAATTTTGTTTTTGCCCTTCCCCTCCACAAATTATACCAACTGCTTTCCAAATACTGTTTGAATCATTGTTTGCTTCTTAGTGATGAACTGTGTTAATATGTGGAGGCTTAAGCCTTTCTATGTACATGTCAAATTATTTGTGTCTCATATTCATGCGTTTGAAATATTTGGCTTGACATGGTGAAGTCTTGTTTCACCTTATTCTTCCACACTTACAAAAACAAAAATCTTTTTATATTAATTAGGGAATCATTGGTGGTCCCATTATCTTAATGGGATTAACCTAAACACAGATAAGTGCAATTTGGCACCTGGCAATAGTATTTAAAATAAATTATTTTTATGCAATGCCATCCTACACTATTGCTTTCCTATCACCTAATTTGGATAACCACTAAGTGCTCTATCATCTGAACAGATTGCAAATATTGCTTTCCCCCAACACTAGAGTTCTCAAGATTCAGATATGATAAATCAATTTTTAATGGGAGTCAGTCTTTAGAATCTCCTACTATTGATGTGTAGAATTGAACTATTCAAACAGACATTAATTATTCATATAGTTATGAAAAAATAGCTAATTATTCCACATCATTCTGAATCTGTCCCTAATAACACTAAGTACTGTGACTGTTATGTTACAAACATTTGCATATTTCACACTTCCTAATGGAATCAGAACTATTCTTTTGAAACATAGTTGAAGTTTTATCTATGACACTTCTTTTGTTATTGTATGGAATATTATTTATTATATCGCTATGATCTTTTGCATATATGGCTATAATTTTTGAGTCAATTCATGTTAGTCTTTGCAACAGAACAAGGCATATTGCATCACACTGTGAGATGCAAGAGTTTAGGAAAATGGCAACATTGAAAAATGATGAAATTCATCAGTTTTATAAAGTATTCCGCAGCCTGTTTCATCTTTCATTTGTTTTCATTTGATGCTTCTGTTGTGGAAATTTAGTTCCTCACTTCTACTTGACAAGTTCTCTACCACTTTCCCTTAATATGTATGTGCTCAGTCACATCTTCAGCCTCTATTTACACTGGTTGTTTTTGAGGTAGATCTCACTGTTTGTTTTCCTATTTATTTTTGAGAGGATTCTGTTTCCTATCCAGGCACACATCTAGAAACCACAATTTTATATTTTATGGGCTTCCTTTGGTGCTGAGATGACAGCCACAGGTCATCACTTCCACTTTCCCTTGCTCAAGATAGTGTTTCAAGGACATTTCTCTCTGGACTGGCATTGAACTTTGATTCTTCCATTCTACGCCTCCAAAGGAAGTTGGATTATAGGTAACACTCAGGGTATTCAGGTATAATTTTGGGGTAACAAGCTCTTCATTTCATATGTCACGTTCATCTTGAACTTTTCCAGTAGCCCAGATTCACTTAAACCCTGCCCAATTCCCAAATTCTGGGATTATAAGCAATCACCCCTATGCCTGGTTTCTTAATATTTGTTGTTATTATTTTAACTTTCACATAACATTTATGGGTAAGCAATCAACATCTGGATCTGAATCTCCTTGCTTCTTTTCTTTATTCCTACCTTAATTTCTTCCTTCTTTCTTGAATTCCTTCCTTCCTTCCTTCCTTCCTTCCTTCCTTCCTTCTTTCCTTCTTTCCTTCCTTCCTTCCTTCCTTCCTTCCTTCCTTCCTTCCTTCCTTCCTTCCTTCCTTCCTTCCTTTCTGTCTTCCTTCCTTCCTTTCTGTCTTCCTTCCTTTCTGTCTTCCTTCCTTCCTTCTTTCTTTTGATATACTTCAGTCTTTCTCTGAACTTACAAGCCTCCTGCCACAATCTGTTTAAGCTTGTGGCAAGGTAACCCAACACAGACACCCACACTATCCAAAAAAATGTGACATACGAATGTATCTGCTGAGAAGTATGATTAGCCAAGTACAAATCACTCTTAAAATTATATATATATATATATGTATTTTATTACAAAAAAATTTGTACAGAGAGGTTACAATTACATGAGTAAGGTAATGAGTATGTTTCCTATTGAGCGTTCTTACTTCCTTCTTTTCATGGCATAAATTCAATATTTCTGAATTTGGACAAATTTGCTTTGTGACCTAAAATGTTTATTGAACATGTTCCATGTGATGCTGAGAAGAATGTGTATTCTGGTGCTGTTGGGTGAAATATTTGGTGGAAGTGTATTAAGTGAATTTGATCTATACAGTTGTTTAGATATGAGATTTCTCAGTTGAGTTTTTGCTAGGATGATCTATCTAGGAGGGATTGTGATGTGTTAAATTCTCCAAGAATTAATATATTTGGACCTTTATGATGCTTGAGGGAAAGTAGTGTTTCTCAGATGAATGTGGGTGCTCTGTTTTTTGGTGAATATATGTTAAGAATTGTAGTATCCCCCTGAAGGATAGATTCATTAATTAGTATGTAGCGACCTTCTTTCTCACTTCTTGCTTATTTTAATTTGAAATCTATTTTATCTGCTATGTAGGATTGCAAATCTGGCCTGTTTATTCCAGATTTATTTTACTTTGTGCATATGTTCATTTTGTGGAAAGGGAGTGTCTCTTGAAGTCAGCAGATAGAAGCATCTTGCTTTTTGATCTAACAAGACAACCTATGTTGCTTACTTGGACAGTTCAGTCCACTAATATTGAGAATTAGGTTGCTCCTGTGACGTTATTCATTGTCTTGTGACCTGTGCTAACTGGGTTCTTCTTATGATTCTTAGATTTTCTCTTTCAGGCCTTTATCATGTTCTTATTTGATTTCTAGCTGTGGGATATTTCAAGTATCTTTTGTGGGGCTGAATTGGTAGAGATATATTGTTTGAATGTTTCTTTGCTGTGGAAGATACTTTATTTGATCTTTTCTTTGAAAGAGACTTAGCTGGATACAGTATTCCTGGTTCCTGTTGTTTGTTTGTAGGACACGGCATGTATAATTCCAGTCTCTTCTTGCTTTAATTAACTTTGGCTAGAAATCTGAAGTTATTCTGATTGTTTTCCCTTAATAGTGATTGATCTGTATCTGTAATACATTTAGGGATCCTTTCCTAGGGTCTCATTTGATCCTATGCAGATTAAAATGTGATAGCAGGATTTAATGTTCTTAACCATTCTATTTGTGGTTCTAAAAGTTTCTTGTTTTAGAATGGCGGTATCTTTTAGCAAATTTGGAAAATTCACTGCTAGGGTCCTGTTAAATAAACTTCCTAGACCTTTAACTTCTGTCTATAATACTTTGTCTACAACCATAAACCATAAATTAGGCCTTTTGATGGTGTCTTCTCAATATCAAACAAATCTTTCATTTTTCTTGGATTTGTCTTGAATTCTTGTCTGTTCTTTGTAATGTCTAGGTTCTTTCAATCCCAGAAGTTCGGTCTTTTGCATTAGCTAACCAACTGTCAATGCTTTTTTTTCTTTTTATTTATTTTAAATTTTCTTTTCTTGTAAATGTTCATATTCCATCACTTTGAATTCTTGCTGCAGCTCTGTTTAAAATCTTGTATGGACTCCCTTATTACTTGATTTGGTTTTTAGGGTTCATTCTCCAATTCCTTAGTTCAGTTCTTATAGTTTCATTAGACTCCCTTTCCTTCTGTTGGACTTCATTCAGCATTCCTTTTGTGGCCTTCTGTTTGTGGATTTCATGAATGCCTCTGTTAATCTTTGCTTATTCTCTCCTTCTCATGCAATTCCTGTATTTATCTTTGATTAACTTCCTCATACATATTAGGAATTTAGCCTCACCTCGCTCCCATAATTCCTGTAATACTTTATGGTTAGGCTCATTATGCTCACACACTTTCCAAGCTTTCAATCTTTTCATTCAGCATGTTTACCAGTAGTGTTGGTAGAGCATTTTTGGAACTCTCGTCTGGATTACTCATTTACAATTCTGTTGCTGATTATCATGAGGAGTTGAGTTTCCTGGATGACATATTTCTTGTGTTTCTCTGACTCGTTCTTCACCTTTGCATATTAAAAGAAAATCAATTTGGTGCTAGTACACTATTTTAAGGCAAGTATCAACCATAAACCTGTAGTTGCCCAGATTTTTTGATGCAGTCAATCTGAGTACAGATACAATCTAGTTCAACAGATACAATCTAGTTCAACAACAACAACAACAAAAAAAAACAACTATCGATCAATAATCTAAGAAAGTGAAAGAAGGATTCAGCAGACCAGAAATTAATAGGTTTAGGGAGAATAGTGAGAAAGTAAGATTAGAGGAATGTGGGAGGGAAAAGGAGTGAGGGATTCAGAGAGCAGAAAGTGTATAAGGAAAGGAGGAGGGAAAGTAAAAAAGGAAACGAAAAATACAAAATTTAAAAATTAAGTATAAAGTAATAATAGTACAATAAAAGAAGTTAAACCACAGTTTGTGAATTGAGGGATTGATATCTGAGTTAAGTATAAACACAATAAAGGATAAGGCCTAATAATAGAAGTTGCATATAAACCTGTGGATGAGTACAAACGCAACTAAGTGATGTAAAAAACACAAAAAGTCCAAAAGAGAAAAGTATAATAAAAAAATTTTAAAGCAGACACTTAAAATAAAAATGATGAAAAAAAAAACAATAGTAATTTTTAAAAAAATAGGTAGAAAAGAGTTACTCGAATTTTTTGTGTGGGGCTGTAACATGTCTGTACTCTGTGTTTGTAATCAGTCTCTTGGTGAAGTGTGTTTTGGAGTGACTGGTTTCTTAAATCAGTTTGAGCATACACAAAGAAGCTCTGCATTCTCAGAAACTATGACAGTCCTTTGAGAGTAGTTCAATGGGAGTTAAATATGCTTTGATCATCACAAATGAGGGAGATGCCTGTTTCCTTTATCTTGGAGTTGCTGTGGTGGGCTAAGTTGTGGGAAGGGTTGAGATCTTTCAACAATCAGTAGCTTTTCCCTGAAGGTCTAGCTCCTGAGACACTCACACAGCCCAGGTTTGAGCCATTTTCAGGAATTTTGTTTCCTTAGTTTCAATTACTTTTCTTTTATGCCTTCAACCACTGGGTCTGTTGACTTTGCTACAAGGCAGAGTGGCAGCCTCTGGGTTTGTTTAGCCAATAAAGAAAGTCACTCTTCCATGGGCTGAGCTCCCTCTGCCTGGGGCAAGCTGAGCATGTAGTTGAATTTACTTTGACCTGTTGAATGGCTCCTCCTGTCTTCTTCCAAAGGCTGAGTTGTGTGCTGGCTGCTCTGGCCAGGTCCTTATGAGTATCAAAGATTGTGATCTTCTCCATTGATGGGTGATGGGCTACTTTCCTGCCTGCTCCATGAGGAGTTAGGAAGTCGTGGGGTTACACACATCTTTCCCATGGTTTCAGAGTTGTCCCTCAATCTGCTACTGTCTGTGGTCAGCTGGATGAAGATTTTGACTCGTTGTTTCTTGATTGCAGTGAGTAGAATCCACTCCTAGACCGCTTCTAGCACCTTTCTCCTGGGCTCTCTCTGTTGGCAGTGGTAGGAACAAACACCACTACTACACTACAGGTATTCAAATCTGGATATACGCACTTGGATATTTCGTTTCTGGACAAAGTCTGTGTACTATGATGGCACGCTTGGTGTGACTGGCTAAAGTTGGACTTTTCATTAGAAACCTAAATCTGTTTTCTATGTGAGAGCTTGTTAATCCCCAGGTCATCATCCATCATCTTCCTGTACACTCCTAATTTCATCGTTTTTATCCTCACTGTTCAAACCAGAATGCATTTGACAAGAATTTTTTTTCTGGCAATAATAAGTCTTTGTAGATATCAATTAACATGAGGTAAACATTAAAATGTTATTTCAGTTTAATTGCTCTTCACTTTTCTGTGTGAATCAATGCAATTTCAGCCTTTGCACAAGGAAAAATAGTGATAATTCTTTAACACAGTGTGTTTGATTAAGCATTTAGGATGTACCACTGGCTAATGTCCAATGACATAGTCTATATATCGACACTTATATCCTGCTCAAATTTCAGTATATTCTCATTTGAGTACTTAAAGGAGCAAATAACTTGCAATGGAAAAATTATTATATGTGATAAAACTATCTCTACCACATACAGAGTCATCAGATATTTGTACACAATGGTCAGTTTTTATTGATCATTCATTTGAAAGAAACAATCACATAAACTTTAAAAGAGGAGACAGGAACATGATTTTGTAATTTACTACTTGAATTACACTTGTAGGGTTAAAACTTTCCTCAAGAAACATATTCAGTAGATCCTCCAGCTGAGGCATAGTTACTGCATATAAAATTACTACCTGCAAAAATACAACCATCATGCAATATTCTTGAAGATTGTAAGATCATTTATTTTGACATATTTTCATGTATTTTTTATCATTTCTTTCCTGTATGTTGGATGAATAATGTTGAAGACAAGAAATTTCACTCAAATGTGTTTGGTTCTAAACCAATTGAAAAAAAAAAGGATGCAAATATTGTTTGACTGATTATAATTTGAGATAATGAATTCTACAGTGTAAAAACAGGCATGAATTTGAATAGAAAGACATCTATTAATCGTTCAAATTCTTCTTTCAAATATTCTTTGTTATGCTTAATTTCCAATACTTTGAGATTTCCAACCATGGTAACAGAAGGATGAAGAAGGAACTGAAATTGCCAGCAAAGAAAATACATGAAATATGAAGAGGAAAAGGCGTAAAGGACGGTTCTCTAATTTTCTATTTTTTTTCATGCAGCAACGTGAACCATAAATATTTGATATCAAAACAAATGAAAGCTGAAACCGGCTGTAGAATAATTTATAAAATTGATTAATTTCACCATTTCCCAAGGCAGAATAATGTTTTGTATTGTTAGTTCCAGTAGAGTTTTGAACAATCAAGATAAGTACTCAAATGGTTTTTCTTGATCCATTCATCTACACAGGGGCCTCTGGGTTGGTTCCATATCTTCACTATGGTAAATAATGCTGCAATAAACATAGTAAAGGATACTCATAGGATTGATCTACCTATCAGAATTTTAAAGATTGCACTTAACTAATTTGCCTAAAATTCTTTTGTTCTCTCTTTGTCTTATTTATTCAAGCAGTACCTAATTGAAAAAGTAGTATTCAAAGAATTACTAATAGGTGCTATCATTCTCATTCATTTCAAAGGGAGTTGAATATGAGATATTTAACAATACTCATCATTTCTATGTTTTAGATCTACGTTTTCTTCTTTCTTGTAATTTTATTGTCATGGTGAAATGGAAAGGGGGTATAGTTACATAAGAAAGATAATTAATGCAATTCCTCCAAATTTCTCTCTCCGTTTCCCATCCAAGTTTTATATGTCATATCCAATATATTCTCTTGTTTTGCTGATACATATGTTCCCATGTTGGTATTTGTCTTACCATTTTCTTGTTGTGGAAATCCATGTGTATGTTGTATTATTTCAGTCTAGTTTTTCCAATTTAATGTTATGGTGACTGCACAGTCTCTGAAGATTTTTATAACTCTTTTGAAAGTACATCTGATTTACTAACCTGAATGTACTATTAGGAATGACAGACATTTTAAAACTGTGACAGGATTTGATGTAGCGTTAGTGTGGTCTTGTTTGTGAACATTTGGGTAAATGACCAAAATTGGGATTGCTTGGTTAAACTGAAGCTCTCTGTGGAGCCATTTGAGGAACCTCCATACTGCTTTCCAAAGTTGGACAAATTTACACTCCAACCAACAATACAGTAAGGTTCCCTTCTGTCCACATCCCCTCCAGTATCTGTTGTTATTAGAGTTCTTGATTATACCATTCTAACTGGGGTGAGGTGGTATCTCAATATTGCTTTCCTTTGCATTTCTTTAATGGCTAGGGAGGTTGAACGTTTCTTCATGTGTCTATTGGTCATCCTTCTTTCCACTTCAGAGAAGTTTCTCTTTAACACTTTAGCCCACTTATAATTGGGCAGTCGTTTCTTTGAAGATTTGTTGTTGGGTGATTTAATTTTTTGGTATATATACACAATGGAATTCTATGCATCCATCAGAAAGAATGACATTGCCCCATTTGTTAGGAAATGGAAAGACTTGGAAAAAATTATAAGAAGTGAAGTAAGCCAGGCCCAAAGAAACATAGGTCCCATGGCTTCCCTTATTTGCAATAACTAGTATATATCTGAGTTAAGCAGAAAAGGTCAAATAAGTTGATGATAGGGAAATGAACCCTAATATATGTATTCAAATTTTTCTTCTTTCATGCATTTGTTTCTAGCACATTTACAAGATTATTTCTTTGTTGCTTTGTATGTCCCTCCTCCACTGTATAACCCCTGCTTTCACTGTTTGAAGTCGACATAATCTGTGGAGGTAAGGGGAAAAAACAAATAGTTTCAATAGGGATAGAGGTGGACCCATTGCAACAATGAGATACACAAGTCGTTATGTCGAAAACAAAATTTACAACTTTGGTGGCGGAGAGGAGGATTAGGTGTGGGGATAGGGGGAGGATGGAAAAGGATGGGAAGGGGAAACAAAGGAGGCCAGAATGCTTGATAAGAAATGTACTCATTATCTTGCCCATGTAATTGTAACCCCTCTGTACAATATTTTAACAATAAAAAATGGTTTTTCTTTCTTGCTATTTTTTCTAACACATTTATAAGATGATTTCTTTGTTGTTTTGTATGTCTCTTCCCCACGGTAAGTCCCCCGTTTTCAATATATTTGATGTTGGTATAACTTGTTGAGGGGAATGAAAAAAACATTGTTTTAATAGAGATAGAGGTGGGCCCATTGCAACAATGAGATGTACGAGACGATATCTTGAAAAACCAACTTTACAACTTTGGTAAGGGAACGTTGGACGGCATAGATGGCAAGGGGAAACAAAAGAGGAGGCAACAATGCTTGATATGAAATGTACTCATTACCTTCCTCATATAATTGTAACCCCTCTGTAAGGTATTTTCACAATAAAAAACTTATTGATTAAAAAAAAGATATTCAGCATGTGTTCCCACTTTATCTAGGTCCTTCAATATGAGTAATTACTGGAAAATAAACTCTTCAAACTACTTCTTTCATTTTACTCAATGCTCCCCTCTTACAGCATTATTCTGTCACAACTCTCGACAGTAGTGTATTCATGTCTAAAATTTTTCTTGAAATGCTAATTCAATTTTCAGTGTGCATCCTGTGTGTGGAGCATATAAATATCTGTCTGAAAATTCTATATGATATCAAATTTTGTAATGATTTATCTGGTATTTAAAAATCATACATAAATTGAAGCGTACTAATCACTGGTAAAAGCTAATCTTGTGACAATACAGGGTTTTTACTGGATGGCAAAGCATACATATATTGCAGTAATTTTATTGAAGATTGGCTACCCTTACATTACAATTCCTATGAACAATGAAATAACTTATGTGAGAAAAGCAAAAGAAAATTGATATTTGAAAATTGTATTTGAAAAAATTATGAAGAACCATTGTCTGGTTCTCTGCAAATGAGAAGCATGCCCTTTCAAAAAATTGTTAAGATTGAATGGGTGGGAAAAATCAAACTATTCTGACTTGAGTCATCACCTATTTATTTATGAATACTCAGTTTTGATAATGCTACAAAATGCTACAAAATTATGTGTACCTTTTGGACTGGAGTGTTTTTTTTTAAAGGAATACAATAAAATCGTATTGATATATTTTCCATGCAAAAGACCTTAACATACATTTTGTAATCTGGAAATAACAAGGATACTCATAGGATTGATCTACCTATCAGAATTTTAAAGATTACACTTAACTAATTTGCCTAAAATTCTTTTGTTCTGTCTTTGTCTTATTTATTCAAGAAGTAGCTAATTGAAAAAGTAGTATTCAAAGAAATACTAATCGGTGTTATCACGCTCATCCATTTCAAAGGGAGTTGAATATGAGATACTTAACAATACTCATTCATCATTTCTATGCATTAGATCTACGTTTTCTTCTTTCTTTTAATTTTATTGTCATGGTGAAATGGAAAGGGGGTATAGTTACATAAGAACGATAATTAATGCAATTCCTCCAAATTTCTCTCTCTGTTTCCCATCCAAGTTTTATATGTCATATCCAATATATTCTCTTGTTTTGCTGATACATACATTCCCATGTTGGTATTTATCTTACCATTTTCTTGTTGTGGAAATCCATGTGTATGTTGTATTATTTCAGTCTAGTTTTTCCAATTTAATGTTATGGTGAATGCGCAGTCTCTGACAATTTTTATAACCCTTTTGAAAATACATCTCATTTACTAACCTGAATGTACTATTAGGAATGACAGACATTCTAAAACTGTGACAGGATTTGATGTAAAAATACAATAAAATTTACTAACTTTGTAAGTAGTTTCTTCATGATTTTATATGAATTCATTAAACATTCTTTTTGTTTTGCTCCTTTTCTATATATCACAGTATGAAGCAATATGCATTGTTCTGATGAGAAGACTAAATGAATTGACTCAAGAATTATAGCCACATATGCAAAATACAAAAGTAATGTAATCATAATCTTCAATATAATTACACAAAAGTGTCATGCATAATGTAGCCCTGTGTTCAGAGAATAGTTTTGATTCCATTATGAAGTTTGAAAACTGCAAATGTATGCAAAGTAATAACAGTCACAGTATGTAGTTTTATTAGGGAAATATTCAGAATGATCTTTAATATTTAGCTATATTTTCATAAATATATGTATGTCACATATCTGTGTGAATAGTTTAATTCTACAGGTCAATCTTAGGAGTTTCTAAAGAGTGACTCCTGCTAAAAATTGACTTATCATATGTGTATCTTGAGAAATATAGTGAAGGCGGACATCAGTATTTGCCAAACATGCAAAAGATGGAGTGTAGGAGAGAGTCAGTTAATATATCATTAATTTTATATATTAATGCAAGATTTCATATTGCACTTAATCTGAGTTTGGTTTAATCTTGTTGAAATAATGGGACCATTGATGGTCCCTAAATATTCTAAGAAAATTTTAGTTTCTGCAAGTGATGAAGTATAAGATGAAACAAAATTGCATCATGTCAAAACAAACATTTCAGACACATGCTTTAGAGAGACTTACACAAATAAATTGGCATGAACAAAGAAAGGCTTAAACATACATACATTAACACAGTTCATCAATATGAAGAAAACAAATATTTAAACAGTATTTGGAAACAAAACGGAAAGTATTGTTTTGACCTCTCTTTTCAAATGTTCTCTCAAGACAAGTCTCTAGAATAAAACTATAACATGAATATCAGAATCTTTTGGATTTATACTTGCTTGAGAATGTAGTTTTCTAAACTGATATGACCAGAAACATTCTGCTACTGCACATATGATGAAACTTGCAATTTTTAAGAAAATTCGATAAAAATAGACATGGGAAAAACGAGATAGAATAGTATCTGTTCATTATTGCATAATCTAGACACATCCAACAGCTGAACAAATAATCTATAGAAATAGTGTTTGGAAGGTGAAAAAATGGTTTGTCTTTGTTGATATCTCCTAAAGTGAAGCAGAACCATTCAAATAAACATTTCTGATGTGAATCATTTCTATCTACTTCAGAAAGGGTCCTTGCTCTGCTTTGATGTTTCTGATTAACTTCATGAGATATCAAGCATTGACATATCATCCTTTCCTTTATTTTTTCATAGGTTTCCATATGTTTGTTGCACTTAGGGATGGGCCTAGATTATACATTTAAAGGCAAAACATAGCCTTCTATTTCTTCTCTCCAATATTAGTTTGCTTGAATTGTCTGAAAACAAGATAAATTGTTCTACTCATAGAAATATAGAAATGATTCAGTTCCTCAGGATTCATAAAACAGCAATTCCAGATAAATGTGTAAACACAAAATATCCTCTCCTCATTATTGTGTCACCAAATACTTCATTTTTCAGTAGTTTTCTTTATATATATATATGTATATATGTATATATATATACATATATAAATATATATAGTAGTTATTTAAAGAAGAATCTTGCCACTGATAATACATAATTCCAGTATACATATTTATGTCTCAATATTCTCAAATTTTGTATATCCCCAAATCTTTGGTAAATTACTTGGTATTTATGAAAAGTATTGATATGCAATCAACATAATACTAGACAAGTGACATATACCACGAACCACCTTTTATATATGAGTACAAACTTCAATCCAGCTTTTCAAAAATTTGCATAACATTTTTAAAACTTAATTGAATTTCATTTGTTCTACATAAACCTATCAATAAACTAGAGTTGAAAATTCTATCATCGAAAATTGTATTTCAGAAAATTTGCCTATAGTTTATATTATTGTTGAATGATGCAACAGCCTATATAGAATGTACATAAACCCATACATTCAAAGATTTTCTCTATATCTGTTATGTTTTTATTTTGTAATATATGGTAAAAATATGTGTATAAGTAAAAATATGTGATATATAAATAAAAAAAGTCTTCTGGGAACTTTTCTCTCTCTTGCTGTTTTTATTTAATCAAAAAAGGGAATTAAAAAATATACAAAATCAGCCTTATCTATAAGGAAGTCAAAGAATGATTTTAGCAGAAGTTGGATAAGTTCTATAAGTACCATTTTGTGAAATCGTCTCCTAATAAAAATATTGATGAATAAAAAACTAAACAAGGAAAGAATAATATGTAAAGATTGATTTATTGTGGCTATATTGACCATAAAAGTGTACTTATGTCTAGGCAAAACAACTTACAAAGATTTCTATTCTAGTGAATTAGAGTCCACCAATGCGTATCAAAGGGAAGTGGGACTTTGTCTTTCAGCTTCAGTCCAGAAGTGAGAAATTCCATTGTCAAGTGCAGAAGTGTGACTGAGTTTTCTCAGTTCGCAAAATGAAAGTGAGGTTTATGGGCTCCATCGCAATAATGGTGGCACCACTAAGAGAAGTCACTATAAAGAAGATGTTGCTGTGGAAGACCTACTAGTGGGACATCATCTGTCTTTGGGAGGAAGAGATCCTGAATTGTTTGGGGAATCCAGTTAATTGAAGGAGACAAGTAACAGTCTCTTAGCCTCTTTTCCTTCTTCTATGTCTTATAAATTATCTCTTTGGCTCTTGTATGTGACTGGACCCTTTCTTGCTTTCTATCCCTGACATCCCAAACGTAGTTCTTATAATTTTCTCCAACTAGGCATGATTGTTGCATGGGTAAAAGAACGAAAATTCTTCACTTCCTTAGACTTGAGAAAGTAGCTATTTCCATACTGGCGAACTGGAAATTTACTTTTATTCCCGTCACTTTTATGTGCGTCAAAGTAATCAGAGATTTAATGTCTTCTGGCCCTGCTTCATGGCCACTAGACATTGTACTACTGAAATTTACTACCTATTGAACCTCAGGACCAATCTCAAACTTTGACTCTCATAAGTATCACTGATTTCTTTCCTCTCTGATATGTATCATTTCCAAGAAGCAGTTTCCTGTATAATGATGCCAACTCACCATATAATCTGAAGAGAAAGCAAGACATATACCTTAAGATGAGTGTTTATTTTCAATAGGTATTGGATATTTGTAAAAGGCATTCGAATTTGTTAATTCGACATCCATAATTTAGAAAACTTTTTGAAAATTGTCATGATACGTCATTCTGTAATTGTTTAGTATGATGAAATTAATGCCTGAAAAATATGCAATTTGTTGAGTTCATGAGTTATACATTTCTATTGCTTGTTATAAGTGACCCTAATGAGTGAAGTAGACAGAGATATCAACGTATTTCATTTCACATGTGTCTAGCCACGACAAGTATTAGAGATGAATAGGTCCTACCAGGTTGTTTGTCATGTAACTGCGGAAATCACAATATTTAAAACATGTGATTTTGAAGCATTTAATCATGGTTTTCCACAGAGAATTTTTCTATCTGCAGGACTTGCTGAAATTTACCTCCCTGTCACAATGGAAGAAGGTAAACATGTGTACCCATTTCTTTTGGTCAAGTTCACATTATTTTGTTTTCTTTTTGGGAATCACAGAAGGTATATTGACAGGAACAGGGAAAATGATAGTAGGATTTCTCCTCATTTTGTTTCAAATATTAGATGTGCTTGTCATTTTAATTATTACTTTTTGTATGGTAGGTTGAAAGGTAAAAGAGAATGTTAATTTTGGGCACTTTCTATATTGAAATGTAAGGACACAATTAAATCAGGGACACTCATTGGATGTATGTTCTCAGAAGATAACACAAGCTAAGACTTCCATTTGACTCAAAGCAGCAATAATTATTTACTTAGAATGAATACTTTTTCATAATACTAAAAAGTAACAATTACCTAATAGGAACTGACAGTACATCAGAAGTTAAATTCCAAATAATACTCTTGGTCATATTTTGAATCTACATTCTACAAATAGGGATTTCTCAGTTAAGGTATAATTCAAAAGGGAAATAACAGTGAAGATTTGTATTTTCCCCCAACATATTATTTTTCCTGAGATATTTTTCATTTTCAAAGGAATCTGTGGATCCTGAGAGGTTATTGCAGTGTCCCTCTGATTAAAAAAAGATCACAAAATAGATCATGCAGAAAGGTAATATTTCCTTGGAACATGTAGATATTACCTAACTTCTTTGGTTCATTGATAAATTTGATTATTTTTAAGATAAATTATTGAAAATGTATGTGAAACATGTGAGAGACTCTGTGGGGCAGAAATGTTATGGAGAGATTTTTGTATTCCTTCTGAAATCTCTGCATCATGTAATGGAATGTAATACAATGAAAGTTTTACTTATGTACTTCTCAAGTTGTATTTCTAGATCTCTATTCAATCAGGACATAGGCAAAATGTTTAATGTGGGCAATTATGTCAAAATGTGTGTGACATTTTTCATTAGATATTAGAGGAGGTTTTCTTAGTCCCCCCATTGCCTAATGGCCAAAATGTAAATCGATGTCCTTCTTAAACAATAAAATATTTTGTTAAGACACCACTGTATTATCATATGGCCTACAATTCAGTTTGGATACTTTAGTTTTCAGGCCATGGTCATCAGTTGATAGCCTAGGAGATGCATTGTACCTCTTTTCTATACTTAGGGTACTGAATACAAAATTGCTCTTCTTATTTTGATCAATATTTCAGAATAATTGAAGTTTGACAGAATTGTGGGTAGAAAATTATTTTTTAAATGTAACAATGCTGAAGTAAATTTCAGAACACTAGGGGAAACACAATTTCTGCTATTGTGTTTGTAAAGAAGACACATTTGATGACCCTCCACTTTGGATATTTTCAAATATATTTTCAGTCACACTTTCTATTCATTTATAAATTGTGTATAAATAATCCATTGGTAAACATAGTACACATACACCAAAATTGAGTATACATGTATGTTTCTAAAGTTCGATATAATATTTTATGGAGCCTATCACTAGTTCCTCATATTGAAATCATATCAATCTGAGATTTTGAGATCTCTGTATCATTTTTTTTTATGCCAGCTCATACAAGGCAGTCAATTGACTCATCTCCATTGACACAAATGAGAACAGAGAGAAGAGGTGCTAAGGCAAAAATTACAGAAGTCTAGGCCACTAAAATAGGATGCAATAGCAGAGCACACAAACTATGGTGTCAAGCCCCATGATAGTCATCGTGTACAAATAAATCTAAAAAGAAGAAATTTGATTTTTTTCACATTTGAACTTTCGTTACACAGAATCATCCTAATATTGCTGCCAAAGTGGCTACTTGTCCCTTCAATGCTCTCCAACTGGTTCCACGAGATCAAATCAGTAAACATGTTGCAACTTGTATGGACAAAACTTTCCTTGAAGATGATATAGGTAAGCCTGGTATTTAAAACACAATCCAAATCAATGTAGGGAAATTGCACCAGAATCCTACTCTGATGGTAGATTTCTCTTTGTTTGTAGTCACCATCATTTGGAACCAGAAACAAGACAAGAGTTCAAAAAATACTGGGATGAAGGTAAAAAGTGTGTTGTTTTTCTCCATTTTCTGTGATTGAATCTCAGCTTATGCTAATGCATGAATTGTTCCTTTAGGCCTGAAATTAAAATTCTTTGTTCAGCTTGGTTTGTCTCCTATGCTAATATCAATAACATATATGAAGAAATGCAGTCCTAAATAATCAAAAACCATGTCAAATATCTAACTGATTTTCGTTTTTTTTTTTCACAATGGCTAAGAACTTTTTCTTTCCAATGTTTATTATCTACCTAAATGTTTTTTGTAAGGTTCTTAAGGCCATCAAACTTGATTTTTTTTAATCAATGTATAATGTTAGCACCAATCTAATAAGCATCTCAACAAAGTATGTATTCCAACCTTTGGAAGATTCATAAGATCCTAGCCCAAGTTTTGTTGGGGGCACAATCAAATCTTCTGGCAACAACAGTTAAAGAAAATTCTGTTTTAAGATAATATTTTCTGTCAATATTGAAAGTAAATAAATAGGATAAATGAATAACAAACTTTCTGTTCTGCATACACATATATTTTGTTCACTACAAACAAAGTTTTGGATTGCTGTCTGACCTGGTGACCCTATGATTGGTGGCAAAATACAAGTATAGTATCATGAAGACCAGTAAGAAATGCAATCAAATAAAGTATTGCAGATCAGAATTACCATATCTGAAAGATCTTCTCATTCTTTTATATTTAATTTAAATGCAGAGATAACAGTGTTATTTTTGACCAGTACTTTTTTTCTCATTTTCATTGTTTCAGGATTCACTCATCTCATCAATTATGAAAGGGCAAATGGGACTATCTTCAAATGGTAATTGATCAATGTATATAATTGTGTGTGGATGTCATGTCTTCATTCTGAAATTGATTAATGAATAGTGTAGTAAGAACTACTTGGTTTGAATTGTCTCCTTGCATTATTATAAAATTATTTGAGGAAAGTCTTGAGATGACTTACAATATGCAATTTGCATTGAAATATATTAATGAAATATATTTAGAGCTATTCTTTAACCAGCAATATATACATGGAGTTCACATGTCACATTCCTGAATAAAGTTTGAAACACATTGGATGTGGTATAGATAGGAAAATCAAAATAAAATATGTAACTACAAAAATTATTGTATCTCTTATTGAGTATTTATGAGATTGTTTAAAGAATTGTGATTGCTAGACTAAACTTGTCTTTCTAGGGTCACAAAATAAATTGTTCTTTTTTATTTTATACAATGTCAAAACAACAACTCTCTCTTCCTGACATAAGGTGGCAAATAAAGGAACAAATGAACAGTAATTGGGCTTACATGGAATTGTTTCTAAGCATTTATTCCAGGTGGAATCATGTAATTTGTGTTGCTTGCCAATAGGAATCATCATACTTTTTATAAGTGGGAGAGTGGATTTTAGATGTATTGATATTTTCAAAAAAATTTCTTTTCCAATCAGTCCTCCTGTTTAAAACAAGCTTAGTCCACTTAAGACCAATTTGTATTTATGTGAGCCTGTCATCACAACTGTGACTCATATATTCTTGTGAGAAAAGGTAGTAAGCATACTAGGAATTTGTATTCATTTTCTGCTGTGTGTCAAACATATTACAAGGTTATGTGAAGGATGAATTGGCAGTTTATATAGGTTAAATAGATAAGTTTATCCTTGCATCAGATGACAATTTTCTAATTCATGAGATTATAGAGGATGAAAACACATACTGCTTTCACACAGAATGGGTCAATTGAGTATTTGATCAACAGAATACTTTTTGTTCTTGTGATTAGGGAATTTCTTATCCTCTGTGATGCAGAGGAAAGAATATGTCATGGGAAATGACTTTTGGGGTCATAAAACCATTTGGGCAAGGCCAAGTGATTATGCTGTTCATTCTAGTATCTCTCATATTTGAAACATGAGGCTCTTATAGCAGATTAATAAAATCAAGGAATTTTCTCAGATCCATTTCTGGAATTAATCCCCTCAAAATCAAAACAATAGAGCATTATCCTTTAGGAAAATCGTGGTTACTCGTGGACCTGCAATGTGCATGAATATTGTGATAAAACAAGCAGAAACCTCATCAACACACTCTAGATAACAGAACAAGGAAGACTGGCAAATGTTGCTTAGGAAAATGTAGGAGGCTGAGATCTGAGAAATAGGTTACAAGGCAGCCAAACAGGACCCATTGTCACACTCAATTAATCACCTCATAAATGGAAGTAGCACTGTAGAGCATTAGAGCTCTGAAGAGCTCAGGGACTGTGCCCAAACCCAGAGTTCAAGTCCAGCGAACAACAACACAAACTGAACACAGGAATATAATGCAATTTTGATCACTGGTATTTCTGGCATTTCCAAAATCTCTGAATTACTTTCATCCACATAAGACCAAGTTAGATTTTATTCATTCCCTACTTGTAGTGTCTTGTATTTTCTCTTTGAAATTCAGAGTAGTGTTTAATGCAGTGATATTATTACTTAACTTTTTTTGTGAAACTACTGTACAGAGCGGTTACAATAGTTCATGAGCAAGATAATGAGTACATTTGTTATCAAGCATTGTAGCCACCTCCTTTGTTTCCCCTTCCCATCCCTTTCTATCCTCTCCTCACTCGCTGCCCTGTACTCCTCCCCCCCCCCCTCGCCCAGCGCACCAAGGTTGTAAAGTTCTTTTTGGACATAATGGTTTGTATATCTTATTGTTGCCATGGGTCCACCTGTATCCCTATTTAAACGATTTGTTTTTTCCTTTCCCCTCCACAAATTATACTGACATCAAAGATAGTGAAAGCAGGGGTTATACCATGGAGGAGGGACATACAAAGCAACAAGGAAATAATCTTATAACTGTGTTAGAAACAATCTTATGAAAGAAAAAACATTTGAATACATATCTTGGGATTCATTTCCCTAACATCATCTTATCTGACCGTTTCTCCTTGTCTCAGACATATGTTAGTTATTGTAAATAAGGGAAACCATGGGATCTATATTTCTTTGGGCCTGGATTACTTCATTTAATATAATTTTTTCCAAGTCTTTCCATTTCCTAACAAATGGGGCAATGCGATTGTTTCTGATGGAGGCAGAGAATTCCATTGTGTATATATACTACATTTTCTTGATCCATTCATGTACTGAGGGGCATGTGGGTTGGTCCCATATCTTAGCTATGGTAAATAATGCTGCAATAAACGTAGACGTGCTGTTAGCTTTAGTGTGGACTTGTTTGTGAACATTTGTGTAAATGCCCATAAGTGGTATTGCTGGGCCATAGGGCTCTATGTGGTGTCTTTTGAGGAACCTCCATACTGCTTTCCAAAGTGGTTGAACTCCAAACAACAATGCAGTAAGGTTCCCGTCTTTCCACATTCCCTTGATTTTTGCCATTCTAACTGGGGTGAGGTGGTGTCTCAATGTTGTTTTGATTTGCATTTCTTTTATGGCTAGGAAGGTTGAGCTTTTCTTCATGGGTCTATTGGCCATCCTTCTTTCCTCTTCAGAGAACTTTCTCTTTAAGTCTTTAGCCCACTTATTTATTGGGAAGTTGTTTCTTTGAAGATTTGTTGTTGGGGGATTTAATTTTTGAGATCCAGGTACATTTTAGATATGAGACCCCTGTCTGTATTATAGCTAGTGAAGATCTTCTACCAATTTGTGGGCTTTCCATTGATCTTGCTAGCTATGTCCTAGCCATGGAGAAGCTCTGAAATTTCATGAAATCCCATTTGCCTAAACTTTCTTTGATTTCTAGTGTTTGTGGGTCACTATTAAGAAAATTTCGGCACGTGACAAGGAGACCTAGGGTTTCTCCTATTCCCTCGTGTAATGTTTTCAGATTGTCTGCTTTGACTCAGAGGTCTATGATCCATTTGGAGTTGATTCTGGTGCAGGGTGATAGATAAGGATCTAACTTTAGTTTTGTACAAGTAGTTAACCAATTTTGCAAGCACCAATTACTGAAAAGGCTCTCTTTCTTCAATCCTATTTTTTAGCTACCTTATCGAATATTAGATGGCTATAGGTCTGTGGGTTCATTTCAGAGTTTCAATTCTATTCCATTGGTCCTAAGGTCTGTTCTTGTGCCAGTACCAATCTGTTTTGATTACTATGGCTTTGTAGTAAAGTTTGAAATTTGGTATTGATATTCCTCCAGCACTGTTCTTTCTGTTGAGGAGCGTTTTTGCTATTCAGGGTCTTTTATTGTTCCATGTGAATTTTTGGATTGCCTTTTCTATTTCCTTGAAGAATGAGGTTGCAAAATTGATAGGTATATCATTGAATTTGTAGATGGCCTTGGGAAGTATTGCCATTTTCAAGATGTTGATCTTTCCAATCCAGGAGCATGGGAGTCAATCCAGGAGCATGGGAGTTTTTGCCACTTTCTAAGTTCTGTTTTGATTTCCTTTTTCAAGTTTTTAAAGTTTTTATCATAGAGGAACTTCACTTCTTTGGTTAAGTTAATTCCTAGGTATTTTATTTTTTGAGGGGCTATTACGAATGGAGTTGCAATCCTAATTTCAGCCACACCTTTCTCATTGTTGGCATATAGAAAAGCCATTTATTTTTGAAGGTTAATTTTATACCCATCTAATTTGCCAAAGTTTTGAATCTCCTTGAGTAATTGGGGAGCAGAGTCCATGGGGTTCTTTAAATACCAGATCATGTCATCTGCAAAAAGGGAGAGTTTTACTTCTTCTTTCCCTATTTGGATCCCCTTTATATTTGCACCTTGTCTTATTGATGTAGCTAGGCATTCTAATATTAGATTGAAGAGCAGTGGAGAGAAGGGCATTCTTTTCTGGTTCCTGAGTTTAGAGGAAATGGCTTTAGTTTTTTAAAATTGAATATAACAGTGGCTGTAGGTTTGCCATATGCAGCCTTTATTGTATTGAGGAAGGTTCCATGGATTCCTAATTTTTCCAGAACTTTCATCATAAAGGGGTGTTGGAATTTGTGGTTATTATCTTTGCTCTTGATGATGTGATGAATTATATTAATTGTTTTGCATATATTGAACCAGCTTGGCATCCCTGATATGAATCCTGTGTGATCAAGGTATATGATTTTTTGGATGAATAGTTAAAGTCGATTGGCCAAAATTTTGTTGAGAAGTTTTGCATTAAAGTTCATCAAAGAAATTGGTCTATAGTTCTCTTTCTTTGATGAGTCCCCACCTGGTTTTGGGATGAGGGTTTTGATGGCTTCATAGAATGAATTCCATAGTGAAATTTATCCTTCAGTTTCATTGAAGAGTTGAAGGAGTATTGGTTTGAGCTCTATTTGAAGGCTTTGTAGCATTCCCCTGAAAATCAATCTGGTCCTGGGATTTTTTTAGATGGAAGGGCTCTTATTACTGTTTCTATTTCAGTGCTTGATATGGGCCTGTTAAGATGGATTAATTCATCTTGGTTTAGTTTCTGGATGCTGATATTTACTACGAAAAGGTCCATTTCTTTGAAGTTCTCAAACTTATTAGCATAAAGGTTTGAGAAAAATTCCCTTATAATGTTCTGAATCTTGGTTGTTTCTGTGGTGATATTTCCATTCTCATCTCTGAGTTTGTTTATTTGGATGTGTTTCTTCTTATTCTGATAAGATTTACAAAGCGTTTGTAATTTTTTTTCAATTTTTTCAAAGAATCAACTCTTTGTTTTGTTGATTCTAGATTTTTTTTGGATTCTACTTCATTTAATTGTGATTCAATCTTAATTATTTGTTTCCATCTACTGGAGTGGGGTTTATCTTGCTGGTGTTTTTCAAGGAGGTTCGGCTGTCTCATTAAATTGTTGGTTTCAGATCTCTCCAATTTGTTGATGTAGGAACTCAGAGCAATAAACTTGCCTCTGTGTATTGCCTTTGTTGTGTCCCAGGGGAACTGGTAATTTGTGTGTTCCTTTTTGTTGAATAACATGAACATTTGAATTTCCTTCATAATTTCTTCCATGACCCACTGGTGATTCAATATTGTGTTGCCCATTTTTTCCAGGATGTTCTTTGGTGGCTTTTGGTGTTGAGTTCTAATTTTATTCCCTTGTGGCCTGAGAGAATGCAAGGTATAATTTCAATGTTTCTGAATTTGGAATAGTATGCTTTGTGTCCTAAAATATGGTCTATTTTGAAAAATGTTCCATGTGATGCTGAGAAAAACATGTATTCTCATGCTGCTGGGTGAAATATTGGGTAGATATCTGTTAAATCTAGTTGATCTATGCAATCGATTAGATCTGCGGTTTCTCTGTTGAGTTTTGCTGAGCAAAACTGTCTAGTGCAGAAATTGGTGTGTTAAAGTACACAACAATGTCATTGGATCTATTTGAGATTTGAGGGAAAGTAGTGTTTCTTGGTAAATTTGAGTACTCCATTGTTTGGCAAATAGATATTGAGAATTGTAATATTCTCCTGAACAATATATTCCTTAATTAATATGTAGCCACATTGTTTATCTCTTCTCACTAATTTTAGTTAGAAGTCTATATTATCTGATATTAGGATTGCAACTATCATCTGTTTATGGGGACAATTTACATTTACTCCATCCTTTCTTTTTTTTTGGGGGGGGGAGTTGGTCTGGTGGTGGTCCCTGAACTCTGGGCCTGGATGCTGTCCCTCAGCTCTTCAGCTCAAGGCTAACACTCTGCCACTTGAGCCAGAGCACAACTTCCGCTTTTTTTACTTTTTGCTTATGTGGTGCTGAGGAATCAAATCCAGGGCCTCATGCATGCAAGGCAAGCATTCTACCACTGAATCACCTTCACAGGCCCTTGTTCCAGCCTTTCATTTTCAAAACGTTTCTTTTCATTGGAACGTGTGACTCCTGAAGGCAGCAGAGAGATGGATCTTGCTTTTTAATCCAAGGAGAAAGTCTATTTCTCTTAATTGGAGAGTTAAGTCTATTAATGTTGAGAGATAGGACTGAGAGGTATTTCGGAGTTCCTGCCATTATATCCACCTTCTTGTGGGCTGAGGCAACTGGGTTCTTTCTATGGTTCTTGGATTCTCAGTTTGGGTGTGGTTTCTTGGCCTTTATTTTCATCTTGTTGGTTTTCTATGTGTAGGACAGCTTTAAATATCTTTTGTAGAGCTGATTTTGTTGAGATATATCCTTTCAATTTTTCTTTTCTATGGAAGTTTTTTAATTGACCTTCGGTTATGAAGGAGCATTTAACTGGGTTCAGTATTCTTGGTTGCTAGTTGTTTGTCCTAAGGCATGATATACATCATTCCAGGCTCTTCTTGCTTTGATTGTCTCTGCTGAGAAATATGAGGTGATTCTAATTAGTTTCCCTTTATAGATGATTGATTTTTTTCTCCTTGACAGCTTTCAGGTCCTTTTCCTTGGTATGAATTGATCCTGTGCACATTATAATATGACGGTGGGATGTTCTGTTCTGGTCCGGTCTATTTGGAGTTCCAAAAGCATCTTGTAGCTGAATAGGACTATCTTTTTAATGTTTGGGAAGTTCTCTACTAGGATCCTGTTGAACAAATTCCCTAGACCATTAACTTTTTTCTCTAGGTGCTCCTCTACACACTTTATTCTCACTTTAGGCCTTCTGATGGTGTCTTCCAAGCATTGAATAGATTTATCATATTTCTTGGGTTTGTCTTGGATGGTTGTATGTTCTTTCTTTATAATATCTAGGCTGTCTTCAATCCCTGAGATTCGATCTTCTGCATGGTCTAACCTTCTGTCAAGACTTTCTACTTTGTTATTTATTTCTTTTCCTTCTAGTTGGTCAGCTTTGATGGTTTCCAATTGTTTATTGGAGCTTTGTTTTAGAGCTTGTATGAAATTGTTTACTTCCATAATTTGGTGTTCAGTGTTTATTCTCAAATCACTTAGTTGACTGGTTATGGTTAACTTGGATTCATACCTTCTGTTGGGTTGCATTCAGCATTTCCTTTGTGGTCTCTCTGTCTTCTTTCAGGTCTCTGTTTATGTTTTCCATGAATGCCTTTAGTCATCTTTGTTCTCATCATGCTCTCTCAATTCCTGTATTACTCTTTGATTAGCTTCGTCATTTTCAGGCAATTCTTGTAGTTCTCTTTGAGTGTTCTCAACCTGCTCACTCCATTCCTGACTTTCTCTTTGTCTGTTCTCAGCTTGATCACACCAGTCCTGACTTTCTGTTTGTTCTCAGGCGTCTCCTGCAATTCCTGTATCAATTTTTAGTAGTATCCCTGTACTGAACTTTGGTTTGCATCCTCTCTCTCCCCATCACACTCACACAGAGTCCTTTGCAAGTTTTCAATCTTTTCATTTACTATGTTTACACAAAATGTTTGAAGAGCTTTTTGGGAACTCTCCTCTGGATTATTCATTATCTGTTATCTCCACTGATTATCATGATTGGGAGTTGAGATACCCAGACTTGCCTTCTTCATGTGTTTTTCAGTCTTGTTATGCCCATTTGGGATGAACGTAACACAAGGTTTGTGCGAGAACACTATCTTAAGGCAAGCATCAATCAAGTCTGTTGTTGCACAGTCAAAAGTCTGCAGATACAATCTAGTTCAACCGTTATATCTATACAACAATGTATTAATGGGCTACCAACTGCAAAGAAGAGTTTGGCAAACCAGAAATTAGTAGGTTTAGGGAGAGATGTGGGTAAAAATAGGCATAAAGGGATGTGGAAAGGTAGAGGGAGAGTTATCTGAACTAAGTCCTAATCTCAAAGCGGGAAATAGGTTAGATACAATGATAGTAGAGATAGAGAGAAAAATCAGAAAGAGAAAGAAAAAACAGATAAGATAAAAAGAAAAAGAAAAATTATAAATTACAAAGATAAACACTAAAAATTATGCAAATTTAAAGAAGTAATATTCAGAGAATAAAGGGGATAGGATAAGAGAAGGGGAGGGAGAGAGGAGATGTGAAAAACTTAAAAATAAAAAAGCTTAAAATATGATATAGGTATAAAGATGTAGTACTGTTATTAAATAATTTAAGTCTAGGAGTTTTTGAATTGAGTAATAAATATCTGGATTAAATGTGTATATAATTGAGGATAAGGCCTAATAATCCACTAAGGTATATCTGAGAATGAGTAGAACAGCAATTAATTCATAGAAAGAAGAACAATAGAGAAGAAAGTGAAAAGAGTAAGGAAGCAAAAAAAAAAAAGGGGGGGGATCAAAACATCAGTAAAGCTATACCAAAAAATCAAAATCAAAAAAAGGGGAAAACACACACACACACACACACACACACATATATATACCCTAAAAATAAAAATTATAAGAAGGGGCCGGGAAGGTGGCTCAGAGGTAGAGCGCTTGCCTTGCAAGCTTGAGGTGCTGGGTTCGATTCCTCAGCACCACGTAAGCAGAAAAAAAGCCAGAAGTGGTGCTGTGGCTCAAGTGATAGAGTGCTAGCCTTGAGCTGAAGAGCTGAAGGACAGAGCCCAGACCCAGTGTTCAGGCCATACGGCTGGACCAAAAAAAAAAAAAAATTATAAGAGGAAGGAAAAAAAGTTTATAGAAAAAAATTTTTTTAAGTTAAAAAAAATTTAAAATGAAAGGTACAAAAAAAGAATTCTTCGATTTTTTTGTGGATGTAACCAGTCTCTTGTTGAAGTCTGATCTGCTTCTAGTGTTTGATTTTCCTGTGGTTTGGTTGGTTTCTTAAGTCAATTTATTTGTGCAGGCAGAAAAATGTTCTGCTTTTCCCAGGATTTTGTGAACCTCCTCCAAGGCTAGTTCAATGGGAGGGAGATCTGCTTTGAGTATCACAAAAGAGGGAGATGGCTGTTTCCTTTAGTTTGGAGATGCTGTGATGAGGCTAGGTTTTGAGTAGAGTCGAGGCCTTTCAGCAAACTGTAGCTTTTCCCTGAGGGGCTAGCTTCTAAGACACTCACAGAGCCCAGCTTGGAGCCATTCTCAGGGTTTATGTTTGTTGAATTTCAATTGAATGTCAAAGCTGCTGTAGGGAGAGGCAGCCTCTGTCTCTGTTTACCCAATGAAGCAAACCATTCCTGGAGCTGGTAGAGCTTGCTCGGCCTGGACTCAGTGACTTTTCCCTAGGTGGATCTGAGCCTGGCAGCACAGGTTAGGTTCCTGTGACCTGCTAAATGACTCTTTTGTTTTCTTACAAAGCCTGAGTTGGAGCCAACTGCTCATCCAGGCCTTTGTCAGTATCAAAGATGGAGATCTCTGGTAGTTGGGGGTGGAGGGGTGGCCTTCCATTCTCTGCTCCCTGAGAAGGAGTGAGGATATAATGCTTCTACTCACCAGGTTTCTACTGAGTCATCTCTGGTCTGTGAAGATGTCTGCTCCTTGTCAGTTCTTGCTGATGTTGAGTAGAATCCTCTCATCCGCTGTGTCTGGCACCTTTGTCTGGACTCTGTGTTGCAGGTATGGTGGCTAAGACTTCAGCCCCCACCACCACAGCCAATGCTGCGAGTAAATGCTCAGATCTGTCTCCTTGCCTGGATTTTCTCTCTCTGGCCTAACTCTCTGTACTATGATGGCACACTTGGTGTGATTATCTGGCTTAGGACTGTTCACTAGAGCACTAAAACTACTTTCTATGTGAGAGCTTATTTAGGCTCCAGCTTCTCATCCACCATCTTCCTGGAACTCTCTCAACTTCTTTTGTTATTAGAACATTTAGTGTGACTCCATCGTATTACTAATCCCGTTCCCTTATTCTAATATTTCTTACTTATGGACTCATAATTTTTCTGGCTTGAAATAGTTGATGAATATTTCTAAAACTACTAGTGAGGTTTTTGTTCATAAGCACAATACAGAAATATATATACTAGTCTTTTCTTCAGAAAGTAAAATAATATTGTTTTCTGTAATTTCTTAGCAGGAATCATTGTTAACAAACCATGTGTTCAAACAATTTCTCATTGTTTTAGCTATGTCATATGTATATTATTATTTTTTAATTGTATTTTATTTTATTTGGGAACATACTGTACAGAGGGGCTACAATTACATGGGCAGGATAATGCATACTTTTCTTACCATGCATTGCAGCCTCCTCCTTTGCTTACCCTTCACTTCCCTTCCTCGCCTCCCCCCTCCCCCCACCCAATTTTAACCCCTCCCCCCACCCAATAATACCCCCCTCCCCCCCACACCGACGTTGTAAAGCTGGTTTTGACATGACATTTTGTACTTCTCATTGTTGCAACAGGTCCACCTGAATCCTTAAACGACTTGTATGTCCCCATCTCCTCCACATGTTATACTGACATCAAATATAATGAAAACGGGGGTTACACTGTGGGGGAGGGACATACAAAGCAACAAAGAAATAATCTTGTAAATGCGTTAGAAACACATGCATGAAAGAAACGAAAACATTAAAATACATATTTAAGGGTTCATTTTCCTAACATCACATTATCTGACCTTTTCCGCTTGACTCATACCTATACTAGATATTGCAAATAAGGGAAACCATGGGACCTATGCTTCTTTGGGCCTGGCTTACTTCACTTAATATAATTTTTTCCAAACCTTTCCATTTCCTAACAAATGGGGAAATGTCATTCTTTCTGATGGAGGCATAGAATTCCATTGTGTATATATACCACATTTTCTTGATCCATTCATCTACTGAGGGGCATCTGGGTTGGTTGCATATCTTAGCTATGGTAAATAATGCTGCAATAAACATAGTTGTGCTGGTAGCTTTAGTGTGGTCTTGTTTGTAAATATTTGGGTAAATGCCCAAAAGTGGGATCGCTGGATCATAGGGGAGATCTATGTGAAGTCTTTTGAGGAACCTCCATACTGCTTTCCAAAGTGGTTGAACAAGTTTACATTCCCACCAACAATGAAGTAAGGTTCCTTTCTGTCCACATCCCCTCCAGCATCTGTTGTTCTTAGAGTTCTTGATTTTTGCTGTTCTAACTGGAGTGAGGTGATATCTCAATGTTGTTTTGATTTGCATTTCTTTTATGGCTAGGGATGTTGAACATTTCTTCATGTGTCTATTGGCCATCCGTCTTTCTTCTTCAGAGAAGCTTCTCTTTAAGTCTTTCGCCCACTTATTTATTGGGCAGTTGTTTCTTTGAGGATTTGTTGTTGGGTGGTTTAATTATTTGAGTTCCAAGTATATTTTAGATATGAGACCCTTGTCCGTTGTATGGCTAGTAAAGATCTTCTCCCAATCGGTGGGCTTTCTATTGATCTTGCCAGCTATGTCATTTGCCCTGCAGAAGCTCTGCAACCTTATGCAATCCCATTTGTCCAACCTTTCTTTGATTTGTTGTGCTTCCGGGTCTCTATTCAGAAAATTTCGACCTGAGCCAAGGAGACCTAGGGTTTCTCCTATTCCATCCTGTAATGTTTTCAGAGTGTCTGCTTTGAGTTCAAGGTCTTTGATCCATTTGGAGTTGATTCTGGTGCAGGGTGATATATAAGGATCTAGCTTTAGTTTTCTACATGTAGTTAACTAATTTTGCCAGCACCATTTACTGAAGAGGCTGTCTTTCTTCCATTCTATTGTTTTAGCTTCCTTATCGAAGATTAGATGGCTATAGGTGTGTAGGTTCATTTCCGGGTTTTCAATTCTATTCCATTGGTCCTGAGGTCTGTTCTTATGCCAATACCAAGCTGTTTTGATTACTATGGCTTTATAGTAGAGTTTGAAATTTGGTATTGATATTCCTCCAGCAGTGTTCTTTCCGTTGAGGAGCGTTTTTGCTATTCGGGGTCTTTTATTGTTCCATATGAATTTTTGGATTTCCTCCTCTATTTCCTTGAAGAATGAGGGTGGAATTTTGATATGTATCGCGTTGAATTTGTAGATAGCCTTGGGAAGTATTTCCATTTTCACGATGTTAATCTTGCCAATCCAGGAGCATGGGAGGTTTTACCATTTTTTAAGTTCTGTGTTGATTTCCTTTTTCAAGATTTTAAAGTTTTCATCATAGAGGTCCTTCACTTCTTTGGTTAAGTTAATTCCTAGGTATTTTATTTTTTGTGGGGCTATTACAAATGGAGTTGCTTTCCTAATTTCAGCCACACTTTTCTCATTGTTGGCATATAGAAAAGCCATTGATTTTGGGGGAATTTTTTTATAACCTGCTACTTTGCCAAAGTTTTGAATCAGCTTGAGTAATTTGGGAGTGGAGTCTATGGGATTCCTTAAATACAAGATCATGTCATCTGCAAAGAGGGAGAGTTTTATTTCTTCTTTCCCTATTTGGATCCCCTTTATGTCTGCATCTTGTCTTATTGCTGTAGCTAGGCATTCTAATACTAGATTGAAGAGAAGTGGAGAGAGTGGGAATCCTTGTCTTGTTCCTGAGTTAAGAGGAAATGGCTTTAGTTTTTCACCATTGAGTATAATGCTGGCTGTAGGTTTGTCATATACAGCCTTTATTGTATTGAGGAATGTTCCATGGATTCCTAATTTTTCCAGAACCTTCATCATAAAGGGATGTTGGATCTTGTCAAATGCTTTTTCTGCATCTAATGAGATAACCATGTGCTTCTTATTCTTGCTCCTGTTGATGTGATGAATAATATTAATTGATTTGCGTATATTGAACCAGCTTTGCATCCCTGAAATGAATCCTGTTTGATAATGGTGTATGATTTTTTGGATGAATTGTTGAAGTCGATTGGCCAAAATTTTGTTGAGAAGTTTTGCATCAATGTTCATCAAAGAAATGGGTCTGTAGAACTCTTTCTTTGATGAGTCCCTGCCTGGTTTTGGGATGAGGGTTATGATGGCTTCATAGAATGTGTTCGGTAGTGAGCATTCTCTTTCAATTTCATTGAAGAGTTGGAGGAGAATTGGTGTGAGCTCTGCTTTGAAGGCCTTGTAAAATTCCGCTGTAAAACCATCTGGTCCTGGACTTTTCTTAGCTGGGAGGTCTCTTATTGCTGTTTCTATTTCAATGCTTGATATGGGCCTGTTAAGATAGTTTAACTCATCTTGGTTTAGTTTTGGCATGTCAATATTTGCTAGGAAAAGGTCCATTTCTGTCAAGTTCTCAAACTTATTAGCAGAAAGTTTTGAGAAGTATTCCCTTATAATGTTCTGAATCTTGGTTGTTTCTGTGGTGATGTTTCCATTCTCATCTCTGAGTTTATTAATTTGGGTGTGTTCTCTCCTTTTTCTGATAAGGTTTGCTAAGTGTGTGTCAATTTTGTTAAGTTTTTCGAAGAACCAACTCTTTGTTTTGTTGATTCTTTCTATAGTTTTTTTGGATTCTAAATCATTTAATTCTGATTTAATTTTGATTATTTCTTTCCGTCTACTGGATTGGGGTTTATCTTGCTGCTCTTTTTCAAGGAGGTTTAGATGTGTCATTAAATTGTTAGTTTCTGATCTCTCCAATTTGTTGATGTAGGAGCTCAGAGCTATAAACTTGCCTCTGAGTACTGCCTTTGCTGTGTCCCAGAGGAGCTGGTAATTTGTGTGTTCATTTTTGTTGAATAGCATGAACATTTGAATTTCCTTTCTAATCTTTTCCATGACCCACTCATGATTCAGCAGTGTGTTGTTCAGCCTCCATGTGATACTGGACTTTCTTTGGTGGCTTTTGGTGTTGAGATCTAATTTTATTCCCTTGTGGTCAGAGCGAATGCAAGGTATAACTTCAATGTTTCTGAATGTACACATGTTTGCTTTGTGGCCTAAAATTTCGTCTATTTTAGAAAACGTTCCATGTGCTGCTGAGAAGAACGTGTATTCTGATGCTGCTGGGTGAAATGTTCGGTAAATATCTGTTAAGTCTAGTTGATCTATGCAGCTGTTTAGATCTGCGGTTTCTCTGTTGAGTTTTTGCCGGGTTGATCTATCTAGTGGGGAGAGTGGTGTGTTAAAATCCCCAACAATTAATGTCTTTGGATCTATATGGGATTTGAGGGAAAGTAGTGTTTCTTTGATAAATTTGGGTGCTCCATTGTTTGGCGAATAGATATTTAGAATTGTAATATCCTCCTGAAGGAGAGATCCTTTAATTAGTATGTAGCGACCTTCTTTATCTCTTCTCACGAATTTTAGTTTGAAGTCTATTTTATCTGATATTAGGATTGCAACTCGCGCATGTTTATGAGGGCCGTTTGCTTGGTAGATTTTGTTCCAGCCTTTAACCTTGAAAATATGTTTGTTTTTACGGGCAAGATGTGACTCCTGCAGGCAGCAGATAGAAGGGTCTTGATTTTTAATCCAAGTAGACAGTCTATGTCGCTTAATTGGAGAGTTCAGTCCGTTAACGTTAAGAGAAAGGACTGAGAGATATTTGGGGGTTCCTGCCATGTTATCCACCTTCTTGGGGGCTGTGAAAACTGGGTTCTTCCTAAGGTTCTTGGATTCTCAGTTTGGGTGCAGTTTCTTGGCCTTTGTTGCGTTCTTGTTGGTTTTCTATGTGTAAGACATCTTTAAGAATCTTTTGCAGGGCTGGTTTGGTGGAGATGTATTGTTTCAATTTTTCTTTGCTATGGAAGGTTTTTATTTGGCCTTCAGTTATGAAGGAGAGTTTAGCTGGGTACAGTATTCTTGGTTGATAGTTGTTTGTTTTTAGGGCATGGCATACGTCATTCCAGGCTCTTCTTGCTTTGATTGTCTCTGCTGAGAAATCTGAGGTAATTCTAATTGGTTTCCCTTTATAGGTGATTAACCTTTTCTCCTTGACAGCTTTAAGAATCTTTTCCTTGGTCTGGGTTGATCCTGTGTGGATTATAATGTGACTGTGGGATGTCCTATTCTGGTCTGGTCTATTTGGGGTTCTAAAAGCTTCTTGTATCTGAATAGGCCTATCTTTTTGTATGTTTGGGAAGTTCTCTGCTAGGATCCTGTTAAACAAATTTCCTAGACCATTAACTTCTGTTTCTAGGTGCTCCTCTACACCCATTATCCTTAGATTGGGCCTTCTGATGGTGTCTTCCAGGTGTTGGATAGACCTATCATATTTCTTGGACTTGTCTTGGATGGTTGTATGTTCTTTCTCTATAATATCTAGGCTGTCTTCAATCCCTGAGATTCGATCTTCTGCATGGTCTAACCTGCTGTCAAGACTCTCTACTTTGTTTTTTATCTCTTTTCCTTCTAATTGGTCAGCTTTGATGGCTTCAAGTTCTTTGTTGAAGCTCTGTTTTAGGTCTTGTATGAATTTCTTTACTTCCTTAATTTGGTGTTCAGTGTTTGTTCTCAAATCACTTAGTTGATTTGTTATGGTTTCTTTGGACTCCCATTCCTTCTGTTGGGTTCCATTCAGCATTCCCTTTGTGGTCTCCCTGACTTCCTTCAGCTCTTTGTTAATGGATTCCATGAATGCCTTTAGTGATCTTTGTGTATTCTCTACCTGGTCTCTTAATTCGTGAATTACTCTTTGATTAGTTTCCTCCCTTCTGTGGGATTCCTGCAGTTCTCTTTGAGTGTTCTCTGCCTGCTCATGCCATTCCTCCCTTTCTCTTTGGGTATTCTCAAGTTGTTCATGCAAATCCTGTATCAGTTTTTGGGAAGCTTCCTCACGCTTATGATATTCCTGTATAAACTTCTTGGATGCCTCCTCTCTCTCCCTGTCACGCTCATACAGAGTCCTTTGTACATTGTCAAACTTCTCATTTATCATGTTTGCTATTAGTGTTTGTAGAGCTACTTGGGAACTCTCCTCTGGATTATTCTTTATCTGTTCTAATCCCTGATTATCAAGGTTGGGAATTGAGATACCCGAATTTGCCATTTTTCTTGTGTTTTTCCGGCTTACTCAGCCCATTTGAGATAAAGATTGCACCAGTTTTGTGCTAGAACACTATCTTAAGGCAACCATCAACCAAAGTTTGCATTTGTTCAGTCAATAGTCTACAGATACAATCTAGTTCAACAGATACATCTATTCAACATCAAACGACTATATGTTAAAGGACTTCGAACCGCAGAAAAGAATTTGGAAAACCAGAAATTATTAGGGTTAGGGAGAGATGTGGGTAAAAAATAGGAATAGATTGGTGTGGGGAGGCACAGGGAGAGTTAACTATGTCCTAATCACAATGCAGGAAATGAGTTGGGTAGGATGCAAGTAGAGAGAGAGAGAAAAAGAAGAGACGGATAGGGGAATAAAGAGAGACCAGAAAAAGAATAGAAACGTAAAAATTAATGTTATTATAGAGGTTAAAAGACCGTCTATTTAGAGAGGAATGTGAATATGTTCAGAGAAGGGGAGGGACATAGAGGAGATGTGAAAAGCTTTAAGGATGGAACGGGAGAAGAAAAGGTCAGAAGTTCAGTAGAGCTAGATAAAAAACAAAAAGATAATTACGAAAGAAAGAAAAAGAGAAAGAAGACAAGAAAAGAAAGGAAAACTCTCATTCATGTATTCCTAAAATAAAAATTATAAGATGAGAAAGAAAAAGTTACTGGAAAACAATTATTTTTTCAGAAGAGGCAAAAATTAAAGATTAATAAAAGTTTTAGAAGGGAAAAAATTTATATATATATATGGTAACAAAAAACAAAAAACAAGCAAAAAAAAGAAAAGAAAAAGAAGAAGAAAAAAAAAAAAAAAGAAAAAAAAGTCTTTTGATTTTTTTTGGGGGGGAGGAGTGGGAAGAATCCTGTATCTCCCTTTTGTCTGCAACCAGTCTCTTGTTGGAGTCTCTGGTCAGCTTGAGGTCCTGTGGCTTGATTGGTTTCTTAAGTCGGTTGGTTGGAAGAGGCAGAAAAATGCTCTGCTTTACCCAAGATTTTGAGATCCCCCTCCCAGGTTAGTTTTCTGGGAGGGTGGTCTGCTTTGAGAGTCACAAAAGAGGGGGATGTGGTGATGAGGCTAGGTTCTGGGTAGAGTTGAGGCCTTTCAACAAACAGTAGCTTTTCCCTGGTGCTATTTTGTGATAAAGCTCACAGCGCCCAGCCTGGAGCCATTCTCAGGGTTTCTGTTTTTCAATTGATTGTGGTGGCTGCTAGAGGGAGGGGCAGCCTCTGGCTCTGGTTACCCAGTGAGGGAAGGCACTCCTATGGCTGGCGCCTGAGCTGGGTGACTTTTCCCTGGATGGAGCTGAGTCTGGCAGGTCACTTCGCCGTTAAGTTCTTGTGACCTGCTAAATGAGTCATTTTATTCCAAGGCCTGAGCTGGAGCTAGCAACTCCTCCCAGCTTTGTTGGTATCCAAGATGGAGATCACTGGTGCTGGGGGGGAGGGGTGGCCTTCCCTCCTCTGCTCCCTGAGGAGTGAGGATGTTGGGCTTGTACTCACGCCGAGTCTTGGATCCTGGGTCGTCTCTAGTCTGCAAACAGCAGGGTGAAGATGTTCGCTCCTTGTCGGTTCTTGTTGGTGTTGAGTAGAATCCGCTCGTCCGCTGCATCTGGCTCCTTTGTCCCCGACTCTCTGTGTCTCAGGTATGACTCCGCGGTCGCCGCTGCGGCCCCGCCGCCGCCGGAGCGGCAGCTGGTGTGTTTCCTTGGCTTCCCCTCTCTTGTCTAACTCTCTGTCCTGTGATGACACACTTGGTGTGATTCTCTGGCTTAGGACTGTTTACTGGAACTCTAAAACTCCTTTCTATGCGAGAGCTTGTTCAGATTCCAGCTTCTACTCCGCCATCTTCCCGGAACTTCCCTCATATATATTATATATATATATATATATATATATATATATATATATATATATATATTTATGTGTGTGTATATATAATATATATAGTGACAGATACTCAACCAAATTAATTCATTTTGATTTATTCAAACTATTCACTAATACCTTGAACCCAGAAATAAACCCATTTGTTATGTTTATTTGAATTCATCATTTCAGTTTCCACATACACATATTAAGGTTGGATTATGGAAACTTCAATCATAAAGTCCAAATTTCCTTTTTTTCAGGACAGAAAATAAATACTTCATTGTTTTTACTGTCTTTAAACTTCTTTATGAATATCACCTTCCATTACATATATTGTTATAGTTGTAGAGATTAATAAACACATAACAAAATGTAATGATATTAGATCTTATATACAAACTTATAACAATTATCTATTCCATACTGATAGCCCATGAAAATTTCAACGGGATTCTTCAACCAACACTCTGAAGTATATTTCTTACTATAGAAGTTTCCCATCCATCTAAATAATTTCCATGTATCATTTCATCTGAACAAGGATTCTGGTAGCTCTTTCCAAAACGTGTGGCAGGGAAAAACCAGGTTCTTGTTTGTGTACACAAAGTATCAATCAATACGTATTCTTTTTAGGGGGATAATGCATTTTGTGAAAAAACCATGATTTTATGCAGAAAACGTTAATTTTTTCTGACAGGAGGATATGCATCTTTTGGTAATTTATCAATATATTTCTAAAATGTTTCAAGAAGATTAGACTGTAACTGTCGAGTATAACAATAACTCTTTCATGGAAACATAGTTGATGACTATATTCATTTTCAACTTGTGTGTAATTTGCCCCATATATGGCCCGCATATTCATGCATGATTTGGCACTGTGGTTTACAACATTCCTGAGGTAGATTTTAGCATAATACATTTGTCAATAATTGTTAGTAGTATTCCTCCTAAATCATTTCAGTTGAATTTTATTTGGGTACAGACGAGGAAGTTAAAGATGAAAATGTGGATCATAATTATTATCGGTGTGAAATGGGATAGTTTCTGTTTATGGGCATATTTGTGCAGCTAGTGTGTAATTTCCACTGTTTGTTGTTTTTCCTGAAGAAATAGTGAGCAGGAATGAAATTAACATTTACTTGTGAGGCATAATTTGGAACTTGTAGACTCAGGGAAACCTGTTCCTTTTCTAGTCTAGTCCTGATGTGAAGAGAACAGATCCATCAACACATGTCTGTGTATAGACAACAAACCAATCTACGAGTATAGGGTATATCCATTTGTATACTTATAAAAATTAAAATAAGTGTATGGATACTCTTCAATTCAACTTGCCAAGTTGAAGTACAAGGTGATTATAATTATGTATGCAAGGCAGTGAATCATTTCATTGTCATATGTTGTCCTATCCCTCATTTTTCTTAAACTTCATTCTATATCAGTTGTAAATAACATTTCCAAAACGTTGTCTTGTGAGGAATATTGTGGAATTGGTTCATCCTTTGTCCTCCATCTCAAAATGTTCTTGTCCTACTTCCTTGCCATATTAATATTAAAGTTCATACAATCCACAGGCTACAAAATTCAACTATATGGAGAAAACCTATAAAAAATGACGGATAAAAAATAAAAATAAATTGTTTTTCATAGCATATTAACAGAAAACATAAACAATGATAAACCACTTATTTCTTGGTATTTTGGAGTTCATTTTGCTTACCCCAATCTTCTTGTTTATATGTACATAGCAATTAAGCTCTTCCAGTTCTCTTCTAGGATGAAAGTTGACATATACCAAATAATACCAGAAAATAAACCAGGGCACCTATATTTTAAATATACTTCTAAAGAAAAAATTATGATCCTTCACTAAGTAAGTTGAAATTGAAGCAGGATAAATGCAGAAACATGAAAACAATTCAATAAATAGTTTTTGTACTACTGGTTAAATGCCTATAAATATTTAAAAATTACTTTATACATCACCCTGCATCAGAACAAATTCCAAATGAATCAAAAACCTTGTGGTAGTAGAAAATAATGTGAATGGAATGAATAGAGTAATAAAAGTCTCATTTGGACAGTTTGTAACTTTCTTATGCATAAATACATTAAGTCAAAGAAAGCTTAGACAAACGGTGTTGCTTGAAGCTGCAGAACTTCTTCATGATCACAGACATAGCTAAAAAGGTAAATAGAAAGCCAGAAAACAGGGGGAAGTTCTGCACAAGCCAAGAAATAGAAAAGGATCTTAGAGCTGAAATATAATGAAAATTCAACCAGTCAGATCTCCCCCCCAAAAAGAAATCCTAATGATAAAGACACTCTATGGTAAGAAGTCTAAATATTTAAAGAAAGACTTCAGTCATGAGGAAATGAGAATGACAAAGGATCTGTGAAAGAATGCTCAACATCTTTGGCAATAAAATCAAGGCAAATAAAGTCAATATTGAAATTCCACTGCATTCCATTAGAATGGCAATGTCATATTCACTGCAACATTATTTACCATACAGAAAACAAGGAAGGACCCCAGATGCTGAGAGTTGATAAACGAATCAACAAAATGTAGCATATATACACAATGGAATTCCTTTTTCCATTATAAAGAATGTCATAGTCTCATTTGTAAATAAACGGAACGAGTTTTAAAAAATGAATTGAATGAATTGAATGGGTCCAGACCCAAACAAATATAGGCTCCATGGTTTCTCTTATTTGTAAAATATGGTACATGTACATTTTAGTCCTAGAAGATGATCACAATAGCTTAATGGTAATAATACATAAAACCATAGATGATTAGGCTAAGCAAAATGGAGATACAAAATAAATTGGTTTCTCTTTCTTGATACTTTAATTTTTTTAAAGTACTCTGTGGGGATTTTTTTTTACTTGCGTTTTTTCTTTATCTTCCTAGGTATTATGCAATGTCATCAATGTATTTGATTTTGGTACACTGTGTATTACGTTTAAGTTAATCAGAATTAGGAACCGGCAGAGGAATATCAAAATCTGAGACAAAGAAGAGAGGGCGAACCAAATAAGAACAATCACAATAAAAATAACGGGTTGGAAACAAACATTACACCAGGTGGGAAAGGATGGGGATTTTACACTAAAGAACAGTGTGGGAAAAATAAAGAGTGAGTAAGAACATATGATGAGAAAGGTACTCATTCACTGCCTTACATATATAACTCTAGTCCCTCTGTACATCACCTTAACAAGACTCTTTTTAAAAAAAAGAATATTGATACGTACTCTTTTCTCAATTCTGATAATTTACATGTAGGTAATTAAGTCACTGGATTTGTATTACATATACACCCATATGGAAAGAGTTCTGTTCTCTTGACAAAAGCATAGAAAAGACATAGGTTTCCCTAAGTCACCAGGTTCCAAGTCAACATTAATAAATTAATGTTGAAATGTTTTTGTTCAAATATTTCTGTAGGAATCCTAGTAATCATTTTTAATTGCAAACCAGGAGAGATCCTGATGCTCAAATATGCCCCAAATCAGAAACCCTCACATTTTCACATCTATCATAAGAGTAAGTAATATGCTCACATGTGAAAGTTCCTCTTCTGTAGTCAAATATTTCAAGTCTGTTGATTACATAGGCATCCTAACCACTAATACATTTTTTTGGCAAGGGAGATCTTACTAAAATATGCTTCAAAGCCTATTCCATTTAGCAATAGGAATGTTGTAGAACAAGAATACCAAATGAAAGATAAAATGGTGATGGGGGTACATAAATATGAGGGGCAATTTACACACAAATTGAAAACTTACATTCATTGGATATGGTTTTGAGAACTGGACTTGAATTACTATCCAAAGTTACAGATTAATCTTTCTTCAACACTTTAGAAATATAGCAGAAAATTTTCAAATGATACATATATTCTTGTCTGATACATCAGATTCTCTCTACAAAATATGGGATCTTCAAAAAGTGCACATTGACCGCCAAAACTAATAAATGTTGGCTGATATTGCATGTACCCCTGCAAGAATCTATTTTTTCCCTGCGACAGGCAGTGGGAAGAAGTCACAGAGTTGTTCTGTAGATTAGATGACAAATGAAGAATGCTTACTCCTAAAGCAGAGAACTGTAGAACCATTTCTTTGATGAATATTGATACAAAACTTCAACAAAATCTTAGCTAATCAACTTCAATAACCCATCAAAAGAATCATATACCACGATCAAACAGGATTCATATCAGGCGTGCAAAGATGATTCAATATATGCAAAATTATTAATATAATTGATCACATCTAAAAGAGCAAGGATAAGAATGATAAGAGCCACATGGATAGTATATGCAGAAAAAGCATTTGACAAGATCCAACATCCCTTCATGAAGACGACTCTGGAAAAATTAGGAATCCGTGGAACATTCCTCAATATTATAAGGGCTGTATATGACAAACATACAGCCAGCATCATACTTAATGTCAAAAACTTAAAGCCATTTCCTCTAAACAAAGGAGCAAGGCAAGGATGTCCATCCTCCCAACTCCTCTTCAACCTAACATTTGAATGCCTAGTTACAGCAAATATTGTGAAGGTTAAGAATCTTTTGTCTTGGCAAATACGTTGCAAAATCAGGAAGTTTAATACACTCATAATTTTTTCCTATCCATTCTTTTGTTTAGAACACAGAAGTTGATCTGAAATTTGTATAAGGGACCAGATACCAATATACTTTCCTTATATTTTTATTTATTCTACAGGAATAAGAAGTGAAATGGAACATATTATTCCAAGACAAACATAAATATTGTGATGGGTCCACTTACATTTAGAATTTAGGAAACAGTCTTTTCCTCAGTTATCTTTCTTCACCCAAAATCCTAGGCATGTTAAGTAATGGGTCTTTTCTTGAAAAGATGCTGTACAGAGGAGTTACATTTATGTCCATAATGGTTACATTTCTTGTGGAGCAATGTTACCCCCATCCTTTGTTTTTTCCCACTAACATTTTCCTCCTCCATCTACTTCTCCTCCATCCCAATGAGGTAACGTTCAATTCGAACAGAGTGGCCTGTGACTATCATTATTCAAATGGGTCATATTTTGTTCTTGTTTCATGATTTTGTTTTTCTACTTCCCCTCACAAATTAGAACAATTTATATAGAAAATGCATACCCAAATCAAATGCAGTTTTAACAGAAATATACCATAGGAGGAATAACATATCGTAGAAACAAAAATAACCCTAATCATGTAGTATATTAAAATCAAGAAAAAAATCTTCCATCCATATCTTGAGTATCTTGAGTCTATAGTAATAAATTAAGTATATATCTAAATCTATCTATCAATAACCTATAAATCTATACAACTTTTAAGCTTTTTCTGCTCATCTGATAAAATTACCATATTCATGCTAATTATTGCCCATTATCTGTTTTGTGTTGGTCATTTGGAAGAGACAATCCAAATGAGTCTGAACACAAGGGACTCTAACAGGATTTTGAAATTTCCTATACCAGTCACATCAAAAAGACATAAAATTAGTCTTGAAAAATAATCATTAGATACTGCTCAAGTATAGTGAGTTAAAATTACTACCTGTCCAATTACAAACAACATATAATTTTGTTGACAACTGCAAAATCATATTTCAACATACTTTCATTATCTTTGATATCAATTTTTTCCTGTCATTTTGCCATGATTAAAATTAGAGATCTGGAGTTGTGTACAAAAACGAAAGAGACACAAACATCTGTTGACTGATGGAATGTATTCTGATATAAAGTATGGACAATGTAATTACTGGCAGGAAATTTGATCTAACAATCCATTTTAAAAGTTCAAAGCCTCATTTCAAATACACTTGCTTTTGCCTAATTTCAAAAGACAGTCATCAGAGACAATACTCTGCGATTTCTAATACCCTAGTAATGAATGCATAAAGAAGGAATGGAGTTTGATTATTGAATATTTACAGACTATGCCAACAAACAAAATGCATGAAATATGAAGAAAAATGTTAGTTAAGGAGGGTTTTCAGATAGCAAATGGAAAAATAAATATTAGATATTATTTGCTTGAGATCAATGCAATCTTGATTTTTCAAAATGTTTCTTCATGAGAATTTTAGAAAAATGCTTTTGATCATTTTTTTCTTACTTGAGTCAACAAAAAATTACGGTCTTCTAATATACATTTAGGGTAAATGCTAGAAACTCTATTACCTGCATATTTTGGAAGTACTAAAGCAAATGCTACCCATGGTCAGACAAAGTTTAACAATTTTTCACATGAGTTCAAGTACTAATAAGTGCTTGTTCTGGATAATAAAGTGATTGTTCTGGATAAATCTGTCAACTGAGGTTTTAATTCTACAAACAAATTATATTCCAGGAAATTTGTAAATTATTTATATCACTATTAAGTGGAACACAAATGCATAAACCTATATGTATATACAAAAACCCACACATTCACTAATATTTTTATAAATGTATATATATATATGTATATATATATATATGTATACATACATACATACACACATATTTGTATGTATGTGTGAGACCATCTTTCTGGGAACATATCTTTTACTTGCTCTATTTATTTTATATTTCCAAGTAGTTGTTTTGAGAAATCTTAGCCCATTTAATTTATACTTTATATGAATATTAATCTAAGGTGTGAATTAAAAAGATATATAGAAAAATAAAACACATCAAGGAAGAAACATGAAGGTTTTTTGCATAAGTTGCTTATGTTTTGAAAAATATCTTCTTTTGAAACTACCTTCTAATAAACATATTGATAATTTGCATTCATGTTTATCAAAATAAATAAACACTGTCATTCTAAGACAAACTCTATCCTTACAATAATATGGTCAACAATGTGTCAGGATGGAGCAGAGAATGAACCTGAATGTTTTATGTATAAACAGCATTCAAACTTAACCCAAATCAATTCGCTTTAGTAAATTTGCACAAGGAAGGTTTATTTTAGTGACACATTATTATCATTGCTCAGTAGGCACCGTTTATGACCATGAGAATTTTCCTAATGTTCAACTGATTCATCATGTTTGTTTAGCAAAGATGGCATTTTCAACTTTTTCCTAGGTATCAGTAAGAAAATAAAGTAAGAAGGGAAGAAAATAATAAAAATTGAAGATTGATTTATTGTGGCTGTATGAACCATAGAAAGTATCCTGCTGTCTACACAGAAAATCTAACAAATAGGCCTTGAATGTTAGCCCTGGGCATTTAACTTGGGGCCTGGTCTTTTAACTGCAGTCCTGAGACTTGAACTCCTGGCTTGGTGTTGGGTCTTCATCCTTCTCACAAAAGATGGACAGGGTCTGAGGAAAGGTAAGTGTGGCGCTTGCCTATTCCCCAGTCTACCTCAGCCCAGAAGACAATCAGACAAAGTGGGAAGTCAAGTCAAGCAGGAAATAAACTCATTTATTAATACAGGGCAGCCCTTTTTAAAGCAAAAAGGAGTAGGCGGCATGGCAGGGGAGTAAGAGGAAACAATCACTGTCAACGTCACACCCTATCATGCACCTAAGCTTCCACTGGCTAGTTTTTACACACTGAACTTAAGTAAAATTGGGCTCTGCCCATTAAGTCTTGGCCTGGGTCTTAAAGTCAGGATCTCGGAGTTGAATTGGAACACAGGATCTTGAACACAGTGCCTGGTACTTGAACTGGCCCCTGGACCTTGAATTTGTTGGCTCGGAATTCAAATTGGGTCCTTGGCCTTGAAGTATGATCCTACAACTTTAATTTGGGAACAAGGGTTTTTTGCTCATGGCCTGGGACTTGAACTCTTTGCCAGGGCCTAAATTCATGCCCTTGGCCTAGCATTCAATACCTTGTATTTGAAGTAGTATGCTGAGCCTTGAACTGGGTCTGGAATTTGAAATTATGATGTGGGACTAAAACTATAGTTTTGGGCATTGAATTGACACATTCAACCTTGAACTCACAGGTTGGGCTTTTATCTCAAAGTATGTTATTTGAATTGGTCCCTGGACCTAGAACTACAGGTGGAAGAGGGGACCTAAGATTTAAACTCATAGCTTGACCCTTGAAATCATGTTTGGGCCTTGAAATCAGGGCCCGGGACTTAAACTTTGACCCTAAGCATTGAACTCAGGACCTAGGCCTTGCATTCAAGGCCTGGGATTTGGATTTACAGCCTGAGCTATGAACTCGGGGTAGGGCCTTAAATTTTCTGCCTGGCTTTGAATTTGGTCCAAGCACTTGAGCTTTTAGCATGACACCTGAACTCAGGGCCTGAGCATTGAATTCAGCACCTGGGACTTGAATTCTCACCTTGAGCCTTTAACTCAGGTACTGAGCCTTCAGCTTTTGATCTGGTCCTTGAACTCAGGGCCTGAGCCTTGAATTCGGCAACTGGGGCTTGAGTTCCCAGCCTGAACCTTGAAATTCTGACCTGGTTCTTGAACTCAGAAACTTGGCCTTGAACTCAGTGCTTGGAAGTTGGATTTGCATCATGAGCATTGAACTCCGGGCTTGGGCCTTGAACTATCAGCCTGGGACTTGCATTCAGGGCCAGAGATTTAAACTCATGTCCCTGGCATTTAACTTGAGGACTCGACCTTGAACTTGGGACCTGGAATTTGAACTTGGAGCTTTGTATAGTTGAACTCAGATTTGGGACTGGAACTCTCATGCTATGACTTGAACTTCCAACCTGGGACTTAAACGAGCCCCTCCCTGGACCTTGTATTCATTGTCCAGACCTTGAACTCATAGTGTGCAGTATGAAAGTCTGGGACATGAACTCCACCTGAGCTGTGAAATCCGGATCTGGAACTTGACCTAAGCCTAACCTCGATGCCTGGGACTTGAACTCACAGGCTGAGGCTTGAACTCATGGGGTGGTACTTGAAATGTTGCCCTGGACCTTGAACTCACAGCATGAAATTTGAACACCTATCTGAGCTTTGAACTAACAACCCAAGACTTGAAATAACTGCTTGGGTTTTGAAATTGGGGGTTGGGAATAGAATTTATATTTGGGGCTGAAACTCTTGTCCTGGGCCTTGAACTCACAACCTGGGCCTTGAAGTGATAATCTGGGCCTTGACCTTGCAATTTGTTGCTTAAACTTTAGGTTTGGGCCTTGAACACACAACCTGGGCCATGAATTCACAGCCTGGGCTTTTAACTCGCAGTCTGTGATTTGATCTTATGTCCTGGTTCTTGAATTGGGTTCGTGGACATTGAAATCAGCAACAAGGGGGTACTGGGACTTTAATTTGGGGCTTGGGCCTTCAACTCATGATCTGAGTCTATGCCTTAGAAGTCCTGGTTTGCTTCTTGAACTGAAAGCCTGGGATTTGAACTCTAGGCCTGGACCTTGAATTTGATGCCTTGGCATTTAATTTGTAACCTGGACCTCAAACTGGATGCCTCAGCCTTGAAATGGGACCTGGAACTTGTACTAATAGACAGGCCTGAAACTGTGGGCCTGGGTCTTGAACTCACAGAGTTGGCCTTTAACTAACAGCTTGGGCCATGATATCAATATGTTGAGCTACAGGAAGAAGAGGGGACCTGGGGCTTCAACATGGGCTTAAACTCACAGCCTGGTCATTAAAGATGGACCCAGGCTTTGAAATCAAGAACTGAAAATTGCATTGCAGCCTGAGGCTTGAACTTGGTCCCTGTGTCTTGAACATTCATCCTCGCACTTGAACTGGGGCAGGGCCTTGAACTCAGGGACTGTGACTTGAATTCAGGAAATGGGCCTTGAACTAACCATCTAAGCCTTGAAATGGAGATCTGGGTCTTAAACTTATAGCCTGATCCTGAGAACACTGGACATGACCATTGAACTCACAGATTTGGCCTAGAACTCAAAACGTGGGCCTTGAATTCAGAGACTGGTACTTGAACTCAGTGGGTAAGGGAGCAATGGGGCTTCAAATTGGGGATGGGGCCTTAAACTGATGAGCTGGGCCTTAAACTCATAGACTTTCATATCACCTTCTGAGCATGGAACTCAAAGCTTGGGATTAAACATTGGGACCTGAATATTGAATTTGTGTTCTTGGTTTTGAACTTGGTGCCTGGACTTTGAACTCAAAGTCTGGGAATTACACTCAGAGACTGAGCTAGGGACTCTGAATGTGGCATTTGGTCTGAGACCCTGGACCTTGAAGTTGGGGCTGTGACTTGAACTAAAGACTTGGACTTCAAACTCAAAAAAACCCAGGCCTCAAACTGGATGATTGGACCTTGAACTAGGTGCCTAGGACTTGAATGCATAGCTGGTCCTGAAACTGGGCCTGAGCCTTGAACTCACAGGCTGGGGAATGAACTCATGGGCTGGTAGTTTAACTGGGGCTCGGGTCCTTTAAATTTGCGTCTGAGAAATGAAATCAGGGCTTGGGCCTTGAATTTAGGGCCAGCAACCTGAAGTACAAAACTGGGATTTTTGCTCTGGAGTCCTCGGGTCTGTCAGCTTGGACTGGCCTGCACACCATATGCATCATCTGTACTCGGGGCACCTGTCACTGTGCATGCTTATCCTGGAGCCATGTGTTTGTCAGTACAGGGATCCTGCTACTGCATATGCAGCATTTGTCCTCAAAGTCCTAGTACTGTGCATATGTACTCTGGAATCCTTGAGTCTGATAGTACCAGTGAACCTGCTGAGGCACAAGGTGCTCCTGATTCACATGCGTGCTCTATAAACATGTGCTCTTTTGCTATGACAGTATAGTCTGTCAAAATCAAAGGTAAAGAAATAGGGTAAAAGATTTAACTGTCTGATCTCCAAACCAATAAATTTTCCTCAATACAAAGTATGTTTTGTATTGCTCTCTGACCTGATAACCCCGTTATTCATGACAAGATTCAAGTATGATTTCACTAGAACCAATAAAAAAGTCATCACCCAAACTACTTCAAATCAGAATTATCATATCTGAATGTTCTTCTCATTCTTTTTTGTGTTATTATATTTTATCTTTTTTTCTTTTTTTTCCATATATAATTTATTTTATTTTTTTGTGAACATACTGTACAGAGGGGTTAAAATTACTTGGGCAGGATAATGCGTATATTTCTTATCAAGCATTGCAGTCTCCTCCTTTGTTTACCCTTCACATCATTTCCCAGCCACCTCCCCCTCCACCCAATCCTTCCCCCCTCCCCTCCCCACACCAACGTTGTAAACCTCGTATTTGACATGATGACTTGTACTTCTCATTGTTGCAACAGGTCCACCTGTATCCTTAAACAACTTGTTTTTCCCCATTTCCTCTACAAGTTATACTGACATCAAATATAGTGAGAGCAGGGGTTATACTGTGGGGGAGGGACATACAAAGCAACAAAGAAATAATCTTATAAATGCATTAGAAACAAATGCATGAAAGAAAAAAACATTAAAATACATATCTAAGGGTTCATTTTCCTAACATCACCTTATCTGACCTTTTCTGCATGACTCATAGATATTGCAAATAAGGGAAACCATGGGACCTATGTTTCTTTCGGCCTGGCTTACTTCACTTAATATGATTTTTTCCACGCCTTTCCATTTCCTAACAAATGGGGAAATGTCATTCTTTCTGATGGAGGCATAGAATTCCATTGTGTATATATACCACATTTTCTTGATCCATTCATATACTGAGGGGCATCTAGGTTGGTTCCATATCTTAGGTATGGTAAATAATGCTGCAATAAACATAGTTGTGCTGGTAGCTTTAGTGTGGTCTTGTTTGTATACATTTGGGTAAATGCCCAAATGTGGGATTGCTGGGTCATAGGGCAGCTCTATGTGCAGTCTTTTCAGGAACTTCCATACTGCTTTCCAAAGTGGTTGAACAAGTTTTTATTCCCACCAACAATGAAGTAAGGTTCCATTCTCTCCATATCCCCTCCAGCATCTGTTGTTTTTAGAGTTCTTGATTTTTGCCATTCTAACTGGAGTGAGGTGGTATCTCAATGTTGTTTTGATTTGCATTTCTTTTATGGCTAGGGATGTTGAGCATTTCTTCATGTGTCTATTGGCCATCCTTCTTTCTTCTTCAGAGAAGTTTCTCTTTAAGTCTTTAGCGCACTTATTTATTGGGCAGTTGTTTCTTTGAGGATTTGTTGTTGGGGGATTAATTTTTGAGTTCCAAATATATTTTAGATATGAGAGCCTTGTCCATTCTATGGCTAGTGAACATCTTCTCCCAATCCGTGGGCTTTCTATTTGTCTTGCTAGCCATTTCCTTTTCCATGCAGAAGCTCTGCAACTTCATGCAATCCCATTTGTACACCCTTTCTTTGATTTGTTGTGTTTCCGGGTCTCCGATCACAAAATTTCGGCCTGAGCCAAGGATACCTAGGGTTTCTCCTATTCCATCCTCTAATGTTTTCAGAGTGTCTGTTTTGACTCCGAGGTCTTTGATCCATTTGGAGTTGATTCTGGTGCAGGGTGATATATAAGGATCTAGCTTTAGTTTTCTACAAGTAGTAAACGAATTTTGCCAGGACCATTTACTGAAGAGGCTATCTTTCTTCCATTCTATTGTTTTAGCTCCCTTATCGAAAATTAGATGGCTGTAGGTCTGTAGGTTCATTTCTGGGTTTTCAATTCTATTCCATTTGTCCTGAGGTCTGTTCTTATTCCAATACTAAGCTGTTTTGATTACTATGGCTTTATAGTAGAGTTTGAAATTTGGTATTGATATTCCTCCAGCAGTGTTCTTTCTGTTGAGGAGCGTTTTTGCTATTCGGGGTCTTTTATTGTTCCATATGAATTTTTGGATTGCCTCTTCTATTTCCTTGAAGAATGAGGGTGGAATTTTGATAGGTATTGCGTTGAATTTGTAGATAGCCTTGGGAAATATTGCCATTTTCACGATGTTAATCTTTCCAACCTAGGAGCATGGGAGGTTTTGCCATTTTCTAAGTTCTGTTTTGATTTCCATTTTTAAGATTTTAAAGTTTTCATCATAGAGGTCCTTCACTTCTTTGGTTATGTTAATTCCTAGGTATTTTATTTTTTGTGGGGCTATTACAAATGGAGTTGCTTTCCTAATTTCAGCAATGCTTTCCTCGTTGTTGGCATACAGAAAAGCCATTGATGTTGGGGGGATAATTTTATACCCTGCTACTTTGCCAAAGTTTTGAATCAGCTTGAGTAATTTGGGAGTGCTGCCTAGGGGATTCTTTAACTACAAGATCATGTCATCTGCATAGATGGAGAGTTTTATTTCTTCTTTCCCTATTTGGATCCCCTTTATGTCTGCATCTTGTCTTATTGCTGTAGCTAGGCATTCTAATACTAGATAGAAGAGAAGTGTATAGAGTGGACATCCTTGTCTTGTTCCTTAGTCAAGAGGAAATGGCTTTAGTTTTTCACCATCAAGTATAATGCTGGCCGTAGGTTTGTCATATACAATTTTATGGTATTGAGGAATGATCCATGGATTCTTAATTTTTCCAAAACCTTCATCATAAAGGGGTTTTGGATCTTGTTGAATGCTTTTTCTGCATCTATTGAGATAACCATGTGTTTCTTATTCTTTATCCTGCTGATATGATGAATAATTTTAATTGATTTGTATATATTGAACCAGATTTGCATCTCTGAAATGAATCATGTTTGATCGTGGTGTATGAATTTTTTGATGAATTGTTGAAGTCGATTGGCCAAAACTTTGTTGAGAAGTTTTGCATTAATGTTCATCAAAGTAATGGGTGTATAGTTCTCTTTCTTTGATGAGTCCCTGCATGGTTTTGGGATGAGGTTATGAAGGATTCATAGAATCTGTTCTGTAGTGAACTTTCTCTTTCAATTTCATTGAAGAGTTGGAGGAGTATTGGTGTGAGATCTGCTTTGAAGCCTTTGTAAAATTCCACTGTAAAATCATCTGGTCTTAGTATATAACGTTATTAGTATGTAATGTTATATTGATCTCCATTTCTCAATTTGTGAAGGATGCATAAAAACAAATCACTAAGAGTAATTATTTCATGAGATGTATTCTACCAAAGGACACATGGTTTATGGTAACCAAGTAAGGTATGAAGGTTTCAAATGCAAATACCTTCAGGTACAATTACAAGAACTGTGCCATATCTCAAACGAATAAACTGCTTTTCCTTTATTATGTGTGCATGAAACAAATGCCATTTCGTATTGATAGTCACATTGTGAAGTGGTTTCTGTTAAATGTATTCAGCAGTCCAGGGAAATAATTATAATTTTAGAAACATATGCTTGTCACCTGTCAGTAAGAACACTGTAATACTGCAATTTAAATGAACATTTAAAATTGCCACTAACTTACTTTCTCAAATTTATATTGCTATGAGAATTGTATGCCAGAGACACAGAAACATTTATAATACATGCCTAGGATAGAACCCATGGTGACAGAATCAATGATCCAATCAGGAATGCAATCCTAATTACCAAGGAGGGCCTGTGATTAATATTTATCATGATTGAGTAAAATCAAGAATTTAAGGTAGGCAAAAATCTCCTTTTTTACATTCCAAAAATTATAGTAATTGGCCCTAATTCACCTTAGTGCTGTTGAAACCGTAACACCATTTCAGTTTGTACACACACAAACACAAAATTTGGATCTACAGAAATACCTTATCACACATACAAATCTGCTCTCTCTCTCTCTCTTTCTCTCCCTCTTTCTATCACACACACACACACACACACACACACACACACACACACACACACACACACAGAGAATGAGAAAGATAGGGTTGGATAAATTTTAAGAGACAAATCAGCAATAACCTGTTTTCCTAATTTGTCACAGATTCTGTCATCAATTCATAAGTTCTCTACTACTGTCCACATTTAGAAGCCAGAAAAAATATTATTCCATAACTAGATCATAATAGCATAAAGGAAAAGGATTAGTGATACCATGGAATCACATTAAATATTCCAATAACCAATGAAGTTAGGAAAATATCACTGACTCATTAAACATTACTCTCTGAATTTCAAAGAGAATATGCAAGATAGTACAAGTAGGGGTGAGTAAAATCTAACTAGCTATTATGTGGATGAAAATAGCTCAGAGATTTTGGAAATACCCGTGAATATGGGACATTATTGATGAATATTGCATTACATCTCTGTCTTTGGTTATTGTTGTTGGTCTCCGGGCTTGAACGCTGGGATTAGAAACATCCCTGCGTACTTCAGAGCTCTAATGCTCTACCACTTGATCAACACTGCTTCTTCTTGTTTTAACGAGATTAATTGGTGAAGAAAGTGTGGCAGTGGTTCCTGTTGGGCTGCTTGATCCTTTTTCTAAGACCTCAGTCTCTGACAAGTTCCTAAGTGAATGTACTAAGAATCTTTTCTGTTATCCAGAGTGTGTTGACTATTTTTCTGCTGTTTTGTTCCTGCCAATCATGCACATTTCATGTCTCTGAGTAACCATAATTTTCATTAAAGATACTGCTACATACGATTCAATTTTGAGGGAATTAATTCCAGAAATAAATCTGAGAAAAATCCTTGACTTTACTATTCTGTAATAAGATAGACCCTCATCTGTGAAATTTGTGCTATGCTAAAATTAACAGCATTATCACCTGGCCTGGCTCAAGTGTGATTTTCAACCCCCAAAATGATTATGACCTGTTCCTTTTCCTCTGCATGACAGAGAATGGGAAACTCCCTAACCACAAGAATAAACGTATTCTGTTGATCAAATACTGTTCAGTTTGAAAGCAGTATGAGTTTTAGCCCTCTCTATAATCGTTATTAATTAGAAAATTGTCATCAGACTATCTTCACTATATAAACTGCCAATACATCCTCCACATAACATTGTAATATGTTTGACATACAGCAGACAATAGAAATTTGAAGTATGCTTACTACCTTTTCACAGGAAGGATATATAAGGTTCAACAGTGATGAGAGGCTCAGGTAAATACAACTTGCTCTTGTGTTAAATGAGCTTGTTTTTGTCAGGAATGAAGAGTGATGAAAATACTTGAAAATATTTGATCCATCTAGAATCCATTGTCTTACTTATAAAAGGCATGAAGTCCCATGTTAACAAGCAACACAAATTACATAATTCCAAAAGGAATAAAGGCTTAGGAACATTTCCAAGCAATCCTAATTGTTGTTCATGTGTTCTCTTATTTGCCACCTTACAATGTCAGTAAGAGAGACTTGTTTTCCCATTTCATAAAAACAAATGTACAATCTATTTTGTGATGATAGAAGGACAATTTCATATAATTCTTTCAAAAACCTCAAAAAACTCACTAAGTGATACAATAATTTTTGTAATTACACATCTTATTTTCATTTTCCTATCTATACCATATCTAATGTGTTTTTATACTTTATACAGGAATGTGAAATTTGAAATCCATGTATGTATTGCTCATTAAAATAGAGCAGTATAATATATTTCATTAATGTATATCTTCCCAAAATGCTAAGTGCAATTCATTTCAAAGAGAAAATTCAAACCAGGTGGTATTCCTACAATATTCATTCATCAATTTCAGAATGAAGATATGATACCCACCCACAAGTGCATACATTTATCAAGTATTAGTGTACAAGGTACTCCAATTTACACTATCATAACTGATGAGACAAGTAAATCCTTAAACACTGAAAATGGAAATAAATGGTTGGGTTTACCCAAACTCTATCATATATGTATTCCCTGATTTAAGTTGATCATAAGAGAATGAGAACATTGAGATGAGGAATTATGATTTGAAGTAGTTTGGGTGATTGCATATATTATTGATCTTTCAGAAACTCTACTTGACTTTTGTCACCAATCACAGTGTCACCAGGTCAGAGAACAATCCAAACTTCATTTGTAGCGAGATTGTTATTCATTTATCCTGTTTTATAACTTTTAATTTTGACAGAGAAGAGTGCATCATAAGAAAACACCATTTTCTTTACCTGTTGGTCCCAGAGGATTTGATTGTGCCCCAAACAAAACTTGGGCTAGGATATTCCAACGATTCTTCCAAAGGGAGAAACACATACTTGGTTGATGTGCTACATTAGATGGTCTGTAACACTGTCCATTAATAAAGAATAGCAACAAGATTCAAGGACTTAAGAACCTTACAAGAAACATTTATGTGGATAATAAACATTGAAAAAAAGGATTCTTAGCAATTGTGCAAAAAACAAATCATTTAGAGGTTTGACATAGTTTTTACTCATTTAGGGCTGCATATCTTCATACATGTTATTGATATTAGAATACAACACAATCCAAGTTGAACACAGATCTTTAATTTCACTCCTAAAGGAAGATATCATACATCAGCACGATATAAGTTGAGATTCAATCACAGAAACTGCATACAAACCCAGTCTTTACCTTTATCCCAGTCTTCCTGAGAGGAAACATATTGCCATGCATGTTCAGAACTTTTATCTTCTCTCTGGTTCCAAGTAATATTCATTATAAGCAAATAAAAATTACTATCTTGTACAATTCCAGTTCAACTGGCCTACATTGATTTGGATTGTATTTTAGATATTAGGCATACCCACATCATCTTCAAGAGAAGTTTTGTCGATACAAGTGGTGATACGTTTACCGAGTTGATCTCGTGGAACCAAGTGGTGAGCATTGAAGGGACATGTGGAGAATTTGGAAGCAATATCAGGAAGATTCGAATGTAACGAAATTTCAAATGTGAAAAATATTTTCAAATTTTATTTTTTATATTACGTTAGGCAGGATGCCTAGTTTAGGGCTGTTCACCATGGTTTGCATGCTATGCTACTGCATCCTTTTGCAGAACACTATACTTCTGCAATTTCAGTTATAGCACCTCCTCTCTGTTCTCATTTGATAGTGAAGCTAAGAGTCTCTGTGATTCCCTGCCTGGACTGGTATAAAAAAGTGATTCAGAGATCTCAAACTTTCGGTTTGACATGAATTCATTTATGAGGAACCACTGCCATTCTCCATAAAATTTTATATCAAAATTAAATAAGGTACACATATACATAATATTGGCCTATGTTTACTCAAAAATGGATTATTATATAGATTTTATAAAGGCATAGATACAGTGATTAAAACAATATTTGAAAATATCCAAAATAATGGGACATCACATTGGTTTTCTTTACAAGGCACAGCATCAGAAACTGGCCAATACAGCTTTGGAACTTAATGTAACAATCTTACTTTAAGAAAACAATAATTAGGGCTGGGAAGGTGGCTCAGTGGTAGAGTGCTTGCCTTGCATGCATGAGTCCCTGGGTTCGATTCCTCAGCACCACATAAACAAAAAGAAAAAAAGCCAGAAGTGGTGCTGTGGCTCAAGTGGTAGAGTGATAGCCTTGAGCTGAAGAGCTGAAGGATAGCGCCCAGACTCAAAGTTCAGGCCCCACAACAGGACCCCCCCCCCAAAAAAAGAAAACAATAATTCACTACTAATAATTCTGTCAAATTTCAAATATTGTGAAAATTTTTTAAAGTAAGAAGAGGGTATCCAATACATAAAATAAAAAAAAGAGACACAATGCCTCTCCTATGTTAGCATTTTATGAACACGAACTGAACACTGAGATATCCAAACTGAATTCTAGGCCACATAATCATACAGTGTGTGTCTTAACAAAAGAATTTAATATTTAAGAATGTGATTAATTTACATTTGGCCAGTAGGCAATGGGGAGGAAAAGGCAACCACCTGTAATGTTTGTGAAATGTGGCACACAATTTGGCCCACACTAAACATCTTTCCTATGTTCTGCTTTGAATAGAAATCTAGAAATACACAAGTTGGATTTCCATGGTTTTTTTTTTTTCTATTACAAGCTGCAGAAATTTCAGAAAATATAAAATGCTCTCCATGAAATTTCTGCCCACATTCTTTCTCACATCTTTCACATATATTTCCAATTTATCTTAAAAACAATATGCAAATTTAACTATGAATTAAAGAAGTTATGTAATACAAATCTTGCTACATTTCACCAGATGGTATTGTAACCTGCATGACCTGATTTTGTGATATTTAACATAGGGACATTGCAAAAACCTCTCAGGAACCACAGATTCCTCTGAAAAAGAAAAAAATACCTCAGGAAAAATCAATATGTTGGGAAAAATACAAACCTTCAGTGTTACTTACTTATGAACTATACCTTAAGACAGGAATCTTTATTTGGAGTATGTAGATTCAAACCATGACTGTTAATATGGAATATAATTTCTGATCTATTCTCAGTGCCTATTAGGTAGTTTTTACATTTTAGTATTTTGGAAACTATTCATTCTAGTTAAATAATTATTGATGTGAGTCAAATGAAACTGCTAGATTGTGTTTTCTTCTGAGAACACACATACATTGAGGCCTCTCAGGGTCTCATTTAATTCCTTCCTTACATGTCAATTTAGAAAGTGCCTATAATTTACATGCTTTTTACCTTTCAATCTAGCATATCAAAAGTGAAAGATATAATTACTATCAAGTCTAAAATTTCAGAGTCCATCAGGAGAAATCTTGCTATCCTTTTCTTGCTGCTCCTGTCAATATATCTTTTGTGATTCAAAAAATAAAAAAATAACATGAACTCGACGATTTCAATTAGCTCCCCAAACTAATGACTAAACATATTAACCTTCTTACATTGTGATTGGCAGGTAAATATCACCAGGTCCTGCAGACAGAAAAATTCTCTGAGAAAACATGACTATATACATAAAAATTGCATGCCTTAAATGTGATTTCCTCAATGGTATGAAAATAAGCCAGTAGAACCTATTTATCTCTAATACTTTTATTGCTAGACACAGGTGAAATGAAAGACATTGATATATCTCTCTATATCACACATTAAAGTCATTATAGAAAGCAATAGAAATGTATAACTTTGGAACTCAACAAATTGAATATTTTTTCAGGCATTTGTTTCTCACCATAAAAAAACAATTAGAGCATCATGCATCCTGACAAGTTTTGAGAGAGTTTGGAAAAGGTTTGCTAAATTATGGATGTCTGAATTAAAAAATTTTGAATTCCCCTTTACAAATGTCCTATGCCTAGTTAAAATATAGAGTGATCTGAAGTAGGATTTGCCCTTCTTATAGATATGTGTTGGGAAGGTATATATCACAAAGAAAAAGAATCACTGAAACCCATAAGAATCAATGTTTGACATTAAGGCAGTAGTTCAATAGGTAGTACATTTAAGTAGTAGAGTGTCTAGTGGCCAAGAAGGAGAGCCAGAAGACATTAAACATATGATTGCTTTGACCTACATAATATTGAAAGGAAGTGAAGTGAATTTCATGTTTGCCAGAATGGAACTAGCTACTTCCTCAAGTCTGAGGAATTAAAGAAATTCATTTTTTACCCATGGAACAATACTGCCTACTTGGAGAACATGATAAGAACTACATCTTGGGATGTAGGGGGTAGAAATGTCCCAGTCATATACAAGAGCCAAATAGATAATTTACATGAATAAGACGTAGAAGAAGGAAACGAGCACAAGGGACTGTTACCTGTCTCTGTTAGTTAACTGGATTCACCAAACAATTCCAGATCCCTTCCTCCCCACAATGGACGAGGTCCCAGTAGTAGGTTTTCTGCTTCAACAGCGCCTTCTGTATAGTGTCTTCTCTGGGTGGGCCCACCATTATTTTGATGTAGCCCATAAACCTAACTTCCACTTTACCAACTGAGGAAACTCAGCCACACTTTCGCATATGACAATGGAAATGCTACTTCCGGGATGAAACAGGAAGACAAAGTCCCACTTTCTTTTAACATTCATTGGTGAACTACAATTCAGTAGATTAGAAATGTGCAACTATTCAGTAGGGGAATAATTTTTATGGATCTCTCACATTTTTCCTATTGTCAACAACTACTGATTCTTTGTAAGCTGTTCTTTCTAGACAGCAAGACATTTTCTATGGTCTATATAGCCAAAATAATTCAATCTTTAAGTATTATGATTAGGAAAGAGTTTAACAAAGACATTTCTAGAAGTTATTCACCTTCTGCCCAAAATGTAACTTTGCTTTCCTTGTACATATGCTTGATCTTTGTATATGTCTTTTAATTCACATTTTTGACTAATATCATACAAACTAACATTATAATTTCTCAAAGCAACTAGTCACAATATTAAAGAGCAAGAGAGAGACAAGTTCCCAGAAGGATTTTTTAAAATTTATATATCATACATTTCTACTTATACAAATATTAACTTTACAATATATTATAAAATACAATCATAAAAGATATACAGAAATCTGTAGGTTCAGGTATATATGTATATGCATTATTTAATGATATGATACACACCTAAGAATTATTTAATAAACAAAAATATAAACTATATGCAAATTTACTCAAATATAACATGATTATATAATTTTCAACTTAAGAATTTGACAAGTTTATGTAGAACATGAAATTCAATTAGGTTTTAATGAAATATGAAGTAATTATGCAATCTTTTAAAAAGCTTAATTGGTGTCTTCTGATATTTAAAATGTGGTGCATACTATCTGTCACTTTTCTAGTATTATGTATAGTGTGTATCATTATTTTTCAGAAATACAAAGTAAATTCAAAAAATACCACGATTTTTGGATATACATTCAGGAAACAGATTATTGAGACTTAAATATGGATGCTGAAATTGTGTAATCTCAGTGGCAACATTCTTCTTCTGTAACTAGTGTATAAGAACAAAACTGAAAATTAAGTATCTAGTGATACAACAATAAAGTACAGGATACTTTGTATTTACAATTTTGTTTACTTTAAGTTGCTGATTTATGAATCCTGAGGAGTTGGAGCATTTTAACATTTCTATGGTTAGAGTATTAGAACGTGGTTTGAGAAACTTGCATCAAACTGACATGGGAAAGAACAAATAAAATTCCATAATTTGTCTTTAAATGGACTATCTGGCAACATCTCCAAGTGAAACAGAGAATATGGACACTTAGGTACAGATAAAAGAAACTATAATATGGGAGTGCTCGCTCGCTATCTCATGAAGTTAACCAGGCACATGAAAGCAGAGCAAGAACCCTCTCTGAAGCAGTAGAAATGATTCCCATCAGAAGGCTTATGAAAATTAATGATCTGGTTTTTTAAGAGCTATTATGTGTGTGCTCATCACACTTGGGAAATGACAAATAATGCTCATGTAAGAATCACGACCTTAGGTCTCCTAGGACAACTTGTTTTTCTGTCAATTGAATCAAACTTTAGGATACTATCCAACTCCTTCTGACACCTAAATGAACTACATTTCATTTTAATTATACTAATATTCAGTACATTTGATTTCTACTTGGAATTCTTCCTGTTATTCCTCAGCATTCATAGTGATTCTGATTTACATTCCTTCTATTAAAAGAGCAGTATTTTCTCTGCCTTCCATTGAGTTCCAGTAGGCTACTAAATGAAAGATACTCTTCATAGCAACATATTCAAGCACAAGTGATGGAGATAAATGTAGACATGAGACATGAAGGAATTAAGTTCTTAAAATAGATGGAGTAGACTTTACCTGGTTTCATAAACATTGCATACATTTGCAAAATATAACTTGATATTGTAGTATGGCTCATCAAGAAATAAGAAAATGTCACTGAAGTTCTATTGTAGTAGGTGACATTTAAACATTTATGAACATTTACTTTTTGAACAAAGAACATTAGGGCAAAATATGCTCACATGCCTAGAAACAGGGACAATAATTTAACGAACTTTTACCTTCGTGGCAATACCATACTGAGAATGACAGAGAACTCTCTATGACACTGTCTCAAACTATTCTCACAAATCACAGTTTTCTGAGATTCATGATAGAGAAATGATGGTGCCGCTAAAATCGAGGTGTGTTTGTAATTCTCAATAACTCTACTTACATTGTTTCTTGTAGTTTTGTGCCTGAACAAGAACATAGCACAGAGTCACAAAATGTATTCATTGATAATTCCTCTACTCATGATATATACATTCCCATTTTTCTGCAATGAACCCGTTTGGAAAAATGTAGAAATTAAAAGAAAAGTTTTTTTTTTCATTTCTGTTGACTAATTGACCAAAAAAGGTCTCATGATGAAGGATTTTTGGAAATGTATCATTGCATTTATATCAAGTAAAATCATATCATATATTTTTGTTTCCAGTCCCACTCTAAAAGACATAGAAAGATAGAGAGCCTTCCCTGACTCCCTTTCTCCTTCATGCATCATCATTTTTTTGTGTGTAGGCATATTTTGTTAATATTAAATAAGCAATTTCCATTCTTTCTTTATGATTTTATTACCATTTTTTAAAAAAATTTCAGAGTATTTGCCCTGATTACTTTCACCTCAAATTAAGCATAAAGAAGAAATCTGTAATACGAATTTGAAATATTAATATAGATGGTTGTATTCCAATTCCTGCCTATAATTACATTGTTGAATTCATTATTTCTTACTGCAATCAATGAAACAATGTTTTGTCCCTTTAGTTAATTGGAATTGAACCAATCAAATTTGCAGTCACATTAGAGAATTTCATGACTTCAAACAACATCCAGAGTAACTAAAATTTAGGGCCTAATATATTCTGACACTGTCATTTGGGAATTCTCATAAAAAGACCTATATATTGATTATCAATCTCTATACACACTTTTGGGCTCCAAACTATATGTTCAAACTTATTTTATATTTGTTGCTGTGAGAAGTACTTTTAATAGACTGAACAATTTCCTCCGATTTTATTTCTACAAATAAAATGGAAGAGAATAAAAGAGTGTTTTTTGCCCATAAAATATGAATCATCAGAAGAAAGATACAATATCCATTTGGAGAGTTTGCAGAATACAGAAAATTATACAAAGGCACATGTATTCTAATACTAGCGTAATTATCATAAAATTTATTATATAAAAGAATACTAGTGGCTGCAATGCTGGATAAGAAATGTACTCATTATCTTGTCCATGTAATTGTAACCCCTCTGTACAGTATGTTCACAAAAAATAAATATAAAAATTAAAAAAAAAGAATACTAGAAGGATATTAAACCCTGTCATGTATTCCGTGCCCTTGGTAAGTTTCAGTTGACACTAGCTTGAGTTGATCTTAAAGTACTGGTGTCAGGAACTGGAATTGCACTTTCTTTACCCTATAACAATAACAAAGATATCTCTCAAGGGAGACGTTCTAAAAGGTGACAAGTTTTGGTTAAAAACTCAACTAGTGAGGATAATTTCTTCCTTTTTATGGAAGAGCTCCTGCTTTACTTTTCGGACTCCAACTTACCTTACGAGATATCAACCAAGATATACCATGTTTTCCTACCTTCCTAAAATTATTTCTGTACGTTATTTTTGTAGCCTTTGGATACTTCTAGATTATAAAATAATGAACATATATTATCATTCTATCTCAATTTTCCATGTCTGCTTACCTCATATTTTCTTAAAATTGCAAGTTTGATCATATGAGAAGCAGCATCAGCATCGTACTGTTACTATCAGTTTACAAAAGTACATTCTCAAGCAACTTTAAATACAAAAGGCACTGATATTCATGTTATAGTTTTTAACACAAGCAAATATTCATATGTCTAACTTTTGTGGTTCAGAATCAGTACACATGTGTATTAGGAATTTTGCTTCCATTTAAAACAGATTTCTAAGAACTGTTTTCAGTTCCCAAAGTTTGCTTTTTGTTCCTTGAACAATTTCCATTATGATTTTCTTGTGACAAATTTCATCGCTGAGTGTTAGTGCCTGAAACCTCTAATCCTAGCTACTGAGGAGGCTAAGACTGTTGGTTCTCAGCCAAGGGAGGTAAAGTATGTAAAAATCTTCTCTGTAACTAACCTTTATAACACCAGAAACGTCACAGTGGTTAAAACTACTAGAGAGCTGGCTTTGATCAAAAAGTCATTGCAGATAGAGAAAGGGCCATGAGTTCAGTATAAATGACCTATCCAAATTTCTTTCTGGTATTTATCAGCAGATTCTAGTTGCAAAAACAGGAATAATAAAAGATAACATTCACTGCTAACAGCTATTACACATCAGTAAATATTGTGACAAATTGTGTTTCCAACAATTTGAGATTGTGAATTGATTCCTTCTGTAATATGTTATCAAGGGAAGGTCGAAATGATATGGGTAACACATTGTAGGCCTGGAAATATATAAAAAGTAACTGCCATGACATATCTATTTTTGTTCAATTTACTATATTATAACAATCTATAATTTGGACTTTCCACATTTTGCTGTTTTTAAATATTCTTATTCCTTAGGAGCTTTCAGAAAATCCGAGAGGTTAGCATTGTTTCAGAACACAGTTTTACATCCACAAGTCTGATATAATTTTCCTCATGTTATATTCCTAAAACACAGGTTTTACATATTTAGTTTTATATATTACATGCTGTAAAATATTTGGTTATTAAAGGTTAGTTTATTAAGATAGTTCTATTTGCATGCAATTACGTTATTCTTGCTATATAAACTCCATTGAGGATAAAAGTACACTACTCTCCAATAACCCCATTTCAGTGGCTGAAATATAATCCAGTGATTATTTTTTCTGGGAATATTTTCAGTGCAGAGATAAATAATTCCCTAGATAAAACAGACCATCGAAACAAAAGTGATATACAATATAACTGCTATGTAGTAACTTCTATGTAATCTGTGGGAATGTAGTTCAGGTGAGTTAGATGCAGAGAAGACACCCGCAGCACACTTATACCAAAGCCTAGCAAAGTTCCAGTGAATCCACTCAGGAAGAAAATCTTCCCTTCGGTCTTTTGGCCAGAAGCAGCATTTCAATTGACATAACTTGTGTAGTGATGAAGGACCCAAACTCCTGAACGGGAAATTATTATGTTATTGTTACATTAAGTAAAGTCCCAAATAGAGGAGATATTGGAAGTGACCACTGTAAATTAAATGGCTATTTGATGAAAGGGCTTCCTGTTGTCTTTGTTGAGTCTACTTAACTTTAGTAAATAACTTAATGTGCACATATTACTTTTCACTTTTCCCGACTGTAACAGTTTGTCACTCTCTTTTATTCTTAGATCTAAACACTACTCATATTCAGATCTTTTCCAAATATCAGCGTGTGTCTTCCCGCAAGTTCTTGTTCATGTCAACTTTTCTAGGTTTAATTGAAGTGCAGAACACTACAGGCTGATGCATTGTTTCAATCATGGAATGATAGTATGAAACACTAAATTTCTACCCAATATTCCTTCAACTTCCCAAATTTACGTTGTAATATTTGCTAGGAAGCTCTTTAACTATATTTCTTATCAGTGATTAATAGAAGGCATGTAATTATTAAATTATACTTTGGAAATTTGACATTATCTGGTCAGATGAACTTTCCTAATACAGTATAATTTCAGTGGCTTCCAGAGAATGTTCAGGCATAATTTTGAACTGTGATCCACAATGAATAAAATATCTATGAAATTTCATAACATATATATATATATATATATATATATATATATATATATAATTTGTAGTAAAAAAGTTGTAAATGTCACCTGTATATTTATGTGAATTTGTCTGCTTCTCGTTCATATACCCAATTAACGTCATGGGATTAATGCTGGTCAAAATTTATATTCCTGATATTCTGGGAAATCTTCATATCTAAAATAGGACTTCAAATAAATTAATAGTTATACTCATGTACTTTATTCTCAGATAACATTGCAGTTTTCTTCATGTCAACATAGGTATTTTCAAGTTATAAACTTAGGCAACACCCTTTACTTACTCCATGATAACTCAAAGCTTTAAAAGTCATACTGAAAATGGTTTGCTGTTTAAGCTATTATTTCTCTGGGAGGGAAGAATAACAATAATCTAGAGATTTGTGTTGAGAGAACATTTGAAAACATACAGGTCAAATTAATCCTCTCTGTTTTCTGTCCAAATACTGTTTAAATGAGTATTGTGTTTCTTAGTTTTGAACTGTCTAAATGTGTTAATGCTTAAGCCTTTCTAGGTTCATGCCAATTTATTTATGTAAGTCTCTTTTATGGATGTGTCTGACATATTTGTTTTGACAGAGTGCAATCTTGTTTCAACTTATAACCTCCTCACTTGCAAAAACAAAAAAAAATTCTTATATGAATTAGGGAATTGTCGCTGGTCCCATTATTTTAATGGCATTTTTTTCCTTTACCCTCCCAGTATTAGAGAAGTATGTATACAAGAAGCAGGGCAACCACATCAAATAGAGTGAAAATAGGGGTTGAACCATAGGGGACGAACAAACCGAACCACAAAAAATTCGTAGTATATTATAAATACTTTAGAAACAATAGCAAAAAAGAAAACCATATTTGTGTCCCAATTTGGGGTTCATTTAGTTTAACATCATCTTATATGGTTATATGTACATAGCTCTTTGCGTTTTCTTCTTGTCCTAAACAAGTACTAGTTATTGCAAGTAAGGAAAACCCTGTGACCTATGTTATTTACAGCATGGCTTAATTCACTTAATATAAGTCTTTCCATTTCCTAACAAATGGAATAATGCCATTTTTTCTGATGTGGCATAAAATTCCATGTATTATATATACCACATTTTCTTTATCCATTTTTCTACTGAGGGCATCTGGGATGGTTCCGTATCTTAGCTATGGTAAAAAAAAAAATGCTGCAATAAACATAACTGTGCTGGTAGCCTTAGTATGGCCTTGTTTGTGGTTGTTTGGGTAAATGCCCAAAAGTGGGATTTCTGGGTCATAGTAGAGCTTTACATAGAGTCTATTGGGAAAAAGTCTATTGGAACTAGAAAGACAAAAATTTATATTACTATTCCTTTATGAGGAACCTCCATATTGTTTTCCAAAGGGGATAAGCAAGTTTACACTCCCAGCAACTATGCAGCAGGGTTTCTTTTGTTCCACATCCACTCCAGTATGTGTTGATATTAGATTTCATGTTTATAACCATTCTAACGGGGATGAGGTATAATCTCAATGTTTTGACTTGCATTTCTTTCATGGCTAGAGAGGTTGAGTATTTCTTCCTGTATTTATTGGCCATTATTATTTCCTCTTCTGGAAGTTTCTCTGTAAGTCTGTAACAGTCCACTTGTTTATCTAGCAGATATTTCTTTGAGGCTTTGTTTTTGGGGGATTTGCTTTTTTGAGTTCCAAGTATATTTTAGATATGAGACCCTTGTCCATTGTATGGCTAGTGAAGATCTTATCCCACTCTTTGGGCTTTCTATTGATCTTGCTAGCTATGTCATTTGCCATACAGAAGCTCTGCAGCTTCATACAATCTAATTTGTCCAAACTGTCTTGATTTCTAGGTCTCCATTAAGAAAATTTTGCCTTCTTTCAAGGAGCCCTAGAGTTTCTCCTATTCCTTCCTGTAAAGTTCAGGGTGTCCACTTTGACTCCAAGGACTTTGATCCTTGGAGTTGATTCGGTTACAGGGTGATATATCAGTATCAAGCTTTAGTTTTGTACAGGTAATTAACCAATTTTGCCAGCACCATTTACTGAAGAGGCTGTCTTTCTTCCTTTCTATTTTTATTTTTAGGTCTCTTATCAAAGATTAGCTGGCTTTTGGTCTTTAGGTTCATTTCTGGGTTTTCAGTTCTTCTCCACTGTCCTCATATCTGTTCTTGAGCAAATACCAAGCTGTTTAGATTATATGGCTTTATAGTAGAGTTTGAAATTTGGTATTGATATTCCTCCAGCATTATTCATTCTCTTAAGGATCATTTTGCTATTTGGGGTCTTTAATTGTTACATGAAATTTTGGATTGCATCCTCTATTTAATGGAAGAATGAGGTTGGAGTATTGATCGGTATCACATTCAATATGTAGATAGCTTGAGGAAGTATTGCCATTTTCACAATGTTGACCTTTCCTATCCAGGATCATGGGAGGTTTTCCAATTCCTAAATCCTGCATTGATGTCCTTTGTTGGATTTGAAATTTTATTATTTTATTTTATTTTTTTATATTTCTGTATTGTGAAAATACTGTTACAGTTACATGGGCAAGATAATGAGTACATTTCTTATCAAGCATTGTAGCCTTGTCCTTTGTTTCCCCTTCCCATCTCTTCCCATATTCCCTCCGTTCCCCCACCAAATCCTCCCCGTTACCTCTCCCCCACCCCGCACCAAAGTTGTAAAGTTCATATTTGGACATAATGACTTGTACATCTTACTGTTGCAATGGGTCCACCTGTATCCCTAGTTAAATGATTTGTTTATTTCCCTTCCCCTCCATAAATTGTACCAACATCACACACAATGAAAGTACGGGTTATACTGTAGGGGAGGGATATGCAAAGCAACATCGAAATATTCTTATAAATGTGATAGAAACAATTTCATGAAAAGACAAAAAAGCATTTGAATACTTATGATTTTGTTCATTCCCCTAACCTCAAATTATCTGACCTTTTCTGCTTGACTCTGACATATACTAGTTTTTGCAAATAAGGGAAACCATAGGACCTACGTTTCTTTGGGACAGGCTTACTTGACTTAATATATTTTTTTCCAAGTCTTTCCATTTCCTAACAAATTGGGCAATGTCACTCTTTCTGATTGAGGCATACAATTACATTGAAATTTTCAAGACCATTCTGTATAGAATAAATAGTTGATGTAGGAATTGTATAAGATCCTCAACAGAAAGAACAGTGCTGGAGAAATATCAATACCAAATTTCAAGCTCTAATATAAAGCCATAGAAATCAAAACAGCTTTGTACTGGCACAAGAACAGACCTCAGGACCAATGGAATAGAATTGCAAACCCAGAAATGAACCTACACACCTATAGCCATCTAATCTTTGATAAGGGAGCTACAACAGTAGAAAGGAAGAATGACAGCATCTTCAGTAAATGGTGCTGGCAAAATTGGCTAACTACTTGTAGAAAATTAAAGTAGATCCTTAAATATCACACTGCACCAGAATCAACTCCAAATGGATCAAAGACCTCAGAGTTAAAGCAGACACTCTGAAAACATTAAAAGATGGATTAGGAGAAACCCTAAGTCTTGTTGGCACAGGCCAAAATTTTCTTAATAGAGACCCAGAAACACAACAAATCAAAGAAACGTTGGACAAATGGGATTGCATGAAGTTGCAGAGCTTCTGCATGGCAAAGGACATAGCTAGCAAGATCAATAGAAACCCCACGGATTGAGAGAAGATCTTCACTAGCCATACAACTAACAAGGGTCTCATATCTAAAAGATACCTGGAACTTAAACAATTAAATCCCTCAACAACAAATTTTCAAAGAAACAACTGCCCAACAAATAAGAGTGCTAACGATTTAAAGAGAAACTGTAAATTAATTGTATGATTAAACATTAACTTAATTTATTAACACATCTAATCTATTATGTTATGATATGGAATTCAGCTTGAATATTTTAACTTTTATACCATGGTAATAAACATAGCAGGGAGAGATTTTAAATTTAGGGTATTAATTACAAAATTGTTCCTCTAATTTTGATGAAAAACTTCACAATATTTGAAGGTTGACAGAATTTTGGGTAGAAAATTGTTTCTCCTAATTTAATCCATAAGTTTTAGCAGTGTAGGAGAGACTGTTCCTGCTTTTTATTTTTATTTTTTATAAATACATATGATGACCCAACATTTTGGATGATTTCAACTATCCTTTTCAGTCATGCCTTGTATATATTCATCAATTCTATATTAGTAATCAATATTTGAGCAAACAGAGGCCAAAATTTTGAATATATATGTTTCTAAACTTTGATAAAAAAAAAACATTTCATAGGCCTAGAACTCTTTCTTCATGCAAGAAATCATATCTATGTAATTGTTTTATGCTAGCCAGGGATTAAGGGTACTAGGGACCTTATGTCGACAAATGAGAAAAGACAGAATATATGCTATGACCAAATTCTTATAGTGCTAGACCACAGCAATAGGATTCAATAGCACTGAACATAAACAACTTCCAGGCCCTTCAGTCAGTCTTTTTTTTTTTTAATTGATGTATAATGTTAGAGCCAGTATAATCCAGCACCAAGTATGTATTTCTCCCATTGGCAGAATCTTTGGAACATCCTAGCCCCAGTTTTGTTTGAGGCACAATCAAATCCTATGGCGACAACAGTAAAGAAAATTCTGTGTACCTATGACAAACTATTACCTTTCAAAATTGAAGGTAAAGAAATAGTATAAATGAACAATGAACTTTCTGTTCTACATATCCATAAATTTTGCTCACTGCTAATGAAGATTTGGATTGCTCTTGGACCTGGTAACCCTGTGACTGGTGGCAAAAGTCAAGTATAGTTTCACTAGGAATAATGGGAAATTCATTCTTCCATCCTATGTGTAATTGGTCATTCATAGTCTAGTCTAATTCATAAAGATTATAGGAAAAACTAAAACTCATACTGCTTCCAAACTATATGGATTACTGCAGCATTTGATCAACAATGTATGTTTATTCTTGTGGTTAGTGTCTCATCCTCCATGAATGAATAGAACATTTGAAATGATTTTAAGGTGTGGAAATCATATTTGAGCCAGGCCTGGTGATCATGCTTATAATTCTAGAATCTCAGGGATTTGACATATGTTGATTTCCATACAGATTCATAAACTGAAGGATTTTTCTAAGATTCATTTGTAGAATGAATCCCCTAAAAATCCAATACTATAGAGGAAAATTTCCTTAACGAAACTCCAGTGTGGATGACAGTCCTGAACAAACACAAGAAACCATCAGCACACTAAGGAAAGAGGAAAAACAACCTAATCTGTGTGGATTAAAAACTTATCATCTTCCCAACTCAGAAGGCTGTGATCTGAGGATCATGTTTCAAGGCAGCCCATAAGGAGTCTCCATGAGTTTCTGATTACCAAATAACAACCTCAGAACTGGAAGTGTCACTGTTGCTTAAGTGTAGAGGATTATCCTAGAGCTGAAGAACTCAAGGCCTGCACCCAAGCTCAGTTGAAGGCCAATGACTAACAACAACTGGAAAATAGACACAAAAGTAATTCAATATTCATAATCTATGCCCCATACTGACTCTTATACTCACTTTGAAAAAAGTGTCTGAATTATTTTTCTCCACATAACAGCCATTTAGATTTTATTCACTCCCTATAAGGAACATCTTGCATTTTCTCTTTGAAATCATTAAAGTAATGTATGAAATAGCAGTGATATTTCCCTAACTTCAATTGTTAGACCACTTAATGTGACTATGTGGTAATACTAATCCTGTTCATTTATGTCTTACTTATAGAATCATAAGTAATTTGGCTACTAAGAACAGCATGGTACTAAAGAAGCTGTGAATTGATTAGTTTGTGACATTTTAGGACACCATACTATTATATCCTGATTTGTCTCTTGTACTATGCTAAGCTTTAGCAAACTGTATGTTTGTCCTCATACACATATGAGCAGATTTGTGTGGGGTATCATATATATCTGTTACCTATCCATTTGTAGATGCAATAATTTGTGTTTGTGAGTTTGTGAACAAACTAAAATTGTGTTATAATTTTTCCCTACTCCATTTCAAATCTCATAAAGTGCATTAGGGCACATTATGTGTTTTTGAATTTATAACTGAGGTGTTTTTTTGCCTTCATAAATTCTATATTTTATTCAATTTTGATAAATTTTAATAACAGGTTGTTCAGGATCTTATTTCTTATATATCTTCCTTGGTCATGAGGATTGAAATCAGGATTTTGCCAATGCTATTAAAGCATCTTCCTATGGCTCAATCCCAGGCATGTATTCCCAATGTTGGTGTGCCTTTGGGTAGAATTCTCGAAGAGATACATATGTGAGAAAGTAATCTTAACAAATAAATGTTAACCTAAATTATTGGCAACCTTCTCAATGTTCATATAAATGTTCATATTGACAGGTGATATTGCATATGTCTCTTGTTGTTAATTATATTTCCAGATCGCTGAACATATTTAGTAGATATCACTTCACAATGTGATTGTCACTTCACTATGGCATTAGTTTGGCCCACACATAAAAAAGGAAAAGCAGTTTGTTTTATTTAGCTTTTGTTCAGAGTGGGCCAATGCACCTATCTGTTAATTGTACTTCTCCTTTCATGGTTTTGTCATGCATTACGTTATGCATCTATCCTTTAATAGGGTACCTCTCATGAGAAAATATTTGTGCTTTGTTGATATGCATTCTTGCACAAATTGAAATGGAGATCAAAATTATCATATTATTTTAAATTCTTTGGAATAATATTATGTATTAAATGCACTATTGTTTTCTTTCCTATATAACGAAGTTAAGAAAAATTCCTATTTTCCTTTATGCATAATATTTTCATGAATATTGTGTAAGATAGTAAGTTTTGAGGAATTGGACCATAAACCTTAAAGTAATAAAATGAGTAGTGTAACATTTCAAATATTCAGTGAACTTCGAATGTGATGAAAGAGTGTCCAAGCGTAATTTCTGTGAAGGTGTGTAAACAGCAAGATTCAATAGAGGAGGAAGTGGCTAACTATTGTTAATTTTTGTTATTTTCTTGGCCAATGAGTGGAGTTTCTTTTGGATCACAGGTAGAATACTAGAAATATCTGATCAGATCATTTCCGCAAAAAATTTATTAGCCAGAATCATTCAGGGGACACAACATGAGTTCAAAGCATTTGTCCTTTTTTTAGGTATATCTTACATTAATAAATATATTGTGAAACACACTGACAAATTATTTTATTAGATTATAGATATTTTTCCTTGAATATAGAAATAAACTCATGCTTTTATATCTTCTTTGGAATTCACCAAGTCAATTTCTATGTACACATGATGAGTTTAGAATAAGAAATTCTCAATCATATCCAAACATACATATAGTTCCCTATGGAGAACAAATCACACTTCATATTTCCCCTGTAGTTGCTTTCCTGTGAATATTTTCCTTTTCATTTTCTCTTATATTTGTAGAGCCTAATAAATGTATTTTAAAAAGTGCAATGAATTTGACTGGTGATACAAATTTTACATCAACTTATCTATTCCATAGAAATGGCCCTGAAACCGTTGACGGTTTTTTTCAACTAAAAAATCTGAAACATATTTAGTACTATGTAAGATTCTCTTCCATCTCAATTATTTCCATGTTTAATCTTATCTGCAGAAGGACACTGTGAATTCTTTCCTAAAGCCCTGGTGGGGAAAAACCAGGTTTAGTATGTAGAGACAAAATATCATCCAAAATATAGTTTCTGGAAAGCATGAACTTTGTGAAGTTACCTTATATTTTGCCTAGATTCTGATATCTATACTTCTCAACATATTTCTATAAGTTTGAAAGAAGAGAAGAATGTAATCTCTAGTGTAACACAAGATATTTTCAGGAAACAATATTCGATGACTCCATTTTCGTTTACACATGTGAAATTTGCTCCCCTCCCCCCATGTTGATTTGGGACTGTGATACACAGTAGTCTTTGAAGCATATTTTAAAACGATCCAACCTGTCAACATTATTGGTAAGATTCCTATAAAATGAATAGAATTGAAATAATTGGGTACCGATAAGAAAGTTAAAGATATGAGCCTATTACCCATATTTATTATTAGTTTTAAAATAGCCGAGTTTCTGATTATGGACATATTAGATCAGCAGGTTCCTTTTAGTTTCTAATTTCAAATAGTTTTTGGATTTACTGCAATATTGAATTTAATTATTTTATTTTATTGTGACAATAACATATGGGGGGGGCTGGGAAGGTGGCTCAGTATTAGAGCACTCGTCTTGCGTGCATGAGGCCCTGGGTTCAATTCCTCAGCACCACATAAGAAAAAAGAAAAAAGACGGAAGTGATGCTGTGTTTCAAGTGGTAGAGAGCTATCCCTGAGCTTAAGAGCTGAGGGACAGTGTCCAGGCCCAGAGTTCAGGTCCCACGACCGACCTTCCAGCCCCCAAAAATGACATACAGTAGGTTACAATTACTTGATCAAGGTAAAGTGTACATTTCTTATCAAACATTGTTGCTTCCTCCTTTGTTTCCCCTTACTATCCCTTCCCATCTTCCTCCACCATTCTCCAATTTCCCCCTTGCCCCTTCTGTCTCCCTTAACCCTTCCCCCCACCACGTGAACCAAAGTTATAAAGTTCAGTTTTCGACATAACATCTTGTACATCTCATTGTTGCAATGGGTCCACCTGTACCCATATTTAAACAATTGCTTTACCCTTCCCCTCCACAAAATATGCAAACATCAAAAACAGTGAAAACAGGGGTTGTGCCGTGGGGGAGGGACCTACAAAGCAATAAAGAAATCATCTTATAAATATGTTACAAACAATTATGAGGATGAAAAAAATTGAATCCATATCTTGGGGTTCATTTCGATTAACATCAATTTATCTAACCGTTTATGCTTGTCTCAGACATATACTAGTTATTGAATATAAGGGAAACAATGGGAACTGTGTCTCTTTGGGCCTGGCTTAATTCACTTAATATATATTTTCTTATTGTGAAAATACTGTACAGAGGGGTTACAATTCTTTTGATTGGGAACTTGTATACTCAGGGAAACCTTCTTTTCTATTCATGTAGGTTTTTAAAGAGAACAGGACTATCTCCACATGTATGTATATTGACCTCACATTAATCAACATAGTTATGCATGTGTAAACATAAAAAACCAGGATAAGTATAAGTATGAATCATCACCTTTTTATTTTAATTTTATTTTCAAAGTGATGTACAGAGCAATTACAGTTATGTATATAAGACAGTGAGTTGATTTTTGTCCCTCATTTTTCTTACACATTATTATTCCTGAAATGCCTGCAAGGATGTCAAATTTATTTCCTACATGTTGTCTTGACATGAAAGTTGGAGTATTGGTTCACCCTATGTCCTCTGGCTTAAAATGTTATTGTCCCGTTCCCTGCCCTAATTCAGAAAAACGTGTACTCAACCCAAAGTCTAACAAAATCAAACAGAGGGACCTAAAGGGAGAAGCCATTTGGAAAATAAAGAACATAGCAAGAAGGCAACAAAAAGGTGCTCTTAGTATTTAAAGACAAACACCAACATTGATAAACCTTTGCTTTTCATATCTGAGATCATTTTGCTTAGCCTAATCTTCTGGGTTCCTATCTCCATAGCTGTTCAGCTATTACAATCCTTTTCCAAGTTTTAAAGGTCATATTCCAGTTATTTCAATGAGGTTGACCATGGTACATGTTGGGTCTTCGTCTGTCCCACGAAAGATGGACGGGGTCCAAAGAAAGGTTAAGTGTGCACTCGCCCGTTCCCCTGCCTCCCTCAGCCCTGGAGACAATCAGACACAAAGGGGAGTCAAGTCAAGCAGGAAGAAACTCATTTATTAACAGAAAGCAGCCCTTTTTAGACAAAAAGGAGTGGGTGGTATGGCAGGAGAGGAAGAGGAAACAATCATTGTCAAGGGCAGACCCTATCATGCACCTAAGCTTCCATGGGATGGTTATGCACTGAACGTAAAGCAAATTGGGCTCTGCCCACACACTCAACTCCCTCTCAGCACCATCTTTGCTGCCCATGTGCTCTACAGTAAATCAGGTTCTGACCACTCAACTCTTTCTCAGCACCATCTTTGCTACCCATGTGCTCTGCAGATTCCCCCTTTTTTGATTTTAATGGCAGACCAGTCTCCCAGTTAGTTATCCTTTTACCTCCTCTGTAAAGGTTGCTTTAACAGGATTACATTGGTAAGGATAGCATTGGCTATGCAGGGGATTCGAGACAAGTCTGAGGGTCGGGATTCGCCAGACAAGGATAGGCAGGGCCCTTGTGCATGATCCAGGAGCCTGTCCTAGTTACCTCACATCCCCACATAGCACAGTAATAAACATCAGTCCCACCACAGTTAGAAATATCTGAAGCAGTTCAATTGATTCCTGGGCATATATGAAGGTCAGTATCTCCTAAGGTCGTCCTCTTCAGAGCATGTGAGCAGCCTGGGTATTGGGAGTTCCACATATGCGGCATGGTGAATCCTTGTGGGCTCCCACACTCTGGCTGTTCTACTATAGTCCAGAAAAACAAGGAAATTTTAAAACAAACTGCAGACAGAACAAAGCAATCCTGGGCACCTGGTGTCTTTTAAATAAGCCAGTTCTTGTACATGCCTTTAAGCTAGCACAGGGGAAAAGAAGACCTTTGAGCTTTACTGTGAGCTCCGAATGGCTCCCAACATCTCCCCCGTCGTTGCTTAAAGATGTGAACCCACCTGTCTTGGGTTGGGTGGATCGCCTTGTCTGACTTACCCGTCATTAGGAACTTCTTCAGAGCAAAGCTGAAGGCCCTGTCTTAGGTTGGTCAGACTGACACCCCCTCTTACCCATCTCTGGCTACAATTCCTCTCTGGGGAAATTGATTCACTTGGAGCTTGATCTTATGTAACTGGCTGACTAAGCTCATAAGAGATTTGCAGTGCACGTATAATGCAAGGAAGGCATAAAAAACCTTCAGCAAAAGCATGAACAGGCCAGGAAATGTCATTATCAGTCCTTTAACATTAGTCAAGGATGGAATAGCAGTCTTTGCCACTTCAGAGTTGAGAGTTGGGGCTTGTTCTAATCCAACCGTTCGCCTGTGGGGTTGGAAAAGATCTAAACTGGAAGCATAACAAAAGGTGATTGTTTAACAATTAATATGGATTCAATAATGCCACTATAAAAGCAATTAGTAAAAGAACAATTCAAGCAGGTGACATTAAAATAATTAGCTCCTACAGAAATATTAAACAGTCCATACATAATTTCAGTTTAGAAAACATCCATAATCCTAAAAGAACTGTTTCTGATTGTCAGTCAAAAAAAGTCTACATGAATTGGATTTCTAAAATCATAAAAAATTGCATATATCTGTACATATTTAGCTCAAAGTAGCATTTTAAAATGACTAAATTAGTATATATATATATAGAGAGAGAATGAAATTCTAAGCCTGAAGCACACACACAAAATATTGTTTTCCCCACTAAAACTATCTAGAGCTTTCACTGCCAACTAAAAAAACACACAAATTTTCCTCCAAGGCACATCAGTTTTTGATTGATATATTTTATGTATCTTACACATATACTGAAATTTTGTGGGAAAATCTGCAACTTTATTGAAAAGCACAGAAAAATTCAAATTTATTTTTGATAATTTTAGATGACATATTCCTTGCAACATTACAGCATTCCCATCCCTGGTTTTTCACTGCTCAATGAAAATAATTTATTAAGTCTTCAAAGTAAAACTAATGAAAGTTTACATTATCACTTACAGGTCTCCTCTAACCTACCCCAAGCATAATTACATTTACTTGAAAATTACAAAAATATTTAGGCTTTTCAAATCTTTTAATTAGTACTAACTTTCATTTTATTTTTACTTCCCACAATCCATAAGAAATTAACCACTAGTTCTTTTAAGTTATTGAGAAGAAAGTGGTTATTTCAATAATTGTGTGTAGAAGGGAAAATATGATGGTTGCTAGTTATATAATGAAGTGGCCTTGGACTTTCTTTGATATTTCCCTCTGAAAGCACACATTGTTTCAAAAAAAATGTGTAGGGGTTGAGTCAGGTTCTGGTGGCTCATGCCTGTAATTTTAGCAACTCAAGAGACAGAGATATGAGGGTCCTGGTTCAAAGACAGCCAGAGCAGCAAAAAATGTGAGGTTTTTATTCCCATTTAACCACCAGAAAACTGGAAGTAGGGTAGTAGGTCAAAGTTGTAGAGTGCTATCCTTGAGACGAAAGCTCAGGGCGAATCTCCAGGCCCTGAATTCAAGCCCCACGACCAGCAAAGAAAAAAAGAAAAGAAAAATAATCTTATGGACCTTATATTTTATTTTTTAATCACCACCATCTACTCTCCTCCAGTCCCTATTGTAACTGCCTACTTGTTATCATTGACATCCATGTGATTTTCAGCTCTATATTTCCCCACTAGGCCAAACCCTCAACAAAACCTAAGGAGTGTTTCTTCAGCCCTGGGTCAGGCATTGATATTACTCTTCTCAAACTTTACTATTCGCTTTCAACATGCTACATTAAAAACAAGGGTGCTGTTATGATGACATAGAAACACTCCTTAATATCAAATTACTTCCCCTTTTAGAATATTCTGCTCTACTTACTCTTCCACATAATGCCTTTCCTTGACTCTCCTGTTATCTGGAACATATTTCTCCACAGAACTGCATATGCTTGCTTGTGTATCACAGTTTGGGGAAAGGCATTCCTTAACCACTGTGAATATTTAATGACTAACAACTTAATTAGAATTTATTTTCAGCCTGTGTATAAAATAAAGTAAGAAAAAGACTAAAAAATAAATTAAATAAGCCTTCCATGTGTGAATTCTTGGTTTGTTCTGGAAGTTTAATCAGATTTGGATTAGAATCAAGATCAAGGTTGGTCATACATCTTCTAATTAATTACTGGATTTAAACATTTGAATTCTCCTGTAAGTTCAGTTCAAATTTACTTTTTTGTTTTTTTGGTTGTTGCCACAAAAGCAAAGCAGCTAGTAAATGTCCATTTTAGTTGGCAATTACAAAGTTGCCATTTCCTCCTGTAAGAAGTTACAGCAGACACCTATGTCATCAGAACACCAAATTTTTTCATTTAATTTCTGTAAAATATGAAGGGATATTAGCATTTTAATAACTTCTAGACACACTAATTTCAGTAAAGCAAACATACTTTACACAAATCAGAAAAAAAGTCTCTATTACTTGGCATCCATATTAACTTTTAATCTGGAGGCAGAATTCATTCAGTGATTATTACAAATGATGAAGCAATATTATTTGCAGCATTTTAAATTTTCCTAACGTTTGTTTATCTATGTTTTTTTGGTTATTCTCTTGTATCATGCAAAGAGAAAAAAGACTCATGACATTATTACTTGACTTTATAATAATCTTAAAAAGTCATTGAAAACACTAATTTTTTAACTCTTCTGTTAGCATTTTACAAATATGTCAATGAACTGCATATGATTTGTAAATATCACAGTGACAAATGATAATCATAAGAAAAATCTCATCCTAGCGTTTTCTCCCATGTCAAGGAGAAGTTTTATGTATTTTATTTACTTATAACTTGGTGCTAGTCTTAATTGGAACTTAACTTCCTATGACACATACTATAAAGTACCTCAGCTACTAAAATTTACTTATTTAAAATAGAAGTCTTATGGAATATGCAATATTATTTAACTGAGAATTTGGAATGCATTAAAAATCTATGAAGTCCTCATAAACTTCATCTTGTGGAAAATAGCAGAAATAGATACTATGTATTTTTTCATAAGGGTGAGGGAACACTTAATTATTCTCGCTGAGTTGAGCTTTTGTTTCGCTGCATGATATGTGTCCCCTTTAATCTCTGGTGACAAAAGGTTATGGCATTTTAAAGCCATTTCAAGTCTAAATTTATTCCAAATTTCTACTTTATGAAAATACAAATTTGCATAAAGTGATTTACACTTTTAGAACACAAGGAGCATGGAACTAATTCTTATTATTATGTTATCACTTATGAATGCCATTTCAAAAGTATTTTGTCTGTTTTGTCGGTTGTGGGGCTTGAATTCTGGGCTTGGGAACTATCCATCAGCTCTTCAGCTCAAGGTGAGCACTCTACCGCATAAGCTACAGTGCCACTTCAGGTTTTATAGTTGTTTATTGGACATAAGAGTTTCACGGACCTTCCTGCCCGGGCTGGCTTTGAACTAAGATCTTCAGATCTCAGCCTCCTGAGTAGCTAGGATCACAGGCGTGAGCCACTGGCTCCGGGTTCAGAAGTATTTTGAACGTAACTTTTTAGGAATATAATGAATGCTTATTATATCAGTCACATTTTTGAGAATCTCTGACCAATCTTAGACACATTAGGTTATCTCAATATGTTTTATCAACAAGAACTTAAAATACAATGAATTAAATTTAAAATGAGTTTTTAAAACAAACTAAATCAGCAATGAAATATTTTAATAATCACTTGCATAATCTGCAATATTATTATCCTTATATAGTTAGTTATATCAATTTGAAAAACCTGTTATTGTTATTGTGTATTTATTTTAAAGCATCATTAGTTGTTTCTATTTCTTTCACTATGGTTTATTAAAAGGAATTATGAGTAAAGGTCTACAGCTTAACTCAATTATTGGCTTGCTATTCTGAAAAATCATTACATGATACTTCTACTACTGAAGAGAGCTAATTCTGTAATTATTTTGTTATTGTTGTTAATTCACCTGAAAAGATCTCAGCAATGAGATTTCCCTGATTTTATGATGCTCTAAAAGACTACAACTAAAAATCTGTCTAGACTAGATAGTGCCAAGGTGTAGCTGATCAACATAATCAACACAGTAATCAACTGTCAGGTCATCGCTGCCTTTTTGTCAATAATCATCAGCTTATTGTTACCCTTGAATGAGAATTTCCCCTAGCTTTTGATTTGGCACAATTATATCACAGAACTTGTTAAGATATATAAATTTTCTATATCAATTACTAATAATTATAATATAAATTATATAATGCTATATCCATAACACATTTATTTATTTATTTATAATTTATTCTTTTGGTTTTAGTACTGAAGCTTGAACCCTGGGTTTTGCACTCTTGCTTAGCTGTTTCCCATGGCTATCATTCCATATCACTTGAGCCAAACTAGGCCTTCTAGATTTTTGCTGGTTAATTGGTAATAAAAGCCTCATGATGTTTTCAGCTCAGGCTGGCTCCGAATCTCAACCTGCACATTTCAGCCTTCTGATTAGATAGAAATAGAGATGTGAACCACCTAGATGCAGCTTAATTTACCACATTTTAAACGCATTCATACTTCATGTTCTTAGCTTCTTCTTTCTTGCTATTCAGATTCTTTACTTCATTTTGTTGAAATTAAATTTCTATCTATTCTAATATGAATTTGATGAGTTTGAGATTCATACATTTTTATTTTAATTTATGTATCCTGTATATCAGAGGGGAAGATTTCACCATAGATGAAAACAATAATGGAGAATGCTATTCTCTGGAAGGTTAAATTCAATCTTATATTACCTCACAATAAAATATTGCACTGTGGATGCATTCTTTGGTCTATTATTCAACTACACTACTCAGATATCCGAAGATTAAACAAATGAGTTCCTGTCTAGTTTCCAATGGATAAGAATGAGAGAAGACACTAACTCTTCAGAATCCTTCATACATATGCATAAAATGGGTTGAGTCATTAGATGGATCTCAAGAGTGAAATTCTTGGTAAGAAAACTGAAGCAAAGGCAATTTGAGACCGGGTTGGAGAGTTCACAGATAATTTTGACATATTTCATAACTATTTCCTCCTCATCTTGACTTGTCCATCCCTGCCTCTGTGAAGATTTTATTTGGCTACCAAATAGATACCTCTAACACTTTTACAATTCTAGCTAGTTTTCTTTTTTATAATAATGCTCTAATCTGTAACTTTCAATGCCTACACACAATTACCTAAATATTAATTCCATCCTAGTTATGTGGCAGATGTTCATTAAAAAGGAAAAATTATGTAGAAATGCTATTAGTCTCCCATTGCAACTGTGTAGGAAAAGAGTTTGTCTTATGGGCCAGGAGCTGCATCACAATGCTGCCTGCTGGGAGGTATTTGATTGTAATAATTTAATTATTATTTAGTCTAACCATTGAAATATCATCACATCTAGTCCAATAATTCCAGTTCGTGTGGAATTAATCAAATCATTTTTTAAACAAACTTCACATTTTAGAGATTTCAACAATTTAGGACATTGTTTTCTAGCTTTATTTTGGACCATAATCATCTGTAGGGATACTGGGAACTCAACTTTCCAGGTATATCTCAGAGTTTAGAATATTAAAAAAAAAGTATTTAATTCCTGAATAAGTGTTTCCTTTTTCCCATGTTAATACTAACAATACTAGTGATCAGGTACTTTTGAGAAATACTTGGCTTATAACCCGATTTCTCTAAAAGTTTTCTCTTTTTTTGAGTAGAGTTGCGATAATCATCTGTACTCATTTTGTCTTTGCTCTGTGATAGACCATTTTTTCAAAATAAATAAGCAATAAATTTTTATCCTGTTGAACTTGACCCTCTACAGAATCATGTTAATTTAGTTCTCCAGGTTTTCACTGCTAGTCTTAAATGTCATATTCTGTTTCTGTTGGACTCTCTGTATTTATTTTTCTGATATTGATTCATAAGATCTGCTTCTATACCTTAAACACATATTCATATATTTTATATTTTCATATGGTTATTCAACAAAGAAAGCTCAAATATGATGTGTTGTTGCATAATGGATCTTGCATTCTAAGTGGAGAAAGAAAATACACAAACATGCTAAATACATTAGGTAGTATAGGTAGTAATATGTATGGGGAAGAAAAATAAATGAGAAAAAGTGGTGTCTCAATATATTTGTATACATTTTCTTCAAGTAAAATATTTATTTCTGCTCATTGATTTTAATTTGAAGTCTATTTTATCTGATATTAGGATTGCAACTTCCGCCTGTTTATGGGGGCCCTTTACTTGGTATCCAGCCTTTCACTGTGAGATTAATTTCATGTTTGTGGGCAAGGCATGTCTCTTGAAGAGAGAAAATAGAAAAAAATCTTACTTTTTGATCCAAGTGGACAATCTGTGTCACTTAAGTGTAGTGTTAAGTCCATTAATATTCAGGGTTAAGAATGAGCGATATTTATCTGTCCTTACTTTTTATCCATGTGCTGGGTGGGGGGGCGGGTGAGAGAGTGCTGTGTCTTGGCTGTTCTTTTTGTGATTAGGTAGTTCTCTGTTTGTGGCCTGTTTCATTGCCTATATTCTGTTCTTGTTGGTTTCCTATATGTAGAACGTCTTTGAGGATGTTTTGAAGAGCTGGTTTGAGAGCGATATATTGCTTCAGATTTTCCTTGTTGTGTAAGGTTTTTATTTTTTCTTCTCCTATGAATGAGAGCTTAGCTGGGCAGATTATTGTTGGTTGGTAATTATTTGACTTGAGGACAGGGCGTACCTCTTTCCAGGCCATCTTTGCTTTTATTTGTCTACTGAGAAGTCTGAAGTAATTCTGATTGGGTTACTTTTATATGTAATTGATCTCTTCTGCCTGGAAGATTTAAGAATTCTTTCTTTAGTGGCTATTGATTCCTTAGTAGCTATAGATTATAATGTGATGGTGTGAAGACCTGTTCTGGTCTGGTCTATTTGGGGTTCTAAAAGCTTCTTGTATATGGATGGGTCTGTCTTTTTTTTATATTTGGGAAGTTCTGCACTAGGATTCTGAGGAATATATTTTCTAATGCTTTGGCTTCCCTCTCCCCGCCCTCTTATGTACCTATGTATCTCAAATTAGGTTTTGTAAATATATCTTCTATTTCCTGCAGTGATCTGTCATGCTTCTTAGTTTGTTTTGAATGTCTGTGATGTTTCTCTAGGGAGTATAAAATTTCTTCTTCTTCTTCTTCTTCTTCTTCTTCTTCTTCTTCTTCTTCTTCTTCTTCTTCTTCTTCTTCTTCTTCTTCTTCTTCTTCTTCTTCTTTGTCTTGGTTGTGGGGCTTGAACTCTAGGCCTGAGCTCTGTTCCTCATCTCTTCAGCTCAAAACCTACTTCTGGCTTTTTCTAGTGGTGCTAAGGAATCGAACCTAGGCCTCATACATGCGAGGCAAAATCTCTACCAATGAGACACCTTTGCAGCCCCTCTAAACTGTCTTTTGCCTCCAGTATTCCTTCTTCCACCTTCTCCATTCTGCTTTCAAGGCTTTATATTTTGCTGTTTATCTCTTTCTTTCTTTCTGGTCTTTCTTAATAGTGGCCAGTGCTTTCTTAAGGTTTTCTTTTAAGTCTGAAGTAGATTGCCTTACCTCCTGCAGTTGATGTTCAGAATTCTCTTTCCACTCCTTTATTTGGGTTTCTAACTTTTCATTAGATTCTTTTTCATTTTGCTAGAATTCGTTGATACTTTTATTTGTGGAGACCAGGAAGTCATCTATTAGCTTCTGGTTGGCCTCAATATGTACTCAATATGTCCGACTTTACATTCATCAGATTTACCAGCATATTTATATTTTCTCATCCCAGTTTCATTTACTTTTTTTGCTATTAAAGAGAATTCATTTCCCTTAATTTCAAACACATTTCTTTGTTGAGGCCCATTTTCTTTTTTCTTTTGTTTTTATGTTTAAATTTTTGTTTAAAAATTGCCATTCAATGACATATTACATGAATACAATGAATCTTAAAAAACATTCTTTCACCTCTATCCCTTATTATTATAGGTAGTAGAATATGTGAGGATATAAAAATGGAAAGACATAGACATGAGATGCAAATTTGTGTCCATTTTCTAGAGTTCAAAAATTACTAACTTTTATTGGAACTATAAGATAAAATTTTCCTATATTTTAAGTACATGAAAGGACAAAGTGAGTTAGAGTCTTCTACTTATGAATGAATTCCATGTGACTAATTCCATATCATAGTTCAGAAAATCAGGCAATATAATCATTTTATATACTAAAGAAAATTAGCCATCTTGTCTGTATAGCATAGTCTCATATTACACTGGCTAATTCCGTATTCTTTAGGTACCCAATAAACTCACATAATTCAATTCAACAATCTACTTCAGAGACTGAACATGTCTTCCCAAACACCTTAGAGAGAACAGAGACGTGTCTCCAGGAGGCATCTGAAAAATACCTGAGATTCAGAAAATATTTATTTGTACTACTTTCCTCTTTGTAAATATATATCTATGTCACTTTAAACCACTTTGTGTAAGTTAGCACTAAAGACATGAATACCCAGTGCTCCTTAGGAAATGTACTCATTATCTTACTCATGTAACTGTAACTGTTCTGTACAGTATCTTTACAATAAAAAGGATAGGATCTCAAATTAAATGAGAAAGCCTCAAAAGTTTTCATTGATTCTTATTTTATTTTTCTTCATCTCTATTTTCTCCTGTAAAGGTATCAAGGAGCAGTGAAGTAGATGGTGATACCAAAGCATCAGGGCAACAGTCACCACTAACTGAAAATAGTTTATAAAATATCTTTCAGGCCTGACCCGGTTTACTTCTGTGGGCATAAAGACACATGCTAATATCCACACCTGCTCTAAGAATAAAAATATCTGAGAGTAATTACATTGAGCTTAGTTTTCTAACGACGGACTTTAAGTTTCTCTTCTACTATTGATAGATAAATAGCTAGCTGTATAGATAGCTATAAAAATAATGTGGTAACTTTTCTTTAAATATTTTTTTAATTTTTTATTATGAAAATACTATACAGAGGATATGTATATAAAATATTCATTTTATTTTTCAATATTAATGAATTTCTGTAATTCAAATGTGCATTTTTATATTACAATATTATCTATGAAAAAATAAAAAAAATGAAATGCCTGTGTAGGAGTAAGCAGGAATAGGCAATCCTCATATGGTACCAATCCTACTATGGTTCAAGATTGTGTTTTAAATGTGTCCTTTTAAATAACTTCTATTCCTATCGTATCTAATAAAATTGGATATGATTTTGAACCTCAATTTTCCCACTTAAAATACATCATTCCTCTTGCTTGAGTTTAATGATACATGCCTATAAACCCAGCTATGTGGAAGCTGGAAGCAGAGGAATATTTGACTAAGCCAGCTCTCCCATAACTAAGAAACACTGGATGGAAAACAAATTTGATAGTCTGGAAATTTGTCTCAAACAGTAGGGTGCTTAGCATTGAGTTCATATTCAAGTACAGCTAGAAAAAATACTACTTTTTATGTTATCATGCTTGTTATTTTAAAGAAAATTTCTCATAACAGTTATGTGTTGGCATAAAGCAATTTATTTAGTTTTAACAGTTTGTAGAATAAATTTTTCCTTGTCAACTATCATTTATACCCAATACTCATTATTCGTCTATATTTGTAGGTATGGTTAATATCTAATATGCAATGAATAATAAATTGAATTCTGACTTTTGCTTGCTCAATTGTTTAGTAGATGTATAGAGCAACTCGATTTGTTCTTTGCAGCATTATACTGATCAATTTCTGAAAATGGTAATATTGTTCATATAAAAATCGTGTTTCAAATATGTGTCTCTCTCTATTTTTTATTGTCAGTCATCAGGCTTGAAATTTGGGCCTGGGCACTGTCCCTCAGCTTTTCAGCTCTAGGCTAGCACACTACTACTTGAGCCACAGCACCCCTTCTAGCTTTTTCTACTTATGTGGTGCTGAGGAATCAAAACCCGGGCCTAATTCATGCAAGGCAAACACTCTACCAATGAGCCACCTTCCCAGCCCCACCTGTGTCTTTTAATATACATTACTTCTAACCTTTCATCAACCTTGAAATGAGATCTACTTGTTGCAGCATTCCAAACTTTCTGAATAAACAAAAATAAAACACATTTGTAGTATCCTAAAATATATAGCATATTAGTTAGCCAGAATATGCTGTGCTTTGAAAGAAAAGATAAATTAGCACTTGATAACATTGAGTTTTTTCTCTATTATAGTGTTATTCAATTTCCATTACCATAAGGATTTCCAATGTCCTAGAAGAATAAGTGGGCTAAAGAGAGACTTCTCTGAAGAGGAAATAAGAATGGCCAGTAGACACATGAAGAAATGCTCATCTTCTCTAGCCATAGAAGAAATGCTCAGCTTCTCTAGCCATAAAATCAAAACAAAGTTAAGATTCCACCTCACTCCAGTTAGTATGGGTATAATAAAAAAATCTAGTATCCACAGATGCTGGAGGGGATGGGGACAAAAGGGAAACCTACTGCGTTTTTCGTGAGAGTGTAAACTTGTTCAACCACTCTGGAAAGCAGTATGGAGTTTCCTCAAAACATTCCACCTAGAGCTCCCCTATGACCCAGCAATCACACATTTATGCATTTACCCAAATGATAAAAACAAGGCCATACTAAGGCTACCAGTACAACTATTGCAGCATTATTCACCATAGCTAAGAGATGGAACTAACCTAGATGCCCCTCAGTGAATGAATAGTTGAAGAATGGAATGCTATTCTTCTATCAGAAAGAATGGCATTGCCTCATTTATTAGGAAATGGAATGATTTGAAAAAAATATATGTCAAGTGAAATAAGCAGACCCAAAGGAACACGGGTCCCATGATTTCCTTTGTTTGCCATGACTAGTACATGTCTAGGAAAAGTAGATTAAGTCAAAGTCTATGTACATATGAGGACATGAGATGATGTTAAGCAAAATATACCCTAAGACAGGGACAGAAGTGTTTTTTTTTCTTTCTTGCTCGTGTTTTTAATATACTTACATGCACTATGTGATGCTTTTGTTTCTTTGGTATGTTCTTCCTCCACCATATAACCCCTGTCTTCACTGCATTTGAAGCTGGTGTTCTGCACCTTTTATATAAAATGTTGTAATTTGAGGAGGAGAAGGGATACTGGGGAACACTTAAATGTGGATGCAGCTGACCCTTTGTGATGACCAGATGTACAGAAAACTATGGTGAAAACAAACTTTACAAAGTTGGGATGGGGTGGGGTGGGAAGAGATGGTGAAGTGGGGAGGAAAGTGATGGTAGGGGGAAAAAGAGGAGGTAACAATGCTCACTATGAGATGTACATATTACCATAATAATGTAATTGCAACCCCTCTATACAATACTTTCTCTCTCTCTCTCTCTCTCTCTCTATATATATATATATATATATACATGTATATAGGTATATACATGTATATAGGTATATACATGTATATATGTATCATTAAGAGACCTCATGAAAATTCCAGAGTCACTAGTTGCAAAAATTATGAATATTGTGCACATAAATCAATAAGTAAAATGAATATTTGCCTTTACTCATTTTGCTTTCTGTATATGTGTAAACTATTTACAAATCTACCCATGATTATATATACATAATTTATAAAGACAATATAATAACTGTAATGAATATGCATTTTTCATGTGTACATATGCAATCTTTAGCACTGAGGTAAACAATAGGTACTGCATTTATTTTTTATTTATTTTTATTTCTATTATCTGTAAGTAGCTGTACAAGGAAGTTGCCATTCAACAAAATAGCTTACAAACACAGTGGACCTTGATCAATGTCATCCCTTTTACTATTCTCAGTCATAATTCCCAGCCCACCCCTTACCTCACTATTCTTGGTTTTGTAGCATATTTATTGAATTTTTTTTCCATTTACAAAAGTAGTTTACCGTTTGACCTTGTGACCCAATTCCACAATGGTACTCACAGGAGAGTACCATGAACTTTACATGTTTGGGAGGGGGCAACTGTGGAGCGGGGGGAATAGTGTGAGTACAATACAGTGGATAACAATGATCGACTAGAATTACAATTATTACCTTATTTATGTAACTATAAACCTTCTGTACAACACCTTTATAACAAAATAACATATAATAAAAGTAAAAAGTAGCTTATAAGGTTCTCTTCTTTAAATATTAGAATTAAGTAGTGATATAACAATGGTAATTTGAGTGGTTCTATGCTAGTTGTTTTATTATTAAGGATTCCAAGGAAGAGTGTTTCCTCTAGACATGCTGACCAAAGCTGAACAGATCAATTTTAAAAGAAAACTAATAATTGTCACAGCAATATTGATTTTTAAGTAGATTCTATATCATATAGACTTAACTGAATAGAGATATATTTGCAAATAATGTCACTGGAGCCCACATAATTTTCACTCTTTATCTTCAAAGAAACACGCAGTTCTACTTATTGTTTTTTTTTTTTAGCATGCAGATTATGACACTTTTTCCTTTTTCCTTTTGACAAAACTAACCTATCATTTAGGCAATTGGATTTAAGATATTTGTAAAATTTAAATTTAATTCCTCTTGTGTATTCATTAAATTCATGAAGACAGACCAGATGTTCACATGTATAATTGCTTATGTGTTTATAAGGAAAATCAAATCAGACTACCACTCTGGAATTTTTACCTTTATCTTACTTAAATTCTCGTAAACAAATGGATTGATAGAATATTCTTTTGGAACTTGTAAAATCTTACACTTGTGGGTAGACTGAGAAATCATCACACTATTAAAGTAGCAAAAAAAGCAGAATGGAGCTTAGGAGACTGGTAGACCTTGGGAAAGGAAAATATTGTTGTACTCTGAAGAAATTCTCACCTGCCATTAACCATGAAGGGAGGATTCTTTCAGCAGTGTTGAGTGAAGAAAATATTTATTGGTTGGACTGCATTAAGTGTGATATGAAAATTTGTTCAGATACGTGCAGGGAAGTGTTCTTTTTTGTATTTCTTTTTTATTTTATGAAAGTTGGTCTAATATTAAATTGTCTGTAATCAAGGATCACGGAAACAGGAAGCAGGCAGTTTTTATTTGGAGGAAGCTTTGCCTTGAATCCTACTGGGAAGTTACAGCAGAAACTAGTTGAGTTTTCAATTTGTCTCTTGTTTTATTTGGACTTATAATCAGGAACAACTTTGGTTTCTTTGCTCTTAAATACTAATTGTCACCAAGATATGTTTTCACTACATTTGTTACTTTGTTTTTTCTTTTCAATACTGGGGCTTGAATTCAAGGCTTTGTGTTCTTTTTCAGTTTTTGCTTTCAAGGCTGGCACTATATCACTTGAGCCACACCATCACATTTTTGGGAGTTTTGTTTTCTGATAAAAATGATAAAATTGTCTTCTAGGTCTGTCTGATGAGTATGGTTTGAATGGTGATCATCAGCTCTGAGCATGCTTAGTAACTAGGATTAAAGGTATGATCAACTTGTGACAGGATTCTGCAAGTACTTTTAAATGAAAAAAAAATAAGTCCTATATAGAATATAATTCCTGATAATTTCACGAGGTCTAATATGTAAGCATTTAAGAGACAAAAACATGAAGTATTTTCACATCTGCTGTTTTTCTCAACTAGAATCCGGTAAATCACTCTTACTCTGTTCTATCATTACAAGCTATTTTATCATTACATTTGTGGTAAACTCAGCTTCACCAAGCACCATTTTAAATGAAATATATTTTTATTGTCATGATAATGAAAAGAGGGGTTACAGTTAATGAGTAATGTAATGAGTACATTTCTATCAACCATTGTTTCATCCTCCTACCCTCCGTATTTTTTCTCCTACATTCCCTTCCCTCCCCACCTCTTTGCCTAGCCACCCATGAAGTGACAAAGTTCATTTTAAACATAGTGTCTTGTACATCTCATTGTTACAATGGTCATAGTGTATTCTTAATTCAGCATTTTCTTATTTCCCTAACCCTCTCCAAATTAGAAAATTGTAGATACAGGGCACCTCAATCAAGTAGAGTGAAAACAGGGATTATATCATGGGGAAGAACATAAAAAAGAAGCAAAAATTCACATAGTACATTAAAAGTAAATTAAAAAACCCTATCTTGGGTTCATTTTTATTAGCATCATCTTAGATGGTCATGTTTACATAGCTTTTGATCATTTCAAGTTGGCCTAGACATACATAGTTATTGTAAATAAGGGAAACCATGGGATCTAGGTTTCTTTAAGCATGAGTTCACTTAATATAGTTTTTTCCAAGTCTTTCCATTTCCTAACAAATGGGCAAATTTAATTCTTTGTTATGGAGGCATAGAATTTCATTATCTCTGTCTGTCTGTCTGTCTGTCTGTCTGTCTGTCTGTCTGTCTGCCTGCCTGCCTGCCTGCCTGTCTGTCTGCTGTCTGTGTGTCTGTCTGTCAGTTTCTCTATTTATAATGTCTGTCTGTCTGTCTGTCTGTCATTATATCTATGGAATGTTCTTGGTCCATTCTTCACTGAGGGACATATGGTTTGGTTCCATAACTTAGCTGAAGTGAATAATTCTGCAATAAACATAGCTGTGCTGATAGCTTTGGTATGACCTTGTTTGTGATCCTTTGGGTGAATAACCAAAATTGGAATTGCTGGGTCATAGGGGAGCTCTATATGGAGTGTTTTCACTCCATACTGCTTTCCAAAGAGGTTGAACAAGTTTTACACTCCCACCAACAACTCCATATGGTTCCCTTTTTCCACATCCTCCTAAATCTATTTTTATTAGATTTCTTGATTATAGCCATTCTAACTTGGGTGAGGTGGAATCTTAATTTAGTTTTCATTTGCATTTCTTTTATGGCTAGAGCAGTTGAGCATTTCTTTATGTGTTTATTGGCCATTCTTATTTCCTCTTCAGCCGTTGTTCCTTTAGGATTTGTTGTTGGGGGATTTAGTTTGTTGAATTCCAAGTATATTTTAAATATGAGTCCCTGGTCAGTTGTATGGCTACTGAAGATCTTCTCCAAGTCTTTGGGCTTTCTGTTGATCTTGCTAGCTATGTCCTTTGCTTGCAGAAGCTCTGTCCTTTCATACAATCCCATTTGTCCAAACTTTCTTTGATTTGTTGTGCTTCTGAATCTCTATGAAGAATATTTCGGCCTGTGACAAGGAGGCCTAGAGATTCTCCTATTCCTTCCTGTAATGTTTGCATTTCATTATTTTTAACAGTACTATATATGCATAGAAGATGGGGAAACTTAAGGAAATAAAATTTAACTGAAATAATTGAGTAATGGAAAAGAGTGTAAGGAAGACACAATAGTTCATGTTCAGGCTATGTATTAAAAAAAAGTCATATTCTCCGAATACAGAACTGTTATTTTTTGTTAGTTGGTTTGTGTTTTGTTTTTTAGTAAGACAAAAATGTCTTCTAACATAGGGAAAATATTGAATATCAAGTTATTGCAACATAAAAAATGTTTTCCAATTTTTATTTAAGCACAAAAGTTTAAAACCATTTGTACTACTATTTTTATAAATACAAAATGAAATAAATACAAAATGTTATTTTCCAGAAGACATAGAATATTGGGTTTAAATCTACAGAATTATTGACATGCCAAAACTAAACCAAGATGAGTTAAACTATCTTAACAGGCCCATATCAAGCATTGAAATAGAAACAGCAATAAGAGACCTCCCAGTTAAGAAAAGTCCAGGACCAAATGGTTTTACAGCAGAATTTTACAAGGCCTTCAAAGCAGAGCTCACACCAATACTCCTCCAACTCTTCAATGAAATTGAAAGAGAAAGCTCACTCCCGAACACATTCTATGAAGCCATCATAACCCTCATCCCAAAACCAGGCAGGGACTCATCAAAGAAAGAGAACTTTAGACCCATTTCCTTGATGAACATTGATGCAAAATTTCTCAACAAAATTTTGGCCAATCGACTTCAACAATTCATCCAAAAAATCATACACCACGATCAAACAGGATTCATTTCAGTGATGCAAAGCTGGTTCAATATACGCAAATCAATTAATATTATTCATCACATCAACAGGAGCAGGAACAAGAACTACATGGTTATCTCAATAGACGCAGAAAGAGCATTCGAAAAGATCAAACACCCTTTTATGATGAAGGTTTTGGAAAAATTAGGAAGCCATGGAACATTCCTCAATACAATAAAGACTGTATATGACAAACCTACAGCCAGCATTATACTCAATGGTGAAAAACTAAAGCCATTTGCTCTTAACTCAGGAACAAGTCAAGGATGCCCACTCTCTCCACTTCTCTTCAATCTAGTATTAGAATGCCTAGCTACAGCAATAAGACAAGATGCAGACATAAAGGGGATCCAAATAGGGAAAGAAGAAATAAAACTCTCCCTCTCTGTTGATGACATGATCTTGTATTTAAAGAATCCCACAGACACCACTCCCAAATTACTCAAGCTGACTCAAAACTTTGGCAAAGTAGCAGGTTATAAAATTAACCCCCCAAAATCAATGGCTTTTCTGTATGCCAACAATGAGAAAAGTGTGGCTGAAATTAGGAAAGCAACTCCATTTGTAATAGCCCCACAAAAAAAAATACCTAGGAATTAACTTAACTAAAGAAGTGAAGGACCTCTATGTTGAAAACTTTAAAATCTTGAAAAAGGAAATCAACACAGAACTTAAAAAATGACAAAACCTCCCATGCTCCTGGATTGGCAAGATTAACATCGTGAAAATGGCAATACTTCCCAAGGCTATCTACAAATTCAACGCAATACCTATCAAAATTCTACCCTCATTCTTCAAGGAAATAGAAGAGGCAATCCAAAAATTCATATGGAACAATAAAAGACCCCGAATAGCAAAAACGCTCCTCAACGGAAAGAACACTGCTGGAGGAATATCAATACCAAATTTCAAACTCTACTATAAAGCCATAGTAATCAAAACAGCTTGGTATTGGCATAAGAACAGACCTCAGGACCAATGGAATAGAATTGAAAACCCAGAAATGAACCTACACACCTATAGCCGTCTAATCTTCGATAAGGAAGCTAAAACAATAGAATGGAAGAAAGACAGCATCTTCAGTAAATGGTGCTGGCAAAATTGGTTAACTACATGTAGAAAACTAAAGCTAGATCCTTATATATCACCCTGCACCAGAATCAACTCCAAATGGATCAAAGACCTTGAACTCAAAGCAGACACTCTGAAAACATTACAGGATGTAATAGGAGAAACCCTAGGTCTCCTTGGCTCAGGCCGAAATTTTCTGAATAGAGACCCGGAAACACAACAAATCAAAGAAAGGTTGGACAAATGGGATTGCATAAGGTTGCAGAGCTTCTGCAGGGCAAATGACATAGCTAGCAAGATAAATAGAAAGCCCACCGATTGGGAGAATATCTTTACTAGCCATACAACGGAGAAGGGTCTCATATCTAAAATATACTTGGAACTCAAAAAATTAAACCACCCAACAACAATTCCTCAAAGAAACAACTGCCCAATAAATAAGTGGGCGAAAGACTTAAAGAGAAGCTTCTGTGAAGAAGAAAGAAGGATGGCCAATAGACACATGAAGAAATGTTCAACATCCCTAGCCATAAAAGAAGTGCAAATCAAAACATAATTGAGATATCACCTCACTCCAGTTAGAACAGCAAAAATCAAGAACTCTAACAACAACAGATGCTGGAGGGGATGTGGACAGAAAGGAACCTTACTTCATTGTTGGTGGGAATGTAAACTTGTTCAACCACTTTGGAAAGCAGTATGGAAGTTCCTCAAAAGACTTCACATAGATCTCCCCTATGATCCAGCAATCACACTTTTGGGCATTTACCCAAATGTATACAAACAAGACCACACTAAAGCTACCAGCACAACTATGTTTATTGCAGCATTATTTACCATAGCTAAGATATGGAACCAACCCAGAAGCCCCTCAGTAGATGAATGGATCAAGAAAATGTGGTATATATACACAATGGAATTCTATGCCTCCATCAGAAAGAATGACATTTTCCCATTTGTTAGGAAATGGAAAGGTTTGGAAAAAATTATATTAAGTGAAGTAAGCCAGGCCCAAAGAAACATAGGTCCCATGGTTTCCCTTATTTGCAATATCTAGTATAGGTATGAGTCAAGCGGAAAAGGACAGATAATATGATGTTAGGAAAATGAACCCTTATATATGTATTTCAATGTTTTTTTCTCTTTCATGCATGTGTTTCTAACGCATTTATAAGATTATTTCTTTGTTGCTTTGTATGTCCCTCCCCCACAGTGTAACCCCCGCTTTCACTTTATTTGATGTCAGTATAACATGTGGAGGTGATGGGGACAAACAAGTCGTTTAAGGATTCAGGTGGACCTGTTGCAACAAGGAGAATTACAAAATGTCATGTCAAAGCAAGCTTTACAATGTCGGTGTGTGTGGGGGGGGGTATGATTGGGTGGGGGAGAGGCGGGAGGCTGGGAAGGGAAGTGAAGGGTAACAAAGGAGGAGGGGGCAATGCTTGGTAAGAAATGTGTGCATTATCCTGCCAATGTAATTGTAACCCCTCTGTACAGTATGTTCTCAAATAAAATAAAATAAAATTTAAATTAAAAAAAAAGAAAAAAATCTGCAGAATAATCTCAGAGTATTGAAAAATTAGGTTCTACTCAGGAATTCTGAGTTTCCTTCAGTCCTCATTTTTCAATTATTAACTATATGTATTGTATCTCCTACACAAATACTCCCAAATTCATTTCACTGAATACCTTTGATTTTTTTCTTTATTTTCCTGTGTGTGTGTGTGTGTGTGTGTGTGTGTGTGTGTGTGTTGGTCATGGGGCTTGAACTATTGGCTTGGATGCTGCCCCTGAGCATTTCAGCTCAAGACGAACACTTTACCACTAGAGCCAGAGCGCCACTTCTGGTTTTCTAGTGGTTTATTAGAGATAAGAATCTCATGTACTTTCCTAGCTGAGCTGACTTTGAACTGCAATCCTCAGATCTCAGCCTTCTGAGTAGCTAGTATTACAGGCATGAACCACCGGTACCCAGTGTCCATTTTTAAAATTTTTTTGAATATAAAAAGCCTGAATGGGAATAACCAATTATTGCTTCACATATGCAACAAAGTGGTGTCTATATCCATGCAATCAGAGATCAGGACAATGAAACCAACAGAGTATATCAGTGACCTGAAAATATCTCAGTTCTGAGGCAACGGGAATACAAATTCTCTTATGTCTAAATTGATGAGGGAACAAAAGAGGATGTCAGATATTTCTTCTCAATGCTCACATCCATACTGATGTCTAGTGATATTGAATACTGATGAGGAAATTAAAATGCACACAAAAACTCTTCATGTATAAGCGGGGATTTTTTTCCCTAAATTATCTTAACTGTCATTCATTTCATCACCTCCCCACTGCCTTTTCCAATTCTTTCACCTAAAATAATTCTTGGCAAGGGTATAATATATGTCAGTTTGTAGGATTTTAACTCACAAATTGAGGAAATTATAAACTAAAGAAGGCAACAAAGTTTGTTCTTGTTTTGCTTCCTTTATCTTTAAGACATATTCCTGTAGTTCTTTCTATGAAGATCTTCATCTGCCCACTGCCAGAGTCATAGAGGCCTTCCAAGGAAAGCCCATATTCCAGTTCTACTCTCTGCCCTGAGTACAAATTATTAAGGACTTTGAACTCTTTCCTCTAGCCTTTCTTCAGAACAGCATTCACATATAAACCTTTTTGTTTCAATGGCTGTTTGCCAGATGAAAGGATTTTTATCAAATTCATCATAAATAAGAGTGGTAACAAAGAAAAAGATGGAAGTACCTTTTCTTTTCAACTACAATATTATGTTTCTTTTCTATTTAACTTCAGTAATTTGGCATCGATTATTTTGTGAAAAAAATTTAATATCCCTTTAATGTCCTCCTTTGTCCAGTCTGACACCTTTCCTTCCTTATAGGATCAGCATATGCCTTTGGGGGAGACATCTGCCTTATATTGCATTCTATTTTTCCTCTGTCAGTCTAGTGGTTGTCTTGCTAGTTTTCCCATCTCTGTTGAGATAACTTGGAGCATTTGAAAATGTCTCTCCAATATTTGGTACAACACATGGCATATATTTAAGTGTTTGGTATATTTTTATATAAAAAACAAGCTGTTTCAGCATAAAACCCACACCCAAAAGAGTTTCGTGGCTCCAACATATAATTCTGGAGGTAGAAATCAAGGGATATTAAATAGAGAACAGTCTAGTACAAATAAGTTCTTGATATGCATCGCAACTAAGAAAGTTGTCCAGTACTTGCTTTTCCCGTTATGAGCAAAGCACAAAGGCTAGGTACAGTGGCACTGGCCTCTCATTCCCACTGAGTAAGACAAGGAGGATTATCCAGGCCAGCCTGGAATGAAACTTATGACTTCACCTTGAAAATCACCAATGCAAAAGGGACTCAAGGTGTGGCCCAAGTGACTGAGCACGTGGCTCGCAAGGAATTTCAATACCCACTATCACAATACCCAGTACCTAGAGTCCAATATCCAGAACCACAGAAAGAAAAAAAAATATGTCTTACACTCTTTGCCCTAAGCAATTTTACTACCAAGTTTAGTTGGGAATCGGGAAAATGATTTTTAAAGTGATTTTGGTACATTTTGTTTTCTTGATCTTTTAAGATCTGTTAATACAGTTGTTTATCTGAGGATCTTCATCTGCCCTGTTTGATTATTTTCTATCTATGCGACTCTGACAAATCAGTGACAGCGTCATGTACCATATGTTAATTGTGGAAATAACTATTGTTTAGAATTTGTCATCAGCATTTCTCCATAGGAAATATTGATTTGCCGGTTATTTATCTTTGGAAGGCTGCTTCACTTCTTGCAACACAATTGACAACCTGTTCTTGTAAATAAGCTTAATTATGTGAAGATTTGTAATGATGCACAACAAATTAGCTGTTGTATTCATTTTTTTTTTTTGGTCGGTCCTGGATCTCAGCCTGCTGAGTAGCTAGGATTACAGGCTTGAGCCACCGGCACCCGGCTACTCCCGACATACTCTATAAAGAGTCTGTCAAGAATGCTCAGGAGTAAAAGATTCAATGTCTCAGTATAGCCACACTATTATACATTGTAATGATTTGACTCATTTTTGTATACCACAGACCTCCTTTTATAATTTTGCATTCTTTTCTCAAGTTCACAGTTATCTTTATCCTGTTTATAAAGGTAACAAATGGTAGACAATGCTTTTTATTGAAATTCTCATGTCTCTCCAACATTCACCACCGTGACTTCTGTCTGTAGCAAGAAATTCAAATATGGTGTTCCATCTTCAATTTCTCTGGCTGTCAACAATGTAATTTCATTCATGTGTTAAGTATTTTTAAATTGAATCATTCTTACAACCAGTTAGGAGAAAAAGTCATTATTCTAGCTCATTATCTGCTTAACTGATAGACAGAAATGTGAATTTGTGTTTTGGCTCTCTAATTCTGTTATTTGGCACTGTCAAGGAAAAGATAATTGTGTGATATCATGATAAGGAGATCAAGTGCACAATATACACTCCTTTTCCTGTATTTCATTTGAATGATAGAAATTTCTAGCAATGTTTTGCAACATTTAATCATTTAACTTCTATAGATGAGACACGAGAAAATGCATATGTTTTATTTTCATACTAAATGAAACTACTTAAGTAAGACTTCTGGATTTCAGATCAAGTAATCACTTGAAATATTTGCCTGTTGACTCTTATGTGTGTGCATATGCTGATATTCTTCAAGGGAAACATTAATGAGAGACAGAAACAATATCAGAATGCCAGTTTATTGGGTTACGTAACTTCCTTCTTACTTTCTTTCCTGCCTTCCTGACTTAACACTATCGCCCTTTTTTGGCTACTGTTGGCTCAGTATATGTTTTATCTCAAGTGCTGAGTTCGTGATTGGTGATTTGTCACATCTTTATATTCAAAACTGCTTCTATCAGGTCTTCCTTTCTTTGTCCTCTTTACACATCTTCTTTTCTTTTCTATGATATTAGTTTCATGTTGTAGCTCAGTAGCTTCCTAATTTTCATAGTCCATGGTCTTTATAATAAAGTAGCACCTGATTGCTGGCTCTCCTTTTTGACTCCTTTTTGACACTAGAACTATGTTCTGACCGCTGATTTGTTTCCAAAACAACACTGTGCCTTTGAATGTACTTTTTCTTTATCCTTGAACTCAAGTTTCTCTCCAATATCCTGTCACCTATTTCCCTACTTGGTATCTGCATTCTCATCCCTCCCCCCTGCTATTATGGGTTAGTGCATAGTAAATATTCTACATAACACTATTTAAAGGGCCATTACACACTCACACACACACACACACACACACACACACACACACACACACAGAGCACACACACAATCCCCTCTGTCTGCGTGAGGAGGGTGAGAGACAGAATCATCCCACTTAGCACCTAGATTGATGCAGGGTTTCACTGTATTTCAAAAATTTGCCCAGTACTCCTAAGTTCTCTGGTTCTTACCCTCCCATACAGAGAGTCCTTGTTCATTCTGGGACCGACTTAAAAGTTCTGAAAAGCTGTGGCTTACAGTGAAGACATCACATTAGATCAGAGGCTCTTTCAGGTGAATTGGTCTATTAAGCATTTTCAACAGCTCAACAAATTCAGTCTTTGAGTTGACCTCTGTGTCCTGTACTTTCCATTTGGATCAGCCTAGAATGCATCACATGTTTTCTATCTCTTCTAAGGCCATGTTTCACTACCTTTACCACAGATAGACAATCCTGTATCAAATCCTTAACTTATTAACAATTGAGAGAATTATTTTTATGCAAAGTCAGGTACCATATTTGTATTTTCCTGTCATGCATAGACATCTTCGTCTGCTTTTGTACTAGACAATTAGAATATGTTTTAATGAATGATGATGTACTGTAGTTTGGTGGTGTGACTCATGTGGTAGAATAACTGCTTGGAAAACACAAGAACCTCAGTTCAAACCTCAAAACCATCAGTACTTGAACTCACCCAATGTTACAAGTGCTTGAATTTCATTAGAAACCAGATGCTCTAAATTCTATAACTTTTATTTTGTAGGTAGTGGGGTCTGAACACTGGGCCTGGGCGCTATCCCTCAGCTTTTCATCTCAAGGCTAGCTTTTTCTCCTTTTCTGGTACTGGGGAATCAAACCCAGGACCTCATGCATGCCGGGCAAGTGTTCTACCACTGAGCCACCTTCCCAGCCGTCTCTACCTTTTATACTACATACATATCTTCACATTGAAAACAGACTATATTCATGGAAAAAAAAATAAAAGACAAGATAATAATGTAGCCTCTAACTCTCCTGAAATCATACCCTGCTCCAAAAACTTCATGAAATTGTAAATTACCTTTTTCTTACTGAAATTTGTATATGATTTGCATTTATTACTTGTATTCATTTTGCCAAAGTTTACATTCTCTCTCTGTCTCTCTCTGTCTCTGTCTCTGTCTGTCTCTGTCTGTCTCTGTCTGTCTCTGTCTCTCTCTGTCTCTGTCTCTGTCTCTGTCTGTCTCTGTCTCTGTCTCTGTCTCTGTCTGTCTCTGTTTCTCTCTCTCTCTCTCTCTCTCTCTCTCTCTCTCTCTCTCTCTCTCTCTCTCTCTCTCTCTCTCTCTCTCTCTCTCTCTCTCTCTCTCTCTCTCTCTCTCTCTCCCTCCCTCCCTCCATCCCTGTCTATATTGGAGTGGAACAAAATAAAGCCAGGACATCTTTTTCTTGAAGCATGGCAAGAGAATCTGAAATGATTTACAACTAAAATTTTTCAGATTACAATACCACTTGTCAGAGTGAAAGATGAAAACTTCTGCAAGACTACATTACAAGTAATATAGATCAAGTTCTAATGTGTTATTCTATTACCTGTAAATGTAGAAATATTGAAAAATAAATGGAGATTTTGCAAAGTATCATCTATATCTCTGCAGTTAATATTGTCCTTCCTGAAGGAAAGAGGAGAGACATGAAATAAATGGTTATGAAAATGAATGCTGCTTATTAGCAGCCTTAGAGTTGGTCCTTGAAGACTGAGTTAAAGTAATTGTTTCCACACTTATCATTTTCTTCTCAGGTAAAGATTTTAAGATTATTGTTTCCAGTACATTTTCTAGAAATAATGACAGAAATTCACCGCAATTTGCTCCATATGTAAGTATCCTTTAATGAATATTGTAAAATCTGTTGGCATTTTTGCAACTCTTTCCAACAACTAGAAATATAATCTGTGATATTGCAATTCTATTTATTTCAGTTGGGTTAGTAGATAGTTGAGTGTAAGAGGGTTGGCTTTCATATATGTATATGGCTATGAATATAGATAGATAGATAGATAGATAGATAGATAGATAGATAGATAGATAGATAGATGCTGAACATTACAATAACTTTCATTGAGTTATCCTTCTCTTTCCTATCCATTTCCTTTTAGATATTACACACACACACACACACACACACACACACACACACACACACACACGTTTATCCTGAACAGCAGCAACTATACATCAATCTTTCCCGAATAGGGCAGCCCAAAACAGAGCCTTCTCATTATTACAAAGTGGTCTGCTAACGATTACGCTAGAATATATTTTTTGGTTATATCCCATTGTCCTTCATCAAAGCTCTCATTCCACATATGGGAGTTCTAATTCCTTCTTGTGTCTACAATGGCTGATGAACAGAATGCTGCTGAACTTTTTAAATAAGTATATTAATAAAAGAATGATCTTACATCATTTTACTGCTTTTTTTTCATTCCCAACATTCTCCTCCTTTCCTTCTTATCTATTTTATATTTTTAGCTCTAGGAGCAAGATCATAACAAAGTCTTACTATTACAAATATAAAATTTGTGTGTTTGTGTGCACCCAACCAATTTGGCTACAAGTAACAGTGCTACTGAAAGTGACAAAAATATGCTGCAGTTTAAAAAGAATTGAGGCAAAATGTTGAGAATTTTATAATTATAAACTTGCATTCTTTTGTTGAATCTATTCACCATGTCTCCTTTCTGATTTCACTTTACAAATAGGATCTTTCTGACCACAGTACTATTGAATATCACATCAGTAGTACTACTAAAACTGTGACCCTAGTTTAGAAGAGTTACAACTCCAAAACTCGTTTTTTTCTGCAGAAACCTCACTGTTCTGCCCTCACCATAAGCCTGAGGTCATGCTTCTATCTCTTATTTTGTTCTTACATAGTTAATGTTTTCCTCATAAATAGATTTGGGTTTTTCTTTTTTAATCTGATTCTGTGAATTCCTGTTCTCACTTTTTTTGTTTTGTTTTGTGCAAATGTTTTTTTTTTTTTTTTTTTTTTTTTTTTTGGGAAAGAGCATTTAAACAAACATCTCAGCATACCCTGGTTCTGTCAAGATGATAGAGACCAGTAAACATTGTGGATGAGCTTTGTGAAAATATTGTACAGAGGGGTTACAATCGCATGAGCAAGGTGTTGAGTACATCTCTTATCAAGCATTTTTGACTCCTCAGTTTTTTCCCCTAGCATCCCACATTCCCCCCCAAACCCCCACCTAAATTGTAAATTTGATTTTTCAACATAGAGTTTGTACATCACTCTCATTGTTCTAATGGGTCAACCTATATTCCTTTATAAATAAGTTGCTTTTTCCCCTCTCCCGCATATTATACCAACATCAATAAACAGTGAAAACAGGGATTAGACGGTGGGGGAGAGACATAAAGAAACAACAAAAATCACGTGGTACCACGTTAGAAATAATAGCAAGCAAGAAAAATCCTCTTGTGTCCTTATGTTGGTGTTCATTTACCTTAACATTATCTTATCTGAACTTTTCTATGTGTCGCAGATACATACTAGTTATTGCAAATAAGGGAAATCATGGGATCTATGCTACTATAGGCCTGGCTTACTTCACTTAATATAATTTTTTCCAAGTCTTTCCATTTCCTAACAAATGGGCTAATGTCATTCTTTCTGATGGAGGCATAAAATTCCATTGTGTGTGTGTGTGTGTGTGTGTGTGTGTGTGTGTGTATACATATACATATACATACACACATACATATATATACATATATATATACATATATATGTATATACATATACTTATTATACACATATATGTATATATATACATATATATATACATACATATATATATATACATATATATATATATACACACACACACACACACATACCACATTTTCTTGATCCATTACTCTACTGAGGGGCCTCTGGGTTGGTTCCATATCTTAATTATAGTCAATAATGCTGCAATGCTGCAATAAACAGTTGTGCTGGTCACTTTAGTATGGGCTTGCTTGCTATCATTCGGGTTAATGCCTAAAAGTGGGATCCCTGGATCTTAGCGGAGCTCTATGTGGAGTCTTTTGAGAAACCTCCATACTACTTTCCCAGGTGGTTGAACATGTTTCTCTAATTTTCCACTGAAACAAACATAAAGAAAATTACATTTCACAAAGACAAAATAAATGTGTTTCCAATTTGGGCTCAGGAAATAATCTGTATGTAAAGTTAGAGCTTTCCTAGGGTGAGAGTTGCAAACTAATTACAAACATTTTATGGAGTAAAGACTTCTATTTGCAATAACTAGTATATGTCTGACTCAAGCAGAAAAGGTCAGATAAGTTGATGTTGGGGGAATTAAACCCAAGATAAGTATTGAAATATTTTTTTTTGTTTTCTTTTTCCTTTCATCCAACTGTTTCTAATATATTTATAAGATGAATTCTATGTTGCTTTGTAGGTCCCTCCCCCATGGTATAACCCCTGCTTTCACTGTATTTGATGTTGATATAATTTGTGGAGGGGAAGGGAAAAATCAAATCGCTTAACTAGGGATACAGGTGGACCCATTTCAACAATGAGATGTACAAGTCGTTATGTCGAAAAACGAAATTTACACCTTTTGTGAGGATTGGGGGGAGGATTGGGTTGTGGGAGGGGAATATAAGAAGGGATGGGAAGGGAAAACAAAGAGGAGGCAATTATGCTTGATAAGAAATGTACTCGTTATCTTGCCCATGTAATTATAACTCCTTTGTACGGTATTCTCACAATAAAAATAAAGAAAAAATTAAAAATAAAGACTTCTAGTTGACAGAATAATATATATATAGATAGATAGATAGATAGATAATTTGCTTATTTAAATAGACTAACGTTTTGTCAATCATGACTATTGTTTTTTTTGCTAATCAAAATGTTTGTTTTGCAGTGCCTTATAAAAACATTTGTGTAGTAATTAAGTGTCTAACAGGGACTTTTATGACTATTTCTGAGCACAAGTTTAGTTTAGCTCAGTAGTTTGGAGTTATTAAGTGACTCATCATAATTTAATGTTTTAAATAAATAAATTATAGATCTCTTCTTAGATTTGCATGAGACTCATATCAAAATGGATTTTTTTTACTTCAAATGCAACAGATTTCACATTCCTTAAGACCCATTTGTAAACGTATGAATAAAATCCTTCTTTTCTGTCTTTCTGTTTAGGTTTGTTATTTAAGGCAAATGACTCAGGTCAACTAGAAATCAAGGAGAATATTGAAATTTTAATGAGGGGAATGGGAAGAGAGAAAGTAATATTTCTTGAACAACTACTACACACCAGTCTCTACATTGAGTATCTCAGGTCCTCTTTTTTATGTTACATGGTAACTCACAAAGGTTCCCTTATTTATAATTTATAAAAAAAATTAAAATTAGTTTTCCTGAGAAGGATTGTTTAAAGCTCCTCTTTGTCAAATGAATGGTAAAACTAGGTTCTCACAAACCATTTCTTCTCTTCTTTTTCAACTGCCTCAAAATTTTCCTATATTAGTGTTGAGAAAGGTACAACTGCATAAATCCACCTAATACCTTGACTAGCCTATACAATGCCCAACAACATTATCATGACAATTAACAAGACAGTATGGTGTCACATGTGTATTATCCTAGCATTCAGGTGTCAGATACCAGAGAATTGTCTGACATATTTGCAGATCATCTACAATCCATGTAATATAAGCTTTATTCATAAAAGATCAAGCAATGCTTCCATCAGAAAATAATGATTGATTGTCTTGTAAACTATAGTATTTCACCAATTCTGAAATTAGGAACACAGATAATTCCATTAAGAAGTAACAGAAATCCACATGGAACATCAAATTGTAAACATTTTGAGGGGAGAAAAATTAAAAAGTTATTTGAATAGATCCTGCATATTCTGCTAAACGCTTTCATGTACAGGCTTGCTCTCTCACCTGTATCCTTGATCCAACCAAGATTCCTTTTATTCATAGAACAGTAAATTGAGTTGTGAAAAGCTAATTACCTGGCAATAATGAAAGGGCCAAGAATAGATCTCAGGTTTCTAGGATATCTAAAATAAAGTTTTTTGATGTTGTGGGCAAGAGTAAGAATTAGGGGTGGAAAGAGAGGCTTCATTTTTGTAAGCAACTCTAAATTCTATTGCTTTATAACAATGAAAGAGCTATGTTTTTCATAAAATCTTATCAATCTCCATCAGTGTAGACTTTAACTTCTTGGCAGCAGTTCCCATGAATGTCAGAGATAATTTGCTCAAATTTTTAATGTAATGCTCTGCATATTCTTTTTCTTTGTATAGAGCCAACACCTTTCATTTCCTGTTTGGATTCTTTTATTCAGAGGTTAAATTTCCTTACCAGGAATCTGCAAATAGTAGCCTATGATTATATATGATCCATAGGTTGTGCTTTGATCCTGGAGCTAAGAATATTTATCTAAGGCTTAAATGATGGAAAACTAATAGACAAATAACTATACTAATTATTGTAAACTCTAGGGAATTCTATATCTCTAAATAAATTTTACACAGCCAGCTTCATCCTATTACATGTTGTCTGTAGGTGCTTTAGCACCACAATGTTAGAGACAAAGCTGCGGACAAGAAAGTATGTGGTTTACAAACTCTAGAGTTTTTACTGTCTGCCTCCTTCTATGAAAAGTTCATTGTCTCTGCACTTAGTTCTCTTCTCTTTTTTCACACCGTGCAAGGCCAGAGTAACCACTTGAACCAGAGCTCTGTTCTCTCTATATATGATTGCTTAAGTTTTCTCTTAGAACGTTCACCAAAGAAGTATAGGAGAATAGATCAAGATTTTGCTTAACCCTTTTACATACATGAAATTCTATCTCTAAATATATCTTCTCTCTGTGACTATAACTTCTAGAAAAAAATCACAGGTTTCTAGAAATCAAGACAACCTAGATGCTTTGATTTTCTCATACCTCACATCATAGTAGACTCTTAGGACAAAGAATTTCTTTAACCTGTTGCTTTTAAAATTACCTGATCAGCACTAGCCCCATAACGTCTTCAGTGGATCAGCTGCTTCTTAATGAAGAGACAACTCCATTTTGCACTGTTCAAACCAGTTTCCCTCCAATCGACTGAGCATTTTGAAGTACAATTTTGATCTTATCACCACTTCATTTCTTTCCCTTCAATGATTCCTATTGCCCTTAATATTAATTCCTTACTCTATTCTTTATTTCAAGCATCTCTGATTCCTATTTAAAAGCTGGGTTTTGAATAAATATGCTCTTAGAACATATTTGCTTCAAGCAATGTATCATGGCTTCTCAATTTCCAAACAGTAGAGAGTTCCTACCCTTCCAAGCTTAGATATGTATATTTTCTATGCACTTCTTCTTTTCCACCTTCATCCTGGAATATATTTCTCTATCTATCTATCTATCTATCTATCTATCTATCTATCTATCTATCTATCTATCTATCTATCCTTCTGAGGGCAAAGTCTCTATTTTTTCATCTTACTCAGAACATTGTTAGACCTAGAAAAATGTTTACCTATGGGGATCAAGTGAATATATTTTAAATAGAACTGAGTCAAATGTCACACATATGTTTGATGCATAATATTGTCAAATCATTAACATAAAAGAAAAAAATGACTCTTAAAATTCTTTATTTCGGAAGAAAAGTTGGGTAAAATTATTATTTTTATTTTTTAGCTGCGAAACTTTTCTAGAAAATTATCAGCAGTAACTTAAGACAATCTTAATCTCAGTGAGAATGTTTCATTATTTCCTTGGGAAATCTCCTACAAATCAGAGATGCCTTCAAATTCAGCACCAGGTAAAGCTGATTTTCTCTAAGACTAATAAAATGTTTTTGTATAAAATGAGTGGAACTAATAGTTTATTTTTCCATACATAAAATATACATGAAGCATAATCAGAATGGGTGATTAGCAAATAAAATACAATATCTTTAGTATATGTAGGTAAAATCTACATGCTCATTTTTTTTAAAACATATGTTTATTTTATGATATGTATTTATTGTAAAGATACTGTACACAGGGTTTATAGTTACATAAGTAAAGTAATGAGGACATTTCCTATCGAGCATTGTTAACCCAACATTTGTTTTTCCTCTACTATCCAATACCTCCCCATCTCCTCTGTTCCCCTCCTAACCATCCCTCCCAAAGTTATAAAGTTCATTTTCAACACATTGTCTTGTACATATCATTGTATCCCTATTTAAGCATTTTGTTTTTTTCCCTTCTCCTCCAAAAATTAGAAAAACGTATATACAAGATGGAAGGCACTGAATTCAAATACATTGAAAACAGTGGTTATATTGTGGGAGCGGAACCTACCAAAGAAGCTAAAAAATCACATAGTACATTATAGATACGTTAAAAAAAAAGAGTAAGAAAGATAAAACCACATGTGTCTCTTTTTTTGGGGGGAGGGTCGGTCATGGGGCATGAACCCTTGGCCTGAGCGCTGTCCCTCAGCTCTTCAGTTAAAGGTTAGTGCACTACCACTTAGGCTACAATGCCAGTTCCGGTTTATTGGAGATATGACTTTCACAGACTTTGTTACCGGCCTGGTTTTAAAACGTGATCCTCAGATCTCATCCTCTTGAGTAGCTAGGATTACAGTCGTGAGCCACTGGCACCAGGCATGTGTCCCTATCTTGGGGTCATTTTGCTTAACATCAATCTTATATGGTAATATGTACATAGTTTTTGACCTTTTTCACTTGTCCTAGACATATACAAGTTACTGCAAATAAGAGAAAATATGGGACTTGATTTTTTTTTGGACCTTACATATTACCCTACAACAGAATCAACTCCAAATGGCTCAAAGATCTCAAAGTCAAAGCACACACCCTGAAGACATTACAGGAAGGAATAGGAAAGACTCTAGAACTCCTTGGCCAGGCTGAAATATTCTTAAGAGAGACACAGAAAACCAACAACTCACGGAAAAATTGGACAAATGAGATTGCATGGAACTACAGAGCTTCTGCATGGCAAAGGTCATAGCTAACAAGATTAATAGAAAGCCCATGCATTTCACAAGTTCTGGGATTCAGAAAACAGTCCATATCCTTTGTTATTTTATAACTTTCAATCATCCATTACAAAGATATTATCTTTACATCTATCTTCTTTTTATTTTTAATAAGTTGTTTTATTGTGCAAAAAGCTTACAGATAGGTTACAATTACATGAACAGAGTAATGAGTACATTTCTTATCAAGCATTGTGGCCTCCTCCTTCGTTTTTCCCCAACCATTCATGTAATCTCAACTCGACATATACACTGCCCCCTGCCCAACCCTCCACCTCCGCCAAACTTGTGAAGTTCGTTTTTCAGTGTAGAATTTTGTACATCTCATCGTTGCAATGGATCCACCTGTATCCCTATTTAAACAATTTGCTTTAATCCCTTCCTCTCCCAAAATTAGAGCAACATCAATTTCAGTGAAAACAGGGCTTATAACAAGAAAACAATCACCTTATATATATGTTAGGAACAATGGCAAGCAAGATAAAAACACTTGTGTCCTTATCTTGGAGTTCATTTTGCCTAACATCTGAACTTTTCTGCTTTTCTCAGACATGTACTAGTTATTGCAAATAAGGAAAATTATGGGACATATGTTTCTTTGGGCCTGCCTTACTTCACTTAATATAATTTTCTCCAGTCTTTCCATTTCCTAACAAATGGGGCAATATCATTATTTCTGATGGAGGGATAGAATTTCATTACATATATATATATATATATATATATATATATATGTTTATATATGAGTATATATATGTGTGTATATATATACATATATATGTATATATATGTGTATATATATATATTTTAATTTTATATTATTTTATTTGAGAACATACTGTACAGAGGGGCTACAATTACATGGGCAGGATAATGCATACATTTCTTACCAAGCATTGCAGCCTCCTACTTTGTTTACCCTTCACCTACCTTCCCAGCCTCCCCAACCCCCCAACCAATTATTCCCCCCTGCTACCCCCATACCGACATTGTAAAGTTGGTTTTGACATGACATTTTGTACTTCTCATTGTTGCAACATGTCCACCTGAATCATTAAACGACTTGTTTGTCCCCATCTCCTCCACATGTTATACTGACATCAAATATACTGAAAGCGGGGATTAAACTATGGGGGAGGGACATACAGAGCAACAAAGAAATAATATTATAAATGCGTTAGAAACACATGCATGAAAGAAACGAAAACATTAAAATACATATTTAAGTGTTCATTTTCCTAACGTCACATTATCTGAACTTTTCCGCTTGACTCATACATATACTAGATATTGCAAATAAGGGAAACCATGGGACCTATGCTTCTTTGGGCCTGGCTTACTTCACTTAATATAATTTTTTCCAAACCTTTCCATTTCCTAACAAATGGGGAAATGTCATTCTTTCTGATGGAGGCATAGCATTCCATTGTGTATATATACCACATTTTCTTGATCCATTCATCTACTGAGGGGCATCTGGGTTGGTTCCATATCTTAGCTATGGTAAATAATGCTGCAATAAACATAGTTGTGCTGGTAGCTTTAGTGTGGCCTTGTTTGTAAACATTTGGGTAAATGCCCAAAAGTGTGATTGCTGGATCATAGCGGAGATCTATTTGAAGTCTTTTGAGGAACCTCCATACTGCTTTCCAAAGTGGTTGAACAAGTTTACATTCCCACCAACAATGAAGTAAGGTTCTTTTCTGTCCACATCCCGTCCAGCATCTGTTGTTGTTAGAGTTCTTGATTTTTGCTGTTCTAACTGGAGTGAGGTGATATCTCAATGTTGTTTTGATTTGCATTTCTTTTATGGCTAGGGATGTTGAACATTTCTTCATGTGTCTATTGGCCATACTTCTTTCTTCTTCAGAGAAGCTTCTCTTTAAGTCTTTCGCCCACTTATTTATTGGGCAGTTGTTTCTTTGAGGATTTGTTGTTGGGTGGTTTAATTTTTTGAGTTCCAAGAATATTTTAGATATGAGACCCTTCTCCGTTGTATGGCTAGTAAAGATATTCTCCCAATCGGTGGGCTTTCTATTGATCTTGCTAGCTATGTCATTTGCCCTGCAGAAGCTCTGCAACCTTATGCAATCCCATTTGTCCAACCTTTCTTTGATATGTTGTGCTTCCGGGTCTCTATTCAGAAAATTTCGGCCTGAGCCAAGGAGACCTAGGGTTTCTCCTATTCCATCCTGTAATGTTTTCAGAGTGTCTGCTTTGAGTTCAAGGTCTTTGATCCATTTGGAGTTGATTCTGGTGCAGGGTGATATATAAGGATCTAGCTTTAGTTTTCTACATGTAGTTAACCAATTTTGCCAGCACCATTTACTGAAGAGGCTGTCTTTCTTCCATTCTATTTATTTAGCTTCCTTATCGAAGATTAGATGGCTATAGGTGTGTAGGTTCATTTCCGGGTTTTCAATTCTATTCCATTGGTCCTGAGGTCTGTTCTTATGCCAATACCAAGCTGTTTTGATTACTATGGCTTTATAGTAGAGTTTAAAATTTGGTATTGATATTCCTCCAGCAGTGTTCTTTCCGTTGAGGAGCGTTTTTGCTATTCGGGGTCTTTTATTGTTCCATATGAATTTTTGGATTGCCTCTTCTATTTCCTTGAAGAATGAGGGTGGAATTTTGATAGGTATTGCGTTGAATTTGTAGATAGCCTTGGGAAGTATTGCCATTTTCACGATGTTAATCTTGCCAATTCAGGAGCATGGGAGGTTTTGCCATTTTTTAAGTTCTGTGTTGATATCCTTTTTCAAGATTTTAAAGTTTTCATCATAGAGGTCCTTCACTTTTTTGGTTAAGTTAATTTTTAGGTATTTTATTTTTTGTGGGGCTATTACAAATGGAGTTGCTTTCCTAATTTCAGCCACACTTTTCTCATTGTTGGCATACAGAAAAGCCATTGATTTTGGGGGGTTAATTTTATAACCTGCTACTTTGCCAAAGTTTTGAGTCAGCTTGAGTAATTTGGGAGTGGAGTCTATGGGATTCTTTAAATACAAGATCATGCCATCTGCAAAGAGCGAGAGTTTTATTTCTTCTTTCCCTATTTGGATCCCCTTTATGTCTGCATCTTATTGCTGTAGCTAGGCATTCTAATACTAGATTGAAGAGAAGTGGAGAGAGTGGGCATCCTTGACTTGTTCCTGAGTTAAGAAGAAATGGCTTTAGTTTTTCACCATTAAGTATAATGTTGGCTGTAGGTTTGTCATATACAGCCTTTATTGTATTGAGGAATGATCCATGGATTCCTGATTTTTCCAGAACCTTCATCATAAAGGGATGTTGGATCTTGTCAAATGCTTTTTCTGCATCTATTGAGTTAACCATATGGTTCTTATTCTTGCTCCTGTAGATGTGATGAATAATATTAATTGATTTGCGTATATTGAACCAGCTTTGTATCCCTGAAATGAATCCTGTTTGATCGTGGTGTATGATTTTTTGGATGAATTGTTGAAGTCGATTGGCCAAAATTTTGTTGAGAAGTTTTGCATCAATGTTCATCAAAGAAATGGGTCTATAGTTCTCTTTTTTGATGAGTCCCTGCCTGGTTTTGGGATGAGGGTTATGATGGCTTCATAGAATGTGTTCGGTAGTGAGCTTTCTCTTTCAATTTCATTGAAGAGTTGGAGGAGTATTGGTGTGAGCTCTGCTTTGAAGGCCTTGTAAAATTCCGCTGTAAAACTATCTGGTCCTGGACTTTTCTTAGTTAGGAGGTCTCTTATTGCTGTTTCTATTTCAATGCTTGATATGGGCCTGTTAAGCTTGTTTAACTCATCTTGGTTTAGTTTTGGCATATCAATATTTGCTAGGAAAAGGTCCATTTCTGTCAAGTTCTCAAACTTATTAGCATAAAGTTTTGAGAAGTATTCCCATATAATGTTCTGAATCTTGGTTGTTTCTGTGGTGATGTTTCCATTCTCATCTCTGAGTTTATTAATTTGGGTGTGTTCTCTCCTTTTTCTGATAAGGTTTGCTAAGGGTCTGTCAATTTTGTTAAGTTTTTCGAAGAACCAACTCTTTGTTTTGTTGATTCTTTCTATAGTTTTTTTTGGATTCTAATTCATTTAATTCTGATTTAATTTTGATTATTTCTTTCCGTCTACTGGATTGGGGTTTATCTTGCTGCTCTTTTTCAAGGAGGTTTAGATATGTCATTAAATTGTTAGTTTCCGATCTCTCCAATTTGTTGATGTAGGAGCTAAGAGCTATAAACTTTCCTCTGAGTACTGCCTTTGCTGTGTCCCAGAGGAGCTGGTAATTTGTGTGTTCATATTTGTTGAACAGCATGAACATTTGAATTTCCTTTCTAATCTCTTCCATGACCCACTCATGATTCAGCAGTGTGTTGTTCAGCCTCCATGTGATACCGGACTTTCTTTGGTGGCTTTTGGTGTTGAGTTCTAATTTTATTCCCTTGTGGTCAGAGAGAATGCAAGGTATAACTTCAATGTTTCTGAATTTAGACAAGTTTGCTTTGTGGCCTAAAATGTGGTCTATTTTAGAAAACGTTCCATGTGCTGCTGAGAAGAACGTGGATTCTGATGCTGCGGGGTGAAATGTTCGGTAAATGTCTGTTTAGTCTAGTTGATCTATGCAGCTGTTTAGATCTGCGGTTTCTCTGTTGAGTTTTTGCCGAGTTGATCTATCTAGTGGGGAGAGTAGTGTGTTAAAATCCCCAACAATTAATGTCTTTGGATCTATATGGGATTTGAGGGAAAGTAGTGTTTCTTTGATAAATTTGGGTGCTGCATTGTTTGGCAAATAGATATTTAGAATTGTAATATCCTCCTGAAGGAGAGTTCCTTTAATTAGCATGTAGTGACCTTCTTTATCTCTTCTCACGAATTTTAATTTGAAGTCTATTTTATCTGATATTATGATTGCAACTCCCGCCTGTTTAAGAGGGCCGTTTGCTTTGTCGATTTTGTTCCAGCCTTTAACCTTGAAGATGTGTTTGTTTTTGTGGGCAAGATGTGACTCCTGCAGGCAGCAGATAGAAGGGTCTTGTTTTTTAATCCAAGTAGACAGTCTATGTCGCTTAATTGGTGAGTTCAGTCCGTTAACGTTAAGAGATAGGACTGAGAGGTATTTGGGAGTTCCTGCCATGTTATCCACCTTCTTGGGGGCTGTGAAAACTGGGTTCTTCCTAAGGTTCTTGGATTCTCAGTTTGGGTGCAGTTTCTTGGCCTTTGTTGCGGTCTTGTTGGTTTTCTATGTGTAGGACATCTTTAAGAATCTTTTTTAGGGCTGGTTTGGTGGAGATGTATTGTTTCAATTTTTCTTTTCTATGGAAAGTTTTTATTAGGCCTTCCGTTATGAAGGAGTGTTTAGCTGGGTACAGTATTCTTGGTTGATAGTTGTTTGTTTTTAGGGCATGGCATACGTCATCCCAGGCTCTTCTTGCTTTGATTGTCTCTGCTGAGAAATCTGAGGTAATTCTAATTGGTTTCCCTTTATAGGTGATTACCCTTTTCTCCTTGACAGCTTTAAGGATCTTTTCCTTGGTCTGGGTTGATCCTGTGTGGATTATAATGTGACTGTGGGATGTCCTATTCTGGTCTGGTCTTTTTGGAGTTCTAAAAGCTTCTTGTATCTGAATAGGCCTATCTTTTTGTATGTTTGGGAAGTTCTCTGCTAGGATCCTGTTAAACAAATTTCCTAGACCATTAACTTCTGTTTCTAGGTGCTCCTCTACACCCATTATCCTTAGATTGGGCCTTCTGATGGTGTCTTCCAGGTGTTGGATAGACCTATCATATTTCTTGGACTTGTCTTGGATGGTTGTATGTTCTTTTTCTGTAATATCTAGGCTGTCTTCAATCCCTGAGATTCGATCTTCTGCATGGTCTAACCTGCTGTCAAGACTCTCTACTTTGTTTTTTATCTATTTCCTTCTAATTGGTCAGCTTTGATGACTTCAAGTTCTTTGTTGAAGCTCTGTTTTAGGTCTTGTATGAATTTCTTTACTTCCTTAATTTGGTGTTCAGTGTTTGTTCTCAAATCACTTAGTTGATTTGTTATGGTTTCTTTGGACTCCCATTCCTTCTGTTGGGTTCCATTCAGCATTCCCTTTGTGGTCTCCCTGACTTCCTTCAGCTCTTTGTTAATGGATTCCAACAATGCCTTTAGTGATCTTTGTGTATTCTCTACCTGGTCTCTCAATTCCTGAATTACTCTTTGATTAGCTTCCTCCCGTCTGTGGGATTCCTGCAGTTCTCTTTCTTCCCGTTCGTGGGAATCCTGCAGTTCTCTTTGAGTGTTCTCTGCCTGCTCAAGCCATTCCTCCCTTTCTCTTTGAGTATTCTCAAGTTGTTCACGCAAATCCTGTATCAGTTTTGAGTAGCTTCCTCACGCTTATGATATTCCTGTATAAACTTCTGGGATGCCTCCTCTCTCTCCCTATCACGCTCATACAGAGTCCTTTGTACATTGTCAAACTTCTCATTTATCATGTTTGCTATTAGTGTTTGTAGAGCTATTTGGGAACTCTCCTCTGGATTATTCTTTATCTGTTCTAATCCCTGATTACCAAGATTGGGGATTGAGATACCCGAATTTGCCATTTTTCTTGTGTTTTTCCGGCTTACTCTGCCCATTTGAGATGAAGATCGCACCAGTTTTGTGCTAGAACACTATCTTAAGGCAACCATCAACCAAAGCTTGCGTTTGTACAGTCAATAGTCTACAGATACAATCTAGTTCAACAGATACATCTATTCAATATCAGACAACTATATGTTAAAGGACTTCGAACCGCAGAAAAGAATTTGGAAAACCAGAAATTATTAGGATTAGGGAGAGATGTGGGTAAAAAATAGGAATAGATTGGTGTGGGGAGGCACAGGGACAATGCAGGAAATGGGTTGGGTAGGATGCAAGTAGAGAGAGAGAAAAAAGAAGAGAAGGAAAGAGGAATGAAGAGAGACCAGAAAAAAAATAGAAACGTAAAAGTTAATGTTATTATAGAGGTTAAAAGACCATCTATTTAGAGAGGAATGTGAATATGTTCCGAGAAGGGGAGGGACATAGAGGAGATGTGAAAAACTTTAAGGATGGGAAAGGGAGAAGAAAAGATCAGAAGTTCAGTAGAGCTAGACAAAAAACAAAAAGATAATTAAGAAAGAAAGTTTAATAAAAGTTTTAGAAGGGAAAAAAATTTATATATATATAAATATATATAAGGTAACAAAAAACAAAAAACAAGCAAAAAAAAAAGAAGAAGAAGAAAAAAATAAAAGAAAAAAAAGGCTTTTGAATTTTTTGGGGGGGAGGAGTGGGAAGAATCCTGTATCTCCCTTTTGTCTGTAACCAGTCTCTTGTTGGAGTCTCTGGTCAGCTTGAGGTCCTGTGGCTTGATTGGTTTCTTAAGTCGGTTGGTTGGAAGAGGCAGAAAAATGCTATGCTTTACCCAAGATTTTGAGATCCCCCTCCCAGGTTAGTTTTCTGGGAGGGTGATCTGCTTTGAGAATCACAAAAGAGGGGGATGTGGTGATGAGGCTAGGTTATGGGTAGTGTTGAGGCCTTTCAACAAACAGTAGCTTTTCCCTGGGGCTATTTTGTGATAAAGCTCACAGCGCCCAGCCTGGAGCCATTCTCAGGGTTTCTGTTCTTCAATTGATTGTGGTGGCTGCTAGAGGGAGGGGCAGCCTCTGGCTCTGGTTACCCAGTGAGGCAAGGCACTCCAATGGCTGGCGCCTGAGCTGGGTGACTTTTCCCTGGATGGAGCTGAGTCTGGCAGGTCACCTCGCCGTTAAGTTCTTGTGACCTGCTAAATGACTCGTTTTATTCCAAGGCTTGAGCTGGAGCTAGCAGCTCCTCCAAGCGTTGTCGGTATCCAAGATGGAGATCACCGGTGTTGGGGGGGGAGGGGTGGCCTTCCCTCCTCTGCTCCTTGGGAAGGAGTGAGGACGTCGGGCTTGTACTCACGCCGAGTCTTGGATCCTGGGTCTTCTCTGGTCTGCAAACAGCAGGATGAAGATGTCCGCTCCTTGTCGGTTCTTGTTTGTGTTGAGTAGAATCCGCTCGTCCGCTGCATCTGGCTCCTTCGTCCTGGACTCTCTGTGTCTCAGGTATGGCCCCGCAGCGTTGGTCGCTGCCGCGACCCTGCCGCCGCAGTGGCAGCTAATATGTTTCCTTGGCTTCCCCTCTCTTGTCTAACTCTCTGTCCTGTGATGGCACACTTGGTGTGATTCTCTGACTTAGGACTGTTCACTGGAACTCTAAAACTGCTTTCTATGCGAGAGCTTGTTCAGATTCCAGCTTCTCCTCCGCCATCTTCCCGGAACTCCTATATGTGTGTATATATATATATATATATATATATATATATATATATATATATGCCACATGGGTAAAGTCAAGAATGAGTATACAAATGTGGCAGTAATTTTATATTAGCTGTCTAATTTTAAAAGAGTGATTTATTTGTGTCAACTGTAATTTATTTCATGTTACATGAAATGTGATATTCCATAAATTGTCATTTTGATAGTTGAAATTTTGCTAACACAAGAGGACATAAAAGCTTATTAGTGAGTTATAGACATATTATGCTGCATAGGTGCACTTTTACAGAATACCATGTAAAATCAGAATTTATTGTAGTTCTAAAACGAGTTTGTTAATTTTTTTAAAGATTGACCTGCATGGCAAAAAAATAAAAATAAATAAATAAAAACAGATTGAAGGAGGGGGATGGTTAAGAGGAAGGGAGCAGCTAAATGGAGAGAAATGGACTGGGTGAATACAGTCATAATGTTCAATGTACATAAGCAAAAATGCAACAAGTTAACTTGAGGGGATGGGGAGAGATTGTGGAGAATCATAGAAGGGGTGACATTGATCAAGATGCACTATACTCATAAAATGATATCTTGAATTGAAACACCTTTGTACAACTGCTTGAAGATGATAAAATTCAAAAAAGAAAATAAAAATAAAAGAAAGCCTATGTATTGGGAAAGATTTTCACTAACCGTACAATGGATAAGTGTCTCATATCCAAAATATACTTGCAATTCAAAAAATTTAATCTGGTAACACCAAATCCTCAAGGAATCAACTGCCTGATAATTAAGTGGGCTAAAGACTTAAGTCGAAACTGTGCCGAAAAGGAAATAAGAATGGCCAATATACAAACCAAGAAATGCTATTCTTCTCTATCCATAAAAGAAATGCAAATCAAAACATATTGAGATTCCACCTAACCCTAGATAGAATGGCTATAATCAAGAAATCTAATAATTGCAAATGCTCTAGGGGATGTGGCCAAAAGAGAACCCTACATGCTCAATTTTAATCAAGGCGCAGTTGGTGAAAGCCGTAGAATGTAGAAATTACACACAAATGTGTGATTAAAAGTTTTATAAAAATCTTACCTAGTTCTCTCTTTATTTAGGGGGGGTGATTCTGGTCGTGGGGCATGAACTCTGGGTCTGGGCGCTGTCCCTCAGCTCTTCAGCTCAAGTCTAGTGCTCTACCACTTGATCCACAGGACCACTTCCAGTTTTTTTTTCTTTTTGCTCATGTGGTGCTTGAGGAATCGAACCCAGGGCCTCATGCACGCAAGGCAAGCACTCTGCCACTGAGCCACCTTCCCAGCCCTTACCTAGTTCTCTCTTAATTCTTCTATTAATAAACTATAAAATCTTGATAATGTGGACACATTTGTTACTACAAAGTGACAGGATCCGACCAACAAATTTTTGAGATATTCATAATTCCCTATTACAAAAATTCACTTGTCTATTTGCAAAGCAATTGTTTATTTTTTATTGTGTTTGGTTCTTCTGAATTAGTACTCACTGCCTATCACATCTGTCTGCTTTTGTTTTCTTTCCAGTTCTGAGGATCAAAACCAGGGTGTATGCTTTTTAGGCATGGATATATATTCTTAGGCTCTCCACTTAACTTTATGAAAATTATGTTATGATAAACAAATTACATGCAATATATCATAACTATTTTATTTATTCTGAAAACTTTCTTGTCTCTCCTTTACCATCAAGCATTCAACAAGGGGATTTATCTTCCCTGGTACAAGTTTATCACTTTTGAAATTCAGGAATCTTCCCACCATCTTACTTTATTCTATATCTTCCTCTGCCGGGGTCCACGTTTTTTCTGCTCCTTCTTATTTCCCTTATTTATTAAAATACTTTCCTGCTATTAACTTTTAAGTTCCCATAATTTTTCCTCGTTGATCTGGCCCATGTCAGTTTCCAGAGAAGTGGGAAAACATAACTTGGCTCAACATCCTCTTCTATTAAAATGGTTTTCTTATCTTTACTTTAGATCATTTCTATTACTAGTCATTTCCTGTTTTGCTTTAACCTCTATGTAGATACATTTCCTCAGCTGAAAAAGCACTCTTGCTTCTGGTTTCTTCACTCTCCATATCCAGTTATTATTTGATTATTGCCAGTCTCCTACTCAGCCTACTCAAATATTCAGGGTTATTTTAGCTTTTACTCCTTTGATCTTGAACTCAGTAGGCTGCTAATGATATTAATTTTACCGGGAGTAAATTTATTGATTAGTTATTAATCTAATTTATTTCTACACATTCCCAGTATGATAGTTTATGATATATATCTTTGTTATGCCATCTGAAATGCCATCTGTTACCTAATCTTTCTCCCATAATACATATTAAATACAACAACCAGATTTAATTTTTTGAATCACAGATGTCACTATATCACAAAAAATTTCAAATATTTGGTTGCAAATTAGGCAAATAACATAACTTTTCAATATTATGAAAAATTTTTAAGTAGCATCTATTTTCAAAGTATTTAATAACACTCAAAAATTACCTGTGTATCTTAGCCATTCAATGTCTAAGAGGAATTTACTGTGCCTTTGAGGATATGTAATTCTGATATGCAAGGTAAGATCTATAAGTAGGGCATGGAGTTAAAGGGATGAAAGTAAAATTCACAGGATATGTTAGGCATACTGATCAGGAGGAATAGATAATTTGACATAGAGAATTAAGATGGGTGAATAAATAATCCTGTAAATCGTATAACCATGAAAAAGTAAGAAGGAACAAATGGAAAGAATGTAAATTAAAATTCAAATGATAATCAAAGGACAGTAATCAAAGGATAATCATTCAAAGGTTAAGAAGTGTGACTCAGTATCATGTGACATCTGATCAAATACTATATCCCCTCTTAGTTTGCCTTGTGATGCTTATTGTGGACTGAATAAATATAAGATGCCTGAAAGACAATTTAGCAGCATGTCATAACAGCCTCCTACAGAAACATCATAATTTTCAGATAAGTAGATTAACTGGTCTCCTAGATAAGCATTTCCCTTACACAATATCTAGCATGGTAAATTAAAAAAAAAAAAAACATATCTTTTGGAACTCGTGGAGAGTTAAAATCCTGAACTTTCCTTCTTCCTGATAACTTCTCCCTTCTCATTAATCAAAAAAACTTACTAAAATTGAGGATTTACCTTTGGGAAGTTCAGGCAAGAAGAAAACAGCTTGGCTTTTCAATCATTATCAGACCTCATGAGAATCTTAGTCAAGCCCATAGGGGCTTGACTAAGAAAATTGTCTGACTCAAATTTCAGGCTGAACAGAGCCCCTTGGTACTTCCCTGTTACTTTCAATTAAGAGTTTAATTCTCTATTCAGTGTTGTAAATCCTAGCTAGTCACTGAGAGGTATTCTTAACCAGAGCCCCTACAACATAAGTACCCAAAACAATAACATTTCACAGCATGGTCATAAAGCGCTGACAGGTTTGTACAATAAAATGTGACCTCTACTGTTAAAACTGTTATATGACATCGGCCAAACCATTTTCTTAATATGAAGATATAGATCATCTTGATGATTTAAAATACAGCCTAAGTTTTTGAATACATGAACCACAATATGTTCCAAAGAGGAAAATATTATTTATGCATTTAGAAATAATGATAAATAATAATTATCAAAATACTATTCACACCAACACCATCCTCAAAGAAAATGCCAGGCAGTCTTATCCATATAGAGGAATTTTCTACATCCTCTAGAAACATTCATGAATTAAGAATATTAAATCTTAATATTGCATGCTAAGACAAATTTGAGAAAAAAGCACCAAAAAAGAAAATTTTTTAAATTAACATCCACTAGAATAGTATGTCTTGAATCTATCCATTTTCTCCTTTAAGAGGTAATAGAGTCCTCATTAAAATCACAGAACATAAATTCCAAGTCAAAGAAAGATAAGAAAAAGGCCTGAAAGAGAGTACAAAACTAGGTTTTAAATAGCTTCTTTTGCTTTAAAGTAGAACAAGAGAACATTCACTAGTAGAGAGTTTTGTTGAACTTCATCGCAGGAATTTTGATCAAAGGAGTTTAAAATCCCCAAAGAGGAGTCTTTGAAGGGTCTCTGTAATATTTCTCTTAATATTTATAATGAAAACCTTCAAATACATTTGAAAGACAAAAATGAAAATTATCAGTCTATAAAAGTGATGTGTAGTTTTTAAGGGTCCTAGATATATTCTAAAATAGACATACATAATTTTTGGAGTATAATCATAAAAAACCATTTAGTGAATCATCTTATCAACAAGCTATGCACTATTGCAAAAATAAAATTTTAAAATATTCTGTAGGGGTTTTTTTTGGCTTTCTTATTGTACAGTTTCCAGTTATTTCCCTCCCCCCTTTTGTTTACTCCCTTTATCACTATTTTCTTTTATTTTTATTGTTTTTCCTTTGTTTGTTTGTTTTTGTAATTTCTGTCTTCCGTGAGTGTACTTGGTTTGTTTAGGGAAAGGGGAACCACAGAAACTGTGGAACAAATGGTCAACCAATTCAACAGCAATACTAACTAGACACTGTGTTGGAAGTGATCTATACAACATGCCGAGAAGGGGAGTCAGGAGGTGAAAAACCAGGGGAAAATGAGGGAGGGGATAATACTATTCCAAAAGAAATGTACTCATAACCTTACTTATGCAACTGTCCACTTCTGAACAATTTTACAATAATTAAATTAAAAAATCATAATGTATTAAAATTTTTCTGCACTTGAAAATACATTTTCCTTTTGTAGTTAGAGGAAGAATTTATGTTTATGAACACAAACTGTTTATAGTAAGAATAAAGCCAGCATTCTCAATGCAGAAAAATGATACCATAATTTTCTGGGGTAATTTACAAACAATGTTGCAGGAGTTATCATTTAGATTTTCATTTTTTTTCTTGAAGTGATAAGAGACAGCCAATAATAATCCATCTCTGGTGGGAGAATGTTTGGGAGTATAGTTTTCTTGTTTCCCTGCAGGATTTTACAAGTTGCCCTCTGCAAGGAATTTGTCTTCCCCTATATCTCTTCTATTTCATCTGTCCAGAATGCTTCAGAAGTGCTTTATCGCTGGTAGTAGATCATAGATTATAGAAAAACCTGAATTAATATGGTGATGAAATACATTTGGCCAACGTCTCCTTACCAGACCATATTATTTGAATATTTAAACAGAATAATAATGCAGTGTTTCAAGTAACATTTTCAGTAATCATCCTAGAAATTCTCATTGTGTCTTACTTGAGTCAATAGTGATGAACATGTCTTATTTTTGCAAAATGTATTCAAATTATACCCTTAACTTTTTCTCCATCTCTTACCATGAGTATCTACCACACAATACTCACTCATTACAATCCTTATAGGATTACCCTGGTGCTAAGCGCTCTCCAAAATAAGATTGACAAGCACATTTCCTCTACATCTTTTTTTTTAATTTAAGAATGTACATAATAATGAACAGTTCTCTGCCATCATATATTAGTTAGAAACTTCCCTAATTTTGCTAAAGCTTCAGTCTCTGTCTGTCCAAGATAATCTCTCTTCCTACTTCAAAAAGCCTGGTTATCCTTCCGAGGTCATTTTTGTCAAGATATCACCAATTTATTCTTTACCAACCATTGGACACCACCATAATTATTCTGTTAGTTGATGAATGCATTCATTGAAATAAATTTGAGGTAAGCAAACTTGAACGTGAATGCCTGTTATGTACTTGATAAGTATTTAACCCTATGAAATATTTTAATCTATTAGTTAGATTCCTCCTCAAATAAATTACATGTAACTCTACTTATGGCAACAATCTATTTCTTGAAGAGACAGAGAAAATCCTAACATAAATGTTCGCTGTAGTCAGTGCCCTATTGTTTTTTTTTTCTTTCTTGACATACTATTATTTTTCACAGAAATCTAAAAGGTCTGAAGAACCTACTTTTATCAAGTCAGTATCAAGAAAATTAAAAGTAGGTGACAGAATCTGTTTGTCTGTGTGTGTGTGTGTGTGTGTGTGTGTGTGTGTGTGTGTGTGTGTGTTTGGGTGTGTGTGTGAGTGTGTGTGTGTGAGAGAGAGAGAGACACAGAGAGAGAACGAGAGAAAGAGAGAGAGATCTACATAGGGCCTCTCATGAAGTGTATTGCAACTGTACCAGCACTAAGTAGTAACTATATCAGTATAATTCTGATATTCTAGTAAAACTGATATTGGTATGTAATAAATATGCTACATAGTTTATAAACTGTACAGTAAGTAAGCCAGACTTGTCAATTGTAGTATTTTAGTAACATCTTACAATCAGCAATAATAACAAATTCCAATTTATACTCAATCAAATATGAAATTTTTAACTGGTCTAAATTTACAATTATATTTTAACTAATGCCCAGATAACTTAGTTTTACAAAGTAGAAACTCACACTAGATTGCATGAAATTAGAAACAATCTATTTGATGTAAACTAGCCTACTGAAAATATGCAAGAGATTCAGTTTTATATAAAATACATATACATATATACTAAAATTTTCCACACTAAATATACATTTGATATTATCTGTTCTCTACTAATTTTGAAATTTGAAATTTGGTATGTCATAGTTTAGTGGAACTAACTACAGGATTAATTCTAGATCACAAACACAATTTAGTAGTAACTCCAAAGTCTCTTTCTATACAAATAAGCTCCTATTTTCATATTTGGAAATCATAATATACCCAAAGAGTGATATTTCCCTCTATATTCCATATTTTTCTTCATCTTTAATGAATGTTGTAAACAGATTTTATCTATGTTTTTGAATTTCTAAACAACAGAGCTCTGAATGTACATTTTCTCACCAAAGAGTAAATCAACTGGTATTTCTTCTCTAGAGAATATTCAGAATTAAGGAGTAGCAGAACACTATGGAATTAATTTCAATTTAATTCCTTTTTTTCCAACTGTAAATTTTGCTTTACAATATCACAAAGATTTATCATTCCGATCTGTATTTGGGAGAAAGCTGTGTCAGAATTAACTGCAACTTGCTTAAAACAGAAAATGAAAAAAGAAGAGAAAGAAGGGGAGAGAGACAGAGAAAGAGAGAATGAGAGAGAGAGAGAGAGAGAGAGAGAGAGAGAGAGAGAGAGAGAGAGAGAGAGAGAGAAGAGAGAAGAAAGGAAATTAACACATAAAATTCACCAAAAGATCTCCACATGTGTCAAATAAAGACTTGGTCAGAGAAAAGTGAGTTCTTTGTAACTTCCAGATCATAGTAGTTGTTCCAAATGAATCTGCTCTGTCCTTTTGGGAAATAAAAGTTGCTGTTGAATGAATAGACTCTTCAGAGTGTGTTCAAGTGGGTTTGGCAACAAGTAATTGTCTCAGTCTCAGAGTCAGTTTTCTGTGTTTCTATTGAAACCTAGAAGAAATTGTAGGGATTTCAATGCAAATTTATCCACATTTAGTCTTTGTCTTTAAATAACCAATAATGAGTATTAGGGAATGTAAGTAACAGGATTGAGTTTGTAACAAATCTGTTTGAAAATTGAATTATGAATTTTAAAATAATTCAACTAATTTAGTAAAAATTTAATAAAAACATTCTCTTTCCTGTGTGTAGTAGTTACTTTGCAAGTAAAAGGTGCTTCCCATAAAAATATATGCCCTTATACTATATGATTCAGAAGTCTGTGTTGGGCTGGAAGCTGACTTGATCTTCTCTTGTTCTAACTTTGCTCACCTGTAGTATTTCTTGACAGACTTCTTAGCATGGATAAAACAATTATTTGGTTGTCGGTGACATCTAGTATAAACTGCATTTAAAATTATTGGTAAGCTTGCTACTGTTGCCTTCCCTGCCTTAAATTCCTGAGGAAATTCCTCTAGGAATTTCAAGAGATGAAGAGAGAAAATGGTTGATGGGACGAATGCTGAAACAAGCCCTCAAAAAGGTTGCTTGTCCTTTATTGGGGAATCTTAATTAATGTATGCACTTTCCTCTATTAATTTAACCAGTTCTGAAATTCACACATTCACAAAATTTGGGAATTGAAGAATTAATAAGCTATTGTAAAATTATATTGATTACATATTTTGTATTTCCATTCATCAGTTTACAAACAGGCACTCAATAGGCTAAAGGTATGTGTATATTTAGAACAACAACACAACAAACAAAAAAATTCAGAATGGAAAGGTATTTTATGAAATACACAAAATGTAAAACAAAAATAGGAGTGTACATATTTTAGTTATAAGAAAGAATATTATTTATGTCAATGTAAACCTTTATTATAGATCCATGTGATAACTGAATTTGAGTGTTCTTAAAAATAAAATGTAATGACAAAATAGTCTGTGCTCTCATAGGTTTCACAGTTAATAAGAAATCCATAAACAGATTATTGTTTTGAACCTGTGTTATGGATCAAAGGGGGTATGGAAAAAGTCAGAGTCAGAAATAGAGAGACAGAAAAGGGAGATAATTGAGGGAGAAGAGACAAGACAATAGTGAGAAAAGAAAGTTGAGAAGGAGAGGTAGAAAGAGTGTACTATTTTGTGGATAATTAGAAACTAGTTCAATTCAAATTTATGATTACTACTGAAAGGTAATAATCTATTTTTATTCTAACAGTTTTCTACAGCTAACAGAATATTGCTTTGGGAAATCCAAGCCCTTCATAGCCTAAACCAGCAGGTAAAGCTATGAGCACCATTTTTCAGAAAATATAAATTGAAATCCAGACATGTAGACTAATTTTCACTAGCTAGTAAGTGGTAGAGATCAGAATTTTGAAGATTTAATTTCAGTATCCCTTCTGTATATCACCATGAGATACTTCTTTGTCAACAAAGTAATCACATTCAGGCTTCAATTAATGTAATCTCTTTTTGCCACAAATAACTTTGTGACTTGGAAATATACATTATGAAATTATACATTTTTCAAACATTTTCAAACATTTTCCATGGCCATCAAGTTTTTAAAAGTAATATGGAAGATGGTAAATGAAAGTGCCAGTACTATAACACATTTAGGATATCAGAAATGTTGTATTGTGAACAAAGTGCTACTATGTGATACATTGTCAAACTTAAATACTCCGATAAACACAGAAAAGGTAGATGAAATATGGCTTTTCTTTTCTTGCTATAAAGTTGTTTTTCCAAAAAGCTTACTAAATATAACAAGCAGCATGATTCAGGATAAAAATGCAAACTGATTAATACATTCTGAAGTGGTGAGAGCAGGTCTATCCTTAGGCATCTTGGCCACATGGTGGATGTAGGGTCTGGCATCTTATCTTCATGGTGGAGGAAGTTGAAGCCCCTCCCGCCCAGATGATTAGCAACCTGAATTTCTGGAGGCAAGGGTTGTGACCTGAATGATAGTTTACTAAACTTGTCAGTCCAGTCCCTGGGACTGCGCGTTTCCTGTGACTCTGCTCCTTGATCTGGACCAGCTCATGTGCCATTATGCCATGCCTCTGTGTTTGTGTCCTTGTCCTGGTTCCTGGCTCCTCGCTGGTCATCATGGAGTACAACTTCAGCACCAATGTGGAGCTGAATTGCTTTGATGGTATTGATTTTGTTCTTTTGTTCCACTCCAGCCTTCTAGACTTAGTTTCCCAGCAGTGTTAAGTATATTTGCTGGCAGAGGGACTGTGAGACAGTAGTTCACCATTCAATCTCTAGCCTTTTAATAAAGATTAACATTCAAACTCTCAAAATATGGCTTCTCAGCCGGGCGCCGGTGGGTCATGCCTGTAATCCTAGCTACTCAGGAGGTTGAGATCTGAGGATCATAGTTCAAAGCCAGCCCGGGCAGGAAAATCCGTGAAACTCTTATCTCCAATAAACCATCAGAAAATCGGAAGTGGTGCTGTAGCTCAAGTGGTAGAGCTCTAGCCTTGACAGGAAGAGCTGATGGTCAGTTCTCAGGCACAGAGTTCGAGCCCCACGACTGAAAAAAATGGCTTCTCTGTTTACTCACTGTATAAAAGTTCCTTAAAGGGAATAAGCATTCACTCTATATATGTGATTCAGCAAATGCAAAATAGGAAGCTCAGTCAACCTGAAGATGAGGGAAAACAATCAATTGCAGAGATGTCTTGCTTTGGAAATCAACACTGGCTAACTCAAATTCATGCCCAAGAAGTCTAGCCCCAAACAAGCCTATTTATCATTGGCATTCTGTGATTAAAAGCATCTTCTGGGCAGTAGAGATGCATGAGGGAAAGTAGTGAGATGACAGAAAGGCAAGTCACTTATTCCTTACTTTTTCCTTACAATGAATGGGATAGTCAAGTCATGGTAAACTTATTATGTAAAATATCAAAATCAGGGGTTTATATTAAGAATAGACAGTTATGCTACTATTGAAAAGAAATAAGATCATGTAAGAAATATAAAACATTGAGTATTTTAAAACTGTTAGTTTGAGCCACCGAAAAGAACTTGACCAACAAGCATTATAGTATGGCTTAGATCAGGCCCTCAACCATATTCTCCTTAGACACAACCAAAATTTTTTCTAGTATACATTACAATTTATGCCTCTGAAGTACTTTGTGACTGAAGTCGCTAAATTGTTTCTAGTTCAACCAGAGTCATTGTTTGACCATTTGTGAGTGTATCCTGGAAGTCATACTTTCTTGGATTCTTTTTAGCATTCTGCATAGGATCTGAGATCTATGCAAATAAAAAGGGAGAGGGGATCCCAGGGTAAAGAAGGAGAACACGAGGGAAGGGGTAATACTGACAAGAAATATATTCATTTCCTTACAGTATTTTTAAAAGATTCATGAAAATATGAAAGATGCTTTATTTAACTAAAAGGGACATAGTGGTTGACAAGTATCTAATCAAGAGGAATAAGTAACATTGTGTCGAAAGTTAAAATTGTAATGGAAGAAATGGATGATCATTTTTCCTTTGTAGGTCGTGGGGCTTGAACTCTGGGCTTGGGTGCTGACCCCACATTTTCCAGTTCAAGGAAAGCACTTCAAACACATATCTATACACACATACATCTAACCAATCATATATAATATAGAACAACTGGGAATATTTATGATATTATTAAAAAATTTAATCAGTAAGCAAAAAAATTTACAACAGCATACAATGAGATTTAAACAATTAGCTTACCAATACACAAAAGCTGAAGGGCAATGAAATTTTACAAGGTTTTTATTTTATTGTTTTGTATTCATGCATCAGCTGTAGTAGAGATTGAACTCTATGTTTATACATTTGCTTGTGTTTACAATATAATATTCTTTGAAAAAACTTTCAGACAATTTTTATTTTCTAGTTACCACATCCAAATAGAATTAAATTGTTCATAATTGGTTTCTGCATCATTTCTCTGAATAGCCACGATTTTCTTCTGGTATATTGTAGTCAGTAAATATTCTTTACATGAACAATGCATTCTTACTTATGAATTCAAAAATCAGGGCCCTATTTAACTGATTGTATCCTCCAAATATTCTTGACAGTTATGAAACATAGAGAGTTGAATGAAAATACATACGTTCACAATTAGCAAGACACTTCATCCCCTCTCTCACATGTACTTTGCTGATGGAGACCCCTGAGAGGGGAAGCGAAGCCATTAATAAATGCATAAAGAAGGAGAGAGGAATTGGCACTGTGGCTCAAGTGGTAGAGCGCTTGCCTTGAGCTGAAGAGCAGAGGGACAGGGCCCAGACCCAGAGTTCAAGTCCCACGACCAGAAAAAAATTATATCTAGATCTATATATAGATAGATAATCATGTCCATGAAGTTAAATATGAATTGCTAATAAAACAAAGAGAATTTTATAAAAAGAAAGAGAGGGAGATGGAGAGGAAAGGCAGGAGGGTAAAGAGGGAGAGGGAACACCAAGCCAACAGGCTCAGTTTTACCTCATGTAGAGGTTTGGCGGATTTGCAGTGGAGTCCTCCCACAAATTCAAAATTTGGTGACAGTGGGCAAGGGAAATTGAAATCCCAGTAGGTCCTCATGAGTCATTTATTAGCTTTGGCAATGAGCTCACGTACTGTAGTGGGTCTTCCTGAATGGAGAAAAGAATATAATAGAAGGGATCATGAACATTTTTGCACTGAAATACAGCACATGATTTTCTGAAATATGTTGAAATGATATAAGTAAGACATTTAGATATTTCATTTAGACAACGGGTATTTGTTTATAATGACATGTATTATTTTGTAGATGAAATACATTCTCTCAAATCTATAAAAGTATCAAATAAAAGTTTAGAAAATATGGATGTCCAGAATCAATTAATAATGTCACATATTCTAAGAAAGCTATCTCAGGAGGTTTCTCCAGTTTAACATGAATTTTGTTGATCCTCAATTTTCCAGAAGAATGAATTTCTCAGAGTCTAAATAAATTCTGAGTGTTGATACTTCATTTGGTTCATATATAGAAGTTGATAATATTACTCTCCTGATTTCCAAAAATGGGAGAGAGAGAAATGTAGTCATTAATGTATTTTCTCTGGGGCACAGACAATATTTAATAATTGTAAAGTAGCATGCCTAGAACTATAGGTAAATTATTTATTTTTATAATTGAGAAAACTAAGCTACAAAAGATGGAACAATGTCCTTTACGCTACAGAGTTGTATTTTTAAGTTATTTTTAGTTGGGCTTCATTTTCCTTTTTCCTAACCCTAAGCCTATCTCTGGATAGAACTCCAAACTGAGTCCTATTCCAACTGGATGCCCAATCCTAAAATTAAAGAAAAATAGTGGAGTTTTATTAATTTTAGGTGATACTCCATTTGTCTTTCTTGAACAGAATTAGACTAAATCCTAAAGGTTTTGTTACTGTTAACATGAAGCAAACTTGTTCTCTAACATGAACTTTACAACAAATTCTGATATCAAAAAATACTGTACTTTCCATTAATAGTATCCCTGAACTCCTGGATTCTAATATAAGTTTCAGATTTATTAGTGGTCTAACACATTTTCTCATCCTAACCTGATCCCTAAACCTAACCAGAAACTACCAATAATTGTAGCAAATTAACACCACGTGGAAAATGCAAGTAAATTCTCAACTTTTTGTTCAATAACACATTTATTTTCCTTCTACTTGCTAGTGGAAAGCACAGTTTTATCCTAAAGTAATACTTCCCTCGTCCTAACCCTTACCAGCACTAAAGTAACACTCATGTAAAAGGAATGACACCAGAATGCTAAAGTAACACAAATATAACAGTTTTCACTCATCTTAACTTTGATGTAATGTGTCCTCCTTAAAATAGATTGAAGTTTTATGCAGTACCTTACCTTTTTTATAACCTTCACTCTAACCCTAATTAAAACACTGAGGCTCACCCCGACAATAATTACCCCCAAATCCTAATATTACTACCAATACTCTACACTCATCCAAACTCTTACGTTTCTTGTAGTTCTAAATTCTACTTTCATATTGATACTTAACTTTCCATTTCCATAACCTGCACACTGATATCAGCCAGAAAACTAACCCTAACCTTCATCCTAATGGAAGCCAATTCCTAAAATGAATAAAAACTACTCCAGTTTTGATTCATTCTAACAGATAATTATCATTCTTGAAATAAATTGCAGTTGACCCTAAATCTTACAGACTTACTGACTCTAGACCTGAAGATATCTTGGTCCCTAACATGAACCAATCTTGATATCATGAAAAATATGATAATTTCTCTTGGTTCTAGCTTTTCCTGACTTAGATCCTAAAATAAGTTTCAAATTTACTTAACATGTAATCAATTTCCTAATCCCAACCTTAATTCTACACCTAATTTACAACTTAAATCTGTAAACTTAAGCCAAATAACCACCGAAAAGTAAATGTATGGAAAATACTTATTTCTATAATATTTCACACTTGTTTTACATCTAATTGTTAGTCAAAAATAAACGCGGTTTTACCCTAAAACTTTCACTTTCATAACTCACAATCTAACATGAACTAGAAAAATGAACCTAATCTTAGCCCCAATTACCCTAGGAATGCCCTACTTTTAATTCATCCTACCTTGGAAACAACTGTTATTGGTGAAATTGGTTATGTTTCACCCGATATCTTACTGTTTTTCTGAGGCTAAACCTAATCCTGAATCGAACACTGAAAATAACCCTAACCTAATTGCACTGAATCTTTATATTAGTATCAGAATTCTATTTTACATTCCTATTAATATTTACTTGTCTTGTAGATCTAAAGTTTAGTTTGAGTTTGATTCGAATCATAGCCCAATCCTAAAGCTAACACAAAAGTACTTGAGTTTTGGTTCAGCAAAAATTCAGACTCCGAATCTACGTTATTCTCAGTTAGGAACCATTTTATCTATTGACACCAAACACAATATTAAAATACATAACATAAATAATACTCTAGATTCTATTGATCCTAACTTTCCTGAACTCCCATATCCTAAACAATGTTTCTCATTTACTACAATATTTTTAAATTTAATTTAATTTTATTTTTGAACATACTGTACAGAGGGGTTACAATTACATGGGCAGGATAATGCATACATTTCTTACCAATAAATTCTTAACCCTAACCTGTCCCTAAAGCTTTTTTTTTTTTTTTTGGTCGGTTGTGGGGCTTGAACTCTGGGCCTGGGCGCTGTCCCTCAGCTCTTCAGCTCAAGGCGAGCGCTCTACCACTTGAGCTACAGCGCCACTTCCGGTTTTCTGGTGGTTTATTGGAGATGGGAGTCTCACGGTCTCTCCTGCCCGGGCTGGCTTTGAACCGATATCCTCAGATCTCAGCCGCCTGAGTAGCTAGGTTTACAGGCGTGAGCCACCAGCGCCCGGCCTGTCCCTAAAGCTTACTGGAACCGTAACTCTAAACCTAACCCAAATAATCTCTGATAGGAAATATAGGGGAAACATTATAGGTTCCATTATATTTCACAAATATTTGACCTGTAATTATTAGTAGAAAACAGTTTAGCTTAAAGCTTACACGTCCATGACCCTAACTCTAACCTGAAGTAGAATAGTAACCCTAACCCTAAAGTAATTAATTTTGGAATCTGAAAGCCACATGAATACATAAGGTTTTATCCATCCGAATTTGGATTCAACTCATCTTTCTGAAAATAGTTTGTAGTTTTACTCAATATCTTGCCATTTTTCTAACCCTAACCCCATCTGGAACATTGAGGTTAACATAACACTCGTCTTACTCTGATCCTAATATTATTAGCAATATCCTATGTCACTTTAAGATTTACTTTCAGTTTGACCCTAAATTTTCCATTTCCGGAATACTAACCCTAACCCCAGCTGGAACTGAAACCTAACTTTTACCCTAATGATAGGCCCATTCTGAGGTTTAAGAAAAAACTAATTTTTATTCATTCTAAATAATACTCCAGGTTAATTCTTGACATGAGTTTCAATTTGCCCTAATTCCCACAAATTTCCTCATTCTACATATGAAGTTATCTTGTTCCCTAACGTGAATCATTATATTCTTTGTCACCAAATTCTCATATCAGGAATACTGTAGTTTCCATTGATTCTACTTTTACTGAATTCCTGTATTCTAAAACAGTTTCAGATTTACTTAACATCTAGTCCATTACTTAACCCTCACTCTCAACATAAACCTGGATAAAAAAACTCTCATTAACCGTTATAGGTATGGTCACTCAGAAATAAATACAATGATAATACTCTAGATACTATTCAATCTCACATTTTTTGTTTCTATTTGGTAGTGAAAATTCAATTTTATACTAAAAGTTTCCTATTCATAACACTAATCATAATCCGAACAAAACACTGGACTAATTTTAATCCAAATTATATGTAAATACTAAGATTAACACAATGTGCTAGTTTTCACTCATCTAATCTAGATGAGTGCCTCCCCAAAATAGGTTTTATTTTTTTCCAATATCTTAATCATTCACTAGCCCTGAACAAATTCTCTCTCTCTCTCTTTTTAAGGTGGGTAATGCGTCTTAAACCCTGGGCCTGTACCCTATCTTTCAACTCCTCAGCTCATAGCTAGCACTCTACTGCTAGAGGCACAGTGCCACTTTCGGTTTTCTTAGTGTTTCATTGGAGAAAGTCTCAAGGATTTTCCATCCCGGGCTGGTTTGAACCGCTGTCCTCAGATCTCAGCTTCCTAACTAGGTAGGATTACAGTCATGAGCCACTGGTACCCAACCCTAAATTTAACCTTAACTGAAATATTTAGAATAACCATAAACCTAATTGTAAGCAGATACTAATATTAATTGTAATACTATAGTTCACATTCATTCTAATTCATACTGGTCTTACTCTAAAATTTACCTTCAATTTGACCCTCAATTTTTTCTCCTTAACTCTAACCCTAACCATGGCTGGTATCCTAACCACAACCTTGACCCTAATGGTATCCCAATTCTAAAATTTGTGAAATATACTCGAGTTTTCTGTCATCCAAACTGAAATTACACTTGTAATTATTGAAATAAATCGCTGGTTGTCCTAAATCCTACAGATTTTGTCATTCATAATTCTGAACCAAGCTTGTTACATAACATGAATCATTATATCCATTGACCTCAATTCCTGATATTATGAAAAGAAAAATTTACTCCCATTATCCAAGATTTTCCTGAATTCCTAGAACCTAAAATAATTTTCAGTTTTACGTACCATTTAACCCATTTTTTTTCTCTTTGTCAGTCATGGGGCTTGAACTCTGGGCCTGCGCTTGATCCCTGAGCTCTAAGCATGGGCACTGTCCCTTAGCTCTTTAGCTCAATGTGAGTGTTTTTAACGCTTGAGCTAAAGAACCATTTTAATGTAAGGAAAATTCTCTAGATTCTATTTAAGCACACATTTTTTATGCTTCTTATTAGTGAAAAACGAAATTTTATCATAAAGCTTACCCTTCCCTAACCCTAACCGGAACTATAAAAGGAAATCACACTTCAAACCAAATTATATGTGGATGTTTAAAGTAACACAAACACTGGTTTTTATTCATTCTAATTTTGATGTTATTCATTCTTCTTAAAATATGTTGCAGTTTTAGACAATATCTTATATATTATTTTTCTCATCCTAACCCCAACTGTACTTAGAACACCTTGCCTAATCTGAAGACTACATATAATGTAATCATAATATTACTAGGAAGCCTCTATTTCACATTGATCCTAACTCTTACTCGGTTTGTACTTCTAAATTTTACTTGAATTTTGAATATAATTTTTTCAGTGTTTTTCTATTTCCTGTAGGATTTATAATTGTATTCATTTTTTAAATTTTATTTTGTTGTAAAGATGCTTTCCAAAGAGATTACAGTTACATGTGTAAGGTAATGAGTACATTTCTTGTTGAACATTGTTACCCCATTCTTTGTTGTTCTCCCAGTCTTCCTTTCCCGCTCTTACCTTCCTCACTCCTCATTCCACCTATGTTGTAAAGTTCATTTTCAACATAGTATCTTGTGATTATCATTTTTGCAATGGGTCATCCTATGTTGAACCTAAATTTTCTATATCTTAACCCTAACTCTAATTCTATCTAGGATCCTAATCGAAACCATCATAATAAATGATAGGTCAATTCAGAACTTAACAAAAATATTCGTTTTTATTAATCCTGTTAATCCTTTGTACATCTGGAGTTAAGTTGCAGTTTACCTTAATTCTTCCAAATTAGATTATAATGTTCATACATAAAGATGTAATTTTATGTGAAAAACAAGATCTTTGGAGGAAGGGGCAATAAAAGGAAAACGAGACTATAATTAAATACTTTAAATATATTATGGAAAGAGCATAATGAAACTGCCACTTCCAACAATTAATAACTGCTAGTAAAATAACTATAAAATAATAACTAAATAACACACTGCCTTCTACTGTTCCTTAAGACAGCCATGGTATGTCTTGTGAAGAAAACACTTGTGTTACAAAAACTGTGTTCATGCATAAATGTATACTGTTATTGACCAATTATTTAACTTGGATAAGAAATACCAAATAAGATTGCACGACAAAACGTATAAAGCAGATACATAGTTATTGTTTGAGAAAAAATTCATAGTCATGACATTTAAGAAACAATTTCTATTTCACTACAATGCAATGATTTAGGTTTACTAATATCGTATTTGGAGTGAGTTTAGAGAAGATAATTGTACACACGTATACATCTTTTTACTTGAATGAGTGTTATTCTAAACATTGACTTTTATTCAAATGAATTCTTAGGTTTACTTTTTTAAATAAATTCAATTTTATCTCCTTTCAGGATGAGCACTTAATCCTGCAATAAACCTATTAATATATGCAGGTATTTAAAAGCTAAATTTTTAATGTTTGATATGTAGAAGGACATGATTTTTCTATTCTTAAATGTCTACCCTCTTGGATTTTTGCTTCATCAACATAAATTATCTCACGAGGTTGATCTGAAGGCTCCAGTAACCAGTATGGTCAAAAATAATTCCTGAATTCTAAATTTTAAATCTAATCATTTTTAGCCTTTGATTAAATCATTTATTTCCTATGCAGATAAATTAAACTAAAATAAATACTATTATTTAAACATTTCATTCACATTGTAAATAATATAAACATAGTTCACCTAGAGACTAATTATTTCAACCTCATCATACTTGGTGATCTTAGTTTGAAGAATGTAGAGAGTCTAAGACCCTTACACCCAATAATATTTTTGGCCAAATTAAATTAAATCATATATTTGTGTTTCTAATTTAGAGGTTAATCACAAGGAAACAGGAAAATAACAAGAAAAATAATTACTTCGGGACCATTTTTCCTATTAAAATTATGAAGCAAAAATGTCTCTAAGAAATAAGATTTTTCAAGAAAATATTTACACCCGTAGGTAATGTACATCATATTTTAATATTGAGTTTATCTCAAAATAGAAATTCTGCAACTAATGTATTTTTACATGAACAAATTATTGTGACTTCTAGTCCTGTTATAGGATTTTAATTATATCTTTTAGTTGTGACATGATCTCTCCTTACCCTAATTACTAACTTCTTTAATTATACAAATGATGCCTGTACAGGCTAATTTACATAAGATAATATTCAAACAATATTATCTATTTTCCTGTCATCAACAACGAAGGATGAGGTGCTGAAGTATACTAAATGAAAGCACTCTAAAAGAGAGTCTCTATGAAATGGGAATTTGCAATGTGAGGATGGGATCATGAGGACTTTCTACTTCACTGAACAGGAATTCTTGTTTCTACAATAGTTTCATAGCTTTTAATCACCAGGGAAAGCCACAAAATTTAAGTTTATATGAAGAAATTACATTCCTAAAAGATGTGGCACCCCTACTCAAATGCTCAATCTTATCACTAGTTCTTTGTGCTTGCTGACAAGTCTATTTCTCTATCACATGTTTCATATTATTAAGCTGTGAGTATATTGCAGGAGACTGTGGAAAATCACAGCTATATCTGTGTAATAATCAGAAAAGAGGAAGAAGATTAGATTAATCTCTAATTACTCCCTTTCGCCTTCAATATACCAATTAATTGTCAAAACAACAGAGTAAGTTATTACTTTATATTTGCCCATTTTAGTGAAAGATTAAGCAAGTGGCTTTCAAAGTGGTGAGAGGTGTATCAGAGCTCTGATACGAGCACATTCTCCCTAAAATGTAATGCTCTAGGGGCTACAAATAGAGAAATTCCATTAAAATTCTCTACACACACACACACACACACACACACACACACACACACACACACACACACAGCTGCCACCTAGACACATCAGAGATCTCTTCCATACTTTTGTCATGATAGTTGATGAATGTTTACTCCATTGCTTTTTTTTTTTTTTTTTTTTGATTAAGGATTGTACCTGGACCTGTAACTTTCCCAGGGATCAAGTCCCTAGTTCTTAGTTTGCTGTTGTGGCTCTGTATAAATAATATTTTCCTGGCTGGGTTAGGCCAATTAACACTATCCTGGAAACAGTATCCTCAAACTAGATATTCAAAACAAACTGTATGAATTTATACTACTATTTCAAAATCCTGAAATTTATTGGATCTAGAAACCAAGTAAGCATCCATTGTTATTTTAGTAGCAATTGACATCATGAAAGTACAAGAATATTAACCAGGAACTGAGGTAAGGGAATGGGAGTATTGGGAAAGTGTAGAATATTGGATGTGTGTTAGAGATACAAAATCAGCTTCCATAGGCTCATTTATTGGAAACTTGTAATTCTATATTGAAAGCTCAATTTACATATGCAGTTTTCCAGTTACTTTGCTTACGTGTCACTTCTGATCACAAATCCTCTTATGAACTTTTTTTTATCGAATCTTTGAATAAATCATACTATTTGCATATAGTTATCATCTTAAGGATGTCTGTTTGATTAATAAATGTATTCCTGGAAACAGGATATTGACAGCAAATCTGGTTATCATTTCTATTGGTTAAATTTCAAGTATAAACTATGTTTTGACTAGTAATTTTCTAAAAATGATTGATATTCAGGAACAGTAATATTTTGGTGCCTTTAATTATATCGAAACGATGTGGTAGCTCTTGTATCTTATTGACTGAAATGTAAAACTATTCATGTATAAACCTGCTCATTGCACTTTTTATTTTTATATATAAAATAGTCTCCAAGGATTTACTTTAAAGTGATAATGTGGGATTTGTCTTCATGTTTCAAGTTTTATATTTATTTCAATGAAAGCACTAGAAATGCATGATATTTACTGGAGCAATATAGAAAATGAGAACATATATTTAAAGAGAAAGGATTTATTGATTAAAATATAGAAAAGAAAATAGTCATTTCTTTGTTGAGACTGCATACATTTCGTATGAATGTAGCTCAATAAGGGATTCCGAGATACATTCATAATAACATTACTTAGATTTGCATCACTATATAAGTAATATAGATATTTTATGCACATGGTCATTCAAAGGCCCAGATAAATAATGGATTAAAAATGGAATTGAACATATCAGAGGAAAACAATTCAACATGCAGCTATTATGATTGTAAAATACTAATAAATAAGAATTGTAGCTCTTGCCTTTCTGAAGAAGAAAGTTTAGCCAGTAATTTCTATATAAGGCATCAGTTGTAATGAGTCTAAAGTCTTTTCCTCCAAGATATGCAAGAGTCCTATACTCATCTTCTGAAGAGTAAATAAGTCCTTACTTTAATTAATTTTTCTTAGTATTAATTTACTTGTAACAAATAGGTTAAACTATCTGCTGTTTTTCTTTCAATGTAGTAATATAGATTTCATATTATTACCGTCTCTTCATACAAGCCAATATAACTATTTCAATGTAAAACAAAGCAGAAAAACCGAAAACACCTGATAAAATATCACAAATCCTAAATTATGTTAAAAATAAAAATATACAAAATAAATCCGAGGAAGAGGAAAAACAACGGCCGAATAACAATAGAAAAGTACCCTAGCTCTCTCTAATAAAACAGAGATTTACAGTCTTACCATCTACTCCACTTCTAGAGTGACACTAAGTCAACTATAATTATATAAAGATATACAATTCAAAAGAAGTTTTTATACTATCTTCACAAGAAAACAGAAATCTATGAAAAGGGGCACATCCATGCAGGTGACTGATGTGACTGTGTTCTCAATGTATTCAAAAGCACAGCTCTAGTATGGAAATAAAAGGACCAAATGGTAAAAAAAAAAAAAAAAAAAAAAAAAAGCAGGAACACAAGAGTACATCAGACACATCCAGATACAGAGATAATTCAGATAATTCACCATACCAGTGGACAGTCTAAACTGTCACTGGAACCACTGATATTAACATAACAACATTTTACCACAACTTATCCCTACTCCTATATGTAGGGCACATGGGCAGCAAAAATGGTGCTGAGTGGGAGTTGAGTGGACAGAGCCTGAGTTGTCTATGTTAAAACCTGACTGGATACCAAAACCAGGGCAAGTGACATCAGTGCATGAACAGCTCACAGACAGCAGGGAAAGTATACAAACTCAGGCGTATGATAGAGTGACCTCTACATTGTTTGGTTCCTCTACCTTTCCTTCGATGTCACATGTTTTTTTTTTGCTTTAAAAAGTGCTTGCTTTGTGGTAATAAACATGTTCCATCTCGACTTGACTCCCCAGTGTGTCTGAGTGTCTCCGGAGCTAAGGAAGGATGGGGAAAGGCTGAGTTGTGCACTTACCTATCCTCAGACCCTGTCCTTCTTCCACGCGATGGATGAAGAACCGACATCAGGGACCCAACGTGGGGTATGAAAGAAAAATATAACGGCCAAGACTAAGCGGTCTCTAGGGTAAGTGAAACCCTTTGTATGGATAATGCTATCTCACAGAAGGAGGACTTGGGAAGTGAGACAGAAAAGGAATGGGTCAAATTTGACTGAGAAGACCCTGCTCAGACAGAAACAAGAACAGTGGAAGCCAAAACAAGGGTGAAGGTTACCCCATTCTGACTCGGGTGCACCTGATGGACCTAACTCCCACCCCATTCCCCCGATTGAGGGTGAGGTACAGCACCCTACGTGGCACTACAGAGGGCCTGCTATACCTGAACCCCTACCGACCTTCCACGGAGGGGCCCAGGGCCTGGGAAATAACCTACAGGAAGGCCTACCCTGTAAAGGAACGGCCACCAAGGAGCCCGGACTCTGGGCCACAGGGTTTGCTTCCACAAACGTATCCAGCCAATCTGGCACCAGGAGCTAGCAGACCCTTGGAATGGTATCCATGGGAAGCTAAGGATCTTAATGAGCTCTGCAAGGCAGTGGTGGAGGATGGCCTGCACTCTTCTTTGTTACGGGACATTGCTTATCACACTTGTGTCCCTATGGACTGGCTAGATGTGGCCAACGCCGTCCTCACCAGTTCTCAGTTCATTAAATGGAGTGCCTTCTTTAACGAAGAATGCAGAGTATGAGTGGAGAATAACTGGCAGGCTCAACCTGCCATACCTATTACTTACTCCATGTTAACAGGGGCAGGGGAAGAGTACTCCATTGATGTCCAATAGGCCACAATACCTGGTCCAAACCATGACTAGGTGAGGCAGGCAGGACTTGAATTTTGGTGCAAACTGGATGAAGGGCCCAGTGAGTCCCTCATAGCAGGAGTGAGACAAAAACCAAGTGAGCCTCTACCTGATTTTATAGACCAAGTCCAACAGAGTGTTCAATGCAAGTTGCCAGCAGGAGACCTCCAAGATCAGTTTATAAAGCTACTGGTTTGGGAATGGATGAATGCAGACCACCACACAGCCTGCCCAGGATTGAGGGAGAGAGCTCCCTAAGCAGATGGGTCTTGGCCTTGCAGGATGTGGGAACAGCACCAGTCCCAAACACTAGTTTTAGATTTACAGGCTCAGACATCTGCAATGACTAAGGCTATTACCCAGGCACAGGCAGCCCAGGGCCAAGGAACTCTAAGACCATCAGTGAGAGGAACTTGTTTTAAATGTGGTCAGGAGGGGACACCCTGCCTAATGGCCCAGGGTGTACAAACCACCCCCTACACACTGCCCAATTGCAGGAAGGGGTACCATTGGGAAAGGGATTGTCGATCCAAATTTGATTTAGATGGGAAGCCTTTAAACTAGGGGAGGGGCATCCTCCAGCCTTGTTAACTCAAGGAGGAATCTCCTCTGCTGTAATGCCCAGGCAGCATCATGGCAGGATGACACAGACCTTTTGAACCGTCCCCCTGGTGGAAGTACTCCACCCAAAAATGAGTAATTTCATTGGCGGGAAGTAGTTTCACTGCCTAATTGACACGGGGGTAGATCAAACTGTACTCAGGGAGGAGGAAGTACCCTCAGACTGGAAACTTGCACTCAGGACCCCAATATTGGGGGTAGGGGTAACTCCCAGTCCAAAGAGATGGTCACCCTTATGAAATGGACTAGCTCAGATGAGAGCAGGGAAAGATACACCCAGTAGTGGTGAAAACCTCACCACCAAATTACTAGGGCAAGACATTCTAGGACAAATGGATGCTTTGGTCACTACGAACCATCAAGCATTCCCTGATAATATTCTGGATGGAGAAGAACAAAGGCTTAAAGGATCTAGAGGAAAGTTAAGGAAACGGATTTTTCATAATTACAGAAAGGAACATAAGGGACCCATTGGGTGTACCCCCAATCCTAAAGCCCACTGTCCCCCAAATACCTCCCATTAGGTGGAAACTGGGATGCCCTATTTGGGGAAAGCAGTGGCCATTGACAAAACCTAAACTTGTAACCCTCCACCTTTTGGTGGAGGAACAGATAAACCTTGGGCACATATGCCCTTCTATGAGTCCTTGGAACATACACTTATTTGTTATCCAAAAAGCATCTGGGGCCTGGCGCATGCTCCAAGGTCTACATAAGGTAAATGAAAGGATGGAGCAAGTAGGAACACTCCTAAAAAGTATGCCCTGGACTCCAGCTATACCTTCAGAATATACCTTGGTTGTGTTTGATATTCAAGATTTTTATTTCTATCCCCCTGCATCCAGATGACTGCAAGAAGTTTTCATTCTCCATTCCCTCTCTTAATTTCTCCCAGCCTGATCAGAGGTTTGAATGGATGGGGCTGCCACAGAGAATGGCCAATAGCCCAGCCTTTTGCCAACAATAATTTGCCACACTTTTAGGGCCTGCGCTGGGTTCAGATACCTCCCTTGCCTAGGCCTATATGGATGATATATAATCCTGGGGCACCAAGACCCGGGCTGCCTGGAGGGCCTTCTCACCCAGGTTCTCACCATATTAAAAAATGGGGGTTTTACCATAGCCTTCAATAAAATGCAAAATGTACCTCCTTTTAAGGTGCTCGGATCCCACCTTACATTGACTCAAGCCAGCCCCCTTAAGCCCTTGCTGGATATTCCAGGATCTCTGACCCTAACCCAACTTCAAAGACTTTTAGGGGAAATCAATTGGCTGTTGCCATGGGTTCCTGTCCTTTAAGATAGTCTTGTGCCCATATTTACCCTACTAAAATACAGGACGCCCCAAGAAGTTATTACAACTACAGTAAGCCATCAGGCAATATTTTTACAGTTCCAAAAAGCCCTGGATAAGTTTTCCATGAAGAGATATTCTATTTTTGAGCCCATTTCCCTCTGGTTGTTTGCGGGTGTCACATTAAATTCTGCAGTTTTAACTCAAAGGGGGAGTCATTAGCATGGGTTCATGCTCCTCTGGGGAAACACCTTGGGTGTATTCTAAGGCCGGCCAACTGTCAGATGCTATTGTCAAGGGAAGGACCCAAGCCCAAAGGCAATATGGCCTCAACCCTTGTTCCATTGTTTTCCTTTTCCAATGGCAGATGTCTAGTGGCTCACTTGAGCCAATGTTTGTCTTGCTCTCTCCCTGGAGGGGTTTCTAGGCCAAATTGACTGCCATTACGGGACATCCAAATGGACAGTCATGTTATGGTGACTTCCCCTCAAAATGCCTTCTTTGTGTTCTCCTATGCCTCTTCCTGGTGCCACTGGCCCACAAGCATTAACATTACAGGATGCCACCGGTTTACATGATTTAACCCACATTAATGGCAGAGGTCTTCAACATAGATTTCCTCCGATTCTTGTAAAGGACCTCAAAAGCATATTACATACCTATAAAACATGCCAGCCCTTCTTAAATGTACCCCCATTATAACCACCAGGCTAAATCCCAGAGGCCTCAAACCTAATGTCCTTTGGCAACGAGATGTTATTCATTTCCCAGCCTTTGGTAACTTAGACATCTCTTTGGCTCTATAGATACCTACTCAGGAGCATGCTGCGACACAGGCATGAACAGGAGAAAAATACTAAACATTCACAAGCACACTTCTTCAATGCTTTGCCACCTTGGGTCTACCAGCACAAGTTAAAACTGATGTTGGACACTGTTTTGTTAGAAAAGCAATGTCAGAGTTTTTTTTTTGACAAATGCATATTAATCATACTACAGGAATTCTCTATAATCCCCAAGGCCAAGCAATTATAGAAAGAAATCACCAAAGTATTAAGGAACAATTATTAAAACAAAAAGGGGGAATTAACCCCCATATACAGTTACAGATATCTTTATTTATCACTAACATTTTAAATTTTTCAAAAGGGGCAACTGAATCTAGATTTCAGAAGCACTCAGGACAACTAAACCCTAAGCCCCAAGTGAAAGTCAGGTGGAAGGACCCTCTGACACAACAATGGAGAGGACCTGACCTCCTAGTTACCATTGGCAGGAGATTTGGATGCATTTTTCCCATAGGGAGACAACCCCCATTTGGATCCCGGCCAGGAACCTTAAGTTTTTACCCATTTCCTCTATACAGGAGGATGCTTAAGGATAAACTAACCAACAAGGAAAGAAAATGGCTATGGTGGTCAAGGCTGTGTTTAAAAGAGGGAAAGCTGAACAGGTAACTACTAACCAGCTCCAAGGGAAACCAGCCCTTGAGTAGCTCTTCTGTTCTCTAACAATTGTAGATGGTGATACTCTACCTGTTGTCTGTCCTGACACTCCCAGTCACAGCAATGGCCCTGCAGAATCCACATCAACCTCAATGTGTAACCTGGGCAGTGACCAGCGCTAGCAATGGAGAAATCATCAATAGCACCTCAAGAAAAGTTGTCCCTTAGAACTGGTGGCCTGACCTTCATTTTGACCTCTGTGTCCTGGGTAGAGGATCCTGGGATGTTGGAGACTGTACTCGCATTCACCAAGGATGGCCTGAGCGTGGGGGCCCACGAGGATTTACCGTGCTTCATGTGTGGGACCCCCAATACCCAGGCTGCTCCCATGCTTTAAAGAGGGCAAATGTATGAGATACTGAGTTTTATATGTGTCCTGGAAACTGCTTCAGACATTTCTAACTGTGGTGAGGCTGACATTTATTAACCTTTACAGAAGAGGGAAAAAGCATAACTAACTGGGAGGTGGGCAAGATGTGGAAGTTCCAGTTGTATCAAAAAGGATAGAGTCCAAGAGATCCAACTCATGTTCATTTTGATAAGCTCAGTGCTGAAGAAATAGGCAAACCTCAGAAATAGGAGGTGCAAATTGGGCCATCTTTGTAAGAGTTGCCAGGACCCAAACCTCAGCAAAGAAGTGGGTCTGCCATTAAAAGAAAAGGGAATCTGTAGGGCACATTGGCAGCAAAAATGGCGCTGGGAGGGAGTTGAGTGTGCAGAATCTGAGTTGTTTATGTGGAAACCTGACTGGATACTACAACCAGGCGAGTGAAGTCAGTGAATGAACAGCTTGCGGACAACAGGGAAAGTATAGAAAGCTTAGGCGCATGATAGAGTGACCTCTACAGTGACTGGTTGGTTCCTTTTCCTTCCCTTACATGCCACTCAGTTTTTTGCTTTAAAAAGTGCTTGCTGTGTGGTAATAAATG